>NC_072854.1:36584425-37329425 GCF_028858705.1 Grus americana
GAGACAACCCTTAAAAACCAGCCAGCTCCCCTGGACCCCTCCTCTCTCCCTTGCACCATATCCCAGAGGATTCTTCCAAGCAGGTCCCCAGACAGGTCAAAGCCTGCTCCTCTGAAGTCCAGGGTTATGATCCTGCTTTTTGCCTTGTTCCCTCCTCACAGGATCCTGAACTCCATCACCTCACGGTCACCACAGCCAAGACTGCCCCCGACCTCCACAGCCCCAAGTAGTTCTTCATTGTTTGTAAGTGCTGTGGGTTCACACCAGTAGGCAGCTAAGCATCACACAGCTGCTTGATCACCCCCGCCTCAACCCCAGTGGGACAGGAAAAGAGGAAAGGAAGAGTAAAAGCAAGAAAGCTTGTGGGTCAAGATGCAAATTGTTTAATAAGTAAAAGAGAAGTGGAAGAAGAGAGAAAGAAAACAAAACAAGTGATGCAAAGGCAATCACTTACACTTCACACAGGCAGGCTAATGCCTAGTCAGTTCCCAAGAAACAGATGGCTAACTTCCCTAAACCTCCTCTCCCTTTTTGTTGCTGAGCATGACGTTATATGGCATGGAACAACTCTTCAGTTAGTTTGGGTCATCTGCCTGGTTCTGTCCCCTCCTAATCTATTCAGGGAGGTGGGAGGGGAAAAGCAGAGTTAAGAAACATCATTTGACTCTACAAACACTGTTCAGCAATAGCTAAAATATTAGTGTGTTATCAGCATTGTTTTGGTCACAGATCTAAAACACAGCACCATATGAGCTGCTATGAAGAAAGTTAACTCCATCCCAGCCAGACCAGTACAGGAACTATCAGATCCAGCTGAGCACCTGTTGTTGTCAGCTCCCCAAGGGCCTGTGCCAGGAAGCTGTCATCAACACACTGCAGAAACCTGGATTGCTTGCACTCTGCCCATCTACCCCTAGCAGATAACGCAGTGGTTCAAGTCTGCCAGGAAGATCTGGCCCTGCAAACGTGAGCGTTCTTCCAGTTCCCTCAAGAAGGCCTGACATGGTTTAGCCCCAGCTGGCAGCTGAGCACCTCACCCCTCCCCCGGCAGGATGCGGAGGAAAATGGCAAAAACAAAGGCAAAGCCTCCTGGGTTGGGATAAGGACAGTTTACTGGGACTGCAAGGGAGAGGGAAACAATCAATAACAGTACTGATAATGGAATGTTCACAATGGGTGATAACAGAAAGCAATTTAGCAATTCACAACCAACCAGATACTCAGACCATTGAGGAGCCACTGAACCCACCCCTCCCTGACTAGCCCCCTGTTATGGTGAGCATGATGTCACATGGTATGGAATAGCCCCCTGGCCAGCTTGGCTCACCTGTCCTGGCTTCTTGTGAAAATTAACTCTATCCTAGCTAGAACTGGGACAGGCCTCATCTGCTTCTCCCTGATCAGGCAGCATGTAGCGGACACCCACCCCAATGCCACCCATGTTGGTTTGTCCTTTAACCCTCATCCATGAGCTCTCAGCTGTCCCCAGGCACAGCTCCATGCGTTCCCACCGCTCTCTGCCATAAGTGGTGACTCCCACTTCCCATCGCAGCCTGTCCCTCCTGAAGAGCCTGTATCCATCCATGGCAGCACCCCAGTCCTATGAGTTCTCAAAATATCCAAGCAAAGCAAGTCTGTTTGGAAACTTCTTTGGAATCTTCTGGAACCAAAGTGGTTCCAGAGAATCAAGAACAAATAAAATAATGAAAAAAAAAAAAGAAGCTTTTAAGAAGGTAATTCTTCAGGGCTTGTTGAGCAAGTAAACCAACTCTTTCCAGTTATCAGAGACTGCTGTGAGAAAAGTCTTATCAGTTAGATATCTCCAACATTCACTGTGGCTTATAAAAAAAAGAGACTGCAGGAAAATAAATGATAAAAGCTAAGGAGAACCAGGGTTCTGTGACTAACAAGTCTGTTAAGCCTTGATGCAGTAGTAGAGTAGAAACACTCACCCTGGAGAGGTAACTGCATATTGAAGTTAATTGAGAAGCACACCACATGGTTATCAAGCCCATTGTCAAAGTAAGGCAACTGCCTGCCATTCTAGCTTTCTTACTCTATTACATAAATCGATGAGGCAACTTATGACCTATTTATACAAGCACATTGTTTTGCATGACTTGCTGAAGCAAGAGCAAAGGCCTTCACCTGTCTCAGGTTCAGCAACACCTTCAGCCATGATGTCTTCTAAATACTAACATAGATGCTGCATTGCCACAACTAACAGTATTCTTACAATATTTTTTTCTCTCCCTTGTCTCAGCTTCTTACCTTCTAATCTCTTTGCATACAAAAGCTGGACCAAGAAAGATACCACCTTTTGAGATAAAGTAGTATTAAAGGTAGTAAATCTTGAATTAATCTGCACGGCTGGGGGAAGAGCCTTTTTGATCTCACTTAGGCAAGAATTCCAGAGAAACGATTCTATCATCTTAAACCTTCTCCTGAGTCTTTCTACTTGCAGTAGGCCTGTCTTCAGAACTCTGTCTTTAATTCTATGCCAGCCCTTTCTAAAAGAACCCACATACACATACCTGTAAGTATACACTCATACTTCCAGTATGACATTAATATTTGTGTTCTGAATGCAGGAGACTTAACCTTGAATACACTGTTTTCCACATTTATTCTTGTCTAAGCCCTTCTAGAATGAAGTAGCTAATAAATGAGGGAAGCACCCTGAAGTGCTTTCCACATTGTGGTATACATCAAACAGGGAAAAATAGACCTGACTCTTCTTCAGAAGGCTTTATCAAAGGTCTTATGTGTTGCTCCACCTACCACTGAACCAGGTGAAGCTAGAGATTCCTCTCAGGTCTGTCAATATACTAACTTATGTAGCCACACCCTAGTTCACTACTTATCAAAAAGGTTGGGTTAGAAACAAGTATTTAGAGGTATTTAATCAATGAAATGATTTAATAGACCTGGGTCTGAGAGTGATCACAGATGCAGATGGTTGATGAAAAGCTCAACATGAGCTGGCAATGTGCACTGGCAGTCCAGAAAGCCAACTGTGTTCTGGGCTGTATCAAAAGAAGTGTGACCAGCAGGTCGAGGGAGGTGATTCTGCCGCTCTACTCTGTTCTTGTGACACCCCACCTGGAGTAGTACATCCAGCTCTGGGGCCCCCAACATAAGGACATAGACCTGTTAGAACAAGTCCAGAGGAGAGCCATGAAGATGATCAGAGGGCTGAAGCACCTCTGCTATGAGGACAGGCTGAGAGAGTTGGGATTGTTCAGCCTGGAGAAGAGAAGGCTCTGGGGACATCTTATTGTGGCCTTCCAGTACCTGAAGGGGACCTACAGGAAAGCTGGAGAGGGACTGTTTACAAGGGCATGTAGTGACAGGACAAGGGGTAATGGCTTTAAGCTGAAAGAGGATAGATTTAGATGGGATGTAAGGAAGAAGTTCTTTACTGTGAGGGTGGGGAGGCACTGGAACAGGTTGCCTGGAGAAGTTGTAGATGACCCCTTCCTGGAAGTGTTCAAGGCCAGGTTGGATGAGGCTTTGAGCAACCTGGTCTAGTGGAGGGTGTCCCTGCCCATGGCAGGGGTGTTGGAACTAGATGATCTTTAAGGTCCCTTCCAACACTAACCATTCTATGATTCTGTGATTCTATGTGGTGTAGAGTTTGGGCAAATGCTAACCTCCAGTTAATGAGGCAAGGCAGTAATCTGTAGCTGGGGGCAACAGACTTCATTTAGCTGCTGCTGGAAGAGCCTGTCTGACTGCAGTTGTACTGCAGCATTTATCCTGCTCTCTAGCCTTCAGTCAGTCAACTGCAGTGATGCCCTATTTCAGTTGCAGCTTTGCTAGGTCAAGGGACTGCTCTGCCCCCTTGACCATGAAAATCCTCTGAAAGCTGCTGCCCTCAATTCTGCTGGCCCATTCTTTCAAACAGTCACTCTCTGTTTCAGTTTGGGCAAACCAAGTTGGACCTACAAAGACCTATCATTGAAAATGAGTGGGCCTGGCTCATTTCAGCATAGGCTGGGAAGCAATCAGACAAGTTACACTGGCAGAACCTGGGAGGTGGAAATCTATGGTGGGGGTGGTAATAAGTAGTCGGGGGTGCCACAAGTGTTCTTCACTTAGCCTAGCTACAGCCAGAACTACCTGTGTGAACACAGAAAACCACCTGCCCTGAGCATCCTCTTTGATGGAGAGAACTGGGCAGCTATAAGAGGTACTTCATCCTGCAAAGGTTCTGAATCACCCTTTGAAATTGCAAAAAATACATACATATTAGGAGGAGATTCATAAATCTAGATTAGTATTTTCTTGGTAATATAGAGTAGTGTTTCCATCACTATCACACTTCTCTGAAATACTACAGCTGATTGACAAAACCAGGAAAGTTTCTTTTAAACTTTAAAATCAAGTTTAATTTTAAGGAAAGTTCAGGTAAGTGATAGGTCCTCTGTTAACATACAATGACAAAAAAACCAACCCACCCACCCTCCAAAAAAGCCTACTGACTTATTTCTGTCCACAGCATTAAGCCCTGCTGTCAATAATCAGTAAGAATTTAATTGTAGGGAATATTATAAGGGGCCGAATTTGATCAGCTAAAATTTAATACTTGTTTAAAAAATTCTCTAAATGTGTTAAGTATACATTTACTTACTTTGCTAAAAGGTAAGTGGGTTTTTTGGTGCAGACTGTATAAAGTTTATCTTAGTTGAAGTTGTGATGAGTCCACCTTGACTAATGACAAAATGCTGCTACAACTGCGCTTCCTGTTATTTCTGAGCTTGTCATTTAATGGCACTTTGAACAGCTCAAGCCAGTGCTCTTAATGTTCTGTTGAAATTCTGGACCAGCTAAACAAAACAAGCACTTCCTCTGCATCCCCTATTACCAGCTCCTTTTAATCTTTTCTTAGAGTTTATCTGCAATTAATTCATCTTCCTCTAACTGGAAAGGTAGCAAGCATGCAAGAGAACGCAAACTGTAGCTGCAGTGGTCTGGCACAGAGTTCCTGAGATTACAGCAATGAGATTGCTCTCGTCTCACCTTTACACTGAGGCTGTATCCGCTACTGGGTAAGACTCTGCTGTTTAGATGTTAAATATGAATGAGTCTTCTGTAAGTTTGCACTAGGGATGCACAGGTTAGTTTATTAGCTATTTTGTAGCAATGAAGTAGTGTAAATATTTATTAAGTCTTTCCATCTTCCTTGCATATGTTTTCCTGGTAAAACTGTGCTTGTCCCTTTCTGTGTATATTTCACGATAAATATGTCAATAAATAATTGATTGAGCTGACAGGAAGAAAAAGACAATGCAATAGAAACCTTGTCAAATAAAGCCTTTAAATAGCCAGCGTCATTTAAATGGGAAATCCTAAATCAATTGCTAGATAATGTGGTAAGTAAACATATTAACCAGTAAGTAAACATATTAACCAGCCACAAAGTCATAAATTATGTTTATTGATATATCAAAGTCTAGTCATAGCAGTCAACAAAGGCATAAGGAACAGTTAATGAAACTCAGGAAATAAAGATAGTTAATCTTTTTATGGACTTTATAAATTACAGCTTCTAAACACTTCTTTAAAAAAACTGTTTCCAGACTGCTGCTTTAGAATCATCATTGAAAAATATGTTTTGTTCTCAATTAGACCTAAGCACTTAGGAGATTTAGAGGCTCAAAGAATGCTTAAAGTTCAGGAATGCATGATAGAACTGTTATTGGAAGAGTGCTTGGTTCTGTACAGTAAACAGTATATAGTCATTGTACTGGAAAAACATTTGTTGGGGAAATTTTGTCACTATTTTAAAAAAACAAACAAAACCTGTATATGCATGCAGGCATGGTATATTCTAATACGATATTTTTGTAAAAACTTTGATGTTAGATATGGCTGTATTTACAAAACTTTTTTCTTTACAGCATACTTGCACCCATTCTTTTTTTTTTTTTATTATACACAGACCTTTTTTTTTCCTGAATTAATCTTATAATTATCCCCTCTAGTAAAAGGAGACATGAGAATATAATTAGTCCACCCATTTCTGCTACAAGTTAGCTCCTAACACCCTAAGATAAGTAAAACCAAACAAAAATAAAACAAGCACCACCACCCCCCCCCAAACCTACAAAACCTTACTCATGCATCCTCTTCAATCTGAGGAGACAACATTGGTGGTATTTCCCAAAGATTTGCTGTCAGCTATCTGCTGCCACTGAAAACAATGAAACCATTGTCTCTGACAGAAGCAAAGTTTGGCCAAAGCTGAGCACTTCTACAAATTCTTTCCCTGTCAACTGCAAAGACAAAAACCATTTGAAAATATTTATTATACTTAAAATGTTTACAAGCCTGTATGACACTCTGTAAACACCTTACCACAAACCAAACTAAAAAGAAACCAATCTTCCTGAAAATTCATATTGCTGCTTCTAATCCCCAAATGATAAACTACTGGCTATTGCATGCATTGTTATCTTAGGGGAACCTGTACAGCTGGGTGAACAGTGGAAGTCAGCAAATACAGTAACAAGTGTTTTCAGTGCTGAGTTGAAGGGATCCAAATTTAGGCATTTGGAATTTAAACAGTAGAGAACTTCAGTGAGAAGAGAGCTGGAGTTGACTGAAGATCTCTTTGCTCATTTTTGTTTAACAAACAGGTATCCACAGCTGAGGCTATTATGGATTTTGCTGGTGTAGCAATACCAAAGAGCATTCTAACTGAAACTTCAGAGGTCTACAACATACATCAGACATACTACTACTTCACAGAGTAATTTTTTTCCCACTATGATGATGATGTAAAGCCTTAAGAGATGTTTCTGGCATGCTCTAGTAGGTGAGGCAATTGCCCCCATGGGGATCAGCTTTGTATGTACAACTAGTGTGTCTCCTGGGTTTAATTTTCTTCTTTCTAATTGCCAGTAGTTGTGGTGATTATTGTTTTTTGAGGGTTCACAGTACTATCTTGAACAAAGATGTTAATGCATTAAAAGAAGTTGGTAAGCTGAGCCTAGATGTACTGATTAAGTGAATTTCTTCTGAACTCCTGTGAGAAGAAATCAAAGCTGCTGAAGCACAGTATGCTAATGTACTCTGAAAACACTTCTACATCATACTTTGTAAAGTTTAACTGCCTTGGTGTTTTGCTACAGTATCTCTATATGCCAGAGACATACAGAGACATGTCTTTGCAGGGGAGGAGAGATGAGGTTGTTCTGCTATACTGAGTGCTATTTATCTTTAAATCTTTCCTTAAATTAAGAAGTAAACTTGATTTTATATTTATACATATAATTATATGTATATACGTATATATAAAATGTATAAATAGGTATGGAATATAACATGTAATAGAAAATATAAGACAATATACATTATGTCACATATATTGTAATATATTATTGTAATATATGTTGCATATGACATGTTATATTTTATATACAGAATAATATATACATTAAAAAGGTACGTTGTTGGTTTAAGGTTTCTCTGGCTTCTTCACTGGAAGTTTGTCTTGGTCCTTAAAGAGGAAATGAATGGGGTCACAGCCTCAAGCCCACCTTTGCAGCTTCATACATCTGCTGTTCATCTGCTTCTTTGTTTCCCTTTAAATACTTTATCTAAAACTATGTATGCAGCTAGATGATTGGAAAGAAATTTGCTAGAATGACTGTTACCTTGTAATGCAGACATAATACCTCTGTTGCGGAATCAGCGTGCCTGGGCGATGCCGTAGCACACAGCATGTACTTCATGCTTCAGCGTGAAGCAACCAGCTTTCAGTCAGCTCTGTTTGGTAGCCCTCTGTAACACTCTTCATTATGTAGTATAGACATGCTCTCCACTGCTGACTAAAAACATTGCCATCGTGACCATCATGCTGTGAGACACAAAGATGTGTATGAAGAATGAAATCCTATCCTTATTGAAACTACGGGAAAAAACACCCCAAACCTCTCATTGAATTACTGAGGCTCAAAATTTCAAAACACAAGATACAGAATTATTATGCTTTTGTCCATGGAGAATATTGTTGCAGTATGGAGTTCAGATACATTCATAGGACATATCAAGGCATGAAAAGACCTGGAGTGGCTGTCCTTGAAGTTATACATATCCTCAGAATAAATGCAATACAACTACCATAGCTGAGAAATTGGTATCTTTCTTGGGAGTTTGCACCTATACCTAAAAGTGAACATCACAGCATTAAAAGCTGCAATCCGTTTGATCTCGTGCAGGATTTATGAAATTTCTGTATAGAGTTAGCTCAGGTGCCTGCAGTATGTGTGGTTAGAGGAAGGCAACACAAAGAGTGCGCTGTTACAGTCAGCATGCTCTAAGGTTTTGGCTTGTCTACGCCTAGCCAATGCTGACCATAATTCCAGCTCTGCTCTGGGACTTAAGCATTCAACATTATAAGAGGGATCTCTCCTCTCCTCAGGCCATGTGGCAGCAATGTCTTTTTCAAGAATAGCAGCAGATCTACAAACTTGAGATCAGTGGTCTTTTGGCTAGGATTTCTGGACATCTGCAGCCTGTTGGAGCTGCAACTGCCAATAATTTATTAGCAACAGAGGAATGAAAAAAGTCTTTGAGTTCCACCCAGTGGAAAAGAGGATGGGATCCTAGGCTTCTCAGCCTTAGGGCCTTTACCCAGGAGGGGGGAGATACAGTTTTTTAGTTTTTGCTCCAAGAACTGTTCATTAATTTTCTACACTGACTGTTTCTTATAAAATGCAGAAATTGTCAAAGCAGAGCTCAGATCTCAGAAGTTTCTCTAAGACCAACCAGGCTTCCTGACTATATTGCCTCTTTCTTCTCAGGAAGATAGAGGAATACCATGGTTTTGCTACCTCAGTTACTACAGGTGAGATAGGTGCTGAGATGCTTCATATATACCTTCAAAAGAAAGCTGAGAAATTTGTAGCAATGTGTTCAGAATGAGCAGAGGTTTTCAGATTGCCATTTTGAACTTGGGCATTTCTAATCCAGGTTTGGGACTTCCAATCATTGATCTCTTTTTTCTGTACATATCAGTATTTGATTTTATGCATATCAACTGGATCTAGCCAGTGTCACACAATATGGGCAAGTTGGCAGAGAACAGCAAAGTGAGACAAACACAACATCACAGGTGAAAGCTGAAGTCAGCAAAACTTTTCAGAGCAATAAGGATTCGCTCAGTTATGCAGCAGGTAACTGAAGAGTGTTCTCCAGTTTCAAAATCAACAACAGAGTTTTGCAACAAAGTATGTGTAGCCCAGTGCTAAATCACTGGATTGGAGCACAAGAACAGCAAGAGGAATTCCCATGGCTCAGTGCTAATATTAATTTAGACTGTTATGTTCAGTGTCCTGCTGCAAGTCTAAGACCTATATACTTTTCTGAGGAGACACAACTTGCTTATTCTGCCTGTGCCTGGAATTGTTTTTCTGGTCTCTTCTGGTTTAACTGCACAGTTGTGAGCCTTCACTCTGGATGGGCATGAGTCAGCTCCAAACCATAAACAGTGTAGCCATGGTTAGTAAGCCTGAGCTACTAAGCCTTTGCTGATAGCGTGGGCACAACAAGTTGTGTCTGCTTGGAGCACAACCAAAGCAAGCTCACATCTGCTTGAAAAAAAAAAAAAAAGAAAAAAAAGTGTAAACATATACTCTCTGTTCTTTTCCTGCTTCCTCCCCCTGACTTTCTCTTTCCCTCTCCTTGACTTTCTCTTTCCCTCTCCCTTTCTCTTTCTCTGTCCCACCCACAGGCATCCAGAAGAGCACTCACAGAAACTCCACCTATCTAAGCCCTCCACCCAGATAGTTCAAATTCCTGAGTGGGATCTCACAGGGCACACATTTGTTTAGAGTGGTAACAAGTGGCTGTGTTTTGGTATGAGGCCCCTTGCGCAGTTCCTTACAATGAACTTGAACAAAGAGCAGTTGTTATATTCATCCATTTCAACAAGTTTTTACTCAACCTAAGAAGTGTTCATTTTTGCCTGCTACAGCTGCAGAACCAAGAAAAGGGTAATACAGGTCATGCGGGCGGGCAAGCCACTATGCTGAGCTCTGAACACTTTTTGGGGAATTCCTGGTTCAGAAGGGACAGGGTCACCGTAAGTTTCACTAAATCCACTATGGCAGGATGTCAGTGCCCTGCAGCTCACGGCACAGACTCACTGCAGAAATGTCAATAGCAGCCCGGCTTTGCTGTTGACAGTGGCAGCCGATGACATACAAGTTTTGAGTGACTTTTCATGTGGCTACAAGATCCAGGCTCCACGGGGTTTTCTCATGCACAGGATAAGAAACAGGTTGCTCTTTTCCTAAATTTTCTTCTAATCTGTCTTTTCTTCCACTAGCTAGGCACTAATTATGTTGTATATCATCTTCTACTTTGCTGGCACAAGCAGCATGCTGGCACAAGTCGGTGGAAATTCAACATTCATTAAGGTTAGACTGTATTTCCTGTGCATCTCCTCTCTTTTCTTTCTTTTTTTTTTTTCTTCCTAAGATGATAATTTACAAGAATGAGACCAAAACTTAATTTTACAACAGGAAGCCCTCCATTTTAGACAGCAAAGCTACATAAGCTGCATCTTGGCTATCATTGCCTTGATGCCTGGGATTTAGTTTTTCTGAGATTTGGGGATTTTACCAGTAGGTTTTGAAAAACATCAACAATCTTAGTCACCTACACACTTGCACGAGGACTGTGTTCTCAAAGAAGCAATACTTCTTGACAGAACAACTATGAAAAATGCTGAGAAGTAAAAGGATCATCACAGACCACATCCCTTTCTCTTTTTAAAATGTATAATCCTTACAGGAGATTACTGATGGGTGAATATTAGAGCTGGTCTGCCTTCTGGCTTGAAAGCTTGTTTCTCAGAGAAAGCTGTCTTCTGGCAAATTAAAGAAAATGGAATTTCTCAGGATCCCATTTCCTCCTGCACAGGAGAAACTGATAGAAAAGAAAAGAGGCTTGCTTATTCCTATTCCTGTGAATTCTACCTCTGTGTATATGCATGTGTGTGTTTGCGTGTGATACTTTTATCCCAATGGCAAAACTCAAGACACATCGCAGCATTTTCTTTTCTCGTATTATCTACTTCTCAAGGAAACATCAGGAAGCTAGATAAATATGGCTTTCCCTCTGTCACTTATTCCTGCTACCTGCTGGATGCCACAGGTCCTGCAGGCTCATCCACATGCTCTATGCCTTGGTTAAACGTGGGAGAAATATTATTGTCATTGTTCTAGTTGGAAGATACTTACATAGCTCCACTATTACAACACAGTCATAAACTTAAACATATATATTTTCCATAAATCCATTGCAGTCAGACAAGCACTGGTATTCCCATTTTAAAAAAGGAAACAGAGGAAGAAAGTGTAAATGACTTACCCAAAATTATATAAATCCATGGTCACGTGAAATCACATTTGTTCCCTGGCAGGGCAAGGCTTGATTTGTTTCACAAGCCAAAATAGTGCATTATTTTTTTTTAAAAAGCCCAAAATAATACCTTGACCCTTTCATATCTAGATCAATACCTTGTTATGGTAGAATTAAGTATCGTATAGTACCTTAAAAAAATACAGATTTCTCATATCTGCCAAGTATATGCAGAAATTTCACAGTATTTGGGCTAAATGGGACAGTCAGGGATAGCAGATGGAGTGCAGAGCTCCTCACTTTCAAAACAGGTTTTGGGGCTTGAGAAGGTCAGTCTAAAACAAATCAAGTCCCACATGATCTTACCTGCTGGAGAAGGTGAAAATTCTGTTCCTATATCTTCTGCAAGTTAATTTCCTGTTCCTGCTCAACATCCTAAACCTTCACAGCCTGCACTCTAGGGCTATGCTATGCTATGAGGAGGGAGAATCCAATTAATTATGTCCTACCTTGCATTCAGCTTTCAGCAAGCAATTATTAGACAAAACCTGGTTGAGGCCCTTATTTGATTTAGGAGGCTTGTGTGTCTTGGCATTCATCAGGATTTACTGATGTTGATAAATTGCTTTTCCCTGTCATGGCTCTAAATAAATATATCAGGTTTGTCCAAGGCTCCTTGCCGAGCCTTGATCTAAATGGTTTTTCATCTAGGAGTATGGAGCACTTGTTCTTTTATCTGGAACTGTGATATGGAGGTCTGAAGTAATGAAACTGGCATTTGCCTAATTACGGATTTCATTATTATTTTCTGTCCTCAAACAGCTGGGGCAAATATACATGAGTCTGCTTCAGTACAGCTCTCCTGAACTAGCATCGTGAGATAAATTAAAAGTAGTGGGAGCCAAATATGTCCTAGGCTATCTTTACATACAATATCTAAAAGAGCCTAGGTTGCAATCTGCAGACGTGCTGTTGCTAGATCCAGTGCGACAGAATTGAAAGAGGTGTGTCAGGAATATATTCTCTCTGAAGACTCTGGGATGCTGTCTCCTTCCTCCCATCCAGCACCTGTTTGTGTTAGCTGCTATTTGAAGAGTGGCTGGAGGAGTAGCAGACAGATGAATAGAGGAGTATGCATAGAGGTACCTGCTGGTACAGCATGAACTTATTGTACTAAGTTTGGTTTAGTTAAATTTCAAAATAATTGACAGGGTGCTCAGAGCCCTGGGACACTTCCGCTATGTTTAAGCCAAGGGAAAACCAAAGAAAGAAAGAGAAAAAATAATCATAAAATAATTTATTTTTCCTTCCTCTCAGCCTCCTGTGTTCTTAACCAGGAGCTTTGTAAAGTATTTTAACTTGTTTTTCAAATTAGTTCTTGAGATCATAGCCACAATGGGCAGGAGTCTGCTCTTTCTCACACGTGTACTAAACTGGAATTACTTGGGGTTTTTTCTTCCTAAATTCATTCTAAGTTCTTGTGAGTCACTATATTACTTGACAGCTGAATTTAATGCATCTGATTGTTAAGTTCCCTAGCTGCTAATGTTCAAAGATCACTTACTGGCAAATACCATGTAATGTCTGTAACAGAATTTCTGCATGCATATCTTAAATAGCTTCTGAGTTTTGTTTGTTAATGCCAGGTAATTCAGGCTAGACTCTTTTTTGATATAACCAAATATAAAATCTAAACTGTTTTGACTACCTCCATCCCATGTAATATTCAAATTTGTTCCAGTTTTACACCAAAAGCTACAGAAAGGGACATTTATGAACTTTCAAGTTCCAAAGAACTGTCTGGTACAACTAGGCTTGTACTCCGTCTTTTTTATGTAATGGGTTTTAAATGCTCACCATAATCATTAGATTATTCCTCATTGATGTAGCTGTGTATTTATAAAAAAGAAAGTCTGTTTTTCCACATATAGTACTTACTATCCATTACTTACTACCTAAATGATTTAAAAGTTTTCTGTCTAATCAATAAGTAGAAAAGATGCAAAGAGTTACTCATCACAAGTGAAAATGAGAGAATAGCTGAATGTATCATATTGTGGAAAAACCCAGACACGATTTTGATGCATAAGTAAAAACAGTAAGTATTTTAAAATAAGTATCCTCTACAAATATTACAACCTAAATACTGTCATGAATATTGCTGAAATATTCACAAGGATAGGAAAGGCTTAAGTTGATGAAATGTGATTACCTGGAAAATGCCACGACTGTACAGCTCCATAGTCTGTGAGCAACTTTCCTGATGCAGAAGTTCCTATTCCTGAAATGGAAGGGGAACTCTTTCCTTCCATCACTGCACACCACCTTCTAGGGGAAATTCACCTCCACCTCACCAGACTATCTCCTCAGCTGCGCTTCTGGAAATCAGGTAATCTTTTGGCACTGAGTATCCGTATATCACCTTAAGCTTTCTTATGTCAAAATGTCAGTAGTGCTAGATATTTTTATACTGCTTAATATTGGTATTATTGTTCTTTTATATGTCAGCCTGAAGATATAATAGTATCATAAAGTGGTCTAGATGTCAAGGTATTCCATTATTATATAACAGTCAGTGCAGTTTGCTCTGCTCTCCTTAGCCTTACAGTAAAAGTTGACATATTCCTTTAGAAATCATTTATTACTTTACATATCTGATTAATATAATAACAAACCAGGACATACATTTACAGATAAGGCATATTGGACCTAACAATTAAATAACCAAACAAAAGCAAATACCTAATTGCATTATTTGCTGTTGTAATAAAATTTTTGTATGGACAGTCAGAGGAAAAACCATTCCTGGCTTGACAGAAGACATGTTAAATTTCTAATCTTTTATTAACTACTTAACTAAGAATATAGGAAAGCAAGGTTAATCAGGATGACTCAGTGTGAATAAAGCAATCGTATGCTTTTTTTTTTATGGCCATGCAAATTTAAGTGAACCATACAGTTTTAGACAAATAGGTGTATGTTTATTAGCACATCGTTTTTTACAGTGTGTGACAATCTGTAGTAGATAACCTTGTATAAACATACACTAGCTTTCAGCCCAGAAAGCCAACTGTGTCCTGGGCTGTATCAAAAGAAGCGTGACCAGAAGGCCGAGGGAGGTGATGCTGCCCCTCTACTCCACTCTTGTGAGACCCCACCTGGAGTACTGCATCCAGCTCTGGGGGCCCCAGTACAGGAGAGACATGGAGCTGCTGGAGAGAGTCCAGAGGAGGGTCATGAAGCTGATCAGAGGGCTGGAGCACCTCTCCTATGAGGACAGGCTGAGAGAGTTGGGGTTGTTCAGCCTGGAGAAGAGAAGGCTCCAGGGAGACCTTATTGCTGCTTTCCAGTACCTGAAGGGGCCTACAGGAAAGCTGGAGAGGGACTGTTTATCAGGGAGTGGAGTGACAGGACAAGGGGTAATGGGTTTAAGCTGAAGGAGGGTGGATTTAGATTAGATGTTAGAAAGAAATTCTTTACTGTTAGAGTGGTGAGGCACTGGAACAAGTTGCCCAGAGAGGTTGTGGATGCCCCCTCCCTGGAAGTGTTTAAGGCCAGGTTGGATGGGGCTTTGGGCAATGTGGTCTAGTGGAGGGTGTCCCTGCCAATGGCAGGGGGGTTGGAACTAGATGATCTTTGAGGTCCCTTCCAACCCAAACCACTCTATGATTCTATATCCACAACTAAATGCAGAGATCTCCAAAAACTATAGTATTCTGTACTAAACCTAATATATATTTTAAGGGAGATATTCAGATCAGCACTTCATTTTGAGCAAGCATTGTCTTTTGTACTTAATATATACAAGACTATTGAGGAATAATACTAATTATTATCTAGCAAGTGACTCTATTATTAATTATCAGTGAACTAAAATCGAAGTGACATAATTATGTTCAAAAATGTCTGCAATAAGAACATGCCATACTGTATCATATCAAAGGTCCCAGCAACCCAGTATCTTGTCTCCAGTAGTGGTAATAGGTAGCAGAGAGAATCCACAACCTCATTAGCATTGAAATGGGTGCAATAGTTTGTTTCAGAAACAACTGGTTAAAGCACAACAGGAGTGTGATTCACCTCCTTTAACAGTAGTTATCTGCAGTGTAGATGCCTACATCTGAGCTCACTGTCTAGCCTCCCTATCCAAAATTAGTTACTGGAAGGACTAGAATTATTCATTTCTGATTCGCAACCTTAAAATGTCTGCTTCTCTTCAGGGACTCTAAAAGGAACCTGCAGTGACTATCTCAGACATAGACATTTACAAGACTTCCTCCACAGGACCTTGTATTTTAAAACACTCATATGTTTATACATGCAGGTAGGACAGGAAAGCCAGGGGCACTGCATTCATCTTCTCTGCAAACAAATGCAAGAGAGATGCCTGAGGTAAAACAACTTAATTCAAACTCATTCATCTGGATATGTAAACCATAGCCAAAACTAACAGAGCTCATAATCTTTTAGACTACAAGAATTCACCAAGGTGCTCGTTGTTGTCTGGCAAAGAATGGTGATGAAATGGAAGGATTAACAAAACTGATCTGTACCTACAGTGAGGATTTTAAATGGGCAAACATTGATAAGCTGGGAAAACTATATAGTGAAGCAGGCTTGACTGAAGTGCTTAGGGGAGGGAATGCTTGAACTGGATTTTTCTGAAGTCAAAACTGCAAAAAATACTGTGGAATTTTTATCCAGAAACTGGTATGAAAAGGTTCAGAATCAAGGTGGACAATTAACAACCTCAAAAGGCTATTAGAAACAAGTAGACATCCTTAGTGAAATACAAAAAGAGACTGAACAGTTTCCTGGAGGGCAAAAAGTGTAGAGCTAAATTAAGAATTACTGAAAGTTAAGATGAATTAAATCTTGTACAGGCAATTAAAATAGTAGATTTTAAATTTATCTGTATAAACAAAAAGAGAACAAGAAAAGAAGAAGAGGGGGTTTTATGTAGCAAAGCTTAGCTTACTTCTTTTTTTGCCACTATGTCTGGGATAAGTGGAACAAAATCTGTTTTGTGTTCACCAGAAGTAGATTATATGATAACAACACATTTTTTTTAAGAGGAAAATATTTTCTCTGTGTTATCTTTCCCTTGAAATGCAATAGCTTTAATCAGCTTGGATGTTGCTTACTCACTTTCTATTCCACACAGAGAATCATCAGTTTATGAAGAAGGGGATGTATATAAGAACTGAAAAAAGGATAGAACACAGATGACAGTAGTTTGTGCTGAAAACAGAGTCATAATACTAGAGTGAATTATGCAGCAGAATTCCTCCAGGAGCAGTTTTGGTCTGTCTTCATCTCTAATTTAATATTTTCATGTAGTATATATTGTCATGGGAAAATGTGATACCCTCATGAAATCTGATGATGATGCAAAATTGAGAGGCAACATTAACATAAAAGAGGATTTAAATATTGAGGGTATAAAAGAGGATCAGAGGGTATAAAAGAGGATTGAAGAAGAGTTTGAGGATGGAATGGCATTTAACAATGCTGAGTGCAAAGTAATAGACTTAGGAACAAAGAAGGAAATCTCTGCTGTTACATAGGTTGTCATCATATGACCATGGAAGAACTATGTGGTGCCAAGGTCATAGAATCATAGAATCCTAGAATGGTTTGGGTTGGAAGGGACCTCAAAGATCATCTAGTTCCAACCCCCCTGCTGCAGGCAGGGACACCCTCCACTAGACCAGGTTGCCCAAAGTCCCATCCAACCTGGCCTTGAACACTTCCAGGGAGGGGGCATCCACAACTTCTCTGGGCAACCTGTTCCAGTGCCTCACCACTCTAACAGTAAAGAATTTCTTTCTAACATCTAATCTAAATCGACCCTCCTTCAGCTTAAACCCATTACCCCTTGTCCTGTCACTACAAGCCCTTGTAAACAGTCCCTCTCCAGCTTTCCTGTAGGCCCCTTCAGGTTACTGGAAGGCTGCTAGAAGGTCTCCCTTGAGCCTTCTCTTCTCCAGGCTGAACAACCCCAACTCTCTCAGCCTGTCCTCATAGCAGAGGTGCTCCAGCCCTCTGATCAGCTTCGTGGCCCTCCTCTGGACTCTCTCCAACAGCTCCATGTCTCTCCTGTACTGGGGCCCCCAGAGCTGGACGCAGTACTCCAGGTGGGGTCTCACAAGAGTGGAGTAGAGGGGCAGGATCACCTCCCTCAACCTGCTGGTCACACCTCTTTTGGTGCAGCCAGGACACAGCTGGCTTTCTGGGCTGCAAGCGCACACTGCCGGCTCATGTTGAGCTTCTCATCAATCAATACCCCCAAGTCCTTCTCAGGGCTGCTTTCAATCCATTCCTCGCCCAGCCTATAGCCATGCTTGGGATTGTGCCGACCCACGTGCAGGACCTTGCACTTGGCCTTGTTGAACTTCATGCACTTTGCACAGGCCCACCTCTCCAGCCTGTCAAGGTCCCTCTGGATGGCATCCCTTCCCTCCAGCGTGTCGATCACACCACACAGCTTGGTGTCGTCGGCAAACTTGCTGAGGGTGCACTCGATCCCACTGTCCATGTCGCCGACAAAGATGTTGAACAGTGCTGGTCCCAGTACCGACCCCTGAGGAACGCCACTCGTCACCGTTCTCCACTTGGACATTGAGCCATTGATCACAACTCTTTGAGTGCGACCATCCAGCCAATTCCTTATCCACCGAGTGGTCCATCCATCAAATCCATGTCTCTCCAATTTAGAGACAAGGATGTCATGCGGGACAGTGTCAAATGCCTTGCACGAGTCCAGGTAGATGATGTCAGTTGCCTTTCCTTTATCCACCAGTGCTGTCACCCCATCATAGAAGGCCACCAAATTTGTCAGGCACGATTTGCCCTGAGCGAAGCCGTGTTGGCTGCTACCAATCACCCCCTTATTTTCCATGTGCCTGAGCATAGTCTCCAGGAGGGTCTGCTCCATAAATGATGATACGACCGTGAAAGAGGCAAATGTGATTCCAGGACATGTCAGGAAGTGTCAGTACCATATGCAAGGCTGTCCCTGGACTCTCTTTTGGATGGACCACCATTCCCAGAAGGCTTAAGACATCCTTAAACTCCACCAGGCTGATGCCAGGCCCCAGAGTAAGCAATACAAACTCTCACTATCATGTTATTAAAACAGCACTCTGGTGGGTCCATCCAGCACAGTCCTTACACTCACTTTGAATTCAAACCTCCTCCCACCACACACAGATACAAGGATGCACAGACACACAGAGCTATTATTATATTTTAAACCCACAGGGTCCCTTGCGCTGTCCCCAGGGAGACCCAAGTCAAGTACCGGGCAGTGCTTACACGAGCACTCTGGGCTTGAGGAGGTTTCATTTTGGACAGTGTGGATGCTGGCTTCTCTGTGCCACTGGATCTGAAGGGAGAATGTCTGCAGACAGAGGCATTGACACAAACTGCCTGTGGACACTCAGGACCAGCATCTACTACCTTGCTACAGGTTAGACAGCTCTTCTGGCTGTCACTGGAACACACTGAGTCCTTTCCTGATCTCTGTGATGCATATTCTCAAAGCAGCTCTTGCAGCTACCATGGGGATACACTCCTTTTTCCTTTGGCTATCCTAGGAATGCTGGACAGTTGCTAAAAATCCCAAGTTAACGATTCATTGCCCCTTTGCCAATCTAAAGGAATGTCTTGCTAAATAAGAGAGGTGTGGGACCAATGTTAGTCAGTTACTTTGATACCATGCTTAAGTCAAAAGAAAGAGAGATAAAGTATCAATTCCAAATGTAAAGCAGAATTGCAAAAGTTTATAGAAACAAAAGGAAACTACTTAATCTGCTGGTACCAAGCTCAACAACTAAATCAACAACTAACAAAAAATAAAAATCTCTCTCCTTCTCTACAGTCAGTGTTTTGTAGACACACTGGGTACCTCTATTCTAGTAAACACACAGGGCCAAGGAGTGAGCTTTAACACTAGACCCCCATGATTGTCCTATTAAAATTTTAAGGAAACTAAGCAACTCTGGCCTGAGGGGGAAGTGTCTGCATGGATATATAATTGTTTAATTGTCAGCTTACCCCTAGCTCTGCATTTGACCACTCTAACTTATTCTCTGCAAGATAAAAACCCTTTTCAGAGTAGCTCAACCCAGAAACCAGTTTTAGCAGGCAGTTAAAAAGAGACTATCACATTCAACTCCCTACACAATCCTCCAGCAAACTCTCCTAACAGGCTTTGTACCCTTTTGCTTCCTAGAAAACACAAACCCTCCAGTTTCAGGCTCCAATGATATGACAGTGATAGGCTGCCACACAGTCCTGAAGTTATCCCAGAGAACTGTGATTAAAAAAAAGGACACAAGATAATAATTGTATCTTAAGATCCTGGGGGCAATACATAGGATCCAGAAGAGACTCAGTGCCAAGTACTCTGTAGTGTTGACATGGCTGATTTCTCTAAAGAAAACTAGCCCTAAGCAGTGGGACCTTTGCTAATCCATGCTGTCTGGCCTCAGGGTCAAGCACTGGTCCCAGACCTGTCTTACCAGCATAGACATACTCATCTCTTCACTGATTCTGTCTCCTTGTCTGCCCTTCTCTCATGTTCCACAGTGGAAACCACCTCCTTGTGTAGCATTCTAACCTCTATAGACAACACTGTTTCTTTAGAGGTTCCATTCAGAAGCCATTCAGATTCAGTCACCCTGCCCCAAAACTTACTTGCACTTAGTTAGTCAAGAGATATTTTTCCTCCTGTTGATTTAAGAATAGACTCACTTTTTCAGGGATGGAAATGTCACATTGCCAGAGCAGGTGTTATCTGTACTTGGCTGACCTTGACTTCGCATGGAGTAAAACGTCTTCCTCTGTCTTGACTCTGTGTGTACATTTGGGTGTGAAGTGTCTCCATCTACCGAGCTGCTATTTTATATCAACCTGTAAATAGGAGAATGTACTTATTACAAACATTTACATCAGTTTAGTACACACCATTCATTATAGATTCTTGACTGACACACAAAAAAGGTGATAATCTGCATCAGCAGATGGTAATCTACCACTCTGGATGAAAATGAGTTTGAGATTCTACTTTTTATGAGAAGAGACGAAAAGGTTTAGCTCGGGTAGCTTAACAAAATGGGAATTGAGACAAACAGAACTGTAGGATAATTCAGGTTGGAAGGGATCTCTGGAGCTCATCCAGTTCAACCTCTTTCTCAAAGCCAAACCAAAATTCAAAGTTAGCTTAGATTGCTCAGGTCTTTGTCCAGTTGAATTTAGAGTATCTCCAGGGACTAAGATTCCACCGCCACTCTAGCCAACCTGGTCCAGTGCTTGACCATTCTCCTGTGAATTATTTTTCTTGTTTTATCCAGTCAGAATTTCTTTGCAGCAGTTTGTACCTGTTGCCCTTCATCTTTTTTTCTGACTACTTTGAAGAAGACTCTGACTCTGTCTTCTCTATAAGCCCCTAGAAGTCCCCTAAGCCATCTTTTCTGGCTTAACAAATCCACATCTCTCAGCCTGTCCTCATACATCATGGGCTCCGTGTTGAACCTGAAGATACAGGATGTCCCATTCTCTCCTCTGGTTTGATTTTTGTAAAATCAGTTTTAGCATTTTTGGCTAGAGCAAATTTTTCCAAGACTATCTTAACTAGTTCCTGCCCACAGTGACCTCATCTCTGTGGACAAGAGAAGTCTGAAGATTTAGGGAAGATTTGTGAAATCATTATTTGGAAAAAGAATAATATATTTTAGATGCAATTATTTCTAACCAAACACATGTAAAAGTCCTCCAATTTGTGGCATTCAGAGATCAATTTAAAAAAAATATTTTTATGGCTTCTAAAACTGCTGGGTGAATTCAAGTTTGCTTTCAAGACTTCTCTGTACAAACATGAGTATAAGAAATGTACATTACAAAAAAAAAAAAAAAGAAAAAAATCACAACTGCCACATCTCAGTTCAGTTCTGGAAGCTCATGCCTCACAGAAAATCTCCAGCTTTGGCAATGCTGTACACATAAACCTGAGGAGAAAAGCGTTTCCTCCTGTTTCCTCCAGAAATTAAGTGGTTTATTCTGCTCACTCCTAGGATCACTTTACATTATGAAATGTAAATGGTAATTATGAAAGGAAAAGAGAGAAATTAAAACAGACATGGGTCTCTGAGACCCCCATATCTGGGATTCAGAATGAGCCGTGTGCAGCCCGTTGTTGGACAATGAGGAAAAAAAATTACATTTCTTGCATTAATTCTATAGTCTGAAAAAAGTATGTGAAATGGAGACCAAGAGATTAAAATTCAAAAGCTCTTGCTGAATTGGAGACACACAGACAGAAAGAGTCCACTGCGATGGATTTCTAGCTCTTGGCTATTGCTATCCTCCTTTCTTGGGAAGGTCAGCCTTTGCTAAGCAAAGAGTTAATGCAATGCTCTGTGTTACTGTGTTGAACATCCTCTAGCAGCACATTCGTTCTGACATTAAAAGGAAAATAATTCAGCTAGCGAGCTGTAGAGCATTATTCCCTGCTCTAAAATTGCAGCTATGCTTCCCGTGTTCTCTTGATGTTAGTGATCGGATCATAGAGACTCTACTTTTGTTTACAAATAATTTCTTTTTGAACAAACAGCAACAGTGCTGCTAATGGTTTTGGGCTGACTGCAGATATAATCATGTCTCTCTTCCATGTCTAAGCTGATCAACTAGAAATGAACCTTGGGGGGCAGGTTCTCTAAGGTGATCAACAGAATGGATTTCAGAAGCATTTTTCATGCATATACCACTCTGTTAATATGGATCAGGTTGTACAGTTAGGGTCTATGATTTTTAGAGACTACGCATTGTCTGTAGGAAAAAAACATTTCTCATTTCAAGCAAAAAAAATTCTGCTGGCATGTTCTGAATAAAGCCCATTGAACCACCTTGTTAGCATCTCTTAATGACTTTCCTGCTTCTTTTGACTCCCACTGTGAATACTTTTCTTCCTAAAGAAAAAATGGATATTATTTTCCAGCAGATACCTGCTTTACATTGGAAAGAGAAAGATTAATTATACAATAGAACCCCAGTATTTGAAAACCTATGACCCAAACTTCTCCCTCTAACGAGTTACTTCTTTCACTATTATCTTCCACTTTTGTATTGATTTGCGATTAGCTGCAAATCCTTGTTGTCACCTAACTGATTCAGACAACCAGGATTTCATTGCAAAGCAACGACGCCTTGGTTGTCTATAACGTGTTGGAGTATTCTTTCTAGAGCTGCATGAACAAAAGAAACATGAACTTGCATCTCCAGTGTTACAGCACTGTTATACTGTGCGTACTCTCATGTTATATTGCATTAATTGATTTAGGAAAATTAAAAAACCACAACAACCTATGAACAGATTTGTGAAATAAATATTTAGAGTTATTCAGGAAGACAAGATGAACTCCCAAAACATAATTATATTTTCATAGCTTGTTCAGCTTAAGCAGCATTTTGGGTTCAGTGGGACTTTAATTTATTCCTGAATTGTTTGCTCATCATTTGGTATTAGATTGCCTAGTAATACATTATTCTCTGCTGTTTTCAAAATGTGAGGTTACAGCTTAATATACACTGAATGAAAAGGTTCTATCAAGGGTATGTTCTCTTGTCACTAGGATCAGCAAAAAAGGCAGAAATCCACAACACAACTAATCATGCCAAGCAGTAAGATGGTAAGACGTCTTCCTTCTGTTCTTGGGAGCAGTGTTTTCTTCCAGCACTGTACCTACATTTTAAATCATGATAATTCTTTTATTCATTATTTCCATTCAAGTTCCAGTCACTGGTCCCTTCCTCATCATTCTTTTGTATTCTTGGCTTCTTGTCTTACAGGATTCCTGAAGACCAGGCAGGAATAGAAACACAGCATTTGAATTCACCAATGACTGAAGCAACCTCCTAGACACTCATTAATTATAATAATTAAGGAAACCATTAAGGAAACATTTGTAAGACCCTTGCTTTTGTAAATGGTGTACTACAGATTCATTGACAAACACAGCCAGATTATTTAGCTTGGAGAGGACTCTGTCCTTTATTTTCCATGTGCATACATTTCAGCTGTAAACTTGGGCCAGGCTCCATCCAGGTTTTCACCCACTTAAACTGTTCTTTATTTATTTAACAGAGAACTGTTGTATTGCCCTTTGTTCAAGGGTGTCAGTCCCCTAGTCACACCCTCGATGCTGTAGATCCCTCCCAGCAGCATTGTTGATGTTTAACAGAATGATAGAGGATGTTCACCCACTCATTTTCAAAATGGTTTTGGGAATAATGTGCTCTACTTGACCGGACGTTTCTGCTGAATTAAGCTTGAAGAAAATAATATCAGCTCGTGCGTGCTCTTTGTCTTTATTAACAATCACATGTTTTCCTTTAACATTAGCTGTGTACAAAGCTCAAAACTGAAAGATGACTCTATGCTGATTTTCCAAACTGACAAGCAGAAAATTGGCCAAATATATATTACTAAGCACATGTTAGACGGTGTTAAGCACTAGCAGTTTAAAAAATTGTAAAGACAAAGAGGCACATCCATTTTCAACCGATGGACTTTCAAAAGATGATCTATTGCTGAGGAGTCTCACTAGCACTCAATGTCACCCTTGAAGAAACTGCTTTACGCCAACACCATCATGAGCACATTACAGCCCTGGCAGTAAGAGTGTGGATACGGGGGAGAGAGTGCGCTGAGCCTCTCACTCATACGTATGTCAACATTATGGGTTTAATGAACTGCCTTGTCACAAATCCTGTGAGGACAGCAGTCCTGCGGGGATAGCTGTTTGCAGGGCTGAGGTACAGAGCCTGGGATATACGACGGTCTTGTCAACAACAGGGCTGTCCCACAACCATAGGCAAAGTCAAATCTCTTTATCAACCCCTATATCCCACTCATCTCCAGTAGCTTTAGCACTATCTGTTTCCATCACACTTGGAATGAGAGGAAAGAATGGCCATTCTGGAGTGGGAAATGGGACAAAACAGAGGACAATAGGCTTAAAATCTTTCATTCTTCCCTTTCCAAAGGCTAAAGGTACTGCAAAAATACAGGAATCTATGGTTTGGAGAGGAGAGAGCTAAGGGAGAATTTAAAAAAATCCTGTAGATGTGTATTGAGTTTGTGTGACAAGGTTTTTGTAGTGGTGGGGGGCTTCTCTGAGAAGCTGCCAGAAGCTTCCCCCATGTCCAGTAGTGCCAATGCCAGCCGGCTCCCAGATGGACCCACCAAGGCCAAGCCCATCAGCGACAGTGGTAGCGCCTCTGCGATAACGTATTTAAGAAGGGGGGGAAAGTTGCTGCGCAACAGCAATTGCAGCCAGAGAGAGGAGTGAGAACATGTGAGAGGAACACCTCCGCAGACACCAAGGTCAGTGAAGAAGGAGGGGCAGGAGGTGCTCCAGGTGCCGGAGCAGAGATCCCCCTGCAGCCCCTGAAGAAGATGACGGTGAGGCAGGCTGTCCCCCTGCAGCCCATGTAGGATGATGGTGGAGCAGATATCCACCTGCAGCCCGTGGAGGATCCCACGCCGGAGCAGGTGGATGCCCAAAGGAGGCTGTGACCCTGTGGGAAGCCCACACTGGAGCAGGCTCCTGGCAGGACCTGTGGTCCCGTGGAGAGAGGAGCCCATGCTGGAGCAGGTTTGCTGGCAGGACTTGTGACCCCATGGGGGACCCACACTGGAGCAGTCTGGTCCTGAAGGTCTGCACCCCATGGAAGGGACCCACGCTGGGGCAGTTTGTGAAGAACTGCAGCCTGTGGGAAGGACTCATGTTGGACAAGTTTGTGGAAGACTGTCTCCCGTGAGAGGGACCCCACGCTGGAGCAGGGGAAGAGTATGAGGAGTCCTCCTCCTGAGGAGGAAGGAGCAGCAGAGACAACGTGTGATGAACTGACCACAACCCCCATTCCCCGTCCCCCTGTGTTGTTTGAGGGGAGGAGGTAGAGAAATCGGGAGTGAAATTGAGCCCAGGAAGAAGGGAGGGGTAGGGGGAGGTGTTTTAAGATTTTTTTTTTTTTTTTCTAATTACTCTGTTCTGCTTGGAAATAAATTAAGTTAATTTTCCCAAGTTGAGTCTGTTTTGCCCATGACAGTAACTGGTGAGTGATCTCTCCCTGTCCTTATCTCGACCCAGGAGCCTTTCGTTATATTTTCTCTCCCCTGCCCAGCTGAGGAAGGCAGTGACAGAGTGGCTGTGATGGGCACCTGGCCTCCAGCCTGGGTCAACCCACCACAAAGTGGTAGATAAACTGAACTGTTTTTCACCAAATCCTGCAATGCTGAAACTGGGGAAATTCACTGAAACAAGTGATAGAGCATTTTAAAGCATATATAAGAATGTACATCTTTACACAGTGGGTAGTGACCATCTGTAATTTCTTGCCACAGGAGGCAGTGGAGGCAGATGGTATCAGCAGCTTCAAAATGGGCTGGACAAATTCATGGCCAACAGGTTAATATCCAGATACTAAAGGAAATGAGCAGGGACGTACCCTGTGATACAATGAGCATGGCTTACAGTGGCATGTGAGGGAACGAACTCAGAATGTGGCAAAGATCCTGTGCAGTCTCTAAACAACCTCTCCTACTGCTCATCGACAGAGCACAGGGCTAGGTGGACCACCAGTGTGATCCATTTCTTATGTTCATACCTAGAAGGACAGTAGCAATGGAGGAATCCAAAAGCCATGTCCCAAGCTTGCAAAGCACTGGTATGAGATGTAAAATGGGCAGCAATTTTCAGAATACATCTCACACCGTATTGTAAGCATTGTCCATTCAAGACCAGGAGTCTGAGATAACTTCTGATTTCTGCTCGGCAGCCAAGCACAGCTGTGGCAGCAGCTGGATTGTAGTTTGGAAATGCGCCTGTGGGGACTGGCCCTACTCTCATTAGACTGAGGAGACAAGTCTCTGTGCTTGATGAGGTTGCCTTAACAGCCGTGCAGGCAGCCACAAATGATTATGTTTACAAAAGCTGTGAAGGGAAGCTACAGCCAGGTCCTTGTCAGTCTAAGCATGGAGAACATCCTTCCTGAATGCTTCCTCTGGCCGCAAGAAAACTGTGAGTTAATGTGATACTTTAATACAATCCAGCTCCTCTTTGTAAGATTGCTTTGAAACAATTCTGATTTGCAGCGAGTAATCACATAGCTAAGGAATGTTTTTTCATTGACGAGAATGAGCATAATCTAGTTATAACAACTTTAGAAGTGTGTGACCAGTTTTTACACAAAAGCCAAACAGGATGACCCAGCTAATTATGGGTCTGACAGTCTGATATCAGTCCTGGGCAAATTAATAGAATGGCTGATACTTGATTCATCAAGAATTAAAAGAGGGGAATATAATTAATACCAACTAACAGGCATTTACTGAAAATAGATTGAATCCTACTATGTTGATTTTTTAAAAAAATTTTCATGTTTAACCTATAAAGGTAATAGAATAAATAAAAAATACATGACCTGATATGTCACAACACTTTGAGAAATCATATGCATCTAAAGTGTATGATATGTACATGATATGTAATAAAAGAAGAATAAACTGTTTAACTGATGGTGTCCAAAGGTAGTCATAAATTTGGAATCACCAGTGACCTCGTGCTTCTTACGGGTGCCACAGGGTTCAGCTGGGGGCCCAGGCTTGCAACAATATTCTGATGTTAATGACGTTTGAAGATCACACCAGAAGGTGTGAAAACAATAAGTAACAAAGACACTAAAGCAGACAGCAGCATGGATTGCTCTTGAAGTGTGTTGAACGTGCACTTCAGGACAGTCTGGGGGAAATCATATATCTGTGGGACAAAACATGTAGGCAATGCTTGCAAATGGGGGAAGCTGTCCTGTTGGGCAGCGGCCGTGAAAAGAAGTGGTGGGTTGGGGTTGCAAAGATGTGACTATGAAGTCTGACTGTGGGCAGTCATAACACATGGTGCAAGCTGGTGAGAAAGCTCAAGTAGCATTGCCGCACTGCTTAGTCTTCCTTCCCTGATGTCTTGGTTTTGCTTCTGTAGAAATAGTTTTTCCATAATGTGCTTTCATCTCCTCACTCTCTGTGGGGTACCTGTCTTTCACCTCAGCAGGCTCATCAATGCCAGACTCTTTCTGGAGGAACACAGCACAAGTTTCTACAACAGACAGGGTGAAACACGTTCTAGATGAACTCGTCCCTCTTCACTGAGAGAAGGTGAAATCTAGAAACTGGCTTAGACTGACCCCCTTCCTTTTAGAGAGCTAAAATTAAATAAAGTGAATCCTGCCTGATAACCAGAATTTTAGACATACTTAGAGACCACAAATCCTTTTGAAGGGTGATCAGACTATCTGGCACTGAAGTTGATTAAGCTTTCTTTCTAGTCAAGATAAAATGACAATACTTGTTAAAATGGTTTGAAGTGGTTCTCTGTGTTCCCTGGAGCTGCCTGCGATCCTTCAGACCAGAAGAGCTTACAATATTGAAATTAATATACTTTGTACCGCTAGAACCCACCATATGACACGAAGGGCAAAGATAATGTGCTACAGAAGCTAATAGCCTGCAAATTCTTTTTAAGGGCTCGAGTGAGTTCAGCAGCACAAACAGGTAAATTAGAACATTTTTAGAAATGCATTAAAGCAGTTTTGAATTTAGCAGCAGAGTGAATGTTTAGACAGAATTCGGTGAAACAAATGTTGGTTATAATCAAAGCCATGTATCGTAAAAGGCGAATTACTGATACAATCCAAAAAGCTGTGTGATCCTGTTTATTGTTCTAATTGGCTACATCTCAGTTAAATACCAGGAAATGATTGCTCTCTCATCACAGATGCTTTGTGAGTTTGGTTTTAGTGCATCATAAGCAAATTTAACAGCTGGGTATAGTTATTACAATTCACTAACCAAAACAGCAATTTTCTTTAAATATTTCCAATGACATAATTTAGCTCTATGTTTAGAATATTGCTTTTCCTCAGGTATATTGCAGATATAGTAAAAAAACCATCTTTCTTGCACTTTTAAGTGAAATCCTGTCTCATGAGGTCAGGACACTATCTTCAATGGAGGGCAGTTTTCATCTACTCTCTCCAGTATTTCTGATTTTTAGGAACATTGAATAATTACACTGAACCCAGTCATAATACTTGCCTGCACTTTCAGGGTGGGACCTCTGTGTCGAGAAACTGGAGATCTCTCACAAGGGAATATTTATAGAGCTTGCTCAGGGTTGTCAAGAAAACCATTAGTGTTAGAACACTTTTAAAACTCTTTTAGCAGGAATAGTCTGATTTCATATGAACAGTTCCAAATGTACTGAGAGGATATTTGAAATATTTAATTACATTCCTTTCTCCTGAATATTCATTAACTTCAGAATAAAAGTTCATAACGTAAGATTAATGCCATAACGTTAGGGCATCCATAGCTTGGAATGACTGACTGGTAAAATGGCAAACCATAGCATACATATAGTGATAAACATTGTGAAATTCTACTCATTTTGGCCTCAAACTTGACTGAGTTAATTCAGCCTCCGTGTAGAGACTATGCTACAAAGATATTGGTAAATATTAAATAACTACAATGACATACATTTCAATGATGTCTTTAGAGCCAGCCTTCTGCCATTCAGGGATCAGAAAAGTAATGGCCAACTTAAAAAAACCACCAACAACGAAACAATTAGAGTTATTCAATGTATTGAACTACTTGTACCACAAAGGGAAGCAGCAAGTAGATTAGTGGGAGGGTTTAGTGATAAAAGTAATTGTTGTAAAATTCTGTAGGCACAAGTAAAACTAGACTGTACCATTTTCCTTGGACACAAGACCTGGAACAAAAGAGGACAGATAATACTAAAGACAAGCCTTTTTTTGGAGCTTCCCCCCCCCACTAAAGAAGATAGCTAGATGTAGCAATAACAGGCCATGCAACAGCATTTAGATTTTTAAATATTTTGTAAATAATTCTATCATCAGTTTGTTGTCCTATTCTCAGCTTAAAGGATGTTGGACCATTGAGGGACATATATCTCAGATGTATGGAGGCAATGCTATTGAAAGATTGTGGGTCTGAAGAGGGTATAAATATAAATATCGGGATTGTCAATGCTGATATGCATACCAAAAGCATATTACAGGCAACCGTTCAGAGATATGTATCATTTCATACCTCATGAGAAGGAACCAGGTGAGAGGGTTTTTTTTTTTTCAGAATAAAGCAACATTGCATTTGAAATAAAAACTCCAGGTCTTTTTCATATTTGTCCCAGCTAGAGAATAAATTAGTATGGGAAGTTCAGTTACACTGCATGGAAACACCTGATCGAAACTTCTTGGTAGTGTGGAAGTAAACTTCCTACAACCATTCCTCCATGCTCCCGTTCCTTAATGTAATTCACCACATTTAATGTAATTAATTTGGAAAGAAGGAAGAGCAGTTTTCCCAAAGGAATTTCCTGACTGACGGCTGTTTTACATAATCAGCACAGAAACAGCAGTGGTGGAGCATACTCCAGCTATTACCTCCTAATGGACATTTATTTTGCTTTTCTACTGTTTTCCTCAGCAAGATAGCTAGGGAGATTAAATTTAAATTCCTTCCCCTATATCATTAATTCTTTAGCTAAGCATGTATCTTACAGAACCCTTTGCCTGGGGCAATAATGAGCACCCAGTGCCCCGTGAGCCTGCAAGGTATTCCCCAGAAATATCAGCATCACAAACGAAGTATCAGATCAAAAGCCCTCCTTCCCAATGAGAAAATGGTATTGTCTTAGATATTATTAGCTTTGTGTAACTGTGAAGTAAAGAAGGCACAAGAACTCCAATAATGCTTGTAAAATGATCTGTGAATGCTTAATGAGAGAAACTATATTTGTTTTAAGAGTTATTCAAGCATTGGAGTCTATTTGACTGAATTTGTGAGGTGAAATGGAAAAGCACTGTAGAGAAAAAGCAAATAATAATTTGACACTTTTCTGCCACAAAGTGTAGTGAAGGAGGGGTGGAGAGTAGTAAGTATGTAATAAATCCAATATTTGATTCCTCCCGAATAACGTTTCTCTTATTTGTGGGACGAAAAGAACCACATCTTTCCCTTTTGGCTCATGAAATATACAGGTGACTTGTGGAATGTGCCTCTAATTTTCCATGTTTGTTTTAAATGAAAAGCTGTGTATTTTTCTAATCTAAATTTGGGAAGAACCATCAACTTCGTAGGAGTTCCCCCCACATACTGTACGTGTAGATGTTCAACAGTAGGTGGTGCTCCCAGGGTAGCAATGTACATAGTCTAAAATGCAAATTAAAGAGGGTTTATTGAGGAAGGAGAGCTCTTTGGGGGTTTTAATATAGTAACTGAAGAGTATTTAAAGCACAAAATCTCTGAAAAGATATAAAGTATTATACTAACTGATTTTTAAATCCTGTGCAACTACATGACCACTCAAACATGGAAGACGCACATTTTTCAGTCTGTTCATTTTCTTCCAAATATTCATCCAACAAATTGTTCACTCAACTTATACCCTAACTATGGAATTTCTGTCCATGTGCTTTATTGCCCAGATTTCACTCACATTTGCTGAGAATGTCAGTATCAAATCCAAATTACCTATATGGTTTTCTCAGTTGTTAAATGTTTAATCCGTTTTATTAGCGATTGTGCACTTTAAAGATTCTTTTTGAATTACATACTGTGGGATTCCTAAAAATCCTAGAATCTTTTCAAAGTTATAAATAGCAATAGAAACTAACATGTTCTGTTGGGTTTCTTTGCTGTAGGCAATCTTCATTCAATATATGTTTGCTTTTCAGTTTTGTTGCTTGACTTTTGTGATACAAATATGGTCTCGCACGTTCTTTATACGACCAGAGAGCATCACATGGGGGATGTAACTTAATACACTCACATTCCAGCTTGAATGGCATTGGCAGAGCATCCTACAAATTTCTAATGAAACGTAGAACTAAAGTTAAAATTGCAGTTGAAAACAAACCCCAAAGATCAAGTGTCCCAAATAGCTTTCAAAGAGGAGGCTGTTGGGGTTTTGGGTTGGGTTTTTTTTTGGTGAATATTGGACTTTCTTTGCCTGTTTATATTTCTGTAGGAGTTCGACAACATTTGTATAATATACTATTTGTTTATACACAATCTGACAAATCTGGTAATTTGCAAACAGTGTATTTTGTTAATTATAGTAGGTGCTTTGGCTATTTATGTATTTGAGCAGCTTGAGCTAAATTGAGAGAATAAAACCAATGAGGCAAGAAAGTCCAATTAAAAGTACATTAATCAAATGCCCCCCAAATGCCTTTCCTCTCTAGTCTGTATTGTTGCATTTTATGTAGAGTGCCTGTTTGATGTCAATTGTCCTTCTGTATCTAATGCAGTATCTTGTTCAGTCAGTGAGCAGTAATAAATGTAATTGTCGAGTGCCTGGTTTTGGATACATCTTTTTATATTTTATAGATTTTATAGTTCATTTAAATTTTAAACCATTCTTCTTTTTAAGATTAATTATATCCAAGAAACAAAGAGAAATGAGAAAGTGGCTACCATGTTAAGAAATGACTGTTTTAAAACACAGGCTGCTTTTGATGTACCATAGTTGCAGTACACTATATCTTCTCATCTGCACTGGAATAAGTAGAAGTAGACTTTGTTGATTTTCACATGAAATTCAAAATAGAAAAGCGCTTCAACAGAGCACTTAAAATTTGTTCCCTTGATATCTGATGAACAATATTAGCTTGACTCAGCTTCTGGTATAATGCCATAAATCAAGAATAGGTCTGTGGGATCCCATATGAAGAGTTTATTTTGCTGCACTGATGCCTCTCTCAATAAAAAAATGAGGACTTGCAGTTGTTCTGAAACACAAATTAGGTAGTCAAGTAGTCTGAGAGCTGGACACAGAATTCCACTTCTTTCCTCCATCGCAGCATCTTTGTGTGATGCCAGACAAGACTTTTAGGACCAGATCTCAAAAAGAAAAGAAGAAAGGGAAATTAAACCAAGGTTCATACAGAATTTAGGATCTGAATCTGTTCTGTCTAATCCTGGGAGTGCTTCAAACCTGTGATGCTTTATATGCCTAAGACACACTCCTGTCTGGTAGGCATTGCCAGCACATACTGAAGACGTGCTGGCAAGACTGGGCTCCCTATAGAACCCCGCTGTGCTCACTATCAAAACATAAACCCTGCAGGAGGGTACTCAGGTGCTACTATAGAGAAAGAAATAGAAGACTTCCAGAAAATTGTACGTCAAGTTCAAATATTTCTTTATCCTTGTAGGGCTGGAAGCTCCTGAGAGGAGTGATTGTAGTTTAAATTCTCTCAAGCTGGAGAGAGGTCTGGAACTGGTGCTTGGTTTAGGTTTCTGACTGTTAGATGATCATAAAAGGTGAGTCCCACGGCCTTCTCCTCTTTGGGTGAGAAACAGGGAGAGAGAGGTGTTCTTTGAGTGAAAGGGGTGTAGGAGTCTGGCTGCAGAGGGTGAGCTGTGGGTGCCTGCATCTCTGCGTGAGGCACGGGAACCAGAGACAGGGAGGCATTAGAGCCACACATGCTCTGCTCATCATCTCCTGCCTGTTAATGCTACCTGGTGCTGCACTGAACGTGATAACTTTACGTAAGTGTCCGAAAGCAAGTTCCACCAAGTTCATCCTTTGGATCCTTTTCTGAACTACCTCGCCATGGACACATCTGCCTCCAGTTCCAGCTGAGCCAGCTGGAGAGGTTTTACTCCCTAGAGAGTTTCTCCCACCCTCATTCCCTTTTGCATGCCCCCTCAATACAGACATACCTCCCTTTCTCTCCCTTTCCCTACCGCTTTGTACCAGAGGTTTCCATCCTCCTCAGCCTCCCAGCTGGGCTGCTTGTAAGCCATTCCTGACAACAAGAGTCAACTTGGAAAAGACTTTAATTAATTCTGCTCAAGTCATCCCAGATAATTGCACTTAAGACAAACAGAGGAGGGTTCATATGAGCAGGTCAGATAGATAGAAGATTTAAGGCATGAGGGCCCTGTAAATAGCCCTGCTGGTAATGAAAGAGTTCTTGTAGACAGAGGAAGGAACATCCAAATAAATTCTGGTAGGAGACTCAAAGGTATTGCTTCACATGGGCATTAAACCTGGGCTTGTCTTTAATGTTCTAGCAACGGCCATTTTGCTGTGCATCATTTCTATCCAAACGAGTTATACAATTCTTTGCAATAGCTGAATGTTCAATAACATGCAGTAATGTTAACCATTGAATTTCCCTTCAGTGAGAGATTTTCAGGAGATGTCTGACTGCTGAATTAAGTTAAAAGGGCTTCAGCATAAAATTTTATATAACTAGCGATGCAATCAGCTTTGGTGGTTGCATTGCCATAGAATATTTATAAATGGAGAAACAGCATCCCATGTTAAGCTAAGCCTTACATCTGAGAAAGAGAGTTTACTGGAGTTCAATATACATAATAGATACCATTTCACAGGATTAAAAATGTGCACTCCTGAACAGTAAATTTAAGCCTTCTGACTTGCTTTTCCTGATTAACTTTAGCAGCTATCTTAGAAGTAGTTCAGAGACCATGATGTCCATGTTCCTTGGTTACAGAGCATGGAAATTGGACAAGTTTAAGGAGAATAATGAATAATGAAGCTTGAATGGAACCTTCAAATCAAAAAGCCATCAAAACAATGATTACAAAAATCTATGAAGAAATAACAAGATAATATGATTACCAATTAATTTTCTTTGACTATATGAAATTCTAAATAAAAAAAGAGAGGTATATTGTGTCCTTAATGAGGAATAAATAAGATATGCTCAGGTATATGATTGCCCTTTTCATTAGTAAGGCTTCTCCAAAATCTGGCATGTATTAAACACCAGAAAAAATGGTTGATAGTACTTTATGCCTTGGGCTAATTTGTTTAAATTTGAAATATTGTACTGAACTAAAATTAAAACATATGCTCTGTGCATATGTTATGCAGGCATAAAGCATTTTTATATATGAAGTATAAAATATATCTATTGCAGATGGATACTCTTCTCATAAGTATAGAATCCTAGAATGGTTTGGGTTGGAAGGGACCTCAAAGATCATCTAGTTCCAACCCCCCTGCTGCAGGCAGGGACACCCTCCACTAGACCAGGTTGCCCAAAGCCCCATCCAACCTGGCCTTGAACACTTCCAGGGAAGGGGCATCCACAACCTCTCTGGGCAACCTGTTCCAGTGCCTCACCACTCTAACAGTAAAGAATTTCTTTCTAACATCTAATCTAAATCCGCCCTCCTTCAGCTTAAACCCATTACCCCTTGTCCTGTCACTACACTCCCTGATAAACAGTGCCTCTCCAGCTTTCCTGTAGGCCCCTTCAGGTTACTGGAAGGCTGCTAGAAGGTCTCCCTGGAGCCTTCTCTTCTCCAGGCTGAACAACCCCAACTCTCTCAGCCTGTCCTCATAGCAGAGGTGCTCCAGCCCTCTGATCAGCTTCATGACCCTCCTCTGGACTCTCTCCAACAGCTCCATGTCTGTCTTGCACTGGGGCCCCCAGAGCTGGATGTAGTGTTCCAGGTGGGGTCTCATGAGAGCAGAGTAGAGGGGCAGAATCACCTCCCTCGACCTGCTGGTCACGCTTCTTTTGATGCATCCCAGGACACAGTTGGCTTTCTGGGCTGTGAGCACACATTGCTGGCTCCTGCTGAGCTTCTTGTTCACCAACATCCCCAAATCCTTCTCTTCAGGGCTGTTCTCAATCCATTCTCCACTCAGCCTGTAGTTGTGCTTGGGATTGCCCTGACCCATATGCAGGACCTTGCACTTGGCCTTGTTGAACTTCATGCACTTCGCACAGCTATGTTTCCCCTTTTCCAGTCAGTGGGAACTTCGCCGGACTGCCAGGACTTCTCAAATATGATGGATAGTGGCTTAGCAACTTCATCTGCCAGTTCCCTCAGGACCCACAGATGCATCTCATTAGGTCCCATGGACTTTTGCACCTTCAGGTTGCTTAGGTGGTCTCAAACCTGATCTCCTACCGTGGACAGTTTTCATTTTCACAGTCCCTGCCTTTCCCTTCTGAGACTTGTGGTGTGGCTAGAGCACTTGCCAGTGAAGACTGAGGCAAAAAGGTCATTGAGTACCTCAGCCTTCTCCATATCCCAGATAACCAGGTCTCCCATGTCATTCTGGAGGGGGGCCATATTTCCCCCACTCTTCCTTTTATCACTAACGTACTTATGGAAGCTTTTCTTGTTGCCCTTGATGTCCCTGACCAGATTTAATTCTATCATCAAAGCTTTAGCTTTCCTCACTTGATCCCTGGCTGCTTGGAAAATTTCTCTGTATTCCTCTCAGGCTACTTTCCCTTGCTTCCACCCTCTCTAGGCTTCCTTTTTGTGTTTGACTTTGTCCAGGAGTTTCTTGTTCATCCATGCAGGCCTCCTGGCATTTTTGCCTGACTTCCTCTTTGTTGGGATGCATTGCTCCTGAGCTTGGAGGACGTGATCCTTGAATATTAAGCTGCTTTTTTTGGACCCTCTTCCCTCCAGGGCTTTGTCCCATTGTAGTCTACCAAGCAGATCCCTGAAAAGGCCAAACTCTGCTCTCCTGAAGTCCAGGGTAGTGAGCTTGCTGTGCACCCTCCTTACTGCCCTGAAGGTCTTGAACTCCACCACTTCATGGTCACTGCAGCCAAGGCTGCCCTTGAGCTTCACATTCCTCACCAGCTCCTCTTTGTTGGTGAGAACAAGGTCCAGCATGGCACCTCTCCTTGTTGGCTCCTCTGTCACTTGGAGGAGGAAATTATCATCAATGCTTTCCAGGAACCTCCTGGATTGCTTATGCCCTGCTGTGTTGTCCCTCCAACTGACATAAGGGTGGCTGAAGTCCCCCATGAGGACCAGGGCTTGTGAACATCAGGCTGCTCCTATTTGTCTATAGAGGACCTCATCCACCTGGTCTTTCTGGTTGGGTGGCCTGTAGCAGATCCCCACTATAGTGGCACCTGTCCTTGCTCTCCCTTTAATCCTGACCCATAAGCTCTCAGTTGGCTTTTCATCCATCCCTAGCTGGAGCTCCATGCACTCCAGCTGGTCATTGACATAGAGGGTGTCACCCCCTCCCCTGCCTTCATGAAGATGAAGTAAATTAAGATGCTTTAAAAACGTGTATCTGATTTCTTTCTAGGGAGATGCAGGCTAAGCAAATGTGCCTGCCTCAGTGCTGCTTTAAAAGCAGACTTATAGAGAACCTTGAATCAAATATTTGATACAAACCTCTGACAGTCAATGAGATATGTCATAGTAGCTTTTAAGTTTATTCTTTTATTGCCATATCTTGAAAAAATATCAAGAACACTAGCAAACATTAAAAAAAAAATATAAAAGTCCATTCTGCCTCCTAGCAAAAAATAAAGCTCGTTATGTATTTATAAAGCACTGTATCCATTCCTCTGGCTTTCCAGTAAGGCAGTTTGATTTGTTGTTTTGCAGAAAGGGAAGACTGAGGCGGCAAGAAGTTAGGAGGACTTGCCCAAAGTCACAGAGTGGGTAAAATAATAGAAGCAGAAAGAAAACAGAAAAACCCTGGTTGCTTATCTCCCACAGCAAATGAATAATTCTCTCCAGTGCAATTATTGAATTATAACAGAGAGTCTTAGAGTCTCAATTTTCTTACCTCCAATAGGATTCACTCATTGTCCAGTAATGTTTTGTCGCTTAATTAGTTAGGTCAATGATAATCAGAGGCAGGAACCCATTCCTCACCCTATAAAATACTCCTGTGTTTAAACTGAAATAATAAAGAATCATTGAAATGAGAGACAACCAAAAATCAAGAATTCGTTCCCCAGGAAAATAAACACTGCAGAAAGCAATCACTGAGCAATACATGTGCTGTACGTGGCTGTAGGCTTTGGCTGTAGGGTTCATTTTCCTTGTCCAGGCATAAAAAGTGATACCTAAAACCCACATGAATTAAAGAAGTCAAAATAAAATTATCATCTCACAGAATAATTTGCTTTCCACAGGATTTTCTGAACCTTGCAGTGTAGATCAATGCTCTCAGTGTGCCTGGAAACTTTATTCTCTGAATAGGCTCCTTGGCCACCCCTCTACTTTGTTGAACTCTGCTATCCTGCTAAATAATATATCCTCCCACAATACATGCACTGTTTTATTTGGCCTGTAGACCTGTGGGACTCATTCCTTTTCCAAAATTCTAAGTTATGGGGTCATGTACTGATTATGGAGCATAGCCAAGGGTCTAAATACAGAGCAACTAAAATTACAGTTTCTGAGAACATGTAAATAGCATCTAATCCCATTGCTTGATTCTTGATTGCCAGGTGACTCCAGTCTATATTTAAATATAAAAAAAAAAATTTAAAAGTGGACTAAGTATGGTCCTCACAGTCAGCCAGTCTTTAAACCTTGGCCTGTGCAGGGCTATATGTCCGTGCCGGGATCCTGGCTGTCTCTGCCACTGGCTGTGTCCACCTTGTACCTGGCAGAACTTCCCTGGCAGCATTTCCAGCTCCAGGCTATGACCCAGTATAAGGCATCTGCTCCTCTAGGCAGACTTAATTCAGCTAAAGCCCTGGATGCTTACTGCCCTGTCTGTTGCTGAGGCAAGTAATATCAGGGCTTTTTAAAGAAGGTCCCACTCTGTCTTATCTCCCCATCTCAGGCCATCTTTTCTCCTCCTCTTGTGGACCATGGCAATTGGGACAGCTGGAAAAACTATGGAGAAAGCTGTGCCTGATGACACGGCAGACAGCTGTACACTGGAGAACATTAAATGTAAATGCAACTGAGATTTCTCCTGGAAGTAACAAGCATACTGGGTGTTTCTGCAAATAACTAATGTATTGGACATCTGTTTCAGCTTTGAGCTCATCCTAGGAACTTCTGTGCAGCAGTGTACAGGCAACCACTGACAACCAGAGGTCCATATATTCTATCCACATAGAAATGGGGATTTAATTTTAGTTTTTTTTTTTTAAATCTTAATCAGGTCTTTAAAGCCAAATATCTACTCTGTAAATCGATGAGAAATACGTTATTTATATGTTATTTTTGACCTAGGCTTGCATTAGCTCAAAAGTTGGGCAGAAAATTGTTCTATTCTTTTTTTTTTTTCTTTCACTATTCAAATTAACAGATGCACTTCCTATCATTTGGTACTTTTTCCATCAATAACACACAAATCCCATGGAAACACGCCAAAGATTTTCTTAGCAACCAAGCCTTTTGCCTGATATATGCGATTAACTACAACAGTCTGTTAAAAGCTTAAAATAAACCTGTCTTTTTTATTTAGAATTTCATATAGTGAAAGAAGATTCATTGGTAATGAATTTAGCACAGTTTCAGAAGAATTTATTTATTTTTATGGAGGCTGAGCACTCAAGGGATGTCATGGTAAAAGCACGTGTTGCCGTAAAGGCAAATCTGCTGGGATCAGTCCAATGACTGCGAGTTCAGGTAAAGTAAAAGCACTCTCACCAATGGATGGTATTGGCTCCCCAATGATTAAAATGTAAATTGATTCATGCCTCGTTACTGCATAATACTGCTGCAGAAAGCATCCTTCTCTACCAAGAAGTAGTAAATTCCATTATGGAAGATGGGATTTTGACAAGGTATTTTTAGTTCCAATAGAATAAACATTTTGGATACTCTAGGCACTGCTTTCTAATTCCCTGGAAGATGAAGACTAATCACATTTTCAGAAAACAGAAATTGTAGTTCTTATGTCTTTGCATTTGGATAAAGTAAAATAGAACAAAATATTGCAAGTTCTATCCTATTTCTAGAGAATCTTTTTTATCTTTGCTTAGAATAATCTCCATTGACTTTGCGGTCTTTGAATTAAACCCAGGGTGCAGGTTGATGGTATACGAAAAAGAATTATTTTTAGAAGCAGTGTACATAACTGCTATGAAAAGAAATAAAACAACAATATCTGAGGTAAAGACTGACACTCACTTGAACTCAGCTTCCTAGAGGCTCGTGCAGCGTGCTTTTGTCACAAGCTAACCGGGCATTTATGTTACAGCCATCAAAAAACTTAGAGACCTTTAGGTCTCTCTGTAGGTATTAGGCGGAGCTAATATTTAAATATCCTATTTCTCCAAAAATCCTAAAAGTAGGTGTCCATGAGCAGAAATTTTTCTGGCACTGAGGAAAAAAATTACTATTAGGTAGGAGAATAAGAAACAAAGGAACAAGAAAACACAGCATTAAGCCTTATCAGCTGAAGACCTTAGGTAGCCCTTTATTCTGGTCTTTTAAATAGTTTATGGACAATGGCAGCTTTAGTGATCTCATAGGAAGAATGACTTCTCCACTAAACCTGTTTGTTGAAATTTAATGATATGCCTCTAAGTACAATTCTCCTGATTTGTGCCTGCTGTCAGCAAGTACAATACATCATAACAACTCTTCTCTTCACAAGTGACCCACAAGATGCAACGCAAACAGCTGCAGTATAGTAATGTGGAATGATCTAAATGCCCGTGCTAAAGCTTCTTAAAGCTTTGCAAAGCTGTGCAACTAGTAAAGAAAACAAAAACAAAACCTAAAACCTCTTGGTTTAGCAGGTTTTATGGCAAGCAGTTATTAGAAAAGTAAATATTACATGTAACTTTGAAGACAAGGAATATTTTAGTTACCTGGAGCTGAGTGGCTTGAGTTGTTCCCCACTGCAATCATTAGGGGTCCGTGAAATTGTACTGGTGCCAAACGTTAGCATGGAGAATCATATTTGCCTGTCTTACGGCATGGTAATAAAATGCAATGACCAGCACCAACCATCTCTGTTATTTGCATCTGCTGCCAGGGGCTGGGAAAAGGGCTTCCATGGCCATTTTGACAAACACACCGGCATGCCTCAGTGCACTGCGCTTTTGCCTGATGCCATTTCTAACCTTTATACCTCTGTTGCAGAGGTATAAAATGACCTTGAAATAACAGAGTCTTTTTTTGTTAAGATTTGGTCTATGCATAAATTTCTGAAGTAGTATTGTAGAAAATGGTTTTGTAGGTAAGGAATGTATTTTCAGCTCCTAGTCTCCCAAAATCAAGGTGGCCATGATTTCTTACAGATCTGATACATAAATAGGGAAAACACTTCTGCAGGAATCGAGAGAAAACTCTAACTTTTTACTCCATGTGATATTTGCTTGCTGTCTGAAATAAGACTAGTTTTCTGCAATAAAAACAGTATTTGAGGTAGAAAAAGAAGATGATTCAAACTAAGCCACACCACCCCTGGAGCCAACTGCTTTTAAGGCTGGCAAAGAAGAAGTCTCTTCTTCTATGCACAATGCAGCAGTTCAGTTCTCATTAATTTCAATTAGAAGTTGATGAAGTTCTTTGGTTTATTACGCTGTCGTTTGCACTACATTTTCAAATTGCAGCAAGACATTAAATATTTTCACAGGCGGTAACTGCTCACAGGGGATTTTATGCAGTGCAAGACACGTAATGAAACCCAACTCATTATTATTATTAATTATTTGTATTACTTTATTGCTTAGGAGTTGTAGTTGTGGATCAAGACCTCATTGCATGATGCATAAAGCCAGAACAAGAAGGCCATTACTTCCTTAATTGTTACAGATCTGAGGTCATTAGTGGCATTGCTTGGCTTAGGAGCCTGAATTTCAATTTTCACCCTTCCAAAAGGCAGGCGAAGCTATCTGACAAGTCAGTTGGGTTGCCCGATGATAAGGGTTCAACCTACCCTCACAATGTCTGTTAGGAATCAGTGCTGTCTGAGCAGCCATCCTTGCTCAGCTGACCCCCAAGGAAATCCTCGGGCTGAGGCAAACCCATTACTCACCGCAGCGTCAGGCTCCTGGTGCTCCTCTGCCCGGAGTCCCACCGCCTCCCCAGTCCTGAAGAGCAACGAGCATCTTCCAGCCCTGCCTCGTTCATGCCAGTTCCTCGCACAGAACTGGCACCGGGATTTTTTGTAAGTGGTAAGAAAACGATGAGGTATCTTGCTGTATGCAACGGCCTCAGGAAGGAAGGGCAGTCGCATTTGGCACCTGTTTGTGACTTCTCTCCCGGCTTTGCTGTGGAGGGTCTGAGAGCCCTTCCACTCACATCAGGTGGCTTTCCTGGGACAAAAGGATGCTGCTGGCCCTCCGTGGTCCAAAGTGGATGCTAGGAGGCAAGATTAATGCAAAAGTCACCCTCCAAGTAGCATTGCTAGGGTACAGCTAGTTTGAGGCCAGAGAAAAGGATGCTGCAGGCGTTGATGTGAAGCTGGGCAGCAGTTCTGGATAAGTGGTGAGTAGTGAAACTCCATCTCCTAGAAGAGTTAAGCCACAAATAAATATATTTGATACATATGATGTTTGACATCTCTATATCTATATTTATGCAAGTTACAAGAAGAGCCTGAAGAGCGTGACTTGAGGCATATCCCCAGTTCTAGGGCCCTGACTGCTGGCAGCATGGGGTTGCCAGCACAAGAAAGGAGGCCAGGAGAAGGCTTGGCCGAGATATGTGTTAATCATTCTGGGACACGACAATTATCCAAGATGTGTCAGCAAGACAGGCCTGGACTGAACAGAGGAGAGAGGTCCAGAAGAATGTTAAACCAGCTCTGTCACCTGCATAGAGATATTTGCTGTATATGGGATCAGCCAGCAGCTACATACGGAGAGAAAAGAAAAGAGAGTGGAGCTCCACTGGAACATCCCAGAAAGAGAAATGTGTGAGGAGGCTGGCCTGAAAATTATGTTAAGGTTTTTGAGAAATAGATGGAGAAGCAGGAAGGAAGAGGTCTGGAAGCTGGGGGAGAACAAGAAGGTATCTCTCTGTAGAAGGAAGTATTTGTTCTGCAACGAGAGTTGTTTCATTCGGGTGCTAAACCAGCTTCCAGGCATTTGTGCCTGACCTGAGGATACGACTCTCCCTTTTCCCAGTGGATCTGTAGGGGTGCTGGTTTGTCCTTGTCCTTACGGACTGGTTCCGCCAGCAGAGCACTTTCTGGATGGTAATTGCCCTTAGCACAAAACATATACGGAATGGGGTCAGGGAAGAACAAAACAGTGGGAAAAAATTCAACTCATTTCAGTACAGAGGCTATGCCCTTAGGCTATATATAGACAGTATACTTCTTAAATGAAAGGAAAAAAACAGTGTGCAGAAAACAGTTGCCAAAACCATAGTATCTTGCTGTCAGCCACCCGCAACCCGAAAGAGAATACCTCCCTGGAGCCATTTTAACAAGCACTGTATGTACACAAAAAGACGCTCATACTTCTGTTAGGAACACTCACCAATAACTCCTAAATTTATAATTTCCAAAGGATGTCAATTACTCTGAACACTGGCTGACCCGGAGTGCACACAATCTTCCAAGCCCCAGTATTGAAGAAGAACCTGAATGAAGGACCTCAGAAAAGATGTGGAATTCTGTAAATGTTCCCTGTTAATATAATCAGAAATTAAGCAGTTTTCTGAGCTGAGACCTCCCAGACGTATTTCTGAAAGTTGAAACTCCGGATTTGCTGAGGTATAGATGTAGGAAGATGATGAATTTATTCAACCCTCAAAAACAGGAAAGCGAAGCTGTCCTGATGGTTAACAGAGAACTGTACCCAAGCAGCAGCACTGAAGGGACTTGCACTGGGGCAGGTGGACATATAATACAGTATATTTGGATTGATAATTTCCTAGACATTTTTATCCAAAGCTTGTCATCCTAGACGGAAAATTACTTGACTTGGGAGGTAATGAATTCAGGTCAAAGTCCCAGCTCAGTGCCACTTGGGGCTGTTTATTTAATGGAAGGGTTACATAGGGCTGGTAGACATGACACAGGAGGTATGAGAGATGTGCACCCTTGTCAAGCTGGGCGGCCAGGCAGACAACATATGGCATTTCAAAGCCCCATGTATAGGTGACTGCATCAAGCACCTGCTCAACACGGTTCACCTGACTTGGCATGAGGTGCCTGCTTTGGAGTGAGTTGAACTGGCTCCATTGATATCCATCAACTGAGGAAGCCCAGACATCTGATGTGCTTCTATAACCTACAGCCAGATACCTAAACTTAGATTTCCTAATCTGTACCTGTCTGCTGCTCCTTCTCCACAGAGCTGCCATGTGGGCATTGCAGAGGACCAAACTCCCATCCTGGATGAGGGCTGCAGAGTCTGAATACATGTGCCATACACTGAACCACCCCCAGCTCTCTCAGCCTGTGTGTGAACATAAAATACCTGGAAAAGTCTTAGGTTTGTCACAGAACGTGATAGGAGAGCTTTTGAAATCTGAAATAATTTTGCATTAAGGGGAAACTGTTTCCTACCCATCTCTAGCTCCAGTCTTATCAGGTGTCTGAGACATTTATATATGATAGGAAAACCTCACTAATGGTTGATGAGAAAAGCAATGAGATCCCAATCGTTTCCTCATATAAACAAATGGGGTCTTGCCAGGATTAGCAAAGTAAGTCTCAAGAGAGCAAACCGACCTTCCTACTCTGTAAATAGCAACAAAGGATGCCGAGAACGGAGACAAGAGCAGCAGTCACCTGAAATTAATGAAGAAAGAAGAGTATGTCAAGGTGGAGAAGCATCAGTGTAAAAGCACAGCAGCAATGATCGTACCCACAAGATGGAGAGAAGCAAAGGGAATTAATTCTCTCATCACTAAAGGATGCTCCCTGGAAATAAATGGACTCGGTACACAAATACATACTGCTCTGTCTGTTCTAGAGGCTTCACTCACATTTTTGTGTCTGATTATAGAAAAACACTTTGGTAGTTTTGTCTTGACACACACTGAAAAGAAGGCTATAGGCTGGTTTATGCCAATGGCAACTATCTTTTGACTTATATTTTTTGGCGTTTAAAAGTGTGTTTAATAAGAGAAGCAGGAAAAAAATGTAGCTACATACAAGAATGTATAAAGCATTAAAGAGATTGCAAAATTAACCATTCTTCTGTCAACTTAATATCAGTTCTAGTAAATATAACAAAAGAGTAGATATGAGATTTCATTATTAAACAACTGGAAGGAGAGACGTACAATCAATACCAGTAAGAAAATAAGAAAACCAGATTTTTTTCCAAAGCAACTCCTTTTCAGTCATGTCACAGATTTGGTTGATAAATGCATAAATGCCAATCCAATATATGAAATATGTATATATAGGAAATTTCAATTATTATAGATTATATTTCTGCTGAATCATCGCTGAAACAGTAGATGATAAAACTAGTTAACTGACTGATCTCAAACATAGGCGTACCTAGGGAATCCTCACTAAGGAAGCACATTTTTAGTGTGTTACCGTGTCTCTTCACATATTTAACTTTTATCAGTGAACTGGAAGGAAATATAATACTGCTGATTAAGTTTGCAGATAAAGCAAAAATTGGAGGATTGTTAAACAACAAAAAGGACAGGTCTTCCCTCCAGCAGAGGCAATAAACTGAGCACAAGCAAGCAAACAGAATTCATTTACAGTGAAGCCAGATAGTTGCATACTTGGAAAAAAACCATAGTTTGTGCTTATGGGAGCAGAGATTACGAAAACGAAAGAAGTTGAGGAGCCACAGTAGCTGGTAAGCTAATCATGAAGCTTCAGCAGAAGGTGATGGCTTAAAGGGTTAACACAATCTTTAAACGCCTATGGGATGGCACACTGAGTAGGGGCAGGGGCTTCTATGAGCTCTGTCTTTGGCACCAGTTACTTGAAAAAAGAATGTTTCTGGCCTCAAGAGAAACAATGGGAAATTGTCCCTCATCATATCAGTCTTTGCCCTCAAGTTAGCTAGGTGGGGAAAGCAGTTAAGCTGTAAAGCTGAAAAATACCAGGGATTGTGGCTGTACATTGGATGCATACTTTCATCTGTACATCCCATCAGTTATCAGCAATGCAATGGATGACAAATTCCATTATGATATATTTCAGCAATTGTCATAAAATTTTAATAGAACTCCTAATCAAGCTATCAGCTTTTCGGAGCTGCAGCCACATTTTCATTAGTGTTTTGAGCAAACTATTATAATCAATAATAAATAATAATTATTAATTATCAAGACTTGAGGCACAGATCATATGCCTGGGTCCTAGGTCCCTTAGCTTTGAAGCTGCTCACATCCACATATCAATTTCAACTGAAAATTATATCTAATAATGATCCTAGCAGACACCTGCACCAATTTACCTCTGCTTGACAACCTCCTAAGGAAAGGGCTCCATACAAACTTGGAGGGTATAAGGACAGTAAAGAGGCTACAGGGCCTGTTTCCAGAGGAGATAAGGGGAGCCTGCCTTGTTTAGGATCACAAAGCAAAGCAAGAGTAGCTCCTTTCAGAAATACCTTGGAGCCAGTGGAGAACCAGAAAAGCACCATCAGGGTAATTTTGAAAATCAGAAGCTTTCTTGTCACTAAAGCAGTGAGAACGGCTTTCTAGAAGGAAGCATGGAGCAAAAAAGCCTACTTATGTTAAGACTGAGCTCAATCAGCTTGAGTCAAGGACTATAGGACATGTTTTCTTGTCTGAGTTTGGGACTGGGTCCCTTCTGCTCCTCTGCTGTTACAGTGAAATAGAGGCCAGGGCTCGGGAGTGGGTGCATCTGAATGTTGTATGAAGGTTATATGAAGGTCTTAAATGGACCAAAACGAAAATCTTTGGGAAAAAAGTGAAAGAGGTTTAGAAGGCTGGAGTGCTACAGGGTTTTGCATGGGTGCAACAGGGCACAGTGTCAGGATCGAGGTGAACTGGAGAATGTCTAAAATGAGAGAAAGAGAGAAACGGATGGCTTGATAAAAAAAGGTACGACAGTGGCACTGCTTTAAAGCAATGGACTTCCTGCAGGTACAGCCATACCAACCAGCCATTCTTTTTCTATTATAGAAGTCAGAAGTCACCTTAATAATCCAACAATGCTTGAAGGAAACTGAACCCTCAGAACAATGTACAAAATACTGTCCGATGTTTCCATTCGGGCAATAACTAAATCTTACAGAGTGATTGGTGGTGGCTGTGTGGGAATTGCACCTAAGAGGTTAAAAACACAGATGTCCGCTTATCTCTTATATAAACATTGTGGATGGACATCTGCAACGTTGGTATGAGAAGCAGCTGAAGGAGGGAGTCTTACAGCAGCAGGACAGCCCTGTTTTGGCTAGAGAATGCGGAATAAGCAGATAGACAGTTTCAACACAGAATTTTGAAGGCCATGGTGCCCGGAGTGAGACCTTTTGCTTCATTATCTGCAAAATGAATATTAAAGTTGACACCCCTCAACATGCTAATGAGCTAAAAGGAGTACATGCTAAACATATATCACTATAGTACTCAACTCCACTCAAATCATGTTAAACATGACCCCTGGGAGGGAACAACTAAGACTGGGGTATAAAGGGTATTGAGGAAGTTACCCCCAGGAGGAGAGAAGAAATTGAAGACCCCGAAGAGGCAGTCAATGGGCTGCTCTCCTTCTCCTCCACCACACACCTTCTTGGTAAGCAGTTGCAATTTCACCTTTTTGGTGAGAATACACAGGATAGTATTTTGCTAGCGTTATAATTATAATCACAGTCATATATTAGTGCTATTGCAGTGACTGCATTTATCAATGGCAATTCCAAACTCTTTAAATCTGTTACTTTAATAAACTTTACCTTTTATGTGACAGGCCACAATAGACATCTCTTGACCATCACTTTTACAATCTGTGGGAAAGCTAGTGGTCTGAGCAACCAGGGTTTGATGGTGCGCCTCTGGAAACGGGGTGAGGGGTACATCAGGTACCAGGATGTTACTGGTAGTGTAGAGGAAAATGAGGTCAACTTTATTTTTCAGAAATAAGGTGATTTTACACTACAAAAAAATAAATCACACCAGTGACTCCACACAAACTATGGGCATGCAAAAACCCCAGCAAGCCCTGGTACTGAGCTCAGCCAAACAAATACTAACATGAGTTGAAACCAAGTACCACCATGACAGCAGTGATTGAGAGCAGTAGCCAGGATTGATCACTGCCCAAACCCTTCAGGAAAGGCTACAAGGAACAGGACAAAGCTTTGTGTTCATGGTGTGATCTTTCCTATGGCACCTCATGCCAAACTTTTTGCATCTGAGGGCCTTTTCGGTAACTCGCATGGACCAATCCTCCTTGGATGTGTTTAGTCCTGCTATAACTACATTTATACCTCTGGCTTACCCAACATCCTTTAGCAACAATTCTAGAATTCAATTAAGCATTGCACAAAAAAAGCAGTTCCTTTCATTTGATTTAAATATGTTGCATTAATGTCACTGGCACAGTTCTGATAATACTGTCACCACCCATGGTGTCATTCACTGTTTTATAACTTCTGTGGTATCCCCCACTCCATCCCAGACATTTTTACTTTCCTCCATACTGAAGAGACTCATCAACTGACTGCTGTCTCTTCACTGAGGGCTTCTTACCAGCAAAGCAGTTGTGGGACAACATTCAGAGTACAAGGAGTAAACTGTCTGTGATATAAGATGTAACTTTATTGCTGTATTAAATACAGTCTGCCCTTAAATAATGAAAACATAGTTGAATTCTGACTTTCCAGTGAGATAGCTGACTGTGTTTTGGAAAGGTAAATCTAGTTTAAAATTCAAGCAGAACCCATTATAGACAATGAGAGAGGAACAATTTCATAATTTTGCATCAATGACTGCAGACCATCCAGTGGCACCATTGACAGTAACTGACCTTCAAAAGAGGAAGATCAGGAGCACACACCTTTTGGAGAAAACCTCTCTTAGGCTGAGTCAGGTGAAGTGCTGCTGTATTTGGGACAAGCCTCCAGAAAGAGGAGAGCCAATAGTGTACTTGTAAGAAGAGAAGTAACCTCCTCTGCTGCTGAAAGCCTCTCTCACAACTGTAATGAGGATGCAGCACTGGACTTGACCTCTCTTTAGCGCTAGGATTGTCTATGCTGCTTTGCAGTAGAAAGGTGAATTTGGAGCATATGAGGTATCTGGGGTCCCAAGTACCTTCCTTTTTTATGCTATAGCTGAGCCTGTGGCAGGGCGCTGCGCTGAAAGGGGAAGATGTCTTATGCCACAGTGAGTCGGCATAAGAACCAACTCCAGGCTCAGGTTTAGTTTGTGTCTGTGGCCACCCTCTCCTTTGCTAGTTTTGATTTTAGACAGGGGGGAGCCTGCTCATCTCATGAAGAATCATGATGAGCAGCAAGCTTGTGAGATAAACCTGAGATATCACATATAGCATCCCTGGTCCACCCACACGTTGCCAGGCTCACCACACTCAGAGGTGCTCCAGGTTTGTGGCCTGGATGCTCAGGAGTATTTCAGGACCTACTGTCCACTGCTTTCCCTGCAGCTCGGTTCCTGAGTGCTCTTAGTTTAAGAGTGTTTTATAAATGGTTTTGAAACAGAACAGGTGAGAACATCTCAGATCAATAGGTAACTGATTCCCTTCAAGTTTGGCTTGCACTTCACTGGAATGATCTCAACTCTGAGGTGTCTTAGATCCTTGAGAGAGAGAAGATCTCAGAAAGGGTTACAAATATTTGTAAGTTAACTAGTACCTCTTTAAGACACACCACTGTTCTCACCTTTAAAGGAACTTGTGGTTACAGAGAGGTTGTCACTGGCCCCCACATGAGCTGAGATGAAAACACAGAACTCCTCAAGTCTGAAACTGGATCAAGCAGGTATAGTACTGAGCAGCTAAGCCTTCCTTAAGGTACCTGGGAGCCAGATGCTCTCAGCAGCTCTAGAAGAGTCAGATTCTGTGTACTCGTTGTTCTCCTCCTGTAAGGTATAGATGCTGATAATATGTACTTATTTAATTGGATTGGATTTAATAGGATAATTCCTCTCTTATTTAGGAAGAACACAGCATTCAGTGTAACAGCACAAACCAGCTTGAAACTCATCTTAATGGAGACTTGAAGAACTGTTTTTCTGAGCAATTCCAAAATCATGAATTGCTGCCTTCTGTCATGAAAATGATTTTTTTTTTTTTACAAGATGAAATATGCATTTGAAACTTTTATTATTTTATCATGTGTTTTTATTTCTTAAATGCACTTTCTCTTTCTTTGAGGCCTCTAGCTTCTAACTTTCAAGGTTTTCTCTGCAACCATAGGAGAAAACCCACCCTGGATTTTTAAAATCAAAGCTAAAAATCTCATGGGATGTGCAGAGACTCAGCAGCCCTGAAATGAAATGCAGTTCCCTGAAGTTTAGGATCACAGAGATGTAAACATGCCTGCCATAGAGGACTACCCAAATAAACTAAAAGTTTGGGAGAACTAAATTTTCTTCCAACTTGGTTATGCTGATATAACTAGGAAAAAATAAAGACATTTTGTAACATTGTAGAAGAGATTTCACGTTTTCAATGTGTTGTAATAGTGAGGTGGCAACCTTTCGGGGATCGATGCATAACAGTGAATCCCACTAACACAAGATAAGTTTATGTTGAGTTTCCTGAATATCATGTCCATCCAGGAGGTTTAATCTGGTGGGTGTTATGAAAATCTCCTGTGGCTGGGATGGAAGAAGAGATAAGTGATGGGTTGGTGAGATTCGCAGGATTACATGCCTAGGGACTTCTGCTGGGCTGCCTTTTAGCTATTGCTGCTCTCCTATGAGTGCTTCACAGTGCTTGCAGAAATCGTAGACTCATAGAATGGTTTGGGTTGGAAGGGACCTTTAAAGGTCATCTAGTCCAACCATCCTGTAATGAGCAGGGACATCTTCCACTAGATCAGGTTGCTCAGAGCCTGATTGAACCTGACCTTGAATGTTTCCAGGGATGGGACATGTACCATCTCTCTGGGCAACTTGTTCCAGTGTTTCACCACCCTCATCATAAAAAATCCTTTGCAAGCCATTGAAGGATGGCTTTTCCACCCTCATCTGAGCTTTTCTTCTTCCTTCAACCCAGTTCTTGTAGTCTGCCTGTGGCAGTCATCCTGCTCCTGCTGAAGGCTATAGGTACCTTTTAAGATGATGAAAGAAGACAACATTATGAGCATGATAAAAGATTTGGATCAGGGGCTGCAAATGTGCTGAACAGTCCTCAGGCATCTGCAGTGTTAGAGATGGTCTCGCTGTAGCTCTGCAGTTAATTAACTGCATGAGTATAAAACATAAACCAACATTATCAGGACCACGTTGATGCAATTGCACGGAAGAGGGTTTAAGCATCATAATAAGGAGTGAGAGAGAAGGTAAGCATCTGAATGACCATTTTGTTGGATGTTCCTTCATCTCTATGAAAATACAGTAATTATCTGGACAAATGAGATACATCCTTTTGAGGGTTGAATTCTAAAATTAAGCTCATATTTTATTGTGGAGCAGACATTTATTTACACAATTATCCTGCTTATATCACTGTGGACTTCCCTTGAACTGTGCATAGCCTCCAGCTGGGAGACTACGGTAGGCACTTTCTATACTTCCCCGATGTTTGTGCTTCTTCATTAAAAAATAAGAAGCAGAAAAATAGATTAAGAAATCTAAAAGCAACATTCTTCATTCTAGAAAATAACTCATGTCACCCATCGACTTCCTAAAGCTGCACCCTTTTGGCATCACTTTATCAAGCAAGATGACCACACAGCCACATCCTGCCCAGCTTGGGCACAGCATCCAAAAAAAAAAAAAAAAAAAAAGGAAGTGAGAGAGAGGGAGATGGACCGATACATCTGGCTGCATAAACAACACTTCTGCTGGAAAACAGGTAAAGTTGTAGGGAAGAAGAATCCAGTATATCTCTGTAGATCCAGTGACTCCTCCATCCCCAGGATGGGAGAACCTGCATCTCTGAGACCACACAGTAGAAGTGAAGGCTCACTTGTACGCTGGCCTCTATGGCTTGAAGCTGAGCCTTCCAGTCCTCTTAAATCCTGTATTAGAAGACATAGTTCAGCATCCTGGAGTGTATGTTCCTTCTAGCATTTTGCTTGGTGATTAAGAAAATCATCGGAGCCAAGGCCTGAGAACTCTATTGCAAGGGTATTTTATGTCAAATATTTGCGTACAGTAGATAACGTGCACTTGCCCACAGCATCCCAAATATTTAGAGCAAAAAATACTCAAACGGACCTCAGATGTCCAGATGTGGATAACAAGCCTCATTAACAGCAAGTACAGACGGCTACATAGACTTCAGGGAAGTCAATGGTGCCCTCTAAAGGAAACTCTTGTGATACACAGGAGCTCTTGACAGCTGTTGTACCCACTGCCCATACAGCCACTGAATAATCCATGAACTATTTCTGAGCAATAATTTAAATAATTAATAAGATGACAAAATACGGAGTCCTTAATATCCCTTTTGCATTTGGGAAGGACAGCTCATGCAAAGTTCAGTTTTTTCAAACATTTATTGTCCTGGGTAAGAAGGCACTCTTGTCCCAAAACATACATAAATGTTGTTGGGAGCAAGACCTCAGCTCATGGCTCAGAAAAGAAAGCTACATTGAACTAGCAGGACAGTCTGCACAAGTGAAAGTGGGCCATGATATATTTCATAAAACTTTATCCTGAGCTAAATAACATAAACCAGGAGCAGGTATATAGAGGGCAGTTACAAGAGCTACTCAGGAATGAAGTGTGTGAATAAACAAGCACCAAAGAAGACCTAGAGCTCTATAAGCAGTGTTTTGTCTCGGCCTTAGCCAACAGGAGTCTGCAATTACTCTGTGAATCACTTATAAAATTCAACATATTATTTTTCAAGAAACATGAAGTACCATGAACAATAACACATGCTTTGTTTCAAACTTCCATTTGAGGTCTGGCTGATTGCACCAGAAAAAGAACACTGTTTGGACAAATCGAGGAAAAAGCTATTGATATTGATCTCCAAGGTACTGATTTGAAGATCTTATAAATGGGTATACATTATTTCAGGACAACAACAATCTGCTGCCCAGGAAGATTAATCTTGCATTGAATTCAATAGGTACTGCAATGCTTTGCTCCTCAGGAAACCAGAACAATTATTGCCAGGTTTTGTGACTACCACTTATTAAAATTAGGATTTATTTGATTAGGTTTTTGAGGAACTCTCGATCTCAGAGTGTAATTTATAACTGAGAAGAACAGAGAAATATTAATATTGCTTAGAATTAAATATTTCTAGTGAATGTTGTAAATGTTGCTCACACTTTAAGTAAACTGTTTTTTTTTTCCTCTGGATTGCAGGTATAGTATCACGAGGATGCTGTGATTTATCAGCTAAAGCAAAGTTACACCCTTTGCCCACAAAAGTTACATCCATGTGCCAGCATATGGGGTGTATTCACTAGAAACCAACAAAACAAAACAAAAAATCCATCAAAGACACAGGATTTTTCAGAAAACATTAAAATATTCTTGGGAACATTTTCATCCTAGATGTATGCATTTCTTCAGTAGAAGAAACTACACATTGCAGCTCAAGAGTACACATTGCACTTCCAGGAGTGAAGATTGGTTGAATGCCTTTTCATTAGAGTACCTGTGGTTTGGATAGAGGATGCCCATACACACATGAAAATGGGGGTGGTGCTGTATAATGCATGAGAACGTGGACATTTCTAGTCTAACTTCCATCACCAACTGGTGTGACTCAGAGAAGGTCCTTCGTACCTCTCGTTTCCTCACGGTTTCCACATTGGTGGTGTGAGGCCAACAGGCTTAGAAAGCATGTTGAGACAAAATTGTCTCTGAAACCCAAGCGCTGCTGCTGTTGTTCTATACGATGGGTTATGAGACAAGGAAAACCACATACCAAACAAACGATTGCTAGTTAAATAAGAATCATTCCTCAAGGCTCGGGTGCTTGGTTCATGCAGGCAGTTTAAGGTTTAGTTTTGTGCTTGTTTTGACTGAGAATTCAAAGCCAGAAGTAGTTTTATAGCAAGAGGAAGGTCAGGTACAGGAGTTCAGTTTGTGCCCTTTGCCAATCCAAACACAATTTCTTCATGCTGAGTACTAGTAATTAACTGATCTCTAGTGAATTACAGCACCTGGGTTATCCATCCTTGCTACCATGAGAATTATTAAGTAGCAAACTGTGAAGCCAACAGCTCATTAGAAGCTTTTTAAAACACAGCAGCGCATAGCCTGAGTCCCACAGACTCCCAATATATCACAGCCCAGAGAACAGCAATGGAAACAAGAAGACTGGTGCAATGGGAGAATGACTGGGAATGTCTGGGATGAGGGAGCAGCAGGAGGATGGGCAGAAGGGCTGTAAGAGGCACCCAGATTAGCAGGTCATCAAGATCCTAGCACAGCAACATGCAGTTTTTCAGGTTACTTGGAATAGGAGGAGTGGCCTATATCCAGACTAAAACAAAGACTTAAGCCATTGAGGGGAGATGGTGGGAAGATAAAGAACATGCTGGAGCCCTTGGCAGCTCAGAGAAGGTGCAAAAGGACAGCGAGGAAATCCTAATGACTCACAGAGGTGGAACAGGACTGACACAAAAATCATGGGCAGCTCCCAAAGGGCACAAAGGGCACTTCCAAAGCCAGCTACCCTCCCTGGCCAAAGCAGTGACCAGGAGATACGAGGAGTACTTCAGAGCAGGCAAGTCTTGTTCTCTGGGTCACCGTAAGGACCCCTTGTCCAGGCCAACAAGTATCTTGCTGCCTGGTCACTGGACAGACCACTTGAATACCTGCATCTTAGTACTCATAAGTTGGTGTGTGAGTACAAGCGAAATCAGTTTCAAAATAAGATCACCTCCCCTTCTTACGAGGCCTTTCCTATCCTCTTGCAACATGACTTCCACCCAGAGGTGAGAAGAAAAAACAGCACAACATGGCTGGTAGGGAGCTCCAAAGTGAGGAAAGAAACTGTGGGAGAGGAGATAAAAGGAACTTAGGCAGAAGATAAGTGTGGTGCTTAGGGGACAAAACATAGAAGGCTGTTCAGACAGAATGAATGAATGATGGTCCATCAAAAGGAAAGACATGGTGGAAGCAACAAGAGGAGTTTATGAAAGTCGGAGGGAAAGAGAAGAAAGAGGGTTGTGGGACAAGGGGAGATTCACAGAAATTAAGGCAAAAGATCCTGAAGACAAAGTTTGAACAAAATGTTTCAAGAAACAGGAAAATGGAGAAAAAAGGGTATTAGAAGGATGAGCATACACGAAGCAGCTATTATGGAGAGCGTTGTTAGGATTTGTGTCCTGAATACAATGCTGTCATATTCAAGAACAGATGGACACACAGGAGGTGTCTGAGGCAACTTTGTGCAAGTAGCACAAAGGAGCTTTGTGCAAAGGATTTCTGCTGGAAGGGAGCATTAATACCAGTGGGACATGGCAAGGATGACAGAATCATAGAATAGCTTCGGTTGGGACCTTGGCGGGTCATCCGGTTCAACCCCCCTGCTCAGAGCAGGGAAAGAAAATAATACCTAAGAGATGAAAAATTATCTTGCATCTTCACAGATAGAAAGTTAAGCCTTAGCTACACACCAGAAATGCATATCCAAAGTCAAACTTTCCCTTGGTTCTCTATGGTTGATGTTCCCCTCTGGAAGCAATGCTTATCTTACAGATTACTGGAATTGCTACTACAGTTGCTCTGGATTCCTCGCTATGGAGCAGAGAGGGGTTTTTGCATATCAAAACCAGGCAAAAGACACACATGGCAATCAACCTGTAGCTTGCTCTAAACACACATGCACATCTAACGCACAGCTGATGCCAGCACAAAACAAAAGATAGGAAAAATATTTCTCATGCAAACTGGATTGGTGGTTAATCAAGTGAATCGTACCTTTTAGAGAGGTATCCTAGCAACTCCGCAGCAGCCACAAGTCCCGGCTGACAGTGCACACTGATGCAATTGTTCTCCTCCTGCAGACATCAAAACTTTGCAGCTAATCAAAGAGATAATTCGAAACAGGAGACCACGTTAAATTTGATCCAACAAAAGGGAATTTTATAAATGAGCAATGTCACCCAGGGCATCTCTCGTGCTTGAAGTTGTCATCTGAGAACTAGAGTAGGTCATGCTTAGTGAAGCCATGAAACTCTGGGAACAAAACCTCCCTTCCTGCAATTGGCAGCATGATTCTCCTGAAGGTGCTCACTTCTGCCGTGTAGATTTTTGCTGGTCTCCGCTTTAGAGCACTATGCAGAATTTATTACTATTTTCCTGAATAGCAAAGGCTCACCCGAAGCACTCTCTAGAGCACAAGTATCAGCAAAAGCCCTCCTGATGCTCTTGTAGCCATTTGCCCCAAGGTGTTTCCCTGAACAAATTCCTACTCCTAACATGCCAGATCAGATATTCTTTCACATCTCCTGACAGTGCAAATAGATGCTGGGCTAGCTGCATTAGACCTTCTGTCTCAGGACCAGCAATGAATCTGCAGCCAGCAAGTAGCCGAAGCACATCCTCTCCAAGCGTCCTCATTTTGGAAGCATTATAGATTTGCAATTCACCTCTTTAGGTGTGTATGGAACAGGCGAGGCAAAATCAGAAACACAGGATTTATTAGGGTTCTGAAAAATCACTTTTTTTTTAACTCTTTAGGTAGCCCGAAGATACCACAGATCTGAGAAGAATATTCAACACATTTAAGCTTTTCCCAGTTCACTCTTCTTACCACTGTAGTGTTCTTCAGGCTTCAGTTCAGAGTTCTCCTCCTACATCTTACATCTCTTCTCCTGGATTACAGAAGATCTACTACACTACCCCCACATCCCACCATTCATCTCCTCTCCCAAGGAGAAAAATGTTTATTCTTAAAACTTTCTGTTTTCTCTGTGAGCTGAGCCCCGACCACCTTCATCAAATGCTCCTCAGATACTTTTATTTGATGACCACTCTCCTGGGGATCAGACCTGAAAGACCAGTTTGCCTGGGGCAGTAATCATCTCCCCGATTATTCCAGTAAAACAGTTAATCAAGCTTTAATGCTCTTTTCTCGTTACAATGAAGGAATTTCTCCCATCACCTTTGGTGGTTCAGAAGGAAAGCAAAACACAACAGATGTAACAGCCACACGATTTGAACACCTAACGAACAGAATTCACAACTGGACGTAGACATAAAATCATAAACAAATTATCATTAAGGCATTTGTGACCTATTTTTATCACAGAAGATTAATTCTTCTGCAGTCAATCAAGTGTTATTAAACACTGCCACCACTAAAAGCAACATGCAGACTATCTGGATACAGTAGTTGAGACGAGGGTCAATGGCCTACAGGGGATCAATGTGCTGAATCCTAAGGTCCACAGACTAAGACCTTGCAAAAGTTGCTTCCAGTCAGAAGCAAACTGTTACTCAAGAGCAGAAACACTGCTGACAGATGTTAGAAGGACCCAAAGGTTTTCCCCCAAAACCAGAAGATTCCTCTCAAAGCGCTGGCTTTATACACTTTAACTGTAATGGTATTTGCATACAAGTAACTCTAAAACTGGAAAGTGCAGCAACAAAAGAGAATAAGCTGTAGAGATAGAGAGCAATGAGGGGGAAAAGGGAAACTATACCTGCGATACTGTTCCCAACAGATTAATTTATTTTCACCTTCCTAACGCAGATAAATTTTTTTTAGTGCAAGTCACTGCAGTGTTTGCTTCAGGAAGAGTCTGGTAAGAGGACATGAACATTTGTGAACTTAAGAAGGGGTTGATAATATGAAACAGCTCAGAAACTATACATTTGTAATTGAAACAGCAGGGCACATCAGTTCAGCACGATAGTTAAGAGTGTGCTAGATGTTAATGGGTTGACTTGCAAAGAAACAAAAAACAACCCTCCATACACTACATGATCCTTAATAACCGCAGCAGCTACATCATTGTTTTATGCCTTAGAATCCTCAACCACAATAAACAACCCACCCCAGCAGTATCTTCAGGAGCAAGGCGCCGCCTTCTAGAAGAGCAGCAGTCACCCACAATTAGGACAAGGAAGTTAAGACAAACAACCATCCACTCACAAACACCCACAGTGTTTACCCACAGACTTCTACCTCTTACACCACAGTATTCCCCCAATGAAGTCATTGCAGAGGAGTAACACAGATAGTTACATTCACTGTTGCCGGTCAGAATTGTCCTGATATTCTGACTATCTGGCAAGCAAAACAAACCAGCTCAATTCTCTAATATTATAATCAATATATTGGGACTGTAAGCAAGCAGGTGAACATGAGTTGCTCTTCACTACAGGGTGCCTAGTGAGAACGGTCCCACACACTGGGTCTGGATCTGTGACTAATTTTCTTTCTGAATGGGGGAGCAAACAAAGTTATTGCGTGATGCAGACACCAGCCTTTCTTTTCAGAAGAGCCATTGTGTTCAGAGAAATCTTGGCCCAAAGCATCCTGAAATCATGAGAATCCTTCTCTGTATTTTAGTATGTTTTGAATCAGGCTCATGGGGAGCATATCAGAGAGGCATTTCAAAGTCTGGTGTTCCAGTAAGGAATGACTTTCAGCTTATTTTCTGGAATGCCTCTGCTAAATCCTTCATTGCCTACCTTTTTGTGTACATGGCACCATGCAGTGCCACATCACTAGCAATGTTGCTACCACCCCTCCCTCCCTCCTTCCCAGTATCAAACAACATGATATAAAAAGTCAGAACTTTATGTTAAAGATGATTCTACACACAAAAATTTTACTCAAGTCATTTAATAAAACCATTTTGTTAAAAAATGACTTAGTAACGATTGGAATTTACATAGAAAATTCAGAAATTACAAAAAAATGGCATTATATAATAAATATAACCTGAATATATGAGAATAGTTAGACAAATTTGGTAGTAAGGTCTACAGAAAACCTATGCAGAAGAGAGATCACCTGTTCCTGAGTTAATTATGTTTCTGTTGATATTCTTTTGAGATAACATGATTGCAGTGTAGAATATTCTCTTTCTACCTGAGCCTTTGTGCTAGGCATGTCTCTTCTATCCATTTCATGACACTGACGTTACACGTGCCTTCTCCTGACACAGTTAAGAGGCTCTGCAAATATCTGAGAAAGAAAATATCTGAGGCCTAAAAGAAGTACTCTAAATTAAAAGCAATGTACTGTGAGCAGCCTACAGGTAAAAAACCAAACCAAACCCAAACCAAACAAAACAACCCAACACTTCCTATGCTGGCCGGCCACAGATGCTCATCTAGTACCTGCCCTGAAGGCCAGGGCTGCCACAAAAAAGTTTGCCACCTTCTTGGCCAACTCATTCTGCAATAAATAATAATGCTGCCTTGTGAGAAGTATAACTTAACATACATTACACATCAGTAAGTCTCAAAAATTGAGAGAGTGATGGCAAGAGAGAGAGGGTGAGAGCAAGCAAAGGTTAAGAGTGAGAGAGAGAGAGAAGGATGAGGGGGGAAAACAGTGAGCGCACAAGACAGCAAGATTGAGAAGGAGCACGAAGCGTGCATGAGGGAGCATGAGCGAAGGGCGTAAGTGAGCATAAGCCTCTGCAAGTCCTTCCACTCCTATGGCATCCCTAAAAACTCTGCGCTCCCGAGCCTCTCAGACCCTGAGCCACAGCTGCATAAGTCAGGTGGTGCCATGTCACAACAGTGACAGTCAGTCTGGAGCTCAAGCTGGGGCAAAAATGTCTTCTCTGATTGACTGAAGCATCCAGCCAGCACCTATCTCATCTACCAAAGTCCCTCAGGACACCTTCCCTGTCTTTTTGCCAAGAGAGTCACTCCCAGATCTCCAAGGTCTGTATTTGGATATTACTTTTTAGAACAAATTTCCTGCATATAGGTTAGGCTGCTCTATCAAAGCGCATTTTTCCTCTATACATATACCCATTTATGTAAATTATTCCTTCATAAGGCTTTTCAATATATCTGAAATGTTTAAAAATCTGTATCCAATAAATATTACATGAGAATATTTTTTCAGTATTTACATATGAAACATATAAAATCATGATCATTGTAAGATTACTTCTTCGATTTCATCTTCTAAAGAACCAAGGGTCTTAACTCCTGGCTTGCTTGTAGCATGTTGCAAACGGTGTCTGGTTAGGTTTCTTCCTTCGCTGAAAAGCTCACTGTCTTCTTTTACTTTAACTCTACTGTTTTTATCGACAAGAAGGGTATTACCAGAGTCCCAATCTATGTCAAAAGGTGTATCATTATTTTTAGAAAGAAGGATGGTACCAGCACTGCTTCCAAAGAGTTGTTCCATTAAATTTGACTTCTTTTCTTTCTTACTATTGAAATCTGCATTTTCCTCAACATTTTCTTCTAAGTTGTCACTTTTTTGAGTAAGCCAGCTCGGTCTCCCTGATCCTTTCCCAAAGGAAGGTACGTAACTACCAAATGTTAACTCATTACTTAAATCTTCAGTCCTTAGACTTCGTTGCTTCTGCCCTTGTGCTCTTGTGGCATCATCCTGGCTGTCACCTACAGGAAACCCATTAGTAACCTTCCCAGGAATCTCAAAGAATTGGTTAATTTTTTCTTTTTTCTCCAGGGAATGAGATTTTCTTGCTGCATTTATGGGTAGTGCTTGGGAAGCAGGTTTCACGTTCATTACATTTTGAGTTTCTCTATCAATTTCTTGCATTTTAGCAAGCAGGAACTCTCTTTTTCGCTGTTCTTCCAGCATTTCAGTGCTTTCTCTCTCTGCTTCAGGTTTGTGGATTTCTGTCTCAATCTTTGTTTTCTCTTCTTTATCCAATAAAAAGCTGCTTTCTTTTTTCATTTTGTCATATTCTTCCCTTTCCCACTCTGCAGGAAATGTTTAAACATTATTTAAAATGTTTTAGTTCTAAAAGGCCTTTAAAAGAATATTTTGAAAAATCATGCAATCAAAAGCCATTGAGTTTTTAGTTTTTAGTATGGTCTTCTATGTGTAACGTGGTTTTCCTACTGCAAAAATAAATCCTCCAAAAATTATAACTAAATTCACACCAGGTCCTCTGCTAATATCTTAGAAAAGCTTACTGTCATCTTCCAAATGGATTAGGACATTATCCAGGTTTTAGAATTTTCAGAGGAATTTAATTTCTGCCAATTGCCTTCCCATTTCCTGGGTTTGAATGAAAATGAATACAACATCACTGATTTTAATAGTCCTGACTTGCACAGTACTTTATTTTTCTTTGTCAGCACCACTGACTTCAGGATGGTTCTGGGATATGTGGTTTAGGTTTGTGGGTTTTTTGTTTGTTTGTTTTCCCCATAAAAGGAACTACTCCTGTGATGCTATCAGGTCATAGTCATAGGAGTCATTACCAGTTTCAAGTTGTGAATAATTTAAAATATACTGCATCTGCTGCATAAAGAAAACACCTTTACACAAGCGTTCTGTGCATCACCATGTGAACTCAATGAGAGTGTCTGTGCAAATATCAAATGTCAGTTTGTACAGCTATAAAGGGACACCAAAGGTGCTAAACAGTAATAAGGTTCTAGACAGAACCTGCAAATAATTATGTGTACAAGAAAAAGGAAGCTTTCCAAATATTTCTCTCTTCAAAATATTTTTCTATCAAGACAACAGACGTGTGTTTGGTCAAAAGTTGAATATGACTACTTGGACCCTTCAATATACTGGCACTCCCCTTTGAACATTTTATTCAAATTTCTGACAGATGTTTTCACAAAGTTCCATGTTATCTATTGTACTTCAGATCAAGCTTACAGAAATAACTGCAACAGTTAATACATTTAATATATTTTTTTTCAATAGCATATCATTAGACCAAGGTTAGTAAGGAGCTACCTTTCTGTATGTAAGGAGAGAAAAATATCAGCTTATAAGATGGGAAAGGAGGTCAGAATCATCTTAGAGATGCAACAGAGCAGAGTCTTGGCTCATGTAAGTTGTGCACTGATGTCAGTGCAGGTAGGAGATTTTACACAGAATTTACATCTGAAAGCAGCTATAGATTTTTAGAATTCTTCCATGTCATCTAGAATGAGTGTATCTGTTCGTTAACTATAATCAGTGAAATAGTATTTTAACATGACAGGATGCAGTTCATCTAAAATACTTTAGAATATTAAGAGATTTATGAACATAAGTCATTAAGATGTTGTGACAACCAAATTAATAAAAAAGTAATATTAAAATATTACAATAGAACCTGACATTTCTCAAATAGCCACACGAAATGATTCAGATAACCGCAAGTGGAAAGAGAAACTACAATTTCAAATGATTCAAGTGAAGTAGATAAGTACTGAAAAAACAGGCCATATTAAGGAAAGCAGATTTGTTCTACAATAGTAAAAATCTATTGCCTACCTCAATAGCATCTAGCAAGTCAGAGATAACATCAGCATTTACCTGCTATGTCATCCTTGTTTTGTAAAGCAAAATCTCTTCAGGCTTCAGTATTTTTTAGTGGACAGCATTTTTTGCTGCTGCATATGTAATCAGAGCTGAGTGCAGGCTACAGATTACTCTATACCCTGTATTTCTTTCTGATTCTCTTTGCATACTATAACTGAAAATAATTTTCCACTGTAGTGATCTCTGCAAAATCATTTTGCTCTTCTCACAAGAAACTAACAGTCTCACTTGACTAGCATTCTATGGTGTATTTTCCAGCCTTCAGCTGCCCGTTTCCTTACCATCACGTAGTTTTTGAAACCTCTCCTCCAAAGCCTGTATTTCCTGAAAACGTTTCAGTTTCTCTTCCCTTTCCCTGTCTTGGTCTTGTCTTAGGAGGTCTGCTTGCTCTTTCTGTTCTTTGTCTTGAGTTTCTTTTTCCTGAAATAAATTGATACCAAACAGAAACAGATGGAGAAAAATAATCAAGAAAACAAACAAACAAAATAAATCATATGAACTTCTATGTCATTCTGAAATCCAATTCTTACTGCTAAACATAAAAATGAGCAAGTCATCTAAATCAAGCCAGCTTTGACAATCCTGGGGTTTGGCCCTGAAGTCTTACCACCTCTAACATAGTTTTATGCACCTAAAACAAAATGAATAGACATCAACTCTATTCTGTATTATGCATTTCAGGAAAGCTGCAGCTCCAACATCATAAAGCAAAATTATCATTGTGTTAGGGCAGTTCTCGTTAGAAGCCAGATGTCTTTTTCAAGGGCTTTAATAGAAGGCCAGACCCCACCACCTTATTCTGTTAACAAGCAAGCAATTAGTTACCCTCTATTTACACAATCTGATCTTTTCACTCAAGTGAGTGGGTTGTAGAGTGAGACAGTTTCACGGTGGTACTTGAAGTTATGGAGTGCTAAATAACAAACGGTGAAAGAGAAAGGTTGAATCTCGGCTGAAAAATTCAGCTAGTCAGTATACATACACATTTAAATGAAAGAACCTGCAGAAAAGATATTAATGTCAGCAGTAAAAATCACTAACACAAAAAGTGGTGGCAATGAAGCGAAGAGAAAGCTGGCATAATCTAACATGTGAACGCTAATTTTGTAGCTTGTGCTTAAGTAAATAAGTAAAATAGCTTCTAGATTAAAATACATTTCTAAGAGAAATAAGAGAAACAGTTACTACTTAATGAACAAAGAAAATACAACTATTAGCCAAAACAACCTCAAGTATTTTCCCTTCATGTACAAGATTATCATTATTATATTTAAAAAAAACAGATAAAGTTCATAAAGAGATGGCAGCCAAGTACTTAAAATGCTTGACTTCGAAAACCGATGAAAGCGCAGGCTACCCAAATCTAATTTACGTTACATAAAGCAATAGCCATATACAAACTAGAGAGGTTTGTAAGATGACATATAGTTGGATTCCATGAGCTGCACTTGTACCAACTCTGCAGTTCCGTAACTCACACCCGTAGTATGTGCTGGAAGAATCCATACATTAAACTACATCCCTCCTTACAGAAAGGATTTACAGAAAGAGAGAACATATGAATAAAATAGCTGTGAAAAAGCTTCAGTCCTACCAGGAAGCCAGTCAAGACCATCATCAGAGCATTATTTCTGACAAATAGTCCTAGTCTTATGTAATCAGAATTTGTACAATTTGTACCAGAATCTGTGTCATTTTGATTTGCAATACTTCACAAATCTCTTTAAGCCTGAGGTCACAGAATTATTAGCAATACTTCTAATGGTACTATTTTATAATAAAAAGGGAAATGGAAAAACAAAAAAAATCCAACCATATTCACAAAGCTGGAAAAAACGACAGGAGAAATACCAGCACTATGACAATAAGAGGAAGTGTTAGATTTATGCATTGTGAAATAAATCTGGAAAGTAAAAGAAACCATAATTAAGACCAAAGCAAAAAGAGAGACAAGGCAGCCAGCGCTGTTACAACAGATTGCTCAAATAAGCATTAGAAATAAAGAAAAGGGGAGAAAACCAAAATGAAGTCTTAAAAACTTCCAAGAAATTAGTGGCAGAAAAAGAAACAAATTGAGCGAATGGTTATCAGTAAGACATAGAACATGATGAACTAACTGTCACAAAAATGGAATACGATATTTCTGGAAGAGAAGAGTTCTTCTTAAATATCAGAATGTTTTCTAAATTATATTTTCTATATATTTGTATATTTACACATATTTTCTAAAATAAAAGCTCTGCATTAAACATTCAGTCTGATAGGTGAGTAATCTGAAGCAAGTCTCAAATTTTTATGGAACTCACTATTTTAGGAAGAATCCCTTCTTTCTTGTTTACTGTGTCACCACAGACAAGTTCTGATTCTGGAAGAAATTCTATTGGTGAGAAGTATCCACTAGTCTGTACGCCTTTTGTGAGGTGTGCTCCTTTTTTAATATTTTGGTTGCTGGCTGTAGAAAATACAAAGAAATCAAATCATGTTTTAACTTGAAAATACCCCACTATATACCTATCTCTCATTTTTAATGATTTGCAGCAAACATAAAAGACTGTATCAGAGCCAACGGAAGTGCAAAGTATCAACAAGTTTCACATAGTTACTTTCAGCATCTGTAAAAGCTAATTTAAAAAAATTGCATGCAAAACTTCTTCTGAAAAAAACCCCCTCTCACCTTAAAGCTACTTATAAGGTCATTACGGTATACTGAATATTTGTTTAAAAAATCCCCACAAAATATCTCACTCATCTTACTGCTTGTCATAGAAGCTACACGTAGAGAAGCAAACTCATAAAATCAAAATTCACTTATTTGCATCTTTGAAACACATACACTTATCTCTATGGAATGACATTTTTAAAAATCTGAACCTAAAATGGAATAATAGTAGAGTATCTACAGTAAAATGAGCAGCAAACTGTTTGAAATGCTGGCATTAAATATTTAAAACAGTCCCATAAATTCCTGCTTCTTCTGACAAGTAGATTCTACTGATCCAGTGAAAACAGTCTAAGTACACACACATATTTATGTAGCTAGCATAAGGCCTGAGGCTGCCTTGTCACACCAGAAGAAATCACTGCATTGATACTTCTAGAAGATTATGTTCTGGGACATATGTACTTTTTAAGTAAAAAGAGAGTGCAGCTCATCTGACAGACAGTAAATTTGAATTAGCAAAAAATAAATAAAAAACATCACCAAAATATTCATGGCAGTGAAGTTAAATATTTTTAAAGCCTCTGTAATTTATTGTCATGTAAGAATTATCTATGATCTATTAGACAGTCTACTAAACAACCTTCCCCTTCTCCTTTACCCAGGAACATCTGGCGTGAAAGGAGTTAGGAACACTGTTTAATCAAGTTCTAGGTTTTGGTTCTGCTGCAGTTACAGAATAGTCAAACAAACAATGTGCCCTTCTTTGTAACCAGGGCTGTGTTGAAAGCAGTGCAAAAAAGTAAACATTGTTGAACAAGCACTGGTAGGATCAAACACTGAACAGCATGAATGATAAAACATAACACAGTAATTTAACAGTGTCGCTATTTTTCTGCCTTTACTGCTTTATATAAGTTACCTCTTTTTCTTTGTATAATATCCATGTCTTTTCTTGGTGATAGCTTCAACATGCGATTAGCATATATATTTTTTGCTTCAAGTTCTCTTTCTTTTTCCTGTGAAAGAGGTGGGTATAACAGAATGAGTTACTAATGTTTCATTTACTAGTCCAGCAAAGCTGTAAATTAAATTAAAACTCTATGTTGTAAATAGAAACAAAGTAATTGACAGTTACATCCAATGTTTTAAGGAGAACAATCACATTCCTAACTTTGCTTATGCTATAAGAAAGCAGACAGAACTTTCCTCCAAAAAAACCTCATTAGCAAAATATTCGGGGGGGGGGGGAGTATCTCTGCAGTGAAAATAAAACTAAATGCCAATGTTTCCATAAACTTGAATAAGACTTACAACATATGTATAGATTGCACAACTGAATTTTCAGTATTGTGAAGAGTTAAACATTTCAATGCTAACAATGTTACTGGTCACAGGGTATACCAGTATCACGGAGAAGCAGCCCACTGCATCACAGAGGAAAATACATACTCTTCTTTCATGACATTTATTGAATAAAATACAGAAAATCATCTAACAATGGAAATATTTTCAAAATATCAAACTCTCCACTAACAAATCAGGCTTAAAACACTCTAAACAAATAAGGTTTTGAGTTACTAATGCTACTGCTACTTGCTTGATAGGTAGTAAGGTGGTAAACTGGTGCATCTCCATTATATGAATATGTTTGAGACTTAGGGTTTCAATGCAATTCTCCTAGAAACTAAGTACCTTAGCTCAAGTTTTTTATTTTTTCTTAAACTGACTAGGTAGAACATAACAATATTTTGAGTCCTTAAATTTAGAATTTGGGCAACAACAGGGTGGGGGGGTGCAAATAAACCTTTGCACAAATTTAGCAACACACGTGGATATCACAAATGTATGAAATTAATCTTTACACAAACCTACTGTAATGCAAGTACATTAGTAACATAAAGTATTGTATATTCCTGCAGATTTAATTTTAAAATCAAGACTTCAAATCCTAATTTTCCAGTAGATGTTGTTTAACCACAATGCTTGGCGATGTACTTGATCTTGCTTTTCTTAACTGGTGCTAACAGTAATGATTAACATAGAGACATTCTTGTTATAAACACTGTAGGGTCAGAACACAGAATATTTCAATTTAAAGCAGGAAAAGAACTCACATGTGGTATATAATTAAGTACACATCAGAGAGCACAGTCACTGGTAAACTATTCAAACCTGATTACAGATACTTCCAAAGATAAAATGCCAGAACATAGTTAGCAACTTGTATTGCTTCACATTTTACCTTCAGCTTCTGATTTAGTTGATGAAGCTCTTCCTGGAGAACTCTGTTTTCTTCTTGAGCCTCACACATCTTTTTTTTCTTTGACTGTAACTCTCGTTGAAAACTGCTACTACTTAATTCAAGATTTTTTTCCAGATCCTTCAATTTAAAACAAAATAGTATTTTTTAATAGCAAGTATTTTTTACAGTTAAATTACTTAAATAAAATGACAGTAAACCAGCATCCTGAATTCAGATGTCGGCTCCACCACCATTGCTGTAACACTGAATACATTTAAACCCTTAATCCTAACTTTGAGGGGGCAGACAGAGCACCTGCAGATGCTGCAGCTCATCCTTCTGGAATATTGACACGTGATTTGAGCATGTAATGGGAATACACACTACTTTCTGCAAGGCTCTTGGCACCGTGGACCTCCAGATCTCTGAAGACAAATCTCAAACTGATGGTTAAGAAACAGAATACCTCCCTGAATGTGCAGGATTAGAAGAAAGACAACAAGAAATAATTTTTAACCTTTCTACAAGAAAAACATTTGTGATTGTGATTTCATTTACATACTCTCACCTTGCAGTAGCTGTTTTAAGTGAACCTGTGATGATGACAGAATGAAAAAAAGTAGAAGAAAATCTCTTACTTTTTAGACCATGATTCATTTTAAGATTATCCAGTACTACAAATGCTGAAATACCTGATCATAAAACTACAGAGGCCAGATGGTGACACTATAGGGTGAGGTGATTTGGGTAACTCAACAGTTTATATCCTGGTATTTTGGGATTTATTTTATGAAAGCTTAGTTTCCAGCTTAATTCTTTGGATTTCCAGATCTATTATCTCTGTAATGTAATTTAGGCTTAATTACTAATATAGACACCAAACTAACACCATTTTAATGACTGACACAATTTCAGCTAAAAACAGTATTGCATGCAACTACCAACAGTACAATAGTGTTAACACAATTATTTTTAAATAAGACGAGTTTTTAGATATGTTTACAAAGTAGATATGTTTAGACATGTTTACAAAAATTCAAACATAGTGCTGAACAAAATGAAAATATATTGCACAAAATTCTTAAAATGGATACCTGTAAAATGTTCTAAAGCTCATTTTAGTATTAAAAAAAATAACGGTAGTTTTGTGCAGCTCTGCTCTCAGATTGTGCAGAATAGTGGACAAACACTGCATGAGTGCAGCTCACAAAATTGAAAAAGAATTACTACACATATGTTTTTTAGAATTTTAGTATACGGTTCCCTAAATACCCAGAAAATTTTTAACAAATACTTCCCCTCCAAGAGGACAAATTAGATTGCATAAAGTTGTATTATAGCTGCATGCATTTCTGAAACGTTATTACTAGTTATAAAAACACTTAAAAGCACAAGTCCACAGTATACATTTTGACAAAATATACTTCATTTGTAAATAGAAATTTGAATGCACAACTCCAAGTATGTAACTATATAATCACCTTGGAAATAATTTACTTAATAGTACTATGTGTAAAAAAAAAATAAATAAAAAAATTATTCTCTATTTGCTCCACAACTGTGAAAAAAATACAATTCATGAAGCTCATTATGGCAAGAAATATCTGTACCAAAACTTCTTATGAAAAGAAAGTAATCTCACCTTAATTCTTTTTTCACTGTCCTCTAGCCTGCTCTCTGCATAGGCTAGTTTCTTTGCCAGGTCATCTCTTTCAGCAAGGTGCTTATCTGCAGACAGTTTTTTCAGTTTCTGTAAGACAGTTTTTGTTCTGTACAGTTCATCTTCTGAATCTTTCAGCCGTCTCTCAGTTGCACGTTCTCTCTCTTGAGATTTTCGTAGGCGCTCCCTTAATATTCTAATCTCATTGTTGTGCCGAGCAAGGAGCTGAGAGATTTCATTTTCCGTATCTTCAAACTTATTCAAGGCTTTCTCCTGCCTGTGCTGAAGCCTCTTCAGTGCCCTGTTTTCCTTCTGCAGCTCATCTAGTTTGATGTGGAGTTCAGTCAGTTCATTTCGGAGCTCATTGATTTTCAGCAGCCTAGCAGAAAGAACTCTTTTTGTAACAAGATCTATATCTTTTGCAGGAGAATCCCTAGTGAGGCTCTCAGAACGGAAACCCCAACGTGTCCCTCTTTTGCTTGGTGCATATTTGGAACCCAATTTCTTTGTGGCTAAGAGAGGAAAAATAAAAAGCATGTTTACTATAAGACAATGCAATTTGTCTATTCAGACATCCTTCTTGGAATAAAGCTCTGCCTGAAACAATTTTACAATACTTAGCAGAGATTGCAGCTTTCAAACCAGACAATAAAAGGCATATATATGATAGACTTCGGGTTCTCTTGATAGATAAAAAAATGGAGATTTACATTTGTGATCTACTGTAAGAGGTAATATTTACAGCCATCAATATAGGACCATTGTAAAGTAATCATCTGCAAATTGCATCAGAAATATGAGTCATATTTTGTTAAGATTTGATGATGTTTATGAAAATGTTTTAGAAATACTGTACTCCTATGCATACAATATTATCAAATGCTTCTCAAATGGCAACAATTAGCTGAGCATTAGCTAGTTATGTATTATGCAAGATGTAATTCTCTCAGACAAATGCAGTAGTATTTTCAAAACCAGCTGCCATGCTTACAGACAAAACAGTAGATTTTAAAGGCTCAATGCAAAAAGCCTCCAAAGCAAAATTATAAATCCCATGAAAACTCAGTTCTCCCCTGAATAATTTATTGTCGTATCACAAGTTATTTCCCACAGAGCATCCTTATTTGATTACTAGTATGCATCACTCACACTCCTATTTGATATTATTATTTTATTATCATTCCCATAGATAACAGCTAAACATTTTGTTTCTATCTTATTTGCCTCTCAAGCCACACTCAAAGCAGCATATAATGAAGCATATAATCCACCAAAAAGATCTCTTAAAACAACTAAATATATAGTGAGTGTATCATTCATTAAGGTACACCAGTGTTCGGAAGAAACATTCTCAGCAGCAGCAGCAGCTTATAATTCCGGCTTGAAATACAGCAATAATGCTGTTACCTATACACAGACAGCGGGTGTATGTGACAGTAAATTCTTCCTCCCCTTTGGCACTCACCATATTTTTATTCTACAGAGAATACTTTACAGCAAAAATAACAGCTTCAAAATATTTGTTATAACTTCCTCTAAACATTTTGCACAAATATTCATTTTCTGCTTCACGCTCATTTTTTCCACAGCTTGGGCAAACAAAAGAAGGATTTTCTTTCCTTTACAAAGAACACTTTCAGGTGTGAAAAGATTATCTGATACACACTCTGCAGGAATGATGCCACTCCTATCACCAACTAAGGGAATTCCCACTAACCCTAGACTTCCAGCCCCTTCAAGAATTTCTCCACATTTAGGGGAGAACAGAAAATTCTAACACCAAGTTTGCACTTTTGACTGTATAGTTAAATTGGGGAATACTGTCTTTCAAGAACAACGTTAACGTTCACAACATCTTCATGTAATAATAATTATGTTCAATTCTGGCTATGTAATCAAAGAACTAGTCATTCATTTGCCCCCTCCAAATTAAATAGCACAGTGGAATGCAGTTTTTGTTTCCCAGAAAGCTAACCCAATACTGCTTTGGAGAAGATGCCACTCCTGAACACAGCGAAGCTCAGCAAAACACCAGTTGCACCAGGACCCCAACACTGTCAAGGATCTGAAGAGATACGCTCCCTTGGCAACTTCAGTATTTACGGTTAGATCTTCTGGCACACTCTAGATCATAATGTTGACCAAATGATTCATACGGTATCAAGCACTAACGAATGAAATGGAACACTTGATCAAGAAGGGTGGGATATGCTCTGACTTCACCAGAAAATGCGTGCAATTATTTAGAACAAACTGTCAAAGTGCGGCAGAGAGGCTTCACATCCCTACTTCAGCCGAGGACCTGTATAACCATTCTCTCCCTTTTTGTAGGGATGTTCACTTCCCGACAGTCTCAACCAGGAAAGCAGCTTATATAGGTGAGGTGTGTGTGAGGGAGCTCAAAGTGGAGCTATTTCATCTCAAATTGGAGATCTTTTACCCTCAAGGAAGGACTAGGAAAAACTTTCTTTTGAATTTCCACACGCACCTAACTTTCACCAAACACATTTTCTCTCTCTTGCCATGTTAGAGGTCTTTCATTTGTTCGTTTTTCGAAAGTACTCAGTATTACACTGTGAAGTTTAGTCAACTAGACTTCCATAAGAGAGATATCTTTAGGGGTATTTCGTCAGAGAAATTTTAATAACTGTCTCGCTTTTACTAACTGCATAGTACGGACTTGCCTTGAGTCCTTGGCCTCGAGTTTTTTTGTCAAAGACAAAAAGAGGGCATCAGCATGATTCAACAAAAGGCTAGTATGTGAGCCATTTTCACCTGTTAAGAAAAATATGAATAATTCTGAAAATCACCAAAAATCATCCTTATGCAGGAACAGGTTAATTTCAGTTTGCAGCAGAGCAGTTACAGTCTACCTGCCATCTGTAGCATAATTCACACGAACCTTATTTGCAGATTCTCATAATGGTAGTTTCCCACTTTTATTTCAGCTTTCAAAGATAATTAACTCTTTAGAGCAGTTACAAAGCAGCATTTTCTGCTATCTGCCTACCTTGGTAGTGCACAAGGCTGTTTGAAGTTTGTGTTTTGTGATCTCTTTTTTCTTGGCTTGTAGACAGATAGCTTAGTGTTGGCGACTGGCCAGATGAATGAGATGCATTATCTTCATCTGAATAATAGGAGTCACTATTTTTGTCCCCATCTGATTTCCTGTCATGTTCAGAATCCGGACTCCTTACTCTTTCTCCCATTTTTCAGATTTAACCGCTTTCTGGATTTTTCTCAAAGACTGTTCATTTTGACACAAAGGACGTTTCAGTTGTCACAATGGCAGCAGCTGGATTATTTCCTTGGATTTATCATCTTCATCTCCAAAGCACGAGATCTTTGTCGTTCAGTTCAGCAAGCAGTAGTCATCATACAGAATGCATTTTTTCTGCAACAATTTAGAGAGAGAAAAAAAGTGAGAATGGTTTTGCTATTTAGTTAAGAAAGGCAAAAAAATCCCTGTAAAACAATTCAGGATTCCTCTAACCTTATACCACGTGCTGTGCTACATTAGCCTTATTATTTATATTAAATGTGACATACATCACTCTAGGAATGCTACTAGTATTACACTCAGTAGTTTGAGGAACTTCATCCCCAAAAGAGAAATCAGAAAATTAACACAGCTAAATCTAGAACAAGAAATTGCTTCCAGGTTAGAGAGACGGAAAAAGCAGCATTTGGAAAACAAAACAGAAGACAAGTGAAAGCTTGACGCTATTCAGGAAAATAATTTAAACATATTTTAAAACTTTTTAACCAAATAAACTAACAACTTATTCATGTAACTAGAATTAAGATATTTGTAGAATTCGACTAAATCTTCCATATCTCAATTTCTGACATTCTGGCATTCTGATGTTCAATAATGGGCTTGAAAAATCAGTTGGCTCATTTCTCTGGAGGACATTCTGTCCCTAACCACTACTGAGACTGTACCTACGTATCACAGTCTGACCCAAAAGCACTCTCGTACCCTACAACATCTACTGTTTCATGCCTTCAAGAACTAGCAGGAGCACACACATTTGTGTCATTTGCTTTATATGAAAATGCAAATATAGCCTTTTTTGGTTTTTTATATCTGATAAGAAAGACCACACTGCTGGTATACAGTAAACGTCATATCTGCAGCAGGTGTAAAATGAGAAGGGCTGCTCCTACAGCCTATTTTCTGATGTAAAATGAAAAAATCCCCTAATCTCAAGGTAAAATCACATTATTTTTCATTTTTGGAGACACTTCCTGAGAATATAATGGAGCAAATATATTCAAAATTTTCCTCACCTTCTCAGTCAAAAGAATTTTCTCCTCAGTTTAGGAAGTATTTTACTGACTACGCTCAGCCTCCCAAGTCTTTTGTCTCTCTCACCCACCACTCTTCACAGCTCTCAAGCTTATTTCACCATCTATCTCCCTTCAATCCACCTTCAGGACGTCAAGCCTCTAACGGGTGAATAAATAGGACTTGCATCAGAGCCCATCAGTTCTGCCTGTTGAATGACATAAGCTCCTAGCCCATTTCTAAATGGTAAAGCAAACTACACACACAAAATTGAGCAGCTTTCAATCAAAACTCTTCTACACTGCAGGGTATACAACATACCTGTAAATGAGCTGTAAATTTTTCACTATATTATTTCCCTAAACTTAGCATGCTTCTTGGCCTTCTATTCCACTGTCTATACATGCAGAATTGCATAGCGAAGGAGAACAGAAGTGTCAGCTGCCAAGACAGGTTTCATTACAAATTCAAGCTTTCTGGCCCAGTTCACTGTTAGCGTAACTCTGTCTCCAGTGACTGGAATCCATTTGCCCTCATAATCTATGCAGAAAGAATTAGAGGAATAAATATCCCAACACATTTCTAAACTGGGAAGCTGCTGGGAATTAATACTGAATTATTTGGAAGACAGTGTTTTTCTTTACTTAAGGAGTAACTTTCCAAAACAATGTTTTTAAGCACCTAAATATTTTCAAAGTGGTCCAAATAAATTACATGCCTAAAACTTATGTCGAGAGGATTCTGATGAAAACTAAAATTGCACTGCAAAGCCCAGAAAGAAGGTAAGCTATGCTTACGATCACTTGTCCTAGAGATTGCTAAACACATGCTGGAAGTTATTGGTTATTGCGAACATTCAAATTATCAGTAATGACTGTTCTTTTTTCCTCTTTAATAACTATATTATTTCAGAAATTTCAAAAGTATATACCTAGCCATAATTGTATTATTTTGTTTGTCTTTGAGTGTAATGAAGACCCTCAGATATGTTCATGAGTGCAAAACTAAGATCATGTAAGAATATTAGAACATATCAAGGTGCATCCCTACTCCCAAACAGCTCCATTCCTAAGCCCTGGCCTCACAAACATCTGCGCAGAATGTATGTTATTTTGCTCCTTGAAAAGCAAACCAAGCCCAAACTAAAACCCAGGCAGAATTTGGGAGACAACCTGTTCTCTAGAGGGTGCACAGGCAAGGCTGCATCAGTTCTGTCTCCACACGACAGAATCTCAGGGAATGCAAAAAACCCGACCAAACTAATATATTAAAATACTAAAATAATATGAAATACAAAAAAAGAGTATTCTGGAGGGCTTTAACACAGACCTCGTACTATTGCAGTCATCTTGACTGTAAAAAAACCCATTAAAAACAGAGGAGTACAGATATTGGGTGGCTGTAGGAGCCTGAAAACACAAACACAGGACAATACTGGGGCCCTAAGCTAAAACAGAAGTCTTGGGAACCGGGTAAAACCAGTAGACAACATATAGAACAAAGAACAAAAGTATTCAACATATGTAAAACACACCACATGTAGTAAATTCAAATGTAATGTGGAATCATGAATCAATGAATAGAACAGAACAAAGAGCAAGGTGCACAGTGTGTTAACAAGCATATAAAAATGATCCCAAATGGACCCAAGGCAAGGAGGAAGAAACCATCGCCATCCTCCTCCTGCCAGGGGAGGACTTGGGATGCTGATGACTTGCTGTAAAGCCTTCCCCCTCCCAGGTGAAGCCAGTCAAGTCCCAGAGGAAATGTGGGTGGGTGAAGACAACTACAGAGAAAGGGGTTTGGTACTAGAGTTTGTGCCTGTACCACTGCAACCATATATAACTTGAATTGTGTTAGTATCTGGACTAAGTCTTTGATTAGATCATTAAGATTTTAATCAGACCAACAATCAATTGTTGGTTCTGCATCTAAGATGTGTTTCCTGTTCTGCTCCTAACAACATGCTGAATAAAACAAACTAGTGGGAATTCAAACAACCTAGCCTGTTACTTGGATGCAAGTCTGCCCCAGGGCCACAGGGGCACGTGTGGCATCCAGAGGAGTCCTGGGCTCCTGGAGAGGACACATCAGTGTTAGAAGCACCACCACATCTAGAGGGGTTAACCTAGCTCTGTGTGGAGGCAGGGATTACTCTATGATGCAAATATCTTCAACACTGTAGATATAGCCAAGATATGCCCAAATTTTGTCTGCCTTCAGGACACAGAAGGACAGAAAGAAATCATCGTGCAGACGTTTTCTTGAGAAGAAAACAAATATGAATGAAAACAAATGGGACTGCATTTAGGGAAAACATAAATGCCTACAGTTCAATCATCAAGATGTCTAATTATATATATAAAACTGGAACACTCACTTTCACTGACTGACTTAAAGTTGATCAGTTATTTTATAGTCCCACAAGTGTTCACTGAAGAGGCAATAATCTTTTGGAAGAATCGTTTTCATAACTCAGTGTATTTAAAACAGATAAATTGTAAGAACTGGAGGATTAGAATTATCCATCACTTCTGTACTGGATATTCCTCACTTTTGAGAATATTTTGCTAAGTACCATTTTGACATATAGCAACATAAATGAACAGTAATTTTTGATGCATTCTGGAAGTACTTTGAAAAGCAATGGACTGAAAACAAATTGAAAAAGGTGAACCAATAAAAGCTCCCTTGAAGAATCACCAAAACATTTTCTGAATCTTCAAATGGTTGTCAGTTTTGTAAATTGGTAATATTATCATGTTTTCCATACAAAAAAAGAAACCTTAGTCTGTCAAGTCTTCCCAAATTCAGTTTTCCACCAGTTTATAATGTAATTTGATTAACATAAAGAATGCACAGTTTATCTTGAGAACGAAGGAATCACTAGGATATTTGAGTTTTACTTCAGTTAGCCTAAGGACTGTCTAATTAAGAAACTCTGGTTCGCTGACTTTTCAATTGTTACCAACTAGTTTGAGTTGATTATAAAACAAGTTCAACTCACATAAGATCCACAAAGTTATCTATTTTCCTCTGATACATTTAATAAGTTTGTGAGGAGTGAAACATTGTGAGTTAGCAGTTGGTCTACTAAGCTCCACCACCACCAAAACCTCAACCCTCTCCCCCTAAAAGCTCCACACATGCTTTTAGAAGCCTAATGCTTCAAGATCAGATCAGTATAGAATGGCTGAAGTAAATCTGGGACTTGTACAAACTTTAGAAACAGTTTTGTTTCCAGAATTTCATACTCCTTCACTTCATAACTTCTAGTATTGCTATTATTTACATATTTTGTTTCGAAAACATGCTTACAATTACAAAAATCACTCAGGCTCCAGGTCACTGCAAAGGACATGACAGGCAAAACAGAGAACAACTGCAATGGTGACAGAATACTGTCTCCCTATCACTCCTAAGTAAATCACACAAACAGAAATTGAACTACTGGATTACAGCTATTAAGCAATAGAGAGAAAGGAAAATTACACAGTAATTCTTCTCTCACAGTACACCCAGAGCCTAGTTCTGTAATGCAAGACTCATAAAACTTTTTAAGTCCTTTTCAATCTTAATACCCTTCTAAGAACAGAAGCAGCTAGATGCTTTTACTGGTCACCGTATGACACTTCCCGAGTATAAATGCTGACCTCTAACGGTCCACTTTGTTTTTCCACCTATTCTGAGAGAGGGACAGCACAAAAAAGAGCCAGCTTCACACAAGTACAAAAGCATCAATCCAAATTATTAAAGCACTGAACTTAAGAACAAAGAATAACTTCAAAAGAAACTAGTCTCTCTCCTCCTCCCATCTTTTTCACATCCAAATACTGTAGTTTTTTTCAGAAAAGAGACAAACAAAAGAATTTACTTGTATCACATCAAAACATATTACTGATGAGGCTTTAGTGAGGAGCAAATACTTTATTAGGGAAGCTTTCTGCGGCTGCTGACTTAACTGTATGCGTTTTTCCTAGGTTTACCAGCTTTTGGTGAAGTAAAATGCTGTATGGTTTTAAAATTTTTAAATGTTAAATTTATCTGATTCTGTGTCAGTAATACTTCATGTTCCTTTCATCAGCAGATCTCAAAATGAAAAAGTTGCTCTAAGTCCCAGATCAAAGATGAGGAAACAGTGGTCAAAATAGGCAATACGCAGGCCAGTCCTACAACCAGGAAAAGGGATTATGTTTCTAAATCCTCTACCAAGGAGGCCCATGCCATCATACACATTTCCACCTATACCTCCGGTGTCTGCAGACTTACCTAGTTCAACTTTGCCATTCCTGATAGCAGCTCTCCAGTTCCCAAAGTGTAAGCAAGCAATTTTCCTTCACTGGGGAGAAGTTCTTAAAGAACACATCGAATATTATTTTTAATTAACACTTTTTAAGACAACTAACGACTACACTTGAGAGTACGTTTTAAGTGCAATCGTTTAATGCTACAATAAACGACTTCTGAAGAAAGGGACTGAACGTTCGCGGCCTGGTGTACACTGCTTTTCGAAGGCCTGTTGCCTGAAACCCGACGGTGCTCGGGACGAAGCCTCTCCTCCGCGCCACAACTCCGCCGCTGGGAGCCCGGGGGCCCAGCCGCCGTCCCAGCTGCCTACCCCGGGACCGAGCTGGTCACCCCGGCCCACACAGCACGTCAGAAGTAAGATCCGCAGCTGCGGATCCGAGCACATTCCCCCGCCCCGAGGCTAACCTAAGCCTTGGCCTAGCCCCAGGCCCGCTCCCAACTCCTCCAGCCCCCAGGAACACCCCCCCCCCCCCCGGCTCCTCCCTCCGCCCCCCGATACCCCGTCGCCCCAGCCGGCCCCGGCGCGGCCTCGGACGCCCCCCGAGCGGCCCCGCCGCCGCCGGTACCTGCCTGCCCGCCCGCCCGCCGAACGCGCCGGCGGTTGCCACGCTACGCTTAAAGGGGCCGCCGCGGCGCGCGAGGGCTATTGACAGCGGCTGCCCGAGCAACGGGGCGGAGGAGGAGGCGGGCTCTCGTCGTCAGCCATTGGCTGTCTGCCCTGCCAGCTTGACGGCGCGGTGCAGCTCCCGGCGGCTGATTGGTACGAGCGGCTGGCAGCGGCCGAGGGGCACCCGCTCTCCCCATTGGTGGGCGGCTACAATCCGGCTGCTGATTGGTTGAGGCGCTGCTGGGGAGACGTGAGGAGGGCTTAACGCCCCCCGGGCGCTGTTTCCATCCCATGAGGCGGTGGCTCAGGGCGGCGGCGGAGGCCGTGCCGTGCCGTGCCGTGCCGTGCCGTGCCGTGCCGTGCCCCGCCCCGCCCCGCCCCGCCCCGCCCCGCGGGGCGCCACCGGCGGGGATGGCCGTCCCGAAGCTCCGAGGCCCTGCCCTGACGCCGCCATTTTGGTTTTGTAGGGACGCATGTGTGTAATCGAAGGAGGCGTTAAGTGGAAGATCAGAGAGGCGCCCAGGAGCGCGGGGGAGAAAGGCAGCAGTCCGCCTTTGTGCTAGCACCCGTCGAGTGGCAACGAGCCATCCCCCTTATAACCCCCCCCAAGTAGAGGGCTCGAGGGAAACCTTGGGTGGCCTGGGGCGCTTCCCGTCATCTAGGGTTTGAAAATGAGGTGTTGGGTCAGAGCAACATCGGGGAGTAAGGACTGATCAGGAGATGAGAGCAAAAGGGATAAAAATACTTTATTATTTAAATAGGATGGGAAGTTAGATGAATAACCAGTGTATGACAGGTTTTAGGCATGCATACATATGTATATATCTGCATGTCCACTGTGTATGATGTAAAAAATTAAAAGCAAAACTCCCCTAAACCAGAAGGAAAGAAAAACAGAGGAATGGTATCAAATTATAAAATACCCCAGAACTTAAAGCAAAATGGATTATACTGATGGATAAAAGTACTATATAAAGCTAGCAAATCAGCTTGAATTTGAGGGCAGGCACGATTTAACAGGCTTTTGTGTTTTATTCCACAACGAAGGAGGAGAGTTTCTAAACCTCGGCTTTTTTACTCCAAGTTACCGCTATTTTTCTAATGCTAACCTTTAATAATGAATATAGTCAAACTTTCTGGAGAGAGGAAGGGGAAGAGAAACAAATAAGAGATCTTGCTTACCTTGCTTACTATTGGAATATGTTACGATAGCACAGTGATGAAAGTGACATAAGGATTCGGGTGGATTCATTTCATATGAACGTTTTTATAACCTGCCTGCATGGGAAGGCATAAATGGGACATTGAAGAGAGGGAGGCAGATTTGCACTTGACAGAACTCTCTCTGCAGTTCTGAATGTGCAAAATTAACACTCATTGACAACTAAATGAAAATAAAACTGGAGGAAATGGGACAGCATACCAGTTTTGTTAATAAAGGTAATGTTTTCAGGCTCAAAATCCTCACCTTCACAATAAAATATTAGGAAATAGGTGAGAAAATACAGTTTTAATGCACTTGAAATTAAAAGATTGCCATCCCCTCAGAATATAAATTTTAGGGGGAAACATTGTATCCATTTCAGTGGAAAAAGAAAGAAAAATTAATCCATGATTATGAAAGTCAGAATTGAGAGATTCTGAAAACTGACTTAGACATTGTGCACAAGAACGCCGAATATGCTTAATTATTTTTTTAAAAAATGTAATTTATTGAGTAGGCTAGAATGCAATCATAAACATGTCAGCAGAAACTGAAGAGGAGATGAGAACAGGTATTTCAAAAGCACAGAAGCACCTGGGAGGCATAGACCTGATATGGAGTCTCCTAAGCTGAACAGAGCTTTTAATTTTTTGATCTTAAAATCCCAGAAAACAGGCATGAAGCATACAAAAAAATCCAGCAACCAGTCTGTGAATTTCATAATTTTGATTGTCTCCCTAATTGCACTTAATATTTTTGCTACATTTGCATTACTATTATGAAATGGGTTTTAAAAAAAAACAATAAAAACTTGTGGATAATTTTTTAAATTCATCCTCCTGTGGCTTTGTATAGCTCACCCTTGTGCTAAACAGCTAAAGCATATAATTCATCACAGCAACACTGGCAGAGAATCATTGATGTCCTTCAAAGAGATCCAGGGAAATGCGGAATAACAAAGACGGAATAATTTTATTGCTTGCAACTAGAGGAAATGTATTGCTTGTATCTGGCAGCAGGCCAGGCCAGAATCTGAAATGCTGTTGCTGCTGTAAATAGGATGAAAGGGATTCATAATCCATCTCCATGCCCACTGTAGCTAGGAAAATTATAAGCAGAAAAAGCAATTAAAAAAAACCCAAACAAAGCATTAAAAAATGTGGAAGACACTGGTTTTGTGTTGATAATTTATGGACTAATTGTCATGACTAACCATTTGGAGCTTGGTTAGCTACTAACTAATCATTAGTTTTTGAATATAGGTAATATAGTTATCGAATTTAGGCAGTATGTGTATTTGATACATGTATTGAATTATACTTAATACAGGGCTCTTGCTCAGGACAAATGATGCCTCACCAGACTTCTCCACCCAGAATAATGCTAACATACTTGAATCAGCCGCTGAACTGAAACAAATTGGATATGGTACAATATCAGCATAGGGATTAACTGATGGATGTTTGTTAATCTAAAACCTACAAATAACGTATATAAGGTATTGTCCTCTAAGTAACAGTTGATACAGTGCAGATAAATGGTGTGGTATTTCACATTCCCTTGGACAGGACAAATATATGAATCACCTGGGCAAAAAATAATGTTTTGCAGTTTTCTTCTGTCTCTCTAGAACAAGTCTGATGTCTTAACTGATTGCTTGGATGGGAAGGTCGCTGAAACAGAGTGTTTCATTCAAGAGCTGGATGGGGAAGTAGAAGGCTTGAAAGGAACGGCCCTAGCTTCAGAGCTTAGCTGAGGGGCAGGCTGCTTCAGAAGGGAGGGTGGAAACCTTCAAAAACTGAATCAGGTCATAGTGTCACACGGTTTGATATTCCCAGAGGTACCAACAGGGATAAAGCCCCTGGGCTTATTCAGATGAGTGGAACCCATGCTCATTTAATTCTTATACAGAAATATTGATGGGAAATCCCTGATGCACAGAAAAAACGCTATTGATTTCCACTGCACCGCAGCAATGGCTGTGGCATATGGGGCGGGAACTATTACAATGACTGTATCTAATGTGATGGATAAAACAGATTCCCTGAATTGCCAGAACAAAGATGGCGTTCAAATTTGGAAAGGGAAAAACTTCATGGCATTGCTTTCAATACCATAACTTGGTGAAGAAGTGGAGACTTAATGAATACATGATGATGGGAGCCAAAGCGACGTGCTGCTTGCTTTAACCAGTACGGCATGGTGTGAAACTTCACTATGAGATTCAGACTTAGACACTCAGTTTCTGCAAAAGATCAAAGGCTGGTGAAAACCATCAGAGTGAGTACGAAATCCCAAAGCAGAAGATCCCTCTTGGCTCCTTCAGCTTTCACATTTTCTGATGCTTTCCCTCAGAATAGGCTATATGACACTGCCTTCCACATTGGAGCAGAGGCATAAACATTTTTACACATCTCTCTACACATACACCAGCGGTAGTATCTTGCACCCACACTTGCAGAAAAGCTTTGTTCAAAATCTGGGAATTGATACTAAAGAGATTTTGGCTCAAAGCAGTTCCACATGTCTGGGGAGCCAAGAGTGCCAGTTCAGGCTGCTGTTTCCAGGAGCAAGGAAGGTATTTGTTCCCTTTCTGTGCTGCTGTAAAGGTGGCCTACGATGTGACTGAGATCTCTGTATGAGAGCATGAGGATGGATGTAGTTAAGGTCCAGCTGAAGGTTTTTTTCCTTAACATAATGTTGGAATATTCTCCTGCATACAAGATACATTGTGTATCAGCACATAGTTCCCTTAGCTCTCAATTATCTGCAATTTTATCATCAAAATATTTTAAATTATAATGCAAATAAAATTAAATGTCAGTATCTTTCCATGCTATAAATATTCATGGTCGTCTTGTACTTTTTAGCACATTTGTCAAAATAAGCTATGTTTTTGTTGGAGGCCAGCTGCTTTTCTTACTGCATGCTCACCTACCTTGAGAAATGAGAAGCCCAAGATCACTTTCAAAGCTTGTCTCCCATGCCCTGGACTCTAAAGTGACCTGAAATCTTTTCACTGTTTATTTTCTCAAGTGCTCCCGAGTCATCTGCTGAAAAGTGAATGCTCACCTTTTACAATTTAGTGTTATAACTCTTTGAAAGAATGTCTATTGGTGTCACTTCTCATACTATGACTAGTTGCAACCCCCCTCAAGGGGATTTTCTTGAGCATTCTCCGACTGCGGTGGCGTCAGAGCTGCTACGGCATTACTGACACCCCTTTTGTGTCTCTGACAGGCAACGGAGAATGGGCTTCCATGAACCCAGCTGAACTTGAGGATGTGTGAAAGAAGCACGTTGGGCATTGTTCGTGGCAAATTGTTTTCAGCAATTCAATTTTCCAAGGCTATGAAATATTCAAATATTAAAGGGAAAATATAGTATACTGTCTCTCTCTATATAATATGTATACTTCACACCACTAGTTGATTTCAGGGATTTTATGAATTTGTCAGAATTCTTTGTGTTAGTATACCTGCTTGGATTTTGAACTCACAGCTGCCTTGTGGAGAAATACTAAATGAGTGACAAAAGTGGTTGCTGGTGAATTACAGGAAAATAATTTACAATCGGATGAATTAACACTTCCATATAATAAAATGATATGCTCTGTTACTACAATATGAAGCTGTAACTGCTTATGTTGTAGATACAGGTGTGTTTTAACAAGGTGCCAAATTAAAACAAGGTAATTACTGCTTATGGGCTAGCAACAAATATTTTATAAGCAATTTAAATAACAAAAAAAGCCCAGTAAAGCCTGGGAAGATGGACAAGTTGCTGAAGAAATAACTATTGAATGTCTGATTAGAAAATAAATTATTTGAAGGAGACACTTCAGTTAAGGACATTTTTCTCCAGAAGACATATGCTACCGGGAAGAAAATTTCATGCAGATTGTTTGGGATCTGGCAGTTTTATGTTAAACGCTGCATTTGTTCTTAGTAGGCTTCAGTAAGGTTTTTCCAGAAAACTGCTTTTTGAAGGACAAAAGTGGTATCCGTGGACTTGTTTCTGCTGCTTTTGCCTAATCTACAATTTCATATTCACAATATGTATGTTAGTCTTTGACAAAAAAAATTTAAAAATGCAGTGGCCAAATAATTTTGACATATTCTTTAATCAAAAGCAATGTGTGTTGCTTCTGAACATCCATCTCTTTTGGCTTTAAAATTCATTTCTATTGCTAGGATAGCAAATGAATTTTGTTCTATCTCTACAGAGTTTAGTGATATAAATTATGTTGTAGAGAAATAAGGTCAAATGTATCTTTGAAACCAGTAAAGAAAATGGATGTTACATCAAAATAAATTTGGCTTCACTGTTGAATGTGACTGCTTTGAAAACATTTTTATTGTTCCAGTTACAGAAGCGTCATGTAGAAACGAAGAAAAATCTCCCCCATAAAAAGGAATCTTCATTCAAAATATAAACACACCTTGATTATTAGTGTTACATTCAGAAAGAGACGTAGGCAACTCACACTGCTTCTAGGGACCTGATTGTATCATCAAAATTTTATTCTATTTTATTTTTTAAATGTAAAATCAAATGCTTCCAGTGAGGGGGGAGATGTGCCAACGTCTCAGCCCACAGTCTTTCATATTGTGGTCTTTGGGCAAGTAGGAGGTAGGGATTTGTGCCCAGTCACTTACAGGGGGGAATTGAAACTTGGGTCCTTGGATTTCTGGATGCGCCTCCCAAGTCCAGCTTGTCGGGGGAGTGCAGGCAGAACAAAGTTACCCGAGACATCCGTCCCGAGCTGCCTGTCACTGCAAAGGCCGAGATGTCTCTGACCAGAACACGTGTCTTGGGAGCTTTGGGCAGCACTGATTAGGACAGCAACTTGGAGACAGCATTCTTGACTTAATTACACTAATTTGTTAAAATCCTATTTAGGGTAAGTCTGAGCCATTACAGCTTGAAGTGTATAAACTCTTGCAATGTATGCATCATCTTACTGAAATTCTCTTTACTGGAATTAAATAACATTAAACAACATCCTTTTCATCTTCTTAGGATTTGCAGTATTTTAACTTTTTTTTGGCCATAAAAAAGCTAGAATATTCTATTATTCATGTTGTGCCTCCATACTGTGCTTCAAGGGTGCTTTGATTGATGAAGACTGCTTTCTGAATGTTTTTTCCCCTTTCCGTTTTTATAACCGCAACTGTCAATCCTGTCCTAAGACCTAATAAATAATGAGATCAATCACTGTGTAGTCGGCAGAAAAGCAAGGACAGTGACTGAGCCAACCCTGGACTGCAGGTGAACAAACAGGGGAGGGATATTTCAGGTAGTTCAAGCAAAATCCTGGGCCTGCTCAGACAGATTGAAAGATTGCACAAGGGATGTTTACAAAGGCTGATGTTAGGCTCGAGGGACAAGTCCTCTGGGCAACCTGTATCATCAATAAAAAGGGAGAGACGCCCATCCAAACAAAGCGGGTGAAGTAGGCTGTACTCTCCTTTGCTTTATGTCTCTCTGGTCACCAGGCAGGGAATGTTCTAGTAGCCCAATGGAAGTGACATGGACTGCCTCCCGGCTGGATGCACCATCTGAAATGTGGTGAGCAAGCTACTAGGAGAAGGCGATGGTAGGGAATGCTTCCTCAAGAAAGGATTGGATCTGGGGCTGTGGGTTTTACCTGTACCATGGACCAGGTTCTGCTCCTTTCTGTCCTGCAGCTTTCAGGCTCACAGGTTTACTGCAGTTCTGGAGCTGGAGAAGAGGTCAGTTTGTAACTGCAGCTTTAAGTCCATTTTAGTTAAAGTAGTAAAAAAAATAAAAATGATAAGGGGTATTGATCATTGGGGGTTTAGTCCAGTTCGTTCCATGGCTACCGCTAGGAAATACTGGTTTGGAGAGGAAAGTGGCAGCACATCTTTCTGTGCCACAAGTGCAGCCTGTCAGCTGAAATAAGGTAGGCAGTTCTGGTGTCCACACTTGAAGAAAGGTGTTGAAAAAACTAAAAAGGCTTCACAAACACATTTCAAGAATCACTGGGGATCCATAAAACTCCATGTTACAGGGAGAGACACCCCAGAGAAGACTGAATACAAAAAAAGGTTGAAAGAGCATTTGATAGCGAGTTCTGTTGTTCCTGATGGTAGATGGCTTTTAGTCTAGGAGTAAAAAAGTGCAGTGACCCTTAGTGCTTAGAAGTTGGAGCTAGTTCAAAGCCAGAAAGTGCACATCTTTACCAGTGAAAGGAACTGCTTTTATTTACCCAGAGGAACTGAGCAGAAGAGACGCGGGAGTTTTAAGTCGTGAGTGCCCCCAGGTGTCTGCCCTGCTGCTGCAGGTGACTGCTTTTACAAGAGCCTACAGAAGCAGGTGAAGGGCTGTGTCTCAGGTACTTCAGAGTAAATCTAGTAGGTTTTGGTCAAATTTGCCTTCACTGATGATTGAAACTGCTGTTCTGGGGAAGAGGGAATTGTATCATACTAAATTACGATAGCAGTGTTTGCCAGAACTGGTGGGCGATGTCCTCGTTACACTGTGAGAATGATGGGAAAGGCCTGGTTGACTCTGACTATGTGTCACTTGGTGAAATAATTGTGATGAAGCAGGCTGGAGTAGTTCTCAAAAGCAGGATGCTGAAATTAGCTAATCTTGTGGTTTTAACTGGATCCTAGCTTCAAGGTCATTTCCAGTCTGGACCAGAAGTGTGACAAGTTATCCTCTGTGTGACAAGGATAGCTAGGTACCTATGCCAGGAAGATAATTAGGTACTGATTGTGTCAACATAACATCTAACTAAGTGTGTGCTAGGATATATCATGCGTAATATATGAGCATTAACGTGAGCCAGTGATGCACCCTTGCGGCAAAGGCAGCCAACGGCACCCGGGGCTGCAGGAGGGGGAGTGCTGCCAGCAGGAAGGTCACCCTTCTCTGCCCAGCACTGGTGGGGCACATTGGGAGTGCTGGGACCAGTTCTGGGCTCCCCAGTACAAGAGAGGCAGGGACATACTGGAGTGGGTGCAGTGAAGGGCCATGAAGATGATGAAGGCGTTGACGCATCTGACATATGAGGAGAGGCTGAGCAAGCTGGGACTGTTCAGCCTGGAGAAGAGAAGGCTCAGGGAGGTCACGTCAATGCCTATAAATACCTGATGGGGGGAGTAAAGGAAAAGGAACCAGACTCTTCTCAGCGGTGCCCAGAGGCAGCACAAGAAACAATGGGCACACTGAAATGCAGGAAATTCCATTATAAGAAAACACTTTTTTACTGTGCAGGTGATCAGACAAGAAGTTTGCCCAAGGGAGGTTGTGGAGTCATCATCATTGGAGACACTCAAAACCTGACTGGATGTGGTCCTGGAAAACCTACTCTGGCTGAACCTGCTTGAGCAGGGAGGGGCTGGACTAGATGATCTCCTGAGGTGTTGTCCCCCCCTTCCCCAGCCTCAGCTATTCTGTGATTCTGCCATACCAGAATGCACATTATGTGCAAGGAGTGCTGGGGCTGACGACACTGGGCCTAAGAAGTTACTTTATCATTTGAATTCTCATGTATGCAATGTTTTGTTTAGGACTTTTCACTGTGGCATCAGCACCCAAGTGCTGTTATTAACCCCTCAGGATTTCTTCTGATGGAGTTTTTTCTCCATGTCCTGTTGCATTTTAGGGCTCAGCCCCAGATCTAGAAATTTGTTGGGTTTTTTTGTTCTTAGATGCATGAGCTTACATTTGAGTTCACATCTGCATTAACAAAACCGGACATTTTTTTATCTCAACAGATGATCGGGTGGTCTGTATAATACAACTGTTGCCTTTGTTGTTTTCCACATCAGCAATTTGTGTCATATTGCAAATTTTTCATGCAGTAATTCTATGTTTTCATCAAGGGCATTGATAAACATACTGAAAAAAAATCATGCCAAACCAGATCCCTCTATAAGCTCACAAAATATGCAATCTCTTGGAATGAAAACACTTCATCTATAGTATATTTTTATGACCTGGTTGTTAACCAGTTTTAGAAATTATCACTTAATATATGCTACATTGATTCTGTTTAGAGCTATTTTTTTAATGCAAGAGTATGTCATATGTTTGGTAAAGACACTATTTCAACCACAATCTTCATTATCAGTCTAATGCTTAATCTTATTAAAACAGTATCAAATTTGTTTGACAGTCTGAGTTCCTGGGAAACCGTGTCAACTGACACTAATAAATCCATTAATGCTTTCATTAGTATCCCATATCAACATTTCTATTAGTTTGCTTGATGACACTTGCTAGCTAAAGCTGCCTGTAGTTACCCAAGCGATTATATTTATTGTCTGAAAATATTGGTTCAACATTAACTTCTTCCATACAAAGTCTGAAATTCAAATGATCCAATTGCTATTGCCAAGCCACCTGGCAGCAGAAGCACAGGATCGCCGTGCAGAACATTTTATTTTCAGTTCTTTAACCCTTCTCCGGTTCCCTAAAGGCGATGTTATTTGTCGCTCCCCCTCCTCCCCTCACCCCGGCCCCGGAGCGCTGCCGGTGGCCGGTCCCGGCGGGCGGGGCGGGCGCAGTAGCGCGGCGATGCTCTAGGTGGGGCTTCAGCACCGGCGGAGGCAGCGAGCTGGGCGGCCCACCGCTGTAAGAGTAAAACCAGCCCTTAAAGGCGATGGAGGGATTTGAAACAGCTTTCTCCCCTCTTTAAATTCGCCCTTGTTCCTTTGATCTAATTGCCTTTTTCCACTGCCTTGTTTCCTTAACGACAAAGTCTTTTTGGCTGGTCCTGTTTACCTTATCACAGAATCCTAGAATGGTTTGCGTTGGAAGGGACCTTAAAGATCATCTAGTTCCAACCCCCCTGCCATGGGCAGGGACACCCTCCACTAGACCAGGCTGCTCGTGTGGCAACCAGCCAGTGTGCATGGAGGAGTTTGCACAGCAGGGTGTAGTCTTCTTAGTAGAAAATACATCCGCAAGTCCTCTAAACTGTTTTGAACATCTGAATCTCCTACCTTACTGCACTAGCAGGGAATGGCATCACCTTGGTACTGCACCAAGGTCTCTGCATGCAGAAGCAGAGCTGACCCAGCATGCGATTCACGGTCTGGGCTATAGGCTGGGACTCTGTCCCTGCAGCAGTGGACTGAACACGCTGGGAGCATCTGGGTGACACGGCTGCCAGTTGCTGTGGTTTGCCCACTTCCATGGCTTTCAACTCCCATAGCCTCTATGGGACACTTAAAGAGGGAGGCTCAGTAAGGTGACTGGAAACCACTGGAGTCAAAAGTTTGTGATCAATGGCAAAAAGTCCAACTGGTTGCTGGTGACTAGAGGCGTCCCTTGGGGACAAGTACTGGAGCCGGTATTGTTTAATGTCTTTATTACTCAGCTGGACAAAGGGATGGAGTTTGTCAGGGCTTTGCGGATATCCTTCCACTCCTGGGGTCTGGGTGCTGGTTTGGGGCTAGCTCCATGCCAGTGCAGCTGAGAGTGACCCGATACCTCTGGGGATTGCTGGGGAGGCTCCCAAATGTGCTGTGGAGAGGCTGCAGCCAGGCCTGACCTCTGCCATTGGGAGCTGCTTTCAGCTTTGTGTCTTGTGCTGAGGATGCTGACCTGTGGACGGGACCTCTCAGCTCAACCACAGGCAGCCCCGTGGCTCTGGACCAGCCTGGTGTCCGCAGGGTCTGAGCTGACCCCATCGCTGCCCCAGTCCGGCCCTGATGGCTTTGCAGGCACAAAGCGCACGCTGGGCAGGCACGGGCCAGGAAGCAGCTCTCCGGAAAAAGTCCTGTGACCCTGGTGGACAACAGGTTGAACATGAGTCAGCGATGTGCCCTGGGATCCACAGTACAAGAAAAACATTGAAAACCTGGAGTGAGTCCTGTAAAGAACTACCAAGCTAGTGAGGGGCTGGAGAGCAGGATGTTTGAGGAGAAGCTGAGGCCACTGGATTTGCTCAGCCTGGAGAAGAGACACTTTGGGGAAAACTTACTGCTGTCTACAGTTACCTGCTGGGAGGGTGGGGAGAAGATTGATCCGGACTCTTCCATGAGGTGCCCGGTGGAAGGACGAGAGGCAGCTGGACCCATGTTGCAACATGGGGAATTCTGACCAGATGTTAGGAAAAAATTGTTCACTATGAGGGTGATCAAACACTGGAGCAGGCTGCCTAGAGAGGTCATGGAGTCTCTGTCCTTGGAGATACTCAAAACTTGACTGGACAGAGCCCTGAGCAGCCCAATCTAGTTGCCCCTGCTTTGAGCAGATTGTCTGACTGATGACCTCCGGAAGTCCTTTTCAAACTGTATCAGTCTGTGAGTCTGTGATTCTAAAATTGCAGGGCTGTATCCAAACCAGCAGTGCTCCCTGGCCTGTGCTGCCTCCCAACCCGTGCGTGGGGATCGTTGGGGAGAGTGCTGCCTGACTAGGGGCAAAGCCATGGCACTGGCTGCGGTCACAATTTAACAGTGGAGGAGACTGAGTTCCAGTGTCTAGAATGGTTTAAGTAAATAAACAGTTTCCAAAACCAGAAACATAAAATATAAATTTGGAAAAATAAAAGCACTGCTTTATTTTCATGCAAGTACTGTTAGCTTGTTCATTCCATTAATTTAATTTATGGCAATAGTTACAAATGTGAAATCCTGATCCTTCTCAGGCTGCATGCTGGACAGGTATCACCAAAGGCTTGTGCACAGCATTCTGACTATATGCAAACATTTTTTCATTAGCAGTGATACTTCATTTGCACTTTTGTAGATTGAAAACCCTCTATGAAACTGAAAACTGAAATTTCAGAACCAAACTAATGAATTTTTAATGTTTGGCTGGTTTTCTGTAATAACACTTATATCTAATTATTAATTCCTTATTCCTGGTTAAGATCCATTACACCGAGATTTATAAAACATGATGATTTTAAAGATTGCTCAATTTTTTGCATACAGAAGACAGTATTTACTTTTTACATATTTTTAAGCAGGTTTTCTGGAAAAACAGGAAGCTGTGAATCTTTCCTGTGCCTTCTAAATTCACAGTGTCATTCCTAGGGAGGGAATATAATCCAAAGCAATGGAAAATGCCCTGCCATCAGTCCTTCTCTGTTTAATCTATTAGCCACTCAGCTGTATAATGTATTATCTGACATACAGTGATAAGCAGCTTAGCTGTCTGAGATCATATTAAATATGTTTGATTTAGCCTAACTCTGCGGCGCTCTATGAGGAGACACCCTGATGTCCATCTGGAGCCCTTTTGAAATCAGTGCAGCCCTGCATGGGGATGGGCACCCTCCTGCATGGCTCCTGGCCTTGGAGGAGAATAAACTGTCCGACTGTCTCGTCCTTCCTTCTTTTCTAAAACCCTTTCCTCAGCTCCTGTTCATGCACTTAATAAATGAAACAAAGTGAGCCCATGCCCTAGAAAACAAAAATATCCCTGTAGCAGATCATCCAGAAGTTTATCGCTTAGAATGGAACTGCCTTGATCTCTTGTTTAATGAGTTCTGCTGGAAAAACACATTTTAAAAAGAACTCCTACTCTGCATTTTCCATACTTTAAAAATACATCTTTTTAGTATTTTGTTAATAGTTTATTGGAGGATTGACAATCACATCTACTCCCTATATTCTCTTTTTAATTACTTGTAAAATTCATGTCACCTTGCAAAACCCCCTGAATAATAAGGTTTCTCTTGAGTCTGTCAAAAGCCCCGACACTAATACCCAGGTGAGGTAGTAGTCTTTGCCTCTTTTTGACACCTCTTTGAGGTCGAAGGGATGAAGACTCTGTAATGACAGATCCTCTCAGCCCCCTCTCCACTCTGGCTCCAACTGTTCCTGGCACGGATGCGTGGACTCCTTTTGCTGTTTGGGGAGCTCCATCTGCAGCTCAGTGATCACAAGCTGAATTTTAACCAATAGATATAAATAGATTTGATGGGAATGATGAATGTGATAGTCATCCCTAGACAGTCATTGCCAAGAAAACAGTGATATTATTTAAGAAAAAAAAAATCCAAAATGTTTGCCTTTTTTTTTGGGGGGGGGGGGAAATGGGGACAAACTGAGGTGGAAGGAAGCAGTTAAGGCAACTGTAGACCTCAAAAATAGATTTAACTGATATTAACATTGGCTAAATATAATAAATACAACACAGGCTAAAACACAGGTCTACCAGTATTGGTGGGTGACCCTGAAGTAAGAATTGGTGAAGACTGCATGTGGTAGGGAAAGGAGAACAAGCACAAGTTTCTGCTTTTTTTTCCTTGACTTTTCTATTCATTCTTTCCATATTCTTAAACACAATCACAGCCCTCAGATCATCAGCTTTAAAAAAAAAAAAATCTGCTTAGGCTTCCTCTCCTTACAAATTCTAAAATACCTATTTTAAGGGGATTGCTTGTACTCCTTTTGGTGGGAAATTACATTCGACATTGGAGTTAAAGGTCATATGACCTCAAACAAGATGGGTGCCAGTGCTGAGAAAACTGAATAGAGTGGTACAATTTCCACAGGATTTAAAATTAACCTCATTGCATGATTGGCTTACATTTCTAATCGGATATATCAGGCTAAATATAGCCTTTGAAGACAATTTCTTTCCATGCAAATAACCACTGCAGGCTAAAAATGAGTAAAAATGTAAATTAAGAAAGAAAAAATGTTAAATTAAATTCTAGACAAACTGTCATCTTGCTAGAATATTGACCTGAAACTGCACATATAGAAGACACCTGCAAGGGAGAGAAGGCAAAAGGAAAAAATAAATAGAGAAATTAGTATGTCTGTATATATATATATTTACAGAGGGAAAGTTTCTAATGCTGTCAGCAATTTCTGTCAAAGATCTACCTTCAGAAGCATCACTGTTGACTTTCAAACATTTCATGTTTTATTACTGCATTTTAATCATTAACTATGAATGGCGTCCCTGGATGATCTGCAGGAGCTATGAATCATTCATTACAACTAAAATGAACTCTTTTTTTTTTTTCCCCATAAAAATAAATAAATATGAAATAGTTTCCAAAAAATCAGGACAGCAAAACCTTTAGAAAAGAACTAATATTTTAGGAAATGCTACAAATCAATACTACAAAAAACTCCAAGGTCAGAGAAGGAACCAGAGAGCAGGGAGCTGAGATTAAGACTGTATGCAGGTTTTTTGTTTTCTCCTTTAGTCTCCTAAATTCCCAAAGAATGAAAATATCATAAAATGTATTATCTAGGCAGGGGCAATTCTAATTTAATAAGTCCATACTAATATTTTGTAGATAAGAGAACTGCTTTTGTGGCACTAAACCCATTTGGGAACAGTCTTTCATTTTGCATATTAGTGCAAGACATGAATTTCCATGTGACGGACAAAAAAGATTTGCTTCGCCGACAGAGGTTCCTATCTCTGTTGGAATTCAGTGAGCTCCAAACATAGGAGAACTATTATAGCCCAGTTCACTTGGTTTTATTTATTTGTTAGTGTAACTTGTACCAAGAAGTATAAATAGCCCTTAGTTCCTGGGGAAGTTCACAGCGCTGTTTTTGATCAGCCTCACAAGAAATTTGCTCTGAATCCCTGAGGGGTTTATTCTTAATACATGAATTCCAGCCTATGAGAGAAACAACATATTCAACTATGATCTTCATTATATCCAAGTCCCATAAAAATCAGTCTCATTCGGTTCAACATCTAGATGCAGTTTTCAGATAAACAGGTGAGACAACCCATTCTTGGAAGTGACAGCAACATGGAGATAGTGTGAAGATACCACAGGTAAAGCTGAATCTGAGCAAGATGGAGATATCTGTAGGTATGAAAACCACAACTAACAATTATCTGCTGCTTTTCATTCTTAATGGCTGCATCCCAGTGAGCGACAAAATGGAAAGATCCTAAAAGAAATATTGAAAGAGACTGTCTCTCAGAAATCGCTTTAAAGAAGATAAACCTGCTACACACTAGGTCAGCTGCAAAACTCAGAACCACGCCAGGTTTCTTGGCCTGTAGGCCAGTGTCTCACCATGGGGTCATGCTGTGGAAGGTTTGTAAGGCCCTCATCAGTTATATCTTAAAAAGACGTCTGCTGTTTGAGTTCAGGTTGATTCACAGTTGCTATCTCACAGCCTGAATCTGCAGCCCTTTTTGCTGAGCATCATTCATACACCCAGATAGTCTCATTTATTTCACTGAATGCTACTTGTCTGAGTGAGGTCTGCTCAGTGGGAATACAGACTGCTGCTACGGGCTTTAGTGATTAGATGGGGGGGCAGGCAAGGGAATTAAAATGAAGAGCTGAAGTCTTCTGTGAAGTGGGTCTTTGACCCACTGATGATGTGAGGGATCTCAGGAGTAACCCCTGATACTGGCGTCCAGTGCAGCCTATTCTGGAGTCCAGAAACTCAGAGGAAGGGTCTGTCGTATGTCCTGTTATCTAGTTTCCATTAAGGAATGCTGCATCCAGTTATGATACCAAAGTATCCATTGTGCTGAGTTTAATATTTCTCAGACTTTTGTAGACTGCAGTCATCAATACTAAAAGTTAATATTGAGTCAAAGTTATCTCCTGTTATTTTAAATAGAACTGGTTTTTTAAGTGTAGAAAGTAGACTGGGCATCACAGATACTTACCCACTTAGGGTCTGATATAGCTGTGGTATCTTACTTGTCCATTTGTGGTAAAAAGACAACTTTCTTTATACAAGTAAGGAAATAATTAATAAAACAATAGGTTTTTAAAAATTGTAACTTCTTTTTTCAGGAGTTATCTAAGAGCAGCCTATGCTGCCTGATTCATGGCTAAAATAATAGGTTATGATTGAGACATGTATGCTGTTTAAATAGCCTAGTTTGCATGCATTGCTCTTGTAAACCTTAAGATTTGAGCTGTATTCCTACTTGCCAAACAACCTCCTCAATATTTTTTTCTTTTAAAATGTAAGCCAATCTTTAGAATTTTGCATAGCTCAGGGTCATATTCTGCACTCAAATTCACCCCCAAAAGAATCTGAGATTAAAAGATTGCTGTTAGGTTTAGCAACATAGCTGTTTGGCCATACCTTTGTTAGTTATTTTATATCTGCTATTCTGAAGTAATTCTAGTTCAGTCCAGCTGCATTTAGAAAAAATCAATAGCAGCTTTGACACGCTTACCCTTGCCATGCCATTAGTGCAACAGCAGACTTGACCCTGCTGCTGGCATGATATGTCTCTTGCACAGTGAAACAGAAAGTATGTATCTTGAGAAGATGATTTTGATGAATCGACCAAATAATATTTCTTGCAGCAAGATTAATTTTGCTAACCTCTCATAACTTCTCATTTGGCTTGCCATGTTTGTTTTACAGATTTCTGATGAAGACCAGTTGTGTTCCTTTCACCATCCTTTTCCAATTAATTAAAAAAAAAAAAGGGGTTGAATTAGTTTTTTGTTCTTACCATCCAAGTCATGCTCTGAATCATCTGGAAACTGTCCTATGCTGTGCCTTTGCTGACAAAAGTAATACATACGTATTGTGTCAACCGGCAGTTCTCCCAATGGAAAAACATGGACACAAAGCACGTCATTTTCTTTTGCAAAGAAGAGCTGGTAAGGTCAAACGTGACCAGGGGTAACAGTATTGAGTTTTGTAGCTAACTTTTGGGAAGTGTTAAAAATGCCACTTAGCATTTTCACCACTTTACATTTTAGAACTGAACAACAGTTACAGGTTAATTAGTCCTCTATGGAAAATATTACATCCCAAACGCTACCTCCCCAGTACCTTTATGGCAGTGGAAAATAAATCTCAGATAGTTCTGAGACAGAGTTAACAGCTGCACTAAAGATCTGATCTGGGAAAACATGGTGCAAAAAACGACATAGAAATGCAAAATCTTTATGCTACAAATCTGAAAGGAATAAACAAATGTTAGCAAATTTTGCAGGGTTACTTTACCAAAGAATACAAAATATGTATCTACTTTGACAGGCAGGTTCATGCTTAGCAGAAAAAGAGCCTGGGTTGAGACTACTAAGACAATGCATGGAAGGACAATGATTTGTCTACCCATCACTTGAGAAGTTGCGTGGTTTCTCATTTGTTTAGCTTGGCTTACATTGCCTCCTACATGCTCCTTTGCTCAACGGATTAGTTGCCAGGCCAGGCAGCTGATTTCAGCCCAGTGTGCTCCTGCTCAAAATCCATGTCCCTTTTGCTTCTGTCCAGGCAGGAGAGGTCCTCTCTGTTCAAACTAGCTCATGAAATTGCAATCAGTTCCCATGTAAGTCAATACAACCCGCCTGCAGCACATCCCTAATCACTGCTGCCATGTTGTCCTTTTCTGCCTTCTCCCTCCACCAGCTCCATCTCCCACTTGCTAGTCCCCTCTCCAGTTTGGGACACAGGACCTGCACGCTTTCCCCACCCCCTCATTCTCCTTGGCCCCTGCCCGTGACACCTGCAATGCTAGAAGGTGTAGAAGGATGCCAGTAGGTTGGCTGCAGCCATCTGCGCTGCTCTTACTGAGTTAAATTCACGCCATTTATGCAGCCTGTCTGCTGGGAAGGGCTCTGCCAGTCACCCAGCATCATCTCCAGAGAGAGGGGATACACTGGCGACGGGGTAGGTTCCAGCACAACATGCACATGGGGACTCCTTTGGCTGTGAGCTGAGGATTAGAGTGGGACAAAGACTCTTCACTGCTGGTTCCTAAAGGTCACTTCAAACCTGTGCCTGAGCACAGTCTTGTGTCCCCACGACAGGAGCGTGGCCTCCATTTGTGGGCTCAAACCCATACTTGAAATGCAGCACATACGTAATCTTTATCCTCAAATTTATGTCAGCTTTTCAAGTTTGAGATTTTTATTTTCCCTCTCTGTTCTGTGAAACATCTAAAAAACTCCTCAGTACTATAAAAATAATAACTATTCTTAGTTTATTTGGTGCATACACTATAGGAAGGTCGCCAGTATTCATTGCAGTACTCAGCGGCTTCTTATTCTCCACAAGATTACTCTTTGTCCCTGTATACATAAATATTATTGCTGACCCACTTCTCCTGCATCCTGCAAGAAATGAATCTTTTAAAGTGCCTTGTCAGAGTGGAACTGTACAGACATGAAAAACAGCTGGAAAATGGCCAAAATGAAGATGGTGGTAGATTGCTTTTCCAAGGGCTTGGCAGAAGGTCCCCCAGAAAAGGGCTTGCAGTAATGTAATGGTGTATGACTGCTCCTTGAGCACACTTTGCATCTCAAGTGCTCACTAATTTAAGTTGCATTGGAACTGCAGATGGGGAAATGAAATTTGGGGGGGCTTTCATCCCTCATCCCTCTGCAGTAATTTATACTAAAGGTTGTTCAAATTAGCAGAAATAAAGATGAATCCTTTCCCTAAGTTGCAAAAAAAAAAAAAAAAAAAAAAAGAGAAAGCTGCTCACAAGTTTGTTTTCACCAAGAAATGCAAGAAGCGTGGATGGGGTAGAAGGTTGGGCACTGACTGAAACCTGCCTCGATTCCTGCTCCTCAGTCAGAGCCACCAGCTTCAGCAACGGTGAGATCTTTAAAAACATGAGTACAATATGAACTCTGGCACTTCTTACACAATGTACTTGTAAGTTTAAGGAATGATGAATGATTTAATACAGAGCATGAAAGATGTTTTTACCTCCAGGTTCAGTTATTGCAAGTCAGATGACTGAGCTACATCAGATGATGGATTTCACAGGAAAATGTTTTTCTTTGCCACGGTCCTTAGTATTAGGAATTCATGGGGGGAATCAAAGCAGCCACAGACACTAACAGCTAGTCATGCTACAGCTAGTCATGCTTCAGCTAAAGGGCAGCAGATTGTGACTTCAACTGAAGGGCAGCAGCTGGAAGAATGGACTCTTATATAGCTTTGGAATTATCTAGATATATTTAGGTTTAAATAGCAGGAAGGAGGGTTTACTCAGCTCTCTGTGGTTTGGGTTTTTTTGTGTGCTATCAGTTGTAAAGAGATGGTACAAAAATCATTCTGAAATCAAGAACAGTCGTACCTTTCTGCTTTCTTCAACATCCCACAGATTTGTGAATGCAAGAATCAAAACCTTTCTCAAAATTGTTCCAGCTCTGTGTCTTCCCAAGAGCCGGTTTTAACACCTGGACTTTGTAGTAACTTCAGAATAATTCAAGTCAAAAGAGAAAAAGCTTTTTCTTGGGACAGTGTTTAATTCTGTTGATGTTATCTCTAAAATCTGACAGTGGGGAAAGCTGTGAAATGCTCTGAATGTAAACCTCTGGCCACAGTCAAGGTTCTGGAAAAAAAAGTCCTGTGTGAAACTGAGTTTGTTATTGGGACACTCTGGTGTGATTTACAAAACCTCTGAAGACATTTTTGCAAGGGATAGGGTGATCTTGACTAGGAGCTGCTTGACCTGTTGTGCATGTAAAGGAGGAGTCATAATATTATGCGCAACCCACGACTGCAGGCATTAATGCACAACTGAGAGAGTGTACGCTGGAGGTTCCTTCTGTGATTAAACTGATACCTTAAAAATACAGTGGCTTCTAGGACATAGGTGCAGAGCCAGGCTCCAAACAGCATTATCTCATACACTTTCAAGCCGTGTCTAGCCAAGATATTTGTAGGCTATCAGCCACCACACAGAGTGCCATTACTCAACAAATGGAACAATCCTGTACTTGCATCACATTACTTTGGCTATTTCGTATGTTCTAGAGCCTGTAGGTTATCTGCTTTCTCTTGGGATCTGCGCTGCGAGGTGAGCTGATGATACTCTGTAGCTCTATTGCAGCTGGAGTGTTCTGTTTTCTCTACTATTTATCTTCCCCTTTTGCTCCTCCCAGGCATGACAGTCACATTTCTACCAAGGAAGATTGCTCAGGACTGTCAGAGCCTTTAATGATACTCTAAAACAGTAATTTTCAACATGTTTTGACACTTAGAATTTTTAAAAAGTGCTAAATACACCTTTAGAAATTTCAAGTATGTGGATTGTTGCAGAGTCTATGTGAATTTACTGCTACTGAGCAACCTTTCACAGAACCCAGAGAAATAACTGATGGGTACCAACAACCCATAGAGCAGAAACTTCTAAAATGCCTCAGACTGCGCCTTTCCAGTGACAGATGAAGCCATCTGTCCTGGTTTCAGCTGAGAGAGAGTTAATTTTCTTCATAGTAGTTAGTATGGGGCTATGTTTTGGATTTGTGCTGGAAACAGTGTTGATAACACAGGGATGTTTTTGTTATATAGAGATGTTTTTGTTGTTGTTGAGCAGTGCGTACACAGAGTCAAGGTCTTTTCTGCTTCTCGCACCGCCCTGCCAGTGGGATGGCAGAGGGTGCACAAGGGGTTGGGAGGGGACACAGCCAGGACAGCTGACCCCAACTGACCAAAGGGATATCCCATACCATATGACATCATGCTCAACTTATAAGGGTCTTGGGGAAGAGGAAGAGGAGGGGCAACGGTGTTCAGAGTGATGGCGTTTGTCTTCCCAAGTAACCGTTACGTGTGATGGAGCCCTGCTTTCCTGGAGATGGCTGAACACCTGCCAGCCAATGGGCAGTGGTGAATGAATTCCCTGTTTTGCTTTGCTTATGGGTGCGGCTTTTGCTTTACTTATTAAACTGTCTTTATCTCAACCCATGAGTTTTCTCACTTTAACTCTTCCAATTCTCTCCCCCATCCCACTGGGGAGGAGTGAGCAAGTGGCTGCGTGGTGCTCAGTTGCCAGCTGGGGTTAAACCATGTCACCATCTTAATCACTTTTTCTGTTCTGAATATAATATTCCATTTCTCTAGGATTTTTCTCCTATGCCTGTTGCATCTTGCTACATAATCTTTTATCATAATTAGAATCTTCTTTGTCCAAGGTTGTACTTTTATACTTGTGTTTTCACATATTCGCAAGCCTTGGTTTTGTGTGTTCTTTGTTACCTTAGCAGCAGCAAAGTTCTGTTTAATCTTCCATGAAGATCTGGCACAACAATGAATCATTCTTACCATGAAATCTTCAGAAACTGCCCTCTGCCCCCCATAAACTTGCATGTCCAAGCTGCACCTCCTGTAAACATGGAAAACTGCTCATAAATCATTTTAACGATGTTTTTAATTTATCATATTTCTTCTACTTAACTAAACGTAGCATCTGGTCTTCAAGGCTCTATAAAATAGAAATGGAGTTAAAAGTATGGCCTCAGGACATTTACCAGCAGCGGCTGCAGGATGGAGGATGATGGCCAGTCTTAACCTGTACACCCCCTGCAAGTGCAGAATTTCACATAACAATATCTGATGGGTTTTACCCTCCACGGACTAATAGTTCTCTGCTTAGGAGGCATGTAAAGTAAGAGGCCACTCTACAAGCTTTGAAATCTTCAACTTTTCAGCGTAATATTTCTTTTTCCTAACGTTCTGGATTACTGCCAGGAGAGAACAAGTTCTTTTGCGTGTATGGAAACACTAACAAAAGAGAGAAATAGAAAAGCTTTCTGGATTGTCAGTGCCCATGCTACATTGAAGTTGATACTGAGAAGTTGTAGGTGCAAGATATTTAGCCCAAAATATTATAAATTTACTTATAAAAATGGAGAATTACAAGAAAATTCATTCAAATACAGCTTGAGATTGTTCAAAATCTGTTTCAAAGGGTGTTTGAAAGGACCCTTTAATTAAATTGCGGCATTCATGGTCAAGTAGTTGAATGCAAGCAGGAAGCCCCCTGCTCTGTCTTTGATGGTGTCTCTAAATATATGTGGAACAAGGATGCTGAAGCATTGGCTAGAAGTTGTGTCCAGCGTGATGGATGGAAGGTCTCCATGATCTATGCAACTTTGGCTCAGTTTGGGTCTATATGAGACTCTATTTCAGACTCTGCCACACAGTTATTGGTTATGTGTCAAGGTTGTCTCTGAGATGTAGGAGCATCCTTTTCTTCTATTTGGTGAGAGTGAAAGATGTTCAGCACTCTTCAGAATTAGACTTCGCTACCTTTTTTTCTGTTTTGCTGTATGTAATAAATATATTAGAAGTCAAGAGTTATTAATATTATAATTTAATGCTGTGAGAGAATCGAATACAACCAGCTGTAGTGAGTTACCCTGATTCTGTTTGTTTCATATAATAACAGTATGGCCAAACTAGAATATTAAACCCAGTATTTTATAGTAGGGAGTAAATAGGGAAGTAACTGGTAGTAAAAATCTCCATCTTTTTTAAGAACGTGTAGAGAAAGATAGGAAAATATGTTGTCAGAAATGATCTTGCAGTGTGAAGGAAATTCATTAAGTAAGGTAATGGGGATTTTCCAGCAAATTCGTATAATTAGTCACCTATCACAGAGTTTTAACAAGTTGCTTAGAGTTACCTTACAAACCAACATAAAAAAAAGTTTTCCTCCTTTGCTCCTTTTGCTGGTTGTTCACCAGCAATTAACCAGTAAAAACTTGTTGGTTGCTGGTTTATGATTCCCACAGTAAAAGTTATGCTCAAATGAAGACAGGAGCACTGAAGCCAGAAAATCTTAACCTTTGTACCTAAGTGTACTCCAATGAAGTTTACTCTGTTTTCAACAAGCACTCTTATGAAAGCAAAGTAATGCATAGTTATAAATCTTTACAAGATTGGTACCTGAATTCCCATTACAGGATTAGACTTTATATTGTTGATATTGAGCTCCACCGCAGAGGACAGTGAAGTCAGTAGAAAGCCTCCCAATGACTTCCACAAGATATAAATCAAGCTCAAAATAGGCACCAAGCATCCTGATTATTTTTATGGCTCTTGCTACGTACCTTCCATGAGACCTGCAGGATTTTGAAATAAATTATCAATATTAAAATGTAAAGAAAGCTTTAAGGACATATTTGGCAGCAAGTCAAGGTCAGCGCTTAGTCTGGGTGGTGGAAGTTCATTGAGGGCGGTGGCGATGCAAAGGTGTGAAGGAGGCTGACACCATGCACTTCCCCATTGAGTGAAATGGTGGGAAGGGAGTTTAGTCAGAGGGAATGAGTAACCATCTGGCTGCGTGTAGGGAAGTAAGAGGATGAGGGTTACGACTATAGTAACACATATATGTCTGCCAGCTACGTGGTTCCGAGTCCTTTAAATAAAGACAGGCCACGTCCTCACAGACCCAAAAGCTGATGAGGGCCACAGGGATTCCCCTCAGTCACTTGCAGATGAGCTGACTGATGAAGGGTTATTTAGGGTTATCTGCTTATTCTGTTGATTAAGAACATCTGTTCCACAGCTGACAATATTGAGAACTGTACATCTCTACCAGGGAGTGAAAATAGCGCTGTTTAACTCCTGAGATGTATGGTCTAGGAGAATCCTCTTGCCCTGCGGCACATCTCCCTTGCCTTGTCCCTTTTGCCTGCCCTGACAGGAATGCCCCCATGTGCCCTGTCCAGCACACCGCCATTTTCCACCCCTTTGCTGCTGTAAATGGCGGCCAGCTGGGCTGGACCCAGGCCCGGCAGAGTGGAAATGGTGGCTTGGTCACTACGTGTGGGACAGGAGTGCTGGGAGCGGCCAGGCAGGCTGAGCTGTCAGGGAGGAGCAGCCCTTGATCGCGGAGGGGATGAATTAAGTGCATTTGTTGTTCATGATGCGCTGGGGCCACCTTGACCTGCAGGCAGCACACCTGGAGGGTGGCACAAACCCGTTCTCAGCCTCTTAAACGCGAATGGTGGCACTTGGCAGCCCTGGGCGTTGGGGACAAGGCTGCCTGAAGCACGCAGGCTGCCGGCTTGGCTCGGTTTTCCCGGTGAAGCACGACGAACAGTGCGCTGTCTCCCGCCCGGGGAGAACTACAGCGCCCGTCGGCCCCTGCGCGCCACCCCCACCTTTCCCGCCTCTCGCCGTTATCGCCTGCCTCCTGTCAGCGAGGAGCTGGACCCGGCTCATCCGAGAGGGTTTGCCGCCGCGGGGAAGGAGGTGCTGCGGGTGGCAGCCGCACTTGGGGGGCGACGGCGGGGTGGAGCGGGGCGGCCCCGTCCCGTGCGGGGGAGCAGCATCTCCGCAGCCTTGCTGCCCGTCCCGTCCGGTCCCGTCGCCGCGGTGGCGGCGCGGCTCATGAGGTGAAGATGGTGATCCGCGTCTTCGTCGCGTCCTCCTCGGGCTCGGTGGCGGTGAGTGGGGGCGAGCGGCGGGGAGAAGGGAGAGGAGCGGGGCGCGGGGCCGCTGCGGCCAGGGCTCAGCCTCCGGGGCTGGGGACAGCGCTGGGCAAAGCTGCCCGCTGGTTGTCAGCCGCCGGTCGCCGTCCCCGCGGTTGCGGAGCCTGCCCTCAGCTCCGAGACCTCACCCCTCACGCCGACATGGACCTGAGAGGCAGTATGCTGTTGCGAAACGCGGGTCTGAATTTGCCGGGGTTGCGTGTGAAAAGGCGGGGGGGGAATAAGACGACTACGCCTCCCCACCTCCCCGAAAGGCTGCCAAAGCTTAACTTGTTCGTCAGTTGCCTTTGGCAAAACAAGCCCCCCGAAACCTCTTTGTAGGGGACAAATATTGGGTGTGTTTAAGGGGTCTTAAAAGTAATTAACGTGGGCTAAACTTGCCCGCTGGGGAGAAGGGTTCAGCGCCTTGGTGCAGGGGGAGCCGGCCCTGAGGCGCGCTGAACCCGGTCAGGTGCCGTGCCTTGGTGCCTGCCAACTACTGCAGGTTTAAAGGATAAATAAAAGGAGAGCCTAGAGACAAACTTCAAGCCGGTAGCACTTCTCTGCATTAACAAATACTCTGGAAAAGGTACAACTCCTTTCAAACTTGGTTTTGAAAGGCACCACTGCATCCTCTGCTTAATTGAAGTACTTATAGCTTTCTCTTGTTGAATTAATTGTGCATGTGACCTATGAATTTCCATATTTTCATATGAAGTGACAGCTCTGATTTCCGTTAAGGCAATCTGAGCGTAAGTGTTCTACTGAATTTGTTCTTTAATGAGAAACATCAGAAGGATTTAGATATAATTGCTATTCTTTATGCTTCAGCAGTGAAGGCAGCGGCGTTTTTGCATTGCGGAAGGATGTAGCACTGTATTTTCCCATCTGAAGGTTTACTGTGTGTTCACTTCATTCAGCCTTTTACTACTCAATACTTGTTTTCAGTTCAGTAGCATGGTGACAGGTATGTGTTGTGATATGTTTTGGCAAGAATTGTTCAAAATGCTTAGTGGCAGCATTACAGCTAATAAAAAGTAATTATCCATTTCAGTAGCCAACCGAGTAAACACAGAGCATCTTCAGAACTCTAAAGTCCATGTTCATCAAGCATCCATAATAGAAACATCTCCTTCCCTGCATGGGCAGTTGGTTCATGCTGTGGTAGCTGAAGATTGCTAAGTTTAGTTTCTGTTTCATGCCTCATAACTTGAACGATAATGCATAGTTTTATATTTTGCTTCTGTTGAAGGGGCAGGAAAAAGGGCCACATAATTAGCTCACCCATATCTCCTGTTCTGACCAGTCTGCAAATAGGTTATTGATGGGAGTTTTTGATTCTGCCTTCTCCTTCCCCTGTCTCTACCTGCAAGGTACATATCCTGTTAGCAGCAGCAGTATAACCCTCTTCACAATCTATTAACCCAGCAAACCAAATCTGAGGTTGACAAACAATTTAAGTTGCACATCAGTTCATTTGCTGACTTTTTTCTGGGTTGGACAACAAGATGACATATGATACGGATAACAGTTTGCATACTGGTGATAGTCAACTTTCTTCATCTAGGCAGCAGTATGTCCGAGTACAGCCTAGTCAGAGAATTGATAATTTAGTGATCGATGGTACTGTTAACACAGGCCCAGAGCTGTGACATTTCTTTTCTGTCAGTTTTTCTTCATCTGTGTTATCACAGCATTTAGGAATGTTCATGATGGTCTAGGTTCCTGCTGTGCTCAGTGTCGCATCACTGAGGCTTTTTACTGTGGGCTTTGCAGGGGTTGTCCATAGATCATGGCTAAGTGATTGAGGAAAATGACAAAGAAAAAATTATTATCAGCTGGTTATGTGGGAATCTGCATCTGGAGAAAAGGGCAGTTACTGTATTGCATGTCTCTAAACAGGGAAGTTTTAAGCTAAACATTAGTGAAAGGAAACAAAAGGTGTTTGAGTCATGTAATTCCTTGTGGTCTCCTCCAGCCTTCAGCACAACTATGTCAGCTACTTTTTGGGATCCTATGCAATTCATGAGAAATGAGGATTTCCCTGTCTAGAGAAATGAGTACCCCTCTAGAGAAATGAGTAGCCCTTATAGATTCTACTCTGGCTCCTGCTAAAAACAATGTTAGAATCTATGGTTTACTTTCCACCTGTAGGTCAGCTTGAGTCAAACTGTAGGCTAGCTGCTTGTGAGAGTGGATGTGGCTGACTGAGATTCCTGCTGTAATTGACCAAAACCTTATATATGTAATATTTGCTGATAAACTAAAAGCAGTATCATAGTGACATGATTCATTTTCTTAATCTCACTAGAGATATTTTGTTAAATTACTCTTTATTTTAAAATGAAAACTCCATCTAGTCTCTAGAGTAAGCTTTTGGTTCCATTTGTTACCTCACCAGCAGTGTGCTGTTGAAGCAGGAGCACTTCTTAGTCCTCTTTCCTCTTTGTGCCTGGAATAAGACTGGCTTGAGTTTTCAGAGAGGGAGAAGTGAAGACAGTGATTTGTTTAAATAAAAATAATACACAGGAATTTCCTTATGTTAACTGGTGAAAGAGATTATATTACCTAGCAAATATAATGAGCTAAACTCTTTGTGTATGACTACTTTTGAAATCTTCAGAATACCCAGGTCAAATGATAAGCATTTGGCTGAAACATTCCTGAGAAATATACTGGTTGTGTAGTCAGCAAAATCTTCAGTTTGCATAAATATCACTTTCCCTGGAAACTTTTGAAATGTTTATTGATCCTGATACTTGGTGCAATTTATTTTGTGCTAAAGATAAAAATATGCAATAGTCATACATAATTATGAGTTCAGTGCATAAGATGTTTTGGGGGTCATTCTGGAGAATGAGAAAAGGAAATAACGGAGTGGAAGAGAAGTCAAGAACAATGCCAACCTTTCCTCCATTTGGTCTTGGACTTCTCCCTGCAGCATCTTCCTCACATCTGAAGGTTCTTAGACCCCTGAGAGGCTAACAGTAGTAACTGGTTGGTTGGGATTTTTTTTAAATGAAACTTGTAAATATAAATGCCTCATGAGCTCAAAAGAGCTCACAGATCCCAAAGCCTGGTTGTTGCTTGAGAGGAAACATTCATCTTCAGTGTTAGGGAAGCTGGACTGTGGGTTTACCCTGTAGGGATGCTGTAGACAAGGTCCTGAGACTTTCTTGTGGGAAGGGAGGAGAGAGGCATTGTGTATATGTGTACATTTCTAAATAACCTCCTGTTGTTTTAAGCATGCATTAGGCAGATCCAATTGAATCACAATGGGAAGCCTCTGAATAGGCAGGCAGGCATGTTTCTACAAGCCTTACTGTCTCCTACTTTTTCTGACCTGTATTTCTACTTCTCATTGGTTAGCTTTGTCTCGAATTCCAAGCACTCCTTTGTAGGACTGGGGAGGCAGGCTTTGCTACTCCTCCCTGATAAGGACAATCAGCGTTCCTTTGTGGTTAGGAGAAAGGCTACATTAAAATTAGCGTTTACTTTTCTCCTTCAGCAGTGCTTCACCGTTTTCAGGAAGTAGTTTATGCCCTCGTTTTTCATTTCACCAAATCATTCCAAGGTGACTGTAATTTAATCTGTTTCACATTTTCCAATCTATGAATAAAAATTCACACTTGTGCTACTGTACTATGTATTGACTCAGTTAAATGGTCTTCAGTGTTTTAAAGCAGCTCTACCTTTGACAGGAAGCTGGTAGTATGAGCTAAGTAACTCTATGCCTGGAATTCCTACAGTTGTGTAGAAATGTCGAACCGGAGGAGACTGCAGTCTTCTTGCAGTCAGAGAACTGAAGATCAGGTAAGAGGAATATCATTGAAGAGCTTTCAAATAATAGAGGAACTTCAAATGACTGTTGCACTTTCTCCTCTGTGGTAATAATTTATTGCCTTGGAGCTTCATCTGTTAAAACTGAACAGATAATACAGGAAGTTACTGAAATAATGGAACAGCGGGTAGAATCTACTCTGACTAGTGACAGATGCGAAACACTTTCCCATTGAAATTTTTGTGTCTTCACGAGATGTGAAAAACACATCACTGAAATGAATTCCATTTAGCGTACAAGTGCTGCTCAGCCACATTCTCCATGAGAACATGTTTAGGGGGACAGGAGGGTTTGGGGAGGAACCGCACCAACCCAGAAAGAATAGACTTTTTTAAATGACCAAGACTTGGACTTTGACTCTTGCTACTGAAAAGGTTTGTGGGTTTTTTACTAGGAAGCTTGATAGGTTCAGTTATAGTTAAATTGTTTCTATAGCAAATGTTGGTTTTATGAGACTAAAGCTCTTCTTTTGGTTAAGCATATTACAGAGGTCAAATGAGTTGGAATTTTTGTTTCCTGGAATGACTTTAAATCACAGTGTAAAACATCAGAATGTCAGAATAATTAGTTATGTTTGTTTGGTTCACATGTTGTTGGAATGAAGACAAATACAATGCTAACGTTCTTAAGGCTAAGCTTGTCTCCTAGCAATAACGATGAATTTCAACTCCACCCTTTTTTGTACAAACTCATTGTAACTCAACATTTCTCGTAGCACTTCTCAGAAAGAATGTGTTTCTTGTTGAGAGGTTTGGAATAAATTAATTTAGAATGTCATTTGTAGAATATCCACCATCTAACAGGGTTTTTTTGCCTCTCTGCACCCTAAAAGCTCAGCAGTCAAAACTGAAAGTGATTTGGTTGATTGATACAAGTGCCTTTTGTGAAAAATGCATTAGTTATGGCGGTCATTTGGAAGGATGTGATTTATGGAAATTCAGCTGCCTATGATATAAAATATCAAGCTTTGCAAATTATAAACATAATGATTTTTTAATATTAGAAGTTTGTAAAATCAGATCAGAGCAGCAGGTGAGTTAGCTTTTCAGAAATGAGACCATAATCTTTACAATTAGAAGTGATTCTCCACTATTTATATGGGAAATAGCAGTATTTTAAATGCATAACAACAATATTGTCAAACATCTGTCAGCATGCTGTTTGATTGGATCCTCCAGGCCTGATTTATGAATCCCACATGAACATCATACTGTATCACTTCGCTTGGTCAAGATGGTGGTGCTTTTGGTCGTGCACAGGCAGAGTAGTGCTGTAGCAACAGGAACGATACTAGAAGAAAAAAGTTGGATTCTTGTTCAGTGATGTGTACCTGTGTCTTGGACATTAGCAATTATATCATGTCCATAGGAGAGTTCTGGGGACTTTCTGGATCCAGTCCCTTTGACTGACAGAATTAGTTCCCTCGTCCTTCCCCAAGTTTCCTATTGTCAGGTCAGGTGGCTCATATTTGTCTTCACTGGCTTTTGTCAGTCCTGCTTTGCAGGGTTCACATGGCAGAGTGCCTTGCTTGACTGTGAATTCTGCAATGCAAGGAGGTCAGCACTGAAACCTTTAGCTATTTTCCACCCTAAGGACCCTCTGTGGATCTAGCACTCAAGTCTGTATTCCAAAGAAGTCTAAATTCTAGTTACATCCTCCTGCATTGTGATGGAGAGAACTAAGAGACCCTGGACGGTGGTTCACATAGCTTAAGGAATGTATTCAGGAGGGAGCTGGGTGAGAACCCTAGTCACAAGGGTACAGGTGGAATTTAGACCATCTGTGTATGGTATTCAGTACCTAACTGTTGCAACATTCTTGTGTGCTCTAGCGCTTTTCAAATATTTACATTTCTTCTTGGCAGATAGATTATGTCAGAAATAATGCTACCTTGAAGAACACACTTTAGACTACATAGTGTCATGAGCAGTAGGACGGTTGCTGACCTTTGGTTACAGTTGTGGCTGTAATAAAACTTCAAAGGAGGTATTGTTCTCATGAGTTTCTGAAGACTGTTTGGAGTGTGTGTTTTGACTCTTCATTTACTGATCTGCTTTGTACAGACATATGGTTCCATTTCTCTAACAACAATATAGTAACATCTTCATTACAGATTTAGCCCTCTATTTTGAATATATTCACGTGGATTGGAAAGAATAAAATGAGTAATAAAAGGCAACTTGTTCATTTTAAGAAGGTTTTTCCCCTCTGTTTTTCTATGAAGTACAGCAGCATCAAAGTGCAAGTCCCTGAATGCACATACTTCACAGATGGTGACCTATTCTCCTTAATCTTCACCCATATCTTCAAAGCCTGGAAATTCATTTTCGTAACTCTGGTCATAGTGTCAGTGATCACAGGAGGTCACATATAACTGAATTTGTTTACATTAATAAAAAAAAATAATTAACTTGCATGCAGTTTAATGACTTTTGGATTACTTTTGTTTTCCATGTTGTTTTGTGAAATGGAAATTAATTCAGGCACAGAGCTCACCTGTCTGTTTTCTGGAGAGTACAACCCAGGAGGAAAGGCAGGGAGTGAAGCATATGCCATTCTTTTGTCATCCCCATTTTGTTGTCTGGTGTTAGTACATCAACATATAAACTGCCACTTTTATAGCTGTCATTGTCACTTTATTCTGTGCCAACATTGCTCCTGCAGAGACAAACTCCAGCAGAGGGGCAAGGCAGGCAGCTCTCTTTCTGTAACACATTGGATCACTGCAACTGCTTGCTTCGGTGCCGCTGAACTGGGGCTCTTGGTACCAGTGACATTAATCTGGTGAATTCAAATTGAAAGCGTTTTCCATACGCAGCCTACTGCAGGCTTGGTGTCTGGTTTCTTGTAACTACAAAGGTCTCTCAGCCAAGTGACAATGAATTGAATTCTGTTACGTTTGTGCATCGTGGAACTGCTTTCCCAAAATTTGTTCAGCTATTCTTCTGTAAACCTAGGTCAGATAGTCACTCGTCTCTAGATTTTTTTTTTTCAAGAAGTCTCTTATTTGGGAAAAATATGCTAAGCACCAGACCATCAGTACTTTTTTCTTTTCTTTTGGAGTTAAGTATCTTTGTAAAAAGAGGTATTAGAAAAGGCCATTGAGTTCAAGTCACTGCTGAACTAATGCGAATCCTGTGATCTGCAGTCATTTACTGGGATGTAGTGTGTGGTGTAGTAAATTGTAAGATGTGATCCAAAGCTTGTTGAAATTAGTGAAATCATCTTAATTCACCAGCTGGGCTTTCATCCAAGCCAAGTGGCTTCCATGCTTACCATTAAACCTAAATGGTGTCTCGTGTGTGTGAAAACTTCAGGACTTTAATAATGTATATTTTAAATGCTTTTATTCATGTATATAAACTGTACAGTGCTGCTGCCACCAACTTGGAGTTGCTTGAGTACTGTCTGCAAACATAACATCCCCATTAGCAATAAGGAGATATGAACCTTGGGATATAATTTTCAAACTAAAATTAAAGACCTAGATTGTTGGTAAAACAGTTGTATTGGACTCCTAAGCTTCTGTCCTTGTGCAGACCACAACAAGTACGTACCAGTTGCATGATTTACAGGCCATGTTCTAGGCAAGAAAACTGAATTTCCTGAATTATCACTGTTCTGGTAAACAGTGAAACTAGAAACAAATAACTAACTCTTGCAAAGTTATGTCTGCTTTCTATTCCTGAATACTTCCTCATTTTTAAAATTTAAGGATCTATAGATAAAATCCAAGCAACAGTGAAGGCATGCCAGTAAATGTGAAAGCGTACTAGTCGAAGTTACTTGACAGTACCAAAGCTCAGAAAACAAAGCTTGCCAATGTCATGGAACAATATTTATGCAGAATAAATTAACTTTCTTAGTACTTATAGGAATTTTTTAAGTTCTTACATTCTAACTGATACATCGAATATTCTGGGTTTAATAGTCTTATCAAAGGTGAAGTATACTGTTGAATAAGTCCATTTCACTTGCTATATGAATGCTTTTGATTTTAATTAAAGCAAAATTTATATCTAGAATGCAACGTTTCAGTTGACCGATGTCAGATTTTCTCTGGTAATGTGATTCTTTTATGTACAATGCACCTTCCAATTTAATTATTTCAGACATTTCTATTTATCCAAAGAGGAAAATACAGAAGAAATTAAGATTTGTGGAAAAGTAGTTAGCATTTAAGGAAGTTTCTTATTGCATATAATCAGGATCACTTTTATCTTTAGCAATCTGAGTTCAATTTGGAGATAAAGAATTGTCACTAAGCTGGTAACCTAGACTGTGTCATTTTACTAACAAATACACTAAAGGCAACAGTTTCCTGACCTGCAGCCTCAAGTGCTGGCCTTTTAAGGGAGTCTATCCAGAATGAAATACTGCAATCTTTATTTTGCTTGCAGTGTGAAAGCTTGATAAGAATAATAATGAACACAGAAATGCTGTAGTCCTTGGAGGATATTCTTAGTTGAAATCTACTGTATCTAAACCTGTGGTCATGTACCAGGTTAATGTTTGGTAAGTTTTACAGAAAATAGTTAACATTTTGCAGGTCCCTTAAGTTGGTGGATTTCCTTCTTGGCAAGGTGAGGGGAAATGTAGAGGCAGTGGTAGTGCTTCTTACCTGTGACTCAATGGAAACAGTCTGCAGTTAGCTGCAATAGCTTGGAAGAGCTGCTGAGTTCCTCGGTAGCCATGATACTGTTTCCTTAATCTTCTCTCCTGGGGTTGGTATGTTGTTTAGTCAGCACCCACTGGAGGGGCAGATGGAGTCAATTTAGAAACCTAAGTCACTGTTGACTCTCATTTCTAAAAACAAACATCAGATTTCAGTGGGACATTCATTTCAGTGGTACTCATGTAGGTGAAGAATGTGTGACCTGATCTTTCAAGGAATGACTCAAACTTGTTGGTGAACTTCAGGTGCGACTAGGAGGAAGGGGTGACTGAGGTACAAATTCATTTAACATAGTTTGTCTCATAGCAAGAAAACATGGATCCAAAGTCTACTTTCTTGTATTTCTTGGGCTTTGGGCCTCCATCCATGAAGTATTTTAGGGTGAAATCTTTTGATACTTCTGTTCAAGGCTGTGGCAGTCCTTTCATTTAGGTGTGCTACTTTCCTAGGAGAGTTATTTATCACCACTCTGAAGGGACTGAGTCAAAGTATGTGGATATCCTTCTTTTGGGGTGATATGAGCTATAGCGATGAGGAACTTTCTTAAGTTATTTCTATCTCAGTGGGGGAAGAGAAAAACTGGCTTTTACAACAGTAGACAAGCTTATTTAGTCTAAATTTAATATTGTACTTCACTATAAAGTAATTGAATTTGGCATGGAGGAAGGGGAGTAACTGTCTTGCTAGCTGATTTATGACGAGAAGCTCTTAGGAGATGCAGGTTGTTCAGTGACTCATATTAATCATCAATAACAGCATGCCCTTCTGTTGTTTCCCATCTCCCTTGGATAGGGTAGAGCTTGTCTTCACAGTTAAGAGTTCCAGTATTTGTTGATTTTTTGTTTGTTGTTGATTTTTGCTTTTTTACCTCTGGGTAACAAACCCCACCATTCCTAGTAAGACAATGTGGAAAACTGCAAGATGTTTCTCATTTTAGTGCCAGGAATAAACTTGCAGAAGTTAATACCTGGGAGTAACCTTCGTAAATGTGTCAACCTGCCTTTTTTTTGAATATACATATGTAGATGTGCATTTTTACATACACACGTATATTTTGAGATATAGATATAGTGTATGTTATATATATTTATATCTATGTACATATTTCTTAACCTTGAAATCACCAATAGATGCTAATTATCATATTAGTGGTAAAAATAAACCACTAATTTTTGCATCCCCAGAAGAGAAACAAAGATAACGTCCTGATGCCTCACATTGGTTGCTCAAAATATGTCAGCATCTGTCGGGGCCCTATCAAAAATGATTGCTCCTTTATTTGAATGGCTAGACCTTATGGAATTGTAACCATGGATGTCTCTTCTGTGTAAGCTAGAGTGCTAAAATCATAGAATGATAGAATAGCCTGGGTTGGAAGGGACCTTAAAGATCATCTAGTTCCAACCCCTCTGCCATGGGCAGGGACACCCTCCACTAGACCAGGTTGTGCATGTGTGTTTTTCAGAGAAAGGCAAGTGAATTTTAGTGTGTCTTCATTTGAAAGAAAGCTTCCTTTGATCTGATGAACAATACAGCATCAGCAACTGAATCCTGTCATTACTTTGCTGCAGGGTTAGTGAAATTATCATCCCTATCTAATCTAAAGAAACACAATTCAAGTATGCATTAAACCTTTGATCTGGATCCGCATCTCCTAAGGTCAGACAATCTTCCTGAAGCATCTCTAATTGAGTGATCTGGTATGTTTATACAGAGGCAGAGACAGGAGTGGCATTTGAAAGATTTAGATAGCATCAAATTCTTCAGTAGGAACCTGCTAGGAAGCTAAAATTAGTTAAAAAGGAGATACAAAACTAGTCTTTGATCAGAGAAGCCAGCTGCCTTGAAGGCCAGATGTGCATGCAGTCCCTTCCTACTCAGTGAGACAAGCTTGCCTGCAGCAAGGTCTATTATCTGGTAAAGGTTCCCAGAATTAGGCCCCAGGAGAGTCTAAAAATCTATGGATTTATTCAGCATAGTATTCAGTGATACCTTTGGCTATGTGGAGGTGACTCCAGTTGGCCTTACAGGAGATGTGTCTGTAGTTTATGGGATAATAATCAGATGACTGCTGTGTTTGGGGATGCAGCTAGCCATTAAGAAATGGGGCTGCAGAAGTATAAAAGAGGTAATTTGCACATACAGACCTGCAAGAACACACAAGTTACACAGATACAGTTGCAGTTCTTGAAAGAGAGATAACATTGACATTTGTTAATAAAGTTAGATGCCTCATTCTGTTCTCAGTTGAGTCAAAGGTAATTCTGTTATTGATCTGAATAATAGCAGTGGCAGTCAGCCCTAGTTTAGAGAATATCAACAAAATCCATCATCTTAGCCTTATAAAAACGTACTGGTAGAACCTTGCAGTAATACAGTCCAATTTTATCTGAAATCTGACATTTGTCTAGACCTGCAAATGCATTTTTCTGTTGCTATTTCATATACTGCTGGGAAAACCTGTAAATATCTGTAAAAACTTAGCACAACAAATTCTGAATGACTAGCACTGCCGTTACTGCTGTTATTTTAAAGTGTATTATCAGGGGTGTGTATATCTGTAGTTGGCAGAATTACACATCTGTGCTGTGTGGATAGTAGCTGTCAGGAAAAAATAGTGAAAGTATTGACAGCTTTATTTCACAAACTTGTTTTTATATCTCTGATCCTTCAGGATAAGAAAAACAAATAAATGCAAGCATACTCCTTCTTAGGGAGAGGCTAGATGTTTTTTCCAAGTGTCCAAGGGGTCTTGTAATTCTCTTAAATTCATGAAAGAGGATTGGTAGTTATGTGGGAGAAATATGGATGTGACCTTGTGTTCATGTGAGAACAGGGTTCTCCATGAAACCCGGTATGCCACTGCTGGGCTAGGCAGTGCTGTGGTCTTGGAGCGTGCCTTAATGTCTCTTTGAAACTCCACCATATTGTCAGGAGATTCTGCTGCATGTGGTATCTTATGGCTCCACATTCTTCATCAACTAGCTCTTGTTTCAGAAGTAGCTGGAGCTGCAGTTGGGTGTAATTGCATGTTGGGCTGTGGGTCCTGAGTGACAAAATGCAGAGGGCGCAGCCTCATGGGTAAGGTAGGAGATGGCCAGTGGAACTTACCTCTTGAGCTAACAGAACTGAGACACCACCCAGATGAAACAAGGCTAATTACTTATTACATCTCATGGGCCGCTAGGTGTTTTATCCATTCTAATAGATAAGTATTCCTATGCCACTGGGTTTTAATGCTTAAAGCTAATGAGAAGGAAGAAATATGACTTTTTTTTTTTTTTAGTACCAAGAAATTTGCTTTTATACCTCTTTTGCAGTAAGTACAGAAAATACAGCTGGGGATACTTTATTCATTGTTACAAAACAGTGTGACTGATAAATACATAGAGCTCACAATGCTTTCAGTGCTCTGCTGACTCACCATGTCACAAAGGACAATTGTGTGTTTTCATCTTAAAAGTCTAGGTGATAAATGTGTTACATAATAGGAAGTGTGTGTGAATTTCTTGTTTCAAAGATTTTTTGGTTTAAAACTTTTATTTTTCTTTGCAGAATTTAAAACAGAATAGAATTATTTCAGCTGGAAGGGACCTAGTCCAACTGCCTGACCACTTCAGGGCTGACCAAAAGTTAGAACACATTATTAAAGGCATCGTCCAAATGCCTCTTAAACACTGACAGTCTTGGGGCATCGACCACCTCTCTAGGAAGCCTGGTCCTGTGTTTGACCACCTCTCGGTAAAGAAATACTTCCTAATATTAAATCTGAACCTCCCCTGGTGCAGCTTTGAACTGTTCCCATGCATCCTATCACTGGATCCCAGGGAGAAGAGCTCAGCACCTTCCTCTCCACTTCCCTTCCTCAGGAAGCTGTAGAGAGCAATGAGGTCGCCCCTCAGCCTCCTTCTCTCCAAACTAGACAAACCCAAAGTCCTCAGCCGCTCCTCACAGGACATTCCTTCCAGCCCTTTCACCAGCTTTGTTGCCCTCCTCTGGACGTATTCAAGGACCTTCACATCCTTCTTAAATGGTGGGTCCATAACTGCACACAGTACTCAAGGTGAGGCCGCACCAGCACTGAATACAGCAGGACAATCACCTCTCTTCACCGGCTGATTATGCTGTGTCTGATGCACCCCAGGATGCGGTTTGCCCTCTTGGCTGCCAGGGCACGCTGCTGACTCACATGAGTATTACAGCATTTGCTTGCTTTCCAAAACCTGCTTATAAAACTGCGCTCTTCAGTGCTATTTCAGTGAACTTTAAACAATTACCAAATATTTAACACATTTTAAGAAAATAAAGAAAGAAACCATGGTTATCATGTTTTTCTTCCCTCCACAAAATCATCATTCTACCAGGCAAGCTTGATTCACATAAACAAAGTGATATCTCTTAAATCTCTGCAGATTTCCAGCTATAGCAGTGTTGGAATTCCATGTGCAAGACATCAAACTATTCCCTGCTCTCCTAACTCTGCAGGAGGAACTGTGAGATTCAAAGGTCAATTTTCTGTTCATCACTGCAGGACTAAGGACTGAGTTTCCAATAGTTCAGAACTTGACAGTTCTCAACTACCTTGCTGAATTGCGACTTTACTGGGAAGCAAAGGATATTCTTCAGAGTCAAATAACTTACAGAAATCAAAAGAAATAAACATATGAATAAACGTAATATATCATGGAGATCAGAGGACAACTTGCATTTAATTAGGGCGTACTAAAGAGTAACTGAATTAATAAAGGTTGCAGTTATCATACTTGTATTTATGTGTAGTATACATTTTGAAAAGGAAGATAGATGTTGCTTGTTGAAAGGGCTTCTTTCATGATGCAAAATACTTGCTATAAATATGCCATTTTGGCAAAAGAGAAAAGTATGAGGAGGAGTTAAAAGTAGAATGCTAAACAGGAGATTTAAATTATTCTCTGGCAACTTTGAGAGGTTTCTGTTGGAAAAAGGCATAAAAATAACACTTTCTGTTTAACTACTCTCTTGAATTACTGAAACATATGGTAAATTACAAACAAAAACATCTATCTTTTGAAAGAAGTTAGCTGCTGGCTAGGGTTTGAGTTGTTAGTTTTATGAAATGAATTATTCTAGTCCTGCAGGATGATTCCACCAGAAGTTTTTGATAGCTGAGAATATGCTTTATGAATCCCTGAAATCTTCCAGACCGCTCAAGGTTTCTCTTGGTTTTTTTGTGCTTGCCAGTAGGATCCCCAACCTTGTTTAAAAAAAAAAAAAAAGTCCTAGCACATAATTCTAATAATTTTGAAACTTATTGGCTCACTGTTGGCTGAGACATTTTTAAAAACAGACCAAGTTATCAGCTTGTTCTGGTAATCTGCCCTCTGTTTTAGCTAGAGGCCCAGCTGAAGAAGAACCAGTATGCCTTCCCAGTACCCTCACAAGAAAATACCTATGACTAGGAAAGATCTTGGTATCTGTAGCACAAATATCATTGCAAGTGTGCATTGTGTCAAATAGAAATGCAGAATAGTGTAATTCTGTAGGATGGAGCTCTTGTAGCTTACAATCCAAACTGGCAGTAGGTTTTGCAAGCTTCCTACTAGAACAACCATCATCCTGACCTTCAATCTGGCAGTCACCTGCTGCTTGCCAGGCTAGGCAAGGGGATCCTCTTGCTATGTTTCCCAGTGTGCATGGAGTCCTCTGGCTGCTAGTCTGTCAAGGTCTCTTTGATTTGGAGCTGCCTGCCTGTCCACCCAGTGGGACTGCCAAGTTGTTCAGTTCCTGTTGCAAAGTCTTCAAGTTTCACTTTGTTTTAGCCATTTTTTATTTCCACAAGCAATGCTGGGGTTTTTTTTTTGTTTCACATTGATGCAACTGAATAAAAATTGACGTCATTAATTGGAAGATAGATCCAGCTTCAATGGTATTCTTACTCTTTTGATGGGAAGTAATGAGCCAAGATTTGGGTCTCATAGCATCTGGTTTCCTCCAGTCCATGAGAGACTCACATGTAGTGAGTGGATTTTCAACACTGTAGGAACACATTGTTCCTACTGCAAGAAGAAAATTATGATAGAGTCACTTACTTCATTTGTGTACATCATTGACAAGTCTTGTTTTCTGAAGTACAGAATAAATCAGAAGAGGTAGACTTGAGAGTGACTTGAGAGGCTTTCTCAGCTACGCACAGCTCAAAGGTGTCCTGCATGGCACTGCCTGTAGCTGATATTTCTGTAGAACCTTCTGTTTTTCTTTTCTTGGTCTTTCCCCTTTTTCTGTCTCTCCTTTTCCTTTTATGCTTACTGAAATAATACCAAGTAAACTCCTGAGCAAACTCCCATCATCTTTTTGTTTTGTACAGTGATGGATGTATTTGTACTTGCTAAAGACTCCTTAGTGTTTTTGAGTGTTACCTTGTTACTTGCACAGAGAAAAATGTTTTTTTACAAACTATCTTAAATAAGAAACTTCTCCCTTCAGCTTGTATCAGACATACATACACAGATTTAAATGCATTTTATCATAGTGCAACATCTGACAAGGAAAATACGAGGTTAGCTGGCATTGGCCATGGAACAGTTTACTGTCTTCCATAGCTTTATAGAAAAAGCAAATAATGTTTTCCTTTGCTGACTGCTTGTGATTAGGAGTCTTTTAGAAAACAAACCTGGCTCAAATTTTAATTGCATTTGTTAAATACTGGACTCCTTCAAAGATGCCATACAGATATTGCGTGGAGGTAAAGGTGTGCAGATTGCCTGGCTAAGCAGTGGCTCAGCAGCTCCCAGGGACCTGCAAACTTATTTTGCATAAAGCTGAACAGATTGCCCTCCCAGTTCAATAGAGTATTTCATATGGCGTGTCCTTAATTATGTCTCTGTATGCAAGCGGAAGATTGCTGCTAGCAGATCAGGGCAGTGCAGGCTGCATGTGGCCACTGTTCAGGGACTGTTCTATTTCTTCTCAGATTGAAAAGTTCTGTGGTCAATTTGTAGGATATTGAAACATTTTCTTGAGGATGAAGCATTGAAGGTGTTTTTAGCTATTTGGAGGTCTGTTCTGAGGAGACTGTATTTTCCTTTTATCACATGTAGTGCAATATTTGCTACGGCAGGTAACCACTTACTTTCGAGAATAGCTATGTAATGCTGATTTTTTTTTTTCATTTTAAATTTCTTCTTTATTACCCTCCTTCACCTCACTACAGCTTCTCATCTCCTTTTTGCCTACGCACATAACTGAGTTGTATTTTCTTATGCCAAAAACATTGAATTAATCATATAAACCCTTGTAAAGATCTGTCACAGCACTGGCATCTCTGTGCAATAAAAATTACCAGGTGTCAGTTGTGCTCTCCTTTCCTAAGCCAGAAAGAGAAATTTGGTAGAAGTCTCTGTCGCTACAGGTTGCAAATGTAACAGGACCATGAGGATTTGCATGTCAGTTTTGGTGAATGTGTGAGATGATTGTTTTCCATTACTTCTGAATGAAAGCAGAAACACAGTGGAAACAGAAGAAAATAATGCAGATGTTGCTTAGTCTGTTTGAGAGGCATTGCCTCCTCCTTGCTTTTCTAAGGTAGGTATGTGTAGATTTGCAGTTAACACTGTTTAGAGTTCTGTTTATTTGATGTGGTTAGCGCTTGCATCTCTTCGTTAGAGTGTAGTATCTCCTTATTATATGGGAGTATGTGTTGAGCCTCATCTGTATGAGAAGTGAAGATTACTAATCCTCTGCAGTAACTATAGTACATCTGCAGTTTACACTGCTACAATCCCTTTGGTTTTGTTTGCATGACTTGTAAAGGCAGAGGATCCCATTTGATATTTTCAGCTGTGGGAGTGAGCTGGGGCTTGTGTTTATGTAACTCAATGTTGTTTATGCAGTTCATATTTCAAATACCTGTAGCTGGTCATGGTTCAGTTTCTGCTGAGCCATTTTCTTTGGGTGCGGTTTTGCTACTGATTATAAACTGATGAGATTGTGGTGCTGACATTATTGATGCTTCTTTGTTCCCCTGATTCCTGCATTATGCTCGTGCAAGGAAAGCTGCAGGAGCTGCTTGGCAGGAGGGAGGAACATTGTGTCGTCTCAGTGAGATGGCTTAGCTGTATCATCAAACTCCACCCTAAAGGTGCCCCTGCCAAATGCAATACATTCAGTTTTCAGCTGAGTCAGTGAGTGGATAACAGCTGCTGCAGTTGTGGAGTAAGGGCAAAGGTCAGGAAAGAGTAACAAGATTGAAAGAGAAGGAAGGGAACCAGCAGGACCATCTCCATCTTCAGAGGCACAGGTCTAGGTAGACATATGCCAGTCTGTGAAACAAGTCTTTGAGATGGACTTATACATGCATTCTGTTTTGTTCGTTTAAATGTCAGACTTGTAAAATGTGTTTGTGGTCTGACAAGCCAGCTTAGAAGATACTCATCATAAGGCCTTGTTTTCAGCCTGTGTGGTCTAGATATTTTTTGGGGTGGGATTTTGTGTTAGAAAGCTGGCTGTTTGTTCTTAGGATCTGTCTGCAGTGAGTGGACAGTTCAGTTAGGCTTTTGGTCCCTTCAGTTCCAGGATGAAGAGGCTGGAACACATATCACTCACCAGCCAATGCACTGAATGGTACCTGCTGTTGTTCCCTCCGCTTGCAGGCAGGAGGACTGAAGCCCAGGGAATGCCTTATCTCCAGACAATGGGTGGAGTTAAGAGTCCAGAGCAGAAGACCAACCTCCCAGGTCTATTTTGTGGGCACCAGACACTGAGCAACATGCCTGCTGACACTGTGAAGAGATTTGAAACTGAGATTGTGTCTGCTTTGTCCCACTTACATTAACTGGGCTAATGAAATAAGGGAAAGAAGTTCTCTTTAACCATGGTTATTTCAGTTCCTATTAATACTGCTACTTGAGTCATTTTGGCTATACTACAGTAGAAATAATACTCATTTATCCTATCTGGGCTAGATAAATCCTAGACTAGTGAGATTTTTGCAATGTATTCAGTATCTTAGTTAAAATAGTATAGAATAATGGCATACTGCTGTGATTTAGTAATGGAGACACCACGTGATATGCTCTTCTGGTTCAGCAGTTGTCAGCAGGCAAGCCTTTATAGTACAGATCTTCTGAAAACAGGTTCAGGAAGCATAGCAAAGGAAGAAAAGAAGGAAATTGTGACCTGTTGGAAGTGATGAGAAGCTTCCAGGGAATTTTGGAGCAAGGATGTGATCTGATTTTGCTAAACTTCTGATCCAGTCTGGATATGATTTATGATGGTAACACTCTTATTCTGCTGTTAAATGAGCATTAGGATTTATCTTTTTATTGGAGATCACTGTTCAGGTTAGCTGGGAGATCTGTTCCCCCCATATTACTTGTGTGGGAAACAGAAATCTTGTTAACAGAAGAGTTTTCAGTCTAGCCAAAGACATAAAAAGTAAAGCGGCTGAAAGCAGGAAGTGAGGCAAATTCTGAACAGAAGCAAGCAAATATTTTAAGTGGCAGCAGTTAATGAACTATGGGAACAATTTGCAAAGGCTGGCAGATTCTCTGTTATTATCAGTTCAGGAATGGAGCTTAGGGAGAAAAAATCCAGAGAAACTCTTTACTCCTAAGAGGAATTAATTCAGGGATGCTGAAGGTCAAAGCAGATAATCCCAGTGGTCCCACCTGGCCTGACCTGAGGATGTCTTCGAAGTATCTCTCCAAAGCAGTCTGAAAGCATATCTTCCTATTACCTGTAGCATATCAGTATAAAGAAATGAAAACTAGGGGAGACAGCCAGGATACTTTAGCTGAGATAGAGGGGTTTTTTGTAAATCAGTCTACTGAACAAGTGATTAGCTCATTTTAGCAGTTCTGTATGTCAAAATGAACATCCTATTTTTCTGATTTTTAATCCTAATAAGGAGACCAGCTTCAAATACCAGGATAAAATGGAAATGTCTCTGGGAGTTTTTTCCTGTCTTACTTTTGTGAATAAAAATATAGGTTAGCAGTAAAACCAAACCCAGAGAAATGACGTTCAGAAAACCATCAGCCTGTTAAAAATACAGCAGACAAACATCATATTATGATAGTAGACTGTTAGCTCTATTAGAGTTTTCTTCACCATGTTAAAGGTAGAGTAGAATCATATTATTTAGACACACAGATTTTGTTTCAAAGTCAGTGTCACTGCTTCATAAAAAGAGATGATATTGCCTGTTCCTAGTTGTATTTATGGCTAATACTCTTTCATGACTATAAGGAAATTTAAACAAAATCAACATTGAACTGTCTGTTTGAGATGAGATAATTAGGATGCATATGGAAGCTACAGTCTCTTTATAGAAATCAAAATTAAATGGGGGATGTGTTTTCCTCTGAAACTTCACAAAGTATGTATATTTTGATGGTGTATCTCACAGTGTCTTCTGGTATGCTGCAATGTATTAAAACCAAAATATTTTTATGCTAAAGCAGTCTGTCCTGTAAGAATACAGATGCTTTCCCAAAGTGATGTATGAATAACCACAAACTAAGTTTTTCTGAACATGGTACCTCTGATTATGTGAATAATCTTTTCAGATTCCTTTTGATTGCATCACACTCTGGAAACCTTGGAAGCAGCAAGGTCCAGGGCTGTTTCACAAAGAGAACTGAAGTATCCACCTCCGTAGTTTGTCAAATGAGGATATATTTTTCTCCACTGGGCTCTTGATAGGAGCTCGGATCCTCTGCATAGGCTAGTGAGGAAGGGAGAACTGACACTGCTCTTTGTGTCATGTTGTCTTTGCTCAGTTTTTCATGTGGTTGAATGCTGGAAGTTTTTATAGCTCAGAGTAACCACAGATGAGAGCTACAGGCAGGATTGTGAGGCTGACACGCTCCTGCGGCACAGATCCAGTTGCAGAGGAAGACAAAGGTCCTGTGGTTTTCTTGGGGAGTAGTCAGATGGCTTCTGTTGTGGCAGATGCTCTGAGCATCCATCTTAAACAATAAGGCATAATTTAATAGGATTTTTAATGTACCTGATGCTCTTGTTTCAGTTTACAGACTTGAATCAAATCACTTGGGGGAGGAGAAGATGCTACTTTTTGGGCTAAGAATTTTCAGGGCATTTTGTTTAAATTTATGCAGCTGGCACATCCACAGCTGATAACTCATGCAGATGTCATGTGGTAGAATTGCAAGGCTTCTGGCTAAAAAACCCCACCCTACAATTTATTTCATTTCAACATCTTAATTAGTTTTATAAAAATAAAAAGGAGGGATTAGGAAATGTGAATTCTTATGGTGTGAACAGTAAAATACTACGGATCTGATTAAATATGAGTTGCAGTTAAACTTGTGCCCAGTATACAGACTACTGGAAGACAGCAGATGAGAATAGGTACATGTAGATACATGTGTATCGGTGTGTGGCCTGGGTCTAGCATTGGAGCTCTCTGCTACTGTGAAACTGCTAGAAGAATGGTTGCCAGCACAGACAGCTTTGGACAAGTCTTACAGTGTCACAAACAGTTCATGGCCATGATTTAGATGTTACAGCATGCCAGGGATCATTCCCAATGTACAGTTCACATGCAGCCACTCTGAGAAGGTGCAGTTTTAACAGACTTGGCCAGATGATGCCATTTGGCCTCAGGGCCAGAGGGTTGGCCCAGGCACTATGTAGTTTGCTAGTTGCTCTGACCAGTGCAGGAGGGAATTCATGGTGATTTTAGCAGTACTCCACTATAAGGAAATGACCTCTCCCACACATCATTTTAGACGTCTCATTTCTGTTTGAACAAATACTTAATATTCGTCTTAAGAAAATCTCAGTCTCTGTCTCTTTGGGGCCTCTCTTGCAGCTTTTTTTTTTTTTTTTTTTTTTTGCAAAAGACAGAGGAAAATATTTTTGTCTTTCACTTCTACATTGACAACAGAATTTGTTTTTGCAATTTTTAGGGAGACAGTGAATGTCATGTTGTCTTTGGTACCAGCAGTGATGATGATGCAGTAATTTTGCTGTGGTTGGTAATGCATTATTTGCACACAATTTTAGGACCTGCCTTCTGTATGAAAAAGTGATCCTGTCACATATGCCTAAAAAACCCCGTCAGTATATGTAAGAAAAGGAAAAAGAATAAGACACTGAGACACAAACTTACTATGCATCCCACTTCTTAAGAAAGACAGTAATCATTTAAGAGCTTTGTCTTTGCAGTTTCTTGGGATGGCTACCCCCTTATTTCAAGGAAACAATGATTCCATGAGCATTACCTCCAAAAGTTATGTGTTTTTGTGATGCATTCAGATAGACAGAATGGGTTGTGTGACAAGAACAACGAGCACATGCACTTTAAAAATTCTCTGATTTCTAAATAGTATCTAGGTCATATGATACCCACAGGCATGATTCATCCACCTGGGCTTTATGCCAGTCAGCAACTGCGTGGATCTGACACTCCACGAATACTGTAAAATTATTAAAGCTCTATTTTTTTTTCTTCAAGTAACACTGTTGATGATAATAGTAAAAAATACAAAATATTATTTATAGTTCCTTTCTGAAAGAATTCATTTCATTAAGTAGATGCAAAAAGTACAGTATGGACTGAAGAGAATGCAGAGCAGACCTAGCAGGCCCAGGTAGCCTTCCTTGGCCCTACAGACTTTCGTTTCATAGGTTGCTGTCTTGATATAAAGTCCTGTTTGAGGCAGAAGTAGTCTTCACCTGAGTCTATCTGTTTGAAGCCCAGCTAGCTGTTAAGGGTAGATCTTATTTAGCTACAATTTGCTAAAAACTGCTGGTGTTCTGCTCCTGTTAGGTTTTTGTATAAAGGTGATAATCTCTTTGAGGGGCAGAAACACCATACATTTATGCTTTTTTTTTTTTTTTTTTTGTAATGGAGTTAATCTTCAAGAGATGAGATCATGCTTATTTTTAGGCATGTGTATTATGCAGACAGACACTCTTAATTAAAGATTCAGCAAGCCTTGTTCAGGGAACCATCAAGCTGCATTTTTAAAAGATGTGTAGGTGTCTAGGAAAACAAAAATGTGTGTAGCTGCATTGGGTTTTTGCTAGATGTACCAACATGTTGATCTCAATGAACACTTATTGGAGTAGACTCTTCTGGGGCTTGCCAGGTTGCTTACCTTGCATTTTGACCTTGCATAATGACTTTGAAAACAAGCTACCTCTTTTAACGCCTACTTCCAAAGAGTCCCACACAGATTATTTTTTTTAAAGCATCTTTAGTGAGTAAAGGCTAAAATTCCTACAGCTGAACGAAAGAGAGAGCCTTCTAGAAATGAGGTGAGGAAGTATAACCTTCGCCAACTTGTAAAGAAACAACAGTGTTTAACTTCTATGAACTTAGAGCTGAAAAAAATATTTTCTTTCTCTTCCTGAGTTTGTGACTACCCATCCCATGAAAGTAGGATGGGAGAGGAGGGAAGTTCTCAGGTTTGTAAGCATGTCTGGGTTATGGTGGACTTGGTCTGATTATTGTTTTTTTTTTCCCTTTCTTTCATCCAGATAAAGAAGAGGCAACAAGATGTGGTGAGGTTTCTGGAAGCCAATCGCATAGAGTTTGAAGAAGTGGATATCACAATGTCGGAGGAGAAAAGACAATGGATGTATAAAAATATTCCTGAGGATAGGCAGCCCGCGCAAGGCAATCCACTGCCACCACAGATATTCAGTGATGATCGGTACTGTGGAGTAAGTAGCTGTATGGTTGTCAATAGACAATATATTGATATACCCTGTTGGCCATTTGAAAAACTGGGACTTGCTGTTGAGCTTTCTCTAGTAATATCTGAATTAATGGTGACAGTTTGGGGCGATAGGAGCAGGTGATGATCATACAGTGAAAATTCAGATCATTCGTCTGTAAATCCTAAAGTTGTCTTCAGCTGGTGGATTCCCTCGAATGTAAGAATTTGTAATGTCACGTGCTTCATGTACAACCTGTTGATGGTAAAGTTCCTTGTGAAACCCCACTGTAAGCTGGGGATTTATGGTTTTCTTGCTACTTGGTCTAGTCCAAGCATAAAAATTCAGAAGGAAATCTTTGGCACAGTAAATGAGAACATTGGCTAGATTGAGTTATATTGTCATTGTAATTAATCATCAAATCATAGAATGATACAGAATGGTTTGGGTTGGAAGCGACCTTAAAGACCGTCTAGTTCAAACCCCACTGCCATGGGCAGGGGCACCCTTCACTAGACCACGTTGCCCAAAGCCTCATCCAACCTGGCCTTGAACACTTCCAGGGAGGGGAGCCTCCACATCTTCTCTGGGCAACCTGTTCCGGTGTCTCACCACCCTCACAGTAAAGAAATTCTTCCTTATATCTAATCTAAATCTATCCTTCTTCATCTTAAGGCCATTACCCCTTGTCCTATCCCTACAAACCCTTGTAAACAGTCCCTCTCCAGCTTTCTTGTAGGTCCCCTTTAGCTACTGGAAGGCTGCAATAAGATCTCTCTGGAGCGTTCTCTTCTCCAGGCTGAACAACCCCAACTCTCTCAGCCTGTCTTCATAGGAGAGGTGCTCCAGCCCTCTGATCATCTTCATGGCTCTCCTCTGGACTCACTCCAACAGTTAACGCTCCTTCTCTGCTGCTGTCACAGTGTAAATTTCATTTATGCTGAGAGCGCCTTTATGCAATCAAAGTCTCTAGGATAAATGAAAACGATTTGCTTTTTGAATTGTAGGACAGTTTTATTTTTCCCTAAAGTAAAGCAGCTTGAGACTTGTCTTCTGCTGAAAGACTGCTAAGCACGAGAGCCTGTGAATCTGACAACAGATTGATGGGTGGACTGGTTTCTCTCATGATGTAAGCTGCAATAACTTCTCCATCCACTAGTGCATGCTGGAGCAGTAGCCTTTGATACGTTAAGAATGGCACCATATGAATGTTTTACTCTCCTGCTTAGCCAGCATGGTATGCTGTAGCTCTGAGTCTTGGGAGAATCTTCCCAGAACTTTTCCTCACCTTTGAACTAAATGTTGTAAAAAGATCAAAGCTGGGCCCTCTTTGCCCTGCCACATCTTCTCATACTTCAACCATGTGACTTGTACATCCTTTAGGAGGCAGGTTTGAGGTACCTGTTAGACTAGCTGATGAGAGAAAGGGAGGTTTGATGTGCCACCCTGGCTGCATCAGGAAGTGATAGGGTAAGGTTTGTCTGTGACTTCAGCAGGAGAATGAAACGGGGAAGAGAGTCTCTGTGGTTATAATAGCTGGACCAGAGTAAATGTGGGTATCGTGTGAGTTTCTGACTACAATGTGGTCAAGATACATAGAAGCTGGTTCTAACTTAGTCCCTGCCAGACTCAACAGTGCTGTAATGAAGCTACTTCTGGCTGATGGATCGTTCAGATCTGCTGAGATCCTGTCAACTGCAGGTGCAATTGTTAGCTTAATGTAGGAAGTGCATAAGAAATGATGTAGGATCCAACAAACAGAATGCGTGTGATGCAGCAGCTAATTGGCTTCTGGAAGCAAGGTTTTTAACATCCCTCCCCTATGCTTTGTATTGGCATTACTTGTTTACCTCAGCAGTGTAACTGGTATCTTCCTAGTTCCAGGTAAGAAATGGCAGTTAAAGAAATGTATCTGGGACATGAAGGTATTTTGACCCTCGCTTATGGAGCAGCCCCTCATTTACAAATAAAAACATTTACATTGTTCTTTGTGATTTTAGTTTGCCTGGGAAATACAATGTTTTAAGCTGTTGTTTCTTACCCTTTCAGCTTGTCTTTATAGCATGTTTTAAGCTAGCCTTAGAAATTGCTGTTTGGAATTAGCAACATGTGAGATGATCTCGTTAATCTGTCTGCTCAGCTGATAGCCGTTTTGGTTGAGCAGAGTTAATCCTATTACTAGACCTCACTGTCCGCATGAACATCTTTAAAGAGAAAACATGCTTTGAAAGAAACTGTATTTTCTAGGATGAAGGAAGATGTATGTGCAGGATCTCCAACATTCATCAGTTAGCTTGCTGCATTAGTTAATGAAGTTCTTAGGTAATAGAGTGGAGGCAGAACATTAGGCAGGAGGCAAAGGAGGTCAGTGCTGGAAAGGGGGTTAAAGTATCACAATTAGATGAAGTCAGCAGACGTGATATATTTTGTTTCTATTTGTCATTTCCACAGTGAGTGTTTTCATATGTTTATCTTGACAGAAATAACTAAAAAAAAAAATCACTATTAAATAACTTAAACTGAAAAAAATACCCACTGAGTTTTCTGTTAGTTGAGTTAGTGAAAATTGTAGCTTATCATTCCTGATTTGTGTCCAGGCAATTTCAAATCCAATTTGTTCTATTAACAAACACTGTCTGTTTTACTGCCTGCCAGTTCTACGGTCTCACCAGGAAACTGCCTATGTACTTATTGTGGCTTATTACACATTACAGACATACAATACAAATTGGTCAGAGCCATTGCTGTTGCTCTAAATGTGTGGGAGCTAGACAAGGCAGAGCAAAATAGGTACACTATTTATTTTGTTCAGGTTATTTCGATAGAGGTTCACAAGCATATGGTGTATGAGCCATGACTCAATGTAATGTTCATAGCCATCTGTGTTAGTAAAAGCATTAATAGTTGGGGTTTTTTTTCTCCCCATTTTCTTTTGAGTAGATAACCTCAGCAATATGCACAAAAATATTATCTCAGAATAGATTTTTCTGGCTAGGACATTACCATTTGAAATAATCACTTTTCAGAATGTAACTGCAACATAGAGGAAGTTTGTCTTCAGTGTTTTCAGTAAGTATCCAAAATGGGTTGGTGTCAGCCATTTGAGCATCTGAGAGCTGGTGTAAGAGGGGAGAAAGATACAAAAAGATGACCAGTGCTTACCGGTTCACAAAACATCTTGTACCACAGGGGGAGGTACAACAGACAAACTCCATGGAAAATGTGAACAAGACCTTGAAATTTTTCTGAGTCAGTGTAATTGCAAATATGATCATCAATCTATCTTCTCGTTTTCTCAGTCTTCTGAGATGCACTCCCCAATTTTTTGTTACAAGTTATGCTAATGAATTTTGAAATAAAGTACGCAGCAAGAACCATTGTTATTTCCTGTGAACAAGATAAGAGCTGTGAGCACACAAGAACACAAATCATTTTACTGATAATCCAGTGCTATGTCGTAGCACTGACACTATGATAATTTACATATTTTGATGACTTTACAATTTGTTGTTTCATCTTAATGACATTGCTATAACATTGTAAATATGTGAGAAGAGAGTCTACATTTCAGACAAATCAGACACGTGTACCTGGTCTTCTAATTTACAGTAGGGTAAATCTGAAATTACTACAGTTACCTTGCTCTAGTTAGTGCTATGTAAGAGTAGGGAAGTGCCTAGTGCAGGTTCCAAGAGGGAACTCATGCACTTTGTGTAAAGAAAAGTAAAGTGGAGATAATCTGGAAAAGATGGGGAAAAAAAAAAAAAGAAAAGGACAAGTAAAGCCTAAATAGATAAGTAGAGCTGATGTTTTGGGTTGGGTTGTTGAGCATTGAAACCAGTTGTGTCTTGCCCGGTTCCTTACAAGGCTCATCCTCAGTTAGTTTTAGTGGCTTCTGCTGTAGCACTTTGTTGTACAGCTATGACATACAACTCAAATCATGGGTTATTTTCCCACAATGTTAAATCTCGTTGCGGTACACAATGGGTTTCCCCATCCTCCTGGATTACACACCAAGTATACCCTGGCCCCATGAACAGGTTTGACTTTTCCCAAGGGAGGAGCAACCTGCGCTGTCTCTTCCAGCCACTGTTCTCCTCAGCAGAGAGGCTTTACCCACTTGACTTGTTTGATCATGGCACATGTTTCACATTCATGGATAACCTGTCCAATGGCTTCAATGGTCAGGTCCACCCCTTGATCACAAGCCCACCTATACATTGCATCTCTTCCTGATGTGTCGTGGGCTCACTGAGCTATGAATAGCTCGCCTTTACATTCCCAGTCCAGGTCCACTTGAGCCATTTCACTGCTGGCAGCCTGGTCTACTTGCTCCTTGTTTCCATGTTCTTTGGTGGCATGGCTCTTGGGCATGTGAGTATCTACATAACATACTTTTACAAAGAGGTTCTGTACCTAGTCAGCAATGTCTTGCCACAGTGCAGCAGCCCAGATGGGCTTACCTCTGTGCTGCCAGTTAGTCAGCTTCTGTTGCTGCAGCCACCCCCACAGGGCATTTGTCACCATCTGTGAGTCAGTGTAGAGATAGAGTACCAGCCATCTTTTGGCAATGTCCAGGGCCAGCTGGATGGCTTTCATTTCTGTAAACTTCTCTCCCTCAGGAGGAGCTTCAATCTCCTTTACTAACTGGGTCATCTTTACCAACTGGGTGGACCTATGCTTCCATTCTTTCTTCTTGACTGCAGGAACAACTGTTGTAGTTGAGGGTTGGATTTCTGATTTACCCACAGTGTCTGTTTGTATGTCCTCAGATTCAGAGACCCTCTTGTTCCTTTGAGCATAGGCCTAGGCCTACCCCAAGCCCCAACACAGTGCTGGAAGTTGTGTCTTTATGATATATGCAAGGCATCCTTTCTTCAAGTGGTCTGCCAATTCAACAGGATTCCACATCTGTTCAGGAGTGAAGTCCCAAACCATCGGAGGTGAAAACTGCTCAAATACTCCCCCACACCTTGCCACGCAGGAATTGGTTGTGTCATGGCACATTCCTGTGTGGCATTCCCAACTAGTTGGTTAACCTTCTGAAAAGCCAAAGTCAGCATCACTGCACATACCAATACAACCTTCTGGTTACATTGGGATGTTCAAGACATTGAAGGGCCATTGCAACAACGGTGGAAACCTCTGTCCTAGAGAAGAGGAAGATGCCATTCTTCATTTCCTCCACAAAGTGGCTCCTGCAGGAGAAAGATGTAATTGCTAATTGTCTCCATGAGATGGTTCCCCCACAGTGCAGGAGCCAAATACCAGATTAGGCTCAAGGCTGATGCTTTTATCATGGCATTCAGGCAAAGCAAAAGAAAGTGATAAACAACACGGCAAACAGCAAAAGCTGAAAACAGCCATTAACGAGCTCTTGAGTTTGATGTACAGGAAGAAAGGGAGCAAGCAACAGAGCAACCGAGGGGAAAAAACAAATTGGCATCAAGAACAAGAGAGTCAACATCGTGACCAGTAACATGGAGTAACAGCCTGCCAAGTAACAGTTTAACGGGTGTAACAGCTGTAAATTCAGTCTAGCACACTCTGATCAAATCTGTCATTATCTTGAACCTTTTTGAGTCCCTGTTCAGGAGCCAAAAAGGACTGTTGTGAGTTGATCCCAGCCAGCAAACACACAGCTGCTTGGTACTCCCCCATTCCCCTAGCAGGACAGTGGAGAAAATAGGAAGAGCAAAAACAGGAGAGGTCATGGGTTGAGATAAAGACAGTTAAGTAACTGAAGGAAAGGGAAGAAAATGAAGTTATGCAAATGCGATCACTCACCATCTCCCAAAAGCAGACCACTGCCCAGCCAGTCTCTGAGCAATGGGTACCTTGGAAGACTCCCCATTTTTTTATGAGCATGAGGTTATATGGTATGGAGCCTCCCTTTGGCCAGTTGGGGTCAGCTGTCCCAGCTGTGTTTCCTGCCAACCTTTTGCCCACTCCCAGCCTACTCTGTGGGGGCGGCAAGGGGGAGCAGAGTGAGAAACAGAGAAGGCCCTGATGCTGTGCAAGCACTGCTTGGCAATAGCCAAGACACTGGTGTGTTATCCAGGCTGTTTTAGTCACATATCCAAAACACAGCACCATAGGGGTTGCTGTGAAGAAAGTTAACTCCGTCCCAGCTGGACCCAGTAAAAACATGAAGACTGTAGTTCATTTTCTAAGTTTTCACTACCTAAATCCTTGCTTTCAAGGTTACAGAAAAATTTCTAAATGCTCTATCTCCCATTGTGAATTTATTTTACACAGCCAGATCAGTGATTTTGTGTGTGAGTTACTCAGATTTTTCTAGAATACTACTGGTAGGATCCAACACAGTACTAACTATTAAGTATCCTGCAGGTTAAAAACACTATTTAAAAGAATGAACAAATAATTACTTATCCTTACTTACTTATTACTTACTGTTACCTTTTTTACACAGACCATGGAAAGTCGAGACAGATGGAGAGATCACTGCAGTTCAGTGCCTTAGGGCCAGCTTCACAAAGGGACTATAGCATGATGTCAATCACTGAAATGCCTAAATTTTGCCATGTGGCTTCTGGAGTGGAATTTGCAGCCCCCAGCTAGGGCTCTAGCTTCTTCACAGTGTAGGTGAGGTGCCATGTACATGTATCCAAACAAGTACATATATCCAAACAGGATCTGTAGTAGCCAGAATGCTGGACTGTTCTTAAAGAAGAAAGCAAGAAACACTGGAAAAGTCATGTCTGAAATTAGGCCTGTGTCTCACACCTCCCTCTTCTGCTTTCTTTGAAATCTCCACAATTAAATACACAACACTTCTTAGACTGGAAGTGACTCCTGGATCTTTCAGAAGATTGGAAATCTCCACTTACCAGTGAAACTGCACTCTAATTTTAACCTTACAAAGCTGCAAGTTAACACTTTGAAACAGTGACAGTTTTATATGCAGAAATCTGCCAGTGATGTGAGATCGCCTGAAATTTAGGCCAACCAAAATTAAAAGGAAATCTGTTTCCAGGTGGGAGTTTGAGCTGAATGGAAAATATTTACATAGCAGGCTTTTTTTTTTCTCCTGGGTTTTTTGGTTGGGTTTTTTTTTTTTTCTTGAAAGCTGCTCATATGGTTTAGAGCATTGGGGTAGGTCCTGATAGAGTGCCTAGTGGGCAGCAGTAGAGACAGAGATATGTGATATTTATTGTCCTTCCCTGAAATGTAATATATGGGTATCAACTCCGTCAAAACAGTGAAGGCCTATAGACAAGAAAGAAATAAAATAGGCTGCTGAAAGAGGTGCACTGTTCTCAAGAAACTATTCAGCACACAGGCAATTACTGTGGCACTGATTTCTTTGCACTGTTAAGTATCAGTCTCTTGTGTTGTTTTTTTTTTTTTTATAAAGATCCTGGAAAGATTCATACACATTTCTTTTTCTTCCTTTTTTGATATGTGTCAAATGACAAATCAGTAACTACTCACTGATAAGAGAAAGAAGAGAGAAGAGAGGATTTAAGAAAACTGGCTAGAGGCCACCTCAGAGTTTCTGCGCTGGCCTGTTGTTGGGGAGTTTGTCATCAAGCCTACAGATACAGAGAGCTTGAACTCTGTCTCTCTAGATCCTCAAGCAACGTGGCAGAATTCACCTCAGCAGGCCTGCTGTAGTGTCTTTACTTCAGGAGCTAGGGCAGTTGTGAGGCTAATTTGGTATTCAGCAAGTCTACATTTGGTTCCCTGCACCCTTGGAGTTGTCTTAGCTGACTCACTTAGAATCTTGGGGGTCTGGGTCTGTCTTTAGAAGAGGGATAATCTCGCTAGATAAGAGTTAGTGTGAATTGCTCAGAGATGATGCTGAAACTTTCTTGATTAATTATTTTTCCATCAGTGGTAGAGTTTCCTGTATGGCCAATTTAAGCTTTTTGTTTGAAATCATTCTTAATTACCTTTTGCAGTTGCACTGGAGTAGTTTGTGGCTCACAGGTGTCCACAGACCCTAGGCTGAATGGGGCCAGTGACACAGCACTGTTTATCTTCCTGGCGAAGCGCTTTTCTCAAGCAAGGAATATAGAAGGCAAAGCTGGCGTTGGAGAGCGACCTCTGCCCATGTACCTTCTGCATGTTGACAAGATACTGTTTGTTACGTCTCTTACCCATGATTTCATGTAGAAGGATGAACTACCATAGTTAACTCCCTGACATTTCAGTCCCTTCCTCTCTCAAACTCCTGTCATGGTCTGATTTGATAAAATTCTTGTCCAAACAATTTGTAAAATAAGATGGTGAGCTGGAAGGTGCACAAAAAAGGGAGGTGGCACCAGTTATCATCCATAGTACTTACTGATTGTGCCACTAACTCCCCCTGAATATTCCCCTGCCCCAGGTGGGCACTATACCAGTTTGAGGTCTTCAGTGCTTGGATGGGGGAAGCCCTTCTGCATTTTGATTCCCTGTCTTAGAGGTGAGGGATATCGGTTCTTAGAGAGTTGGTGTCTGTGTACCCTGTCATGGTTGCTGAATGAATGACAAACATCACATCAGCCTGAGTTTGCCATGTACTGTTCACACAACAGAGCTGCAGCTGACATCTGCTTCTCTTTTATTAAAGCCTTTGTTTTTGGAAGCCTACAACAAGAGATTATGGAAATAAACATCTGGCCCTTAGGAGAGAAGTAACAGGTTGCTTTGTAGAGTCAATTGTGTAAGCTCTTTAAAAATCCTGGGCAGAGATCCTATCAGAAGGTTAGCTGGTTGAAAACTGTCATGTTTAGACTGTCCTGTGTTATGCAGACAAGATCTTCTTATTTTTGTGTGTTTATATAATATTAAAAAGACTCATGCATGCACACACACTTGTTCTCCAAGGAGAGCTGTGCTGAGTAAGAGTTTTCCATTGTAATCCTAATCAGATCAGTAAATGAATGTCATCTGTCCTAGAGAACCGGACTGCCCTTTACAGGAAGGTTGCTAACAGCTCATTCTCAATGGCATACAGTATTAACTCAGTCAGTAGCAGAGTGCTGATTCAATGCATTTAATTTATGAGTTCCCCATTATTACTTGTAAGAGCAATTACCTTGCTTCTTTTATAAGAACGAGGAGATCATAATCGTATATGAAAAAATTGTTGCCAAAGAGGAAGAAATTCAAACAGCATGCCAAGACACTTAAGTGCTGTCCAATAATTAGTGCATTTAAAAAAATCTGTATAAAAAGCAGTGCAAGCTACATTTGGGTGGGTTCCTTCTTTTTCTGCTTTTTGATGTGGTAAGCGATAAGGATTTGTCCGAGGTGTGTAACAAGCTCGTTCCTTCTCTTGTTCTGAACTAAAAACAACCAGCGACAAAGCCAGCTTGCTCTTTTAAAGAAACTTACTGGGAGGAATTTTATTCACAGTTACTTTCTTTGAAACGCCATTAGATATAATGTTCTCCTAATCTCACTTGCAATAGTAGTAGATAGACAGTGTCTGTATAATTGCTAATTGTAAATGCAATCTACTTTGTGTTAATGTTTTACTTTGACCCAATGCCATCACGCTTGTGTTATGTTCTTTGAAGCACGAATAATTATTTATGCTGACCTGCAGTACTGCCAATTTTAACTTTGGTGTGCAGTAAATAGTATCTCCCAGCAGTGACAGTGTTTATTTAAACAAGCCTCAGTGTACCTGCTTAACAAAATGCTGAGCCAAATTAATTATGTCAGTGTCTGTAATCACATCACTACAGTGATCTGGTTTCCAAGCACCAGGAATACAACCCACTTACGACCTTCACATCACAGTTGGGATACAGCTACTGTTGTAGCCAAGTTGACCATTGTGAACTTGGCAGTTGCTGTTGAGAGAAGAAGCTACCCTGGAAGTGGGATTTCTAAGGAGGAGAGGATTCCCAAGGACCAACAGTTTTCCTACTGGAGTAAATTGGCGTAAAACCCACATGAATGCCAAAAGGATGTAGGGCATTTGTGTCATAATGAGGAGTTAAATCCAGATTTCCTGAATGCTTGTCCATTATCTCAAAGACTAAGTTGCTCCTACTTCACTGTAGCATTTGGGCAGTGGATTGCTGTTGGGATTTCTGCATAGTCTAGACATTAAGAGAGTTCTCCTGCCTTTGATTAATCTGGTTTTAAAGAAGTACAAAACAACCACAGCACCTTTTGGTTTCAGGATAAACTGCAAGGACTCAGGTTTTGAAAACAAAACTATCTAAGCGTGAGGCTTGATTTTGCTTTTTTTTTTTCTTTTTTTACTAGCATACTAAGTGGACAATATCACTTGACTTTGCTGATTATTTTAAAACTTTGTGTAAAACACGACTTAAGATAACACAAGTGGCCTTAACTGTGTGAGACTGAAGGTCCATCTAGCCCAGTTTTGTCCCAACAGTGGCCATAAGCATATCTCTAGAAAGACTACAAGCAGGTCAAGCATACAAAATGCTTCTGTTGAATATTCTCCCTGTCCTTGGCTATTTTTTCTGAAACAAATATAACTTTAATGTATTTAGTAATTCTTACTACATTTGTCTTTCATGAATTCAGCCTTCTGGTGAAGCCATGTAACCATTTAGCATCCTTAATGTGCTTTGGCAATGTGCACCGTGGGTCCACTGAGCTCTGCATCTAGTACCAGATCATCCTGCCACCACAGTGAGCTTCCCAGCCTTCCTCCCATTACCACCTGGGGTAACATTGCTCCTGAAGACTTTTGCAGCCACAACCTGCATCTCTATCCTGGTTTAGAGTCACTCAGCAGGAGTAGGGAAAGCAAAGAAATGCTTTATGCCATGCCAGCAAGATTTTGCTTGTCTCTGTAGGTGAGCTGTTGAAACTTCAGCACAGTTAGCTTTGCTGATTTTCAACAAAGCATTCTGGTGGTAAAACAGGGGCTGTGTCTTGCTCAGACTACTTGGTGATCAAGCTGCCATTGACTGTAAAGGTGAGGAGCCAGGCCTAAAGCAGTCAGATGGCTGTTACTCTGTTAAGAAACCTTTTCTGACTTGAAATAGCTTTTTACTTGCCTTATTTATACTCCTGTCACTTCTGTATCCCCTCAAACCATCCTGAGATGTATTTTTTTCTCCTAACTGGCATTTGTTGTTTTCTGTAACGTTTCATACCCTTGTCTTTGTGATTTGTCACCTGTATTTGTATGGCTTTTCAACTTTTCCAGAGAGACTAGCATCTGTGCATCACTGATGATTCACATCCACTGTCTCTATGTCCCCTTAGTTTTAGTAGTCTTAATCAGCTACTAATGTTGCCAGAATTTTATACGTTGATAATGTGTAATTAGCAGCTCTAGAAAGCACCAAGGATCATAATTTAAAGCAATACAGTCAAAATTATATTTGTGCACATAGTTGCCTTTTGAAGTGGGGCAGCGGGTGGCAGTTTGCCGTGCTTGTATATTTTTAGGTTAACAGCTGCTTTCTGAATGCCTCCAGGGCATCAGTGGGAGCCACTTCCTTGTGCAGGGGCAAGACAGCGCTGCTCAGCCAATCCCAGCAAAGCCACAGCACCCTCTGGCTTGGTAGAGCTGCTTGGCACAGTAGCAAGGGGATTGTAGTAACTTCTTACCGGCAGTGAATCCTGGTGCAGAAACAGGGAACCACTGCCTTGCCAAAACCAGTGGATGGTGGTGTCCTTCCTCTGTGGGAGGCAGTGTCCTGCCGAGTTTTTCCAAGTGGAACCCGTTGGCTCGCAAGCAAGTTGGGCTCTTGCCTGTGTATGAAGCTCTCAGCTTGCACTGAGCTTGGCACCATTTTCATTCTTCAGCCTTTGCATCTGCTGCTGGTCGCAGTGGGATGTTCCTTATGTGAGACAAGAGTTTTCATGTCCTCACCCATGAATTTAGTGTGTTTACATGCAGCCCAAATCTGCACAGATTTTCTGTCCTTAAAAAGATAAGGTCAAAGGCAGGATGTTTTTGGAACATTGTTACCTCCCTTGTATTACAGGGAAAGCTAGGGATGCCCACTTTGAACTCCTACTACATGCCAAAGCAAAACTGATGAGTCCTTGAGGTCATGTTCCTTGAGATCATGCTTCTCAAAAATCTCTTAAGAAACTACCATACTAAAGTGACTATTTTCAACTTTCCTAGGATTATTATGCATTTCCTAGGATTATTATGCATTTTTGTAACATTTTTTCCACATTTGAGTATTTTGGGATCATAGGTTTTCATTGCATTGTAGGAAAATTTTCCTACTTAAAATTTTACTGTTGCTTTATCTAAAGCATACCTTCATATCCCATGAAAGTAAGAAAGTGTCAATAGCATTTTAATGTGTTTTGCAATGCAGATATTTCAAAACATCAGGGAGATTACTTCTGGTGCATAATCTCTTGCAGTTATTAAATATTCCTCTCCTTTTAAAATGAATCAATCCACTGGGTTTTGTGCTCTTTCAAACATACACTTCCTCATTTTAGTTCATTGTTTAACCTTCGCAGTTTTTTCAGTAAGTGAATCTAGGTTTGATAATCTGTAGAAATGTGGAAAAAACATACTAAATCTGGCCTGGATACTTCTGCAAGTAAAAATTGATAACTAGCACAATTTACAGAGGTTATGGATGTTCACAGATATTGGTGGATTAGTTGAGTCACAAAGTCATTGTCAGAGCCAGGAATGCAGCCTTATTTCTTATGACAGTATTTTCCTACCCTGTTTTTCTTTCCAGTTTATTAACAAAGAGTGAAAAACCCATGGTCTTACACCAATGGTGCTTTTAGAGCTAACTGAAGTACTGGGATTAAGATGCTTCAGGAGAGCCCCAGAACTTGAAAATGGTGCTGAGAGATGATGACTCACCTGAACAAACAGAGAGCCTTCTCTTGGACAAACGATTGAGACAAACAGGTGTCTGGGAGTTCATGAAAACTGTCTGTGTGCTTAGGAGGAAAGGGTGCTCTTAGAGGGGAGTGAAAATGATGTCATGCTGCTGCAGAAATGCTCTCAATAGCTGCTGGCCCACAGGTTGGCTGCTTATAGTTTACAGGGCTGTAATGAGCAGTTTAAGGCAATTTAAACCTGCCCTGATATTAAAAGGGTGCCCTTGTTCTTCTGACTGTGGGTTCTACTCATCCACTGCTCCCCTACCTTCAGCTCCAGAGATAGTGTGACTTACCTGTAGATGAAGCCAGTGGAGAAAATTAAGGTTATTTCTCAGTTAGATCAGGCGCTGTCTTCACATGTGGTTGCTGGTATAGCTCATGTCCCTCATGGCTTTTCATCTGCTTTAGCAGAGTTAGGCTGAACCTTTTTCAGGTTTAACAGTGTCCATGCAGTTTATCAAGTCAAGGGCATAATCGAACATCCTTCTGCAGCACTTCAGTATTACTTATTACTCCTCTAGGTATTCAATGATTACATTGTCCTCTTTTTACCCATGGCAGTGTTGGGGTTGCTTTCAGCACTGTTTCAGCTTATGCCGTGGCCTAGCTGTGAGATCTATTTACTTTCTGGCTATTAATTGTGAATTTACATTAATTCAGAAACTAGCATCAGTTTGTCACCTTTAATGATTTTTTAATATATGGAAATGTGTCTATTTCCGCTGTTCAATTATATGTTTAATTTCAAGGTTAGGTAGGACAGACCATACCTAAAAGTAACAGTAAGGGAACTTAAAACTGTGTCTAATATCTTCATATGTTAGCTTTTTAAAAAGTAATGGTAATAATTCTGTCCTCATAATGATAAGCAGCATCTGTCTGCAAAGTCTGTTTTCCAGTCTGTGATGCTGATCGTTGCAGGAGATTCTACCTTTCCTTGCTCCAGAACTGCTTTATTCCTTGAAGTGTTTCATTCCCCTGGAAGTGAAAACAAATAAACTTGACTCTTCCCATAGAGTGAAGTGAGTAGATGGTATTAATTGTAAATTATGTATTGCACATAGAGAAAACCATGGAAGTGAAAACTAGATAGAAGAAAAGTGTGTGCTCTGTCTTGTACTTGGCACTGGTGGGGTCGAACCTCGAGTATTGTGTTCAGTGTTGGGCCCCTCACTACAAGAAGGACATTGAGGTGCTGGAGCGTGTCCAAAGAATTACAATGAAGCTGGTGAAGGGTCTAGAGAACAAGTCTTCTGAGGAGCGGCTGAGGGAACTGGGGTTGTTTAGTCTGGAGAAAAGGAGGCTGAGGGGAGACCTTCTTGCTCTCTACAACTACCTGGAAGGAGTTTGTAGCCAGGTGGGTGTTGGTCTCTTCTCCAGAGTAACAAGTGGTAGGACAAGAGGAAATGGCCTCAAGTTGTGCCAGGGGAGGTTAAGATTAGATATTAGGGAAAAAATTTTCACCAAAGGGTTTTCAGTCATTGGAACAGGCTGCCCATGGAAGTGGTTGAGTCACCATCCCTGGAGGAATTTAAAAGATGTGTAGATGTGGTGCTTAGGGACATGGTTTAGTGGTTGGACTTGGTAGTGTTAGGCTAACAGCTGGACTTGATGATCTCAAGGGTCTTTTCCAATCTAAATGATTCTATGATTCTATATACACATGTGTACGAAAGCTGAAAGGATCAGTAGACATAAGTCTTAGTCCTGAATACTGACTTATTGCCTGAGTCATTACTGCACAGCAATATGTCATCTTTTAAGAAGGTGACGACAAAAAGCCATCTTAAGAAGAAGGTTTACTCCTTCTACTTATGTAACCTAATATGTCTGAGGCCTCCTGACCACCATATGCTCCTGCCAGCCTCTGTGTCTTTCAGGGTAGATGCTTTTAGTATAGAGGGTTAGGCTGGGAAACTGCCTCTGTGCAGCAATTTTTTTTCTTCCTGGGCTGAGATTATTTGAATGATTATGTGACTGCAAGGTATCACTTTGCTAGGACAGTTGTGTTCACATTGGTACAGCAGTATATCGTTATGGAAATGCTAGTAAAGCATCTTAGTCTAGTGCACCATAAAGGTTTTAAGAGATATTCTGCACATCTGCAAAATTACTATGGATCTCATGGGAGGTATATTATCCCTGCAGTGGTGACTATGTATTTTCTGTGTGAACAATCTTTTATTTTAGGTTGGTAGAGAGAAAAAAAGACAAGAGAAGTAAGGTCTTCATCTACAAGGACACACTTTCCTTACAAAGTTATTTCACAAAATACCAACCATCCTTCTGTAAGGATATAATTTGGTATATTTCATAGTTGGGTCTGGCAGGTGGGATGTAGGGCTATTCGGGGATTCACACTGCATACTGGGAAGCAGAATGCTTGCCCAGAACATTTCTGCTTCCTGGTTAGGATCTGAGAAACCAAAATGTAAGCACAAGTAGATATTGGCTAGGCATGAGTAAACTCTGGTTAGAAGGTAAAAGAAGGTTCCTGATCTTTGCATATCCTGTGATGGCCTTCCAAGAACAGCCAGATCAGAGAAGGATTTCTGCTTTTCAATTACAGCTGCTTCTGTTTACCTTACATGGTCCCCTGTGATTGGGGGTGGGGTGGTGGTGGTTTGTGAGGTTACAGGTTCAAAAGAAGGCAGGAGTGGAAGGAGGCAAGTGGGCAAAGCAGCTGTTGCTGGGGAAGAATTGAGGTCTGGTTTCAAGGAAAGTATCTGAAACTAACAATGAGAGGTGAGCTTTCAAAAAGTAATGAGATTAGAGGATAGGAGCCAAAGAAGTGCTAGCTTTGGGGGTCAGGTGCATTGGGAAAGACTGTTACAGAAATTGGAAGCATGTGGAGGCATGGAGACTGCCTGATACTATTCTGATTGAAAGCATGTATGTGCACAGTCAATATTTAAAGGTATTTATCTTGTTGAATGCTTTCAAGTTAAGTGTAACTACTAATCTTAGATATTAGAGATAATTGCTATTTAGTGATGAGCACATACCTGAAATTTCCTGTCACTTACAGAGTATTTTACATGTCAGAAGTGGTTAAGATCAATATTTCCGTCTTGCAGTTATGTGGAGGAGGAAAAGAGTCTGAACCAGGTGCTGTATTGTTTGCTAGTGGTCATAGAGGAAATCTTTGCCCGACCACTAAGAGAACCTGAAACTTCCTGGTTTCTTGCCATATGTCAAATCCATCCACTGAACTGTGCTCTGTTTTTCTCTTTTTCCTTGAAAACTGAATATTGTCAGCTCATCTGATGATAGAAGATTAGCAGGTGTCCAATGCAATAAACAAATCAGTAAAAGGAGCAGTAACACTTTGAGATAGGAACCTGATCTTAAGCAGCTGAAACCTAAAAGGAACTTAATCATGATAATGAAGCTTATTTTTTACCTTTTTATACAAGTTTCTTTATGGTAACATTTTATATTTAACTATGTGGTTGTCCAAGGCTGAGATATGATTGCTGATTTCAGAAGATACAATGGTGACGAAGTCTCTGTTCCACCACAGAAAAAATAAGGAGTTCAGCTGCTGTGGGACTTCTTGGAGGTGTCCATTTCAGGGAGTATTTTGTTTGCTAAAATACAAATTGGAAACCCGGTCAGAAACTTATTTGCATTGTTAGGCACTTAAATACCTTTGAAATATACTCACAATAGATTTCCTTTGAATGCAGGTCCATGTTTGTATTTTTCTGTCAAATAAAGTAGTGAAAGGTGTTGTAGTTAGAGAATCTATGTGGTTTTCTTTGCCGTTGTCGTTGGTGATATCATTGCACTTTAGAATAGCTTTTAGGTTTGCATAGGAGAATATGGGTAAGTATCAGTATTTTCCTGAGAGTTATTATGTATCACCCTTTAGTCTAATACATAGTGTGGTAAGATCAATCAGGGAAACACGAATACAAATGTTGACTTTTTTTTTCTTTTTTCTTTCTAGGATTATGATGGTTTTTTTGAATCAAAGGAGAGCAACACTGTCTTCTCCTTTCTTGGACTGAAACCTACTTTGGCATCAAAGGTCAGTGTAGTATTGCAGACTTTTCATGGAATTCTTGAAACATTGAGATTGAATTTTCTTTGAACCAAAAGAAATATGCGTGTTCGGATGCACCACTGCCTTGATCCATACCTTGTCCATATCAAATTCATGCTAATGAGATAATTGAAACTGTTGCCATGAGAAGCAAAGCATGTTAAATGAAACCAAGCATATACATGGGAGTTAATTTGAGACAGCAGATAAATGAAGTTTAAAAAGTGCATTCTTCTTCACATTATCAGTGTAAATTGAAAGCAACCAGGAGATGAAACTAGGATCTTAATCACTGTAATATCTGCAGCTTATGTCACCAAACATCATCTTACTGGGCTGCCTGGCATAATGGCTCAACCAGGACAGCATTTATTTGTTAGGCATTAATTTTATTTTTTTTAAAATGCTGAAGCAGTCAGGAGTTACAGCAACTTTTTGGATAAGAATTAAGTTTTAACAAATGCATATATACAGGTCAGAACACAAAGCCAGTTAACATCTTTCTGTTGAGGGCAATTTAGTAGAGGAGATTTTATTGCCATATGGAAGCCTGGACACTCGTTCAAAGAGACTGTACAGTGCACTTTTTGGCAGTAAATCAGACGTATAGGAGAGGACTTTTCTTCCCTTGGCCACTGCAGATACAGCTGGTTTTGGTAGTAGTACTGTTTCAGGCCTGGATGGTAGCTCTTTAGTATCTATAGAGTTCCTCTTCTTCCAGGGAGTCGTTTATTTATGGACTCCATGAGGGAAAGGATTAGGAGGGAACCTCAGCAGGCAATCACAAAAGCAGGTTATTTTGGCAGCCTTGCTTAAAGCTTCGTAGCTTGAAGAACTAGTCCTGGGAAAAAGATGATGTCCTACTGCAATCAGAAATAGCAGCTTCTATGCAGCTCTGTTCCTGGGAAATAACCTTTTGTTGGCCTGGAGGAGTGTGTCTATAAACTCGGCCAGACAGCTGCTTCAGTCTGGTAGTTCTTCAGAGTGATGCATCCTCAGCTGCTGTGTGGACCAGAGTTAGGGGCACTTTATATGCAAAAGTCACAGACACAGGAGATGAGAATTTGTTCATAGCATTAATAATCCTTTTTTTGTTTTCTTTTTAGTAGGAGTCAGAACCCTAGAAAGTCTATCTGAAGTATTGACAAGCACACCTCCTGGATGAATGACCCTGTTCTTCAGCACACAGCAGCTTCCCTAATGGATCACTGTGATAGAGCAAACATGCATCATTAGTAGTAGTCTGCTTGCCATGAGACGGTGCTCTCCAATAATCTGGAATTAATAACATGTATATGAAACAGGATTAAGGCTGGGCTACTCATCTTCCTTTTTGAAAATACTCATTGTTGATGTTTCACTTTTGTCTTTGGATTGCTTTTGCCGCTGACACTGACATTCTAACAGACATGTATGTTTGAGAGTAAGGAGTGGAAGTGTAGGGCTTCTGTTGTTCATGGATATACTTATGTAGTCAGATTCCGTACCTTTTTTAATTCATCCAACTACTGTAGTTGAAATTAGCTCCTCAGGATAGTTAAAGTGCCGGTGGTTATTAGAATGTTTGTGCTGGCTATGATCCAGAAGGTAAAAATCATCAATCTTAAGATCTCAGTCTAAGCCAATAACTCCCGTATTTTTGCTCTACATTTATTGTGATGTTTATGGTAGATCATGTTTATTGTAAGAGACATGGGCTGCTAACCCTGTTCATGAAAACTTGATTCCTCTCATGATACACATTGCAACCGACTGTTTAAAAACAGTTCTTACCACAGAGGAGGTGCCAAAGTGAAATATTTTGACACAGTTCCTGTTACAAATGCAGGTGAAATGTGCAGGAAAACACTTGGTGGAAAATACTGGGTAGTTCAGAAGAGGTCTTGTAGCTAATGATAATATTAAGTTATCTCTTAACTGAGAGAGACTTAACACCCAAAGTTGGAGCTCTATGGTTGGGCTGTCTTAAAATGAAATTTTGCCAAAACCTTGAGTTTACCTTCAGTAACACACAGCTCCACCATTAGTCACATGAGAGTCGGGGGGACACTTTGAAAGCCAGGGCTCAGTCCCATAGATGGTTAAGCATTCTACCATGGCCCAAGAGGATGCCTAACTTGCCCAGCTGTTTTCCTGGTTGTATCCCCAGGTGTGGAAATTTGGAGTTGCCTCAAAGGCAATGAGAAGGCTGAGCGTGTGCTTTGCTGGGTGAGGCCACGATGGTCAGCTCAGCTGAGGAACAGGAGCCACGTAAAGGAAGTGGAGATTGTTTCAGTGGGACTGCATTGATGCACATAGCAGAACTTGGGCCCGTGACTTGCCAATAACCATTACAAAATGCATTCTAGACAGAAGTCAAATTGCATTATGCATTTTGAGACAAGTCTGGCTATGAAAACAACAGCTATGCTGTAATGTAGCTTTTACTCAAATGATTTCATAATGACAGGGTAGTGCCATTCCAGTAAATGTCCTTATGTCTTTGGGTAAATGAAAGACAACCATTATGTGGGAAACCTTCTTTGCAATCACAGCATCACTCAGACTGTGTGGCTTGAAGGAAGCCAAACTTGTAAAAAGTGTCAGAAAGCAACACTGTCTGTGCAACAAATCACATATTCTGTTAAAATCAGTAACCATGGCATCCGAGACGTGTTAGTTGGAAGGGACAGCTGGAGGTCATCTGGTCCAGCATTGTCAAAATCAGGGCTAACACAAACGCTAGTTTGGGTCAGATATGGGTTTGTCTAGCAGAGTGTTAAAAATATCCAGAGATGAAGATCTCATAACCCTCTAGGTAACCTGTGCCAGTGCTGCAGTACTCTCCTAGTGAAAACTTTCTTTTAATGTCCAGCCTCAACTCCTAGGCTGTAATTTGTGGCTGTTGCCTTTACTATGTTTTCTGGCGCTCACAGGAAGAGATTGGCGCCATCCTTTTTGTAACTGCCCTCAAGATAGTTGTAGGCTACCATTAGATCACCTCTTAGCTGCCTTATTACCAGACTAAACAAAGCTGGCTTCCTCAACCTTCCTTCATAGGCTGTGTGCTATAGGCCCCTGGCTGCTTTGCTTTTGTGGAGGGCTACTCTTTCCAGTTTGTTCACATCCCTCTTGAACTGGGAGAAGGTCCCAAGAAAATATTTCAAATGTGGCCTCACTGGTGCTGAGTGGAGGGGGATAATAACTTTCTTCAGCCTGCAGGCCACACTTCTCCTGAAGTAGAGTGCTCTGCGTGCTTTCCCCTATTTGCAGTGAGTACGTTGCTGGTTTGAGATCAATCTGGCATTCACTAAAATCCCCAGGTCCCTTCAGCAGGGCCATTACTCTGTCAGTCACTTCCCAGCCCATGCTGATGCTTCGCCACCCCCAAGGGCAGAAGTTCCTACTTGTCCTTATCAAACTTCACGAGGTTTCTCATTGGTTAGCCCAATCCTCAAGATTATTGAGATGCCACTGGACTGCAGCTCCGCCAGCTGTTACCCACCACTGAACCAGGTTTCAGGTGTCATTCACAGATTTGCTGGGGGTCCACGCTAGGTCAGCATCCAAGTCCCTGCTGAAAATGCTGAACAACAGGAGAATTGTAGCCTCTAAGATTTTGGACAATGGCTTACTTACAACAGCAGAGGTATGACATGAACAATGTTCATGACTACCATTGCTGGAGTAAAGAATAGGTTACCTTCCTGTTCGCGTTGCCTCAGCTACAAACTGCTTACAGCTGTGTGGCTTTACCCTCTAGTGCAAGGCAAGAAAGCTTTAAAAAAGGAGATGTTAAAGGACTCTTACCAGTTTCTCTTTGGATCCTCTGGTGCCACCTCAGCTCAGTTAAAGGGCTAGATGGAGCAAGAGCACACACGGATTTCAAGTCCATGGTTGTATTTACTGGTCAAAATCTTATCTACAGCACCTTCTCTAGAGGAATCCTGAATGGGAGTTGATAACATGCATATACATATATGTATATATACACTTATGTATATGTACATGTGTGTGTATATATGTATGTATACATATATGTATGTGCATTTTTAAGAATTATGTTGTCTGTGGTAAGTTATTGTGACATTCTTGTCACCAATCCTATGTTTTCATGAGACTTGAATTTCACTATAGGAAAGGAATGTGACATGAGGTGGAGTTGTATGTTGTTAATTTCACCAAGTTCAATATAACTATTCCTAAAATAAGGTTAAGGAAAAATATTTAACTTTGCAAATGAATACAGCTATAAATTTACATAATTATGCAGTTGATTACAGAGAAGCCATCCTGGATTTATCATGTACTTGATATGTTGTAAACTTTGACAACTGCCTGAAGTCCCAATTTTGAAAAATTTACCTAAGTGTGTAAGTACATCCACGTGAGTAATCCTGGGCGAAATCCCAGGCTTACTGATGTGAAAGGCAAAACCACACTGATTTCTCCAGGGATGAAATTAGTTTCACAAAACTCCTCTTGAATTTTGATAATTGTAGAATAGAAGCCTCTCGTTCAGTGAGGAGCTAGTCCTGTTACAGCTGTTAGGTAAACCTAGCTTATTTCAGAGCACGCACGTGGGCACAGTCAGTTGTACTCATTGTTGGACAACACTAGCTCCAAAGATACCCTCCTTGCTTGCATGGATCAGCAGTGTAAGTGCTTTTGAATTATAAGTGGCTAGTTTAAAAAAAAAAAAGTATATATGTTGCTTGAATGTGAATTTAGGCTGTTGTGTGACAGCCTTATTTTTGTAATTAAAGCAAGTAGAGTTCTAGTTTGTTACACAAGATGATCTGGAATTTTTTAAACTGGTTTTGTAATAATGAAATGTAGCTATCAGGTAACTGCAAAGGTCTGTGGAAACTAGAGCCATTTATTGAAAGAACTAGCAAATTCTTAATTTTGTTTAAAATACTTGCATATAAAGGTATGCTTGAGAATCAGATGATCCCAGTTTTTAGCTAATACGTGTAAGTACCCCACTTTTTAAAAGGGAGAGCAGTGTGAATTAAACTGTAACTCTTTGTACCTAGCTAAAGTTGCTGTGTGGGCTGACGTGCACACACGCGTTCACTGTATCAGTGGCTTCGATAGAGGTGTTTTTGTTTGTGCCACACACTACTGGATAGTGCCTTGCAAGAAGGAGGATTGTTTCTGTAGGATCTTCTCAGATGTGCTTAAACTTTGAACTGGGAAAGGGGTAGGTTCTATATTGCTATTTTTGTAATAATGCAGTAAATTGATTTTGAGGCCTGAGTCAAAGACATATATGCTTTGTAAGGTTGAAACAGTTTTTGATGAGTCTTCTGAACTTTTGATTTTTCTTAGTGTGGCTTTCTCTTTTTTCTTTTCCTTTTTGTTGAATCAAATCTTCCAAGGGAAGTGGACCTGGAGTAAAACCCCTAAATCCATGTTTACACTTTAAAATAACTTATCTGATTGAAGTATTGAGCAGTCCAAGTGCTATCACTGGAATGAAGAGGAGCTGCCGGGTTCTCAGTGGATTTCTTGGTCGTCCCTCCCTGCCCTGTCCCCCCCGCCAGGCCATTTATTTAGGGAGTCCAATTCTGGGAATACCGTGATTCAGAAGTAGGACCCTGAGGTTTTAGGCAGTGCCTTGTGGCACTTCACAGGAGTGTGAGAGTGGGGTCATCACCAGGAAAGTGCCAAATCCCATTAGTCTTCAGTGACTTGTCCATTGGTTTCGCTAGATCTTGGCGTGAGCAGTGGGAGGAGGAGGGAGCCCGGCGCATTTGCCCTGCGCAGGGCAGCAGCAGAAGGCACGGTGCAGGATGGCCCACAGCTTGTTGATGGCACCCTGTGCAGTGGTTCTCACAGGGTCCCATGGCTGGCAGTGCCCTGTGTGAAACCACATGGCACCGCTCTCCACGGGACTCCGGCTGCATCATGGCCTGTTCGTCACCCTCTTGCATCATGGCCTGTCCGTCACCCTCTTGCTCCCTGAGGAATTTGGGAGGGGAAGTGGAGAACACCTTCTTGAGAGCAGTCCTTCAGCCAGGGCAGATCCAGCTTACTCTCTTCTTCCTGTTCTTTACCTCTTCCTAATGTGCTTTGACCTGCCTGCGTGCAAAGCTTCCATTCCTGACCATTTGTAACATCCCCGTGGGGCTGCAAACGCAGAGCTGGTGTTCACCTTCATGGCGTCACTGTTCTGTAACTCGGTGGGGGAGGGAGCACGTTGCATCCTAGGCCGTGTACACGTGGAGTTTTAAATTATGTATTAAACCTGTGTTCGTCTAATAAAAAACGTCATTCAGAAAAGACATTTGGACTGTGTTTTATGTGCCAAAGAAAACAATGAAGAAATACCAGTCTTTATTCTTGCTGCAGCTCCCTCTGGTGACAGCCTGTTGTGGATGGAAGCACTGCAGAGCCATTCGCCTGGAGTGAGTGAGCCCTATTCTATAAGATGCTAAGCAGCTTGGATCCCCCTTGGCTCAGAGGGAATTGCAGTGTGCAGAATACCTGCTGGGTTAGGGTTCAGGTCCTCCCCAGGTAAATAGTAGTAATGAAAAAAAAAAAGATGATTTATTGTCTTCCATTTTTGCACATGGGTTAGTTGATAAATACCATGGAAATAAAGGACAGAGCCTTTGGGGCAGCTTGGGCAGTGGGGCCAGGAAGTTTTCACGCACTGAAGTTCTGCTTCTCAGGCTACTTTGGGAGTGCTGCTTTTTCTTGTCTGAAAGGAATGTCAGTTCCTGGTTTGCCTATCCACTTTGCCAATCCATAGAGGGTATTTAAATGTGTTTTACCTGGTAAGTGGCTAACTAAAGGTAGAGGTTTGCATCATTGCAGTCTCCTTGATTCTCAATCTAATCTAGTGTGTAATTTTTAATACCTTATCCTTCCTGTCTAAAACTTGCCCATTATCTCCAGCGTGAACACTGCTATGAAAACTCTACTCATGTGTGGCTTCCTCTGCACCCTGGAGCAATGTTCCGTGCCCCCTGTTCTAAGACAGGGCGAGTAAAAGATATGGATGGGGAATGCAAGCCTGAAATGAGATCCTCAGCTGACGCAGGATCAGCAGCACCTCTCTGAAGCACCTCTGCTGTAGCAGCTCAGCTGTTGTGGCATGGTGGGTAGCAGCAGCCAGATTTTGCTGTGGGGGTGGATGGGAACTTCTTGATTTCCAGAGAGGAAGATGAAGAGATGTTCTGTATCACTTTGCTCGTGCAGCATGACTGCCTGTGCTCCGTGTGTAAACCCGTGTCACTGCCGTTCCTCCTACATGGTGGCCAGAGAACACACTGAGGCCACTCAGCGGGCAGAGGTCACACGATGCGGGATGCTTTGCCACTGGCTGTCATCCTCCCATGTGTCCCCAGCTCTGCGTATGCTCTCTGTGCCAGGGGAGCATCAGTGGGCTGAAGTACTTAAAAGTCATGTCAGTGTTTGCACACATGAATGCATGCGTGTGTCTGTCAGTCTGTCTACATGACCTCCTCGTACCTCCCCCAGAGCAGTCCCTCTGGGCTGTGAGAAGGTTCTCCTGAACCTGGCACATTCACTTGATTTGCTTTCTAGGTGCCGGAAGGACTTTCCATGGTCATTCCCTAGACTTGAACTGAGCTGTCGCTAAAGGTGCCTTCACGCTCTCATCGGAAGTAACCTCCCTCAGGCTGCATGGTGCGGCACAGTCTTCCCTAAATTAATTACTTCAAAGGTGAGCATTGCACATAATTCAACCCCTTGATGAATTTGGGAAACATTAGGAAATTGTAGGATTAAGGAACTAGCACCCTAAACAAAAAGTCACCTGCAGCCTCGAAAAGTTGTGTTTAGATGGCAAGAAAGAAATTGTTAGATTCTGACATGGAAAAAGGGACTTCAGAAGCAGAGTCCTTGAGAAATGCGTGCCAATCCCCAGCTGCTAAGTTATGCCACCCAGTTTAGCTGTATGTACATCTACGTTCTGGAGAGGAACCTCACACTCTCCAGGGACAGCACACACTTCTGGCCATGACTCATTTCATCCCAGGGCAATAATCAGAAGTTGAATGATTTGTGACTTGAAACTAATGCCACCTTTCCCCTCTGGAGGGGAGCTCAGAAGAAAAAATTCCTTCCTTTGTGTCTGGGAAAGCAGACAGAGCCCTGAACACCCCATCCCTCTCCGCACACTCCAGGATGGCCCCATTGGGGTCACCCTGCAAGGGAAAGAGCCCTTACGTGGTGCTACTGCCATCCTCAGAAGACACCTCACATCACGCAGCAGCCCTGCATCCACCTGGGGATGCTTCCTGCTCCCTGACACGAGAGAGAAGGTATTTTTCACATAATGGGAATAAACAGCAGAATGTTTCGGCGCCTCTCGAGTCCCAAAGATTGCACACCTCTTCCAGGTCCAGGTGCTATTTCCCATAGCTGTGCTGAACAGCAAACTGCGCTTATCTTTTCTTTGCACCTCTTTGGAGCTCGAGAGCAATTCCACTTAAATTGATGAACATTAAGATGTGTAAAACAAGAATTGAGCCTACATGTCTCTGCGTTACAGCACCTTCCATAAATTTGGCAGAGTAAGTTATTCTGCTGGAAACCAACAGAAAAAAAATCAGCAGTAGCTTGGTTTTTTAGTTCATTTCTTTGGACGAGGCACTTTGAGGATCAGCAAGGTTTTGCAAACACCTCATTCTGAAGTGCTGGAGCTGAGAGCATAGCAGGACTTCTAGCCCCGGCTGCCAAACGAAAGCTGTGGCTGCTTTTCCCTACGGCTACCAGAGAGACCAGGCCACCGCCAGCTGCATCTACGCGGGAGGGATATGTTTCCCTGATGTACAGCTGAAGGAGTAAGATGCAGAACAACGCTGGCAGGGAGAAAAACCCACAGAGGGTGATCAGGTGCCCGTGGGCAAGCTCAGGTGAAGAACACAGGGCTGTAGCCGGTGAGGTTTGCTGGAGATAACAGCTCAGGTCTGTCCCAGCCTTCTTCTCCAGCTGCTGCTAGTCCGTCCCTCCTCTTCATTAAATACTTCCAGCTCACACCTTCCACACAGGAAAAGCGTAATTATCAGATTTGATGGCTTTTGCATGCATTTCCAAGATAACTTCAGCCAATTTTCTTTCTTCCTTGCCAATTCGTGTGCCAGCTTCTCTTCCACAGGGCAAAGCTGCAAGGCTGGCACGCACGGTGCTGGAGACAACGTGGGCACAGCCACCATGGGGCTCCTGGTCTCACAGCACGTAAACACCAGCCTGTCCTCCCACCATTTGCAAAATTCGTCCCATGGAGCCTGCAGCCAGGGGTGAAGCGGCACTAACGGCTCTTCCCTTCTTCTTTTTCCTTTAGCTTCTCTTAATTTCATGTTTTTATGGGCTTAATGGGGCAGGGAGGGAAGAATGTACGTGTGAAGAGGCAGAGACGGATGGTGTACTCACCAGCCTTTCAGATGTGAGAACTAGTAAAGCTGAATCACTCTTAAGCATGATATAAGCAGCATACTAACATGTTCAAATGCATAATTTTTATAATTTAATTATACATTTCCTAATTAAAGCTGTATCTGGAGAGGAGACCTGTTCTTTCTGCCTCAGCTTCCTTTGCCAACATACCCATATTGTCCTCTTTTAGCAATTACCTAATGACTGTCTCTGCTGGGAATGGCCCTTGCAGAGCCCTTTGGTGACGTCACCTGTCTGCAGCAGTGACACAGACATATGTCATCTCCGGAAGATGGGAAAGCTGCTTGCTGAGCTGGCTGTAGCCCCTGCCGAGCGCTGCCCCTGGCGAGTGCCGTGACCCACAGAGGCTGGGTGTCCTGTCCCTGTCCCACCATGCTGTGTCCAGTAGTGGCTGACCATGGCTTTCGCTGCTGACCCCCGAGCTAATGGTCTTCCTACTGCGAGATTTTTATAATCATTGGCACCGCGGGTATAATTTTCCTTCAACACATTTTCTTCTCTGGTTTTTCACAGCCTTAAATTCTTCCATTTTTCTTCCTGGCCTTGTTGGATATGCTTTTTCTTTTAGATTTCTTCCGTGAGTGGCATAAATTTCAGTTTAAGCCATGAGAGGGCTTTTAGGTCAGGACAGTTATACAGCATTGCTGTGAAATACGCTCTTGAGTCATTAAGGTAAATCGCTGTAGCATCAGTACTGCTCCAGCCGGGCTATAATACTTAAGCACTAAGTGGTCATTTCATGTCCTTTGGAGCATTCTCGCCCTCAGCAAAGTGTCGGTATCCATCAAACCCACTTACACCTACAGAAACCTGCAGAGGTGATGGCATTTCAGGGCAACAAAATTTCACAGTCTGTATTAACTAGTCAACCTGGAGGAGATCTCTTGGGTTACAGAGCCAAATCCTCTGCCATTTCTTGGTCATCACCAAGTCTGTTTCATAAAACAACCAAACTCCAGCTAAAAGGAACAACCTGGCTTTGGGTTGATTTTTTTTTCCTCTTTCCCCCCCCCCCCCTCTTTTTTGGCTCCTCTATGGCAGTTGGAAGGTTATTTCGAAATCCCACTTCTCTTGCACCAAAACCCAAACCTTCTTCCAAATTCCAGCTGAAGTTTATTCGTGGCCAGCTTATCTCCATCGTCCTCATTGTCCTGTCACTTAAGCAAGTCTCCCTCGCAGGAATACCTATCATACGTAGTTACGTAGGGGTTTCCTCTACTGCCTTCGCTACACTTTTGTCAGGTGGAAGAAGCAGCTGAGCCAGTGTGGAGTCCGGTTCTGCTGCTGGCGCCACTGACGTCCAGCTGAGATCCCTGGGATGAGGAGATCTCCCCTATGCAATAGCATAGAGTAACTCCATGAAGCAAGTCCAGAAAGAGCTCTTTAATTGCTTCAGCTAGCAGAATTCATAATTTAGAAGTGTAACAAAGACAGAGATGATCCTAATACTTGCTTTCAGCATCTTGGCAGAAGTCTTGTCATTTAACAGTTTCTCATTTTAGCCCTGACTGAACTATTGCTTCAATTTAGCACATTTCCTGGGCATATTGTGCGGGTGGATGAAAGAACTGCGTTTGCTAAATACATGAATTAAACATTTCCTTGACAGACTTTAACCTTTGATTAATTCAAAGGTGTCAGAAAAATCGATAGCCGGGGATGCGCTCCTTGAACTTCCACCAGCTGCAGGAGTGAAATACAGATCTTGGAAAGACCATGAGTAGCCAGCCATCTTTTTAAAATTTATTTCAGTTTAATATATAGGCATATATTGGTAGATCCTAATTCCCCACTAATTTGAACAAGGAACATCTCCATGGCAGACAGCAGTTACCCGGCATAAAAACCTGTACGTGAGAGGCCTGAGACCTGCTGTGGTCGTGGCTTTATTTGTGTGTGCCGTGTGAGTGGGATAAGGGCAACGGCCACGTTTCCCCGAGCATGTGCACGATCTGTCTCCTGCCTTTCAGCAGCCACACGCTGCCTGCTGCTGCTGCACGGGGCCCAGGCGCTCCCCCTTCCCACTCCTCTGCTGCTCTTGCTGCTGCCTCTCCTTCACCTCCCGGCGCAGTCCTGCTGCCTGGCTTTTCTGCACATCAAGCCAAAATCACTGTGTTTACCCAAAAATCGCTCTTGTGGTGTTTGCTCCAACCTGGTCCCTGCACTCATGCCTCAGCTGGCTCCCACAACCGAATTCCCTCTGCCCCCCGCCTTGTCATACCATCCTAGCTGGGCTTCCAGCACGTTTATCAGTGTATTTTCCAGTCTTCTCTCCTCGCTTTACACCTTGTTGTGTCTTCAAACACAACCTCCGTGCCAGTGGCCTCTTCCATATACCACCCTCCCCAACTTCACATCAGTCTCCCTGCCTTGCGTCACCAGCTGAGAACTTATGAAGATATGTGAGATATTTTGGGATGTTTGATAAGGGGAAATGTAACAAACATCTTGATTATCTTCTTCCCAGGATAATAATTTGCCATTACAAAGCCCCACCCATCACCTCTGTTAGCCTCTCGTTCTGTTAGCCGAAACCCCACGGAGCAGATGCATCACTGCCCCAAGGTGTGCTTGGAGTTTATGCTCTCCAAACCGCAATGGGACAGACGCTCTTACAGTTAATAATAATAATAATATGTCCTAAAACCACTGAGAATAAAACATGAAGTGGTGACGACTTCAGCAGTTTTTCCCAGCTAAAGACTGGGGAGAGTTTTGATCACTGTAACTTACAGGATCTTCTTTACCATTAAGACCTACTCAACATCCTCACAGGATTACATATGACCTCAAGTTTAAATTAAGCTGTCTTCAGGGGTGGTGATAGCTGAAACTAGAAACACATTCCAGGTTTTCTTAGCTTCCTCTATCCCTTCCAACTGTGCATCACGATATCTGTTTCTTAGCGATGTCTTCAACCGATCAGCAACAACAATCTTTATAAAAGATCCTCTTATAGGGACTTAACACTGTAGGGGATCAATAAAGGCAGACTAAATGATGATTGCACCTTCTTAAAGACCTCGTTGGCATCCTGGGGGAATAAAAAGAGGCAGGGGATGAAAAGAGGGTGAAGTTAGAGAATGAGGTCTCTAGTGAATATGGTCTTCACATTGTGCTGACTGAAGATCTTCACGTTAGAGATGTTTAGAAAGATGTTGTCCACTTCCCTTGTAGAATAAAATGATGGAAAACAAGCCCACACAATAAATAAATGAATTATTTTTCACATTATTCTTAAAAGATAGAAGCCCCAAAGAAAGTAGGTATATTGACCATATTTTGTACAATTTCACCCACCTCATTTTTCACTGAGAAAGGATTTGATGGAAAATTCTTTTACAGCAGCTCCATTAATAATAAGTTCACCCTCATACAAATTAGCATAGCAAGTTGTTGAATAGCTTTTTGTTTCTTGTACACCTCCTTATCTATGCATTGTTGAAGATTCTCCTCTAACACCCTCAGCACATGCTGGCATGGCGTTCCCCATCCTGATCAGGGGACTGCAGCAATCCTTCTCTACTCACCCCTGAGGAGAGCACACCAGCTTTTGGAAAGCACCCCCGTGTTAGCCTGGTGATCTCAATGGCCTGGTCCTATCAGCGCACAGTGAGGAAACATTATTACCAATGATTGGTAGCCCACGGGAAAAATGGACACTGGCCTTTTCAAAAAATTAGGTCACAGATTTGCATCTCAGCTTGGTTTGGAGGACCATCTTCTTTGGTGCTGCCACGAAGGGTCCGTTCTGTATCGCAGAGACAATGAGCAGGGAAGGGGAAGGAGGGAAGAGCCTGGCCCAGCCATGACGGGGTGTGGGTGGGAGCAGGGAGTTGGGATGTGCTGGCTGTCACTGACATCTAGAGGACAGCGCAGAGAGTTTGTATATTGTGAAGCATTATAAAGTAACCAAACCTGGGGCATGACAACTCTTCCTTTGCCCTGGCACCACTCACGGGCACAGCAGCACTTGCGGCTGAACCTCGCTGGCTTTCCACACCGGTGCTCGGGCTGTTTGTAAGGATTTTACCCAGTTTGGACACTGATGTCATATTTTTTGTTGTCGGTGAGACACCAGCACCACTACCTGCTGCGGGGCCTGCTCATCTTCCTCTCCCCAGCAAACACACAAAATTGGAGACTGACCAAACCAATCGCTGCTGATGGACATTTCCTAACGGGGAACACACCAGCAGCTCCGCAAGCTGCCATCACCCACGGCAAGTGTGAAGCCCACGGGTTTTACCCGACCAGGTAAAGGAGGCCAGGTGCCAGAAGACCCCCTGTGGCTCCGATGCTGGGGTCCACGGGTGCCTGCTTGGCACCCTGCACCGGCGAGGTGTCGGCAGGAGATTGCGGGGTGCTGCCGGACACCGCATGGTGCAAGCCCTGCTGCCCCGCTGCACCAGGGCTGGGGGCTGGATGAGGTCCTTCTGGTTGGAGGAACGTTACGAGATCCTGTCGTCATCCATTGGTATTAGGTGTATTTTACACCTACCTATAAAGAATATGTTGTTTAAGCCCCTGTTAATGTAAGGTAAGCCAGCTTTTTAAATTAAAGAAAATAAGTAGGGAGGCTCCTGGGAAATCAGTTTTAATTTCAGAGACATATTTTCACAGTAGGTCGCTCTTCCTGGCACAGCTAAAGAGGATGAAGATGGAAAGTTATTATAGACGGGCCACCTTCTCTGCATCTTTCTGCCGGCACCAATCTTTGCAGATGTAGAAAACAACCGAAGGGGCTGAAATAGTGCTTCATACCGTTTCCAGAAAGGTTTAGCGGGATTATCTATAACTGTTTGCAGATCTTGGGGGTGGGATGGTTTCTTTTGCCCCAGAAAGCAATCAATCAGTAATCACTTCAAGCCAAGGAGCTGCTTCTTCCACTCAGGGTGGCTGAGCATGCGCGCAGCAGCTCATCACCCTGCTTAGACCATGCCAAATTGGCACGTAATGGGGCAATTTTCCAGAGTCAGCAGGTTACCCCACACCTTGGTTTTCTAGCACTCGTGAAGAGGCTGTCCTCATAAAGAGAGTGTGAGCAGAATAGTAAAAGGATGAGTAAGCTGTTTTGCACAAAGCTAGTTATTTTTTTTAGAGGAATTTTAATTGAGCACTACGTTTAATTAGCTTTTCCCATGCTTTCAGCTTTGCACTCTGGATTTACAGGGCTGAGGTCAGCGAGGGCAGGTGACATGGTAGGTGTTACCTGTGCCACTGCTTCCCAGCAGCTCTGCACATTGGCTGATCAGCACTCCCATCAACCACCTCCACTGCTGCCTACTTTGCAGCTGGGAAGGCTCCTACCCATTTGCTTTTGCGAGCAGTGGCCCCCATGGCTGACATTTCCAGGGGCTTGTTTTATTTTATTGGAGTGGTGAAGGATCTCTAGTAGAGAGATGTCATCGGTGAGCATGGTCCTCATGCCTGTGGTGTTATGGACGGTCCTTCCACTGCTGCTGCACACCGTGCCAGGAACAGCAGACAAGAACAACCAGAAAAGAGGAAAAACTTCCTCTGCAATGAAAGCATGTTGTGTGCGAAAAATAAATTGGGCAGTGACCATCCAGTGGTGTTTCAGCAGAACTGGATAACACAGGGATTGATTTCTTTACAAAGCTTTAAGGTTGCAAAGTTCTTCCAGTTTTATCCTGGCACAAAACCCCCAAATCTTTAGCAGTTTCACTTTACAAACCAGCCAGTAGCTGGTATCCCTAGACCAAGGGAAATTTTGGCAGTGGATGGAAAGAGAAAAGTTACTTCAGCCCTCCTCCCCACTCTCCCAAACGTGGGGCTGTCAGGTATGGTTTCAGCATGGACCCTGGTGAAGGATATGTACAGACGAGGAGGAAATGCCCCCTTCGCAGGGTAGCACACTCCCCTGGCACTGGGGCCACCTCTCTGGAGCGCTCCTGCATGAGGACGATGGCTTTGGGGGCCGTTTTGCACCACCTGAGACAGCCGGCACGGAGGACGACGCCTGCGTGCCCAGGGGAAGACTGATCGAGGTGGGTCCGGGGGGCTCAGCTCAGTGCCACGCAGGGATGCCAATTGCTAAAGGAAATTAATTTTAAAAGCAGATGGTTTAATAAGAGCGCCAGGCTCCTTCCATGTAATGCTGTGTCTCTAGATATTTTTACTGTTTTATTAACGAGTCTCTTGTCCCTATTTCTTTCCCATTACATGACAGATGCTTTCATGAGGGTTATATAAAGTCCTATTTTCATCCCTCCTTTCCCTAGAAATAGATTAAAGAAAAGCTGAAATACAGATTAATAATGATATGCAGAGCAAAATATTTACCACATGCATTTTTAAAATAAAAATGCAATTTTAAACCAGTTTTAGAGGAGCTGATGCTCGGCAGCAGTATCTGCCTACGTAGGAGTGGTTTCTCCAGGGAAGCAGCTGTTTCGCTGAGACTGACAGGAGCTCTGTGCTGCCGAGGGGAGAGCCGGAGCGAAATGCCTCTCCTTGCACAGACATACAGAAATGGGAAAAACCCCTCTGAAAATTTCAGTGCTGCTGTTGTCAGACAGCAAATTAGGCTTAGGTTAGATGGGTTCCCATTTAAACACGTTGCTTCTGCTAGATGCTTTTCTGAGCAGTTGGACCAAAATTATGAGACAAGTTGGACAAACTTCACGGCTAAAGTTAGCCCTCCTTATTGCTGGATTGAAAGAAGCACTGACAGAAAGCAGAAGCTTGCTGGCAATGGTGTCCCTGCACACTCACTTGGCTGGACAGTCAAAGTGACAAACAGATGTTACAGGTATGTTTTGAAAGCAGCTATGTGCTTTCTTACAACCCAAGCCACCTAAAGTACAAGTTCTATTCAAGCAAACCACGGTCGTAGCAGCCCCAAGAGTAGCACCATTTTCAATTGTTTAAATATTGGTTACAACTCTTCAACATTAATGATGTCATCAAGATCATAGCAACTCTATAAATACCTTCTCCACCCCCCCTAACTCATCAGTTGGCTTTATCGCTGAATAAATACATCGTCAGTTTGTTGACATTAATTACAGTCCAACAACTGAATGCATCCTTTGGGTTTGTGGGTTTTATCCAGTTTAGAAAATGTGCAGAGGGACGTGATTTAGCTCCATTTAAGATATCTAAATGCATGTTCTTATGTGAGCAAGGTATCAAAGTTCCCATTACTGCAAATGGACTTCTAGGGAAGGCTCAGTTCAGCTGCCTGAATGCAGGCTTTTGGATATCTAAGCCTGGACCCAAATCCTGTCTTCTGTGGAAAAGATAACTAATATGTCCATGTTTCATCCCATGCCCATGTCCAATGCACCAGCTGTCACAGCTCCCAGACCTCCAGGAATGCATTTTCTTTCTGCTTGTGCTACAACAATTGCCCAAAACTTCAATGCAGTCACTGTGAGGCAAGATTTTGGGGATGGAGAGAAATGAGAAAAAGTCTGCTTGAGGTCATTTGGCAGTGGTTATCTTTTAGAGAAAATACTTATTTCAGCATAAAAGGCCAATCAAAGCCAAATTTGGTCTTAAAAGAACTTTGAAAGTCTCAAATGTGCTCAAGATTTTCTCCAAACCTGTATATTTATATTCCATTGGTCACAAGAAATATAAGTTCAGATAATATTCAGTATTTGTTTTAACTGGTGTACATGTATCTCAAAGATGGTTCATAAATAGGCCCCACATATCATTCTCGTCTTCAAATAAACATCTGTAAAACCCAAAGGTGGTCTAAGGAAAGGTATTTGGCAGCAAAGTCCACTCTTGCCAGATGCAGAAGTATCTCCCCGTGGCACCTGGAATCACAGATCCTCACCGTGCAGTGGATGAGTCTGACTTTCCCCTTCTGCCACCTTAACACCAGAACAAGCAATACGTCACCACGTGCGAAACACGGGTCATGGCATCATCTGCCAGCGACAAAGGTCCCACCTTCGGAGTGCTAATATGGAACCCAAAAATACATCATGAGTGTGCTTCCCTCTGCAAAGGGCTGGGGTTTTTTTGACTGAAAATATACTTATTGCTAATAAAGCACTAACAGGGTTGTGTCTGGTTTCATGTGCCAAAAAAGAGCAGGACATCCTTGAACTGTTTTTGAGGGCAGGACCAGAGAGAGTCAGGGAACAGGACGATGTCAACGTTCCCTAAGAAGCTGCTTTTAATGACCAACTTTTAATGAACAGCAAGCAGTATATGTTACAGACTCTGTGTAGTTTAACTAAAAGAGGCCATAACCCTCTGGAGTTTACAAGTGCTTTGTATGAACCAGAACAATTTGGCTGACATCTGCCTTTACAGCAGATTTCCCATAGCATCCAGCTATTCCAGTTTATTCATAATTAAATGGCATCAGAGACATCTGCTTTAAAAGTGTGAGCAAACCTTCCAAAGTGATTAGAGCTGCATGGTCTTTATTTTTCAAAGCAATGGGACCATCTTCTTCTCAAAATGACCTTTAATTAATCTCCTTCTAACTACCTCTATAAATGCTACTGTTGTCCATAGCTTGTTACCACAGTAAATTACTGAACTAGAAACAATACAGAACGATCTTCTTTTTGAGGAGATTACGGGGGGTGCAGCGGCAGCAGCAGCAGGGGAGGCACGGTGCTTAACAGAAATAACACTGACATGAGCAATGATAACCTTTAAAAATATTTCCCATGTAATGGACATCAGGTAAAAACATAATCAGGTCTTTGTTGACACAAGATCACAGGAAAGGAGAAACTTGCATGGACAACACTCACAAAGCTTTCTACTCAACTGGCATTTCACCTGGTTTAGGTGTTGAGAAGGAGGATCAAGCAATGGAGCAAGTGACTCCTTTCCCACTGGCCAACTCCCTTCATAAAGTGTTTTATAAATGATGATGCATAGAAATAAAGTCTTGTTTACTTGGGAAGTGAAATATCACTGCCTGTTTTTTCTCAGTGCACTTTTGTTTCAAAGGAAGCCATGGTTTATTCTGTGTTTTCCTCTGCCCTTTCATCCACTGTCCTGATCATAACGCCCAATTTTCAGCTTCACATAAACTCGTCTTGAATTTACAGTAGTGGCATTACCCCTCTGAGAAGGTAACTGACTGGCTGCAAGGACAAGAGAGGTCACCCAAAGCTTGTGTTCCTACTAAAATTGCTACGATAAATGTTTTATCACCTCCGAGGAAAAATACCTGAAGAAATAGGAAGTACCTTTCTCAGATATTTATAAAGGAAGATTGCATTAGCCCCATCAGATGTCAAGTAATGTGGCAAAATGTTTTGTTTTTTTCACTCCTCTCTTTAGCCAAACGCAGGCTTGGCCACTTCTCATCAAAGGTGTATCCTCCACAAAAAGTGTTTGCTCCCTGAAATGAAGCAGCAGTGCACACATCTGCTCAAGTGCAAACCTCAGAGGAGATCAACCCCCTCCAGCAGTGACAGATCCAGGCAGACCTGAGCCCTAGAGACATTTTGTGTAGCTCCCAGTCAACAGGAGGTTGCATCTGCTCCGTTGCCCTACCCTTGTTGCAGTGCCTGGACTGATGCTAAACTCAGCCTGGGTGTCCCTCCAACACCAGGAAAGCTTTGCTGTAGGGCACCAAGCTGCACCGATCGGGTCAGTGTTGAGATGGTGCCTCTCTGGGAGGTGGAATGGTGTCCCAAGAACATGTCCAGGCCAATGATTTGTGACTGAGTAGCAAAGGGAGAGCAGGATGTGCTGTGAGCACAAAAACAGAGTGAGAAAAGCATGTTACGGGATGAGCTTTGACAGGTGTCTGGTTTGCGTATGAGAAAAGACAGTGCTTGAACTTACCTGGAGCTGAGAAGAAGAATCAAGACACAAGCAGGATAGCATGTCTCAGAAAGCACGCAAGGTAAGTAAACTGAAAGCAGTATGAACCAGGTAGTTTAAGGGGTGTTTGGAGGCTCTTTTGAGGAGTGGACCCTTGCAAGGGTAGCTGTACATAGGAAACCATATCATCAATGCCATATAATGCTGAGTTTGCATATGTAATGGCAGCAGAAATACCGGATTTGGAAATGGATGTAGCAAAATAGGGATAATAGGGGGTTTGTTTGGAAGGAGACTGGGTGGAAAAAGGGAGGGAAAGGTCGTGAAAAGGAGAGCAGAAATGGAAAAAAATGGAGAATAAGGCGGGAAATCAGTCAGTGAACAGCAGGAGGTGGGATGTTTGATGTCAGGAGCGTGAACACCTACAGGCAGTGCTGAGGTTGACGGGCACATCCCAAGCCCACCGCAATACTGGAGGAAACCCCTTGGATAACCCATTAGAGTCTCCATCAGGTCTATGTCCAAAAGCCATGTGTGGCAGGGTAGAGCAAAGAGGAGGGGAACTGCGCTGCACTAACACTTGGTGTGGAAGGGCACAGGGAGCGGTAGCAGAGCTGGGACCCTTTGGAAATGACCAAGGTGTGATCTGTCAGACTGTTACAGTTTCCCATTACAGCTTTCAGTCTCATAAACAGATAGATAAAACTGCAGTCAATCACTGGAAAAAATCTTAGTGCTATCACCCATGCTAAAAATTTAATATAATTTAAAAATTAATATTACATATTCTAAACAGAAAAAAAAAAAAGATATTTTGCGTGGTGTTTCGAACATCATTCTTATTGCTGAAAAAACATCTTCACATTCAACAGGCATTTCTTAATACATGCACAGTTAAAGTGAAATATTTGTTGACAGATACATAGCTAACTTGGCTTTTCCTCTTTACGATGAATGATGATGAAATATGTTTGCATTTAGAAAGTGACAGAGTAGCATTCATCATTGATGAGTGGGCTGGTAAACTAATAATGTGGGACTGTTCCCTATTAACCATCTGCTCTGGCAGATTATGGCTGAGTGCTGAGTACTGTTTTATCCAGAATGCAACGGTCTCAGCGGTCTTGCACATCAACATGGGCCTGGGCATGCAAAAAACGGAAAGGCTGTCATTGGGTTAAGCAATCAGAAACTCTCCAAGTGCACCCATAATCTGCTTACTGGTTAAGCTGGTTGGGATGCAAGCAGCTGAGATCCTGCTGACCTTGCCCAAGGGGTCATCTCAGTCCACACAAATTTTGGAGGGTCTCAGATTTTGCAAAGGTGGCGTGCTGGCCCTGCTCAAAATTAATGCAACTGCATCAGAGAGGTCTTGTTCTTTTGCCTGCATGAGCCTATGTGATAATGATGATGATGACAGTCTGCTGTTAATTTGGAGAGGCTGACAAAATAGACAAAAGGCAAACAACTGCTGCAGGAAGAAAAGGTGCATTTGCCAGCTGTACTAATAACACTGGCTTCAAACAAAGAGCAGGAATGATTTTCCGTGGCTCTCATTGAATGTCATGAAGCCCAAAGACTGTTGTTAAGTCTTTACCCTACCAAGTGTTTCAGTTTATTCTAAGGAAAAAAAATGTGCTTTTGTGAAATTAAGTCATACTCTATTTCTCATCTTCCACAGAAATGAGAAACCGGCATGCGTGGGAAGTGGAGAACGAGGACAGATTTCCATATGTTGGGCCCCAGGAATGCTTGAATTTATTTTTAGGCTGGATTTGGTAAAGATTTGGGCAAGGTTTATTCACTGTTTTACTGGAATTACAACTCGCTTCCTAATTTAAAAACATTGCCGTGTTTTACCTCGTTCACCTTTGGAAAGAGACTGAATTGTTTGTGTCAGTAGCAAACTTCAACCCTTCCCCTTTTGCCAGCCTGTCCAGTCATCGCTACAGAGCACAGCTTCTCATGGGTGCTCCCGGGGAAAACCTGTACATGCATCCCTTGGGGAGGTTCAGCATTTCTCAGCAGGCACGGACAGCCATCTGCTGTGACTTCTGATGCTTACACAGACCTCTGGCTATTCTGAAATGGTATTCCCACCACCATCCCTGCTCCCTCACAGCCTGTTCCCCTCCAATCTCTTCTTCTCAAGGGTCATTAGTCCTCCCTTTCTAGCACTTTAGTTTTACACGTGATGGACCAAACTGCTTGTGGGTACTCCTTGCAATCCCCTGAAGGTTCCCGTCAAGAACCAACACAGATTTCCCCTAAAAAACCCAGCATGATGGGAATCACTGATTTTTACCAGCTGTACGCTGACCCTGAATTCGTTTAAAATGGCAAGATTCACACTTGGACAGAAGCATATGGATTAGTTCTATTTGTTCATTTATTTTTAACTGTCTTTAGAGGTTTTCACTGACATTCTGGTTTCTAAGTCCTGACATGGTAAATACTACTTTGCTTGCAGACAGCTCACAGTTTTGAGTTGTGTAATGATGTTCTTCCTAAATATCCACTAGGAAGAAAGCATTATACATCCACAAGTCTAGTTCATTTGAATTCTGAGAATAACCTAATTTCAATAATTTATTATTTCTACTTTATAATTTAATGACCAAAGCTATTTTTTAAATACTTTCTCAAATAATGTTTGTGTTTTCACTTCTTCCCTAGCCTTCGCCAGACTATCAGATTTATATTTCCAGTTTGATTTTACTGATTTTTTGTATCCCTATGCTTCACTTTCCTGGCATCAAGAGGAAATTCAACAGTTAAAAAAAAAATCAGATAGTTGCTCTGTTTCTTATTTAGTAAGGCTCATGTCCAAATCTGATAGCTAAAATTTGGTGAGATTACTTTTCTCCAGCGGTAGAAGCCACAGCCCTTGGGTGTCCGTTAGCATTCAAATCAGTTATTAAAATAGAGCCAAACTGCAGTGGCACAAGGCAATGTACTGGCAATGCCCCAAACAGTTTCTGCAAGACAGGAATGTTGGGAAAGTCTTCCGAGGTGGGATGAATTTCTGAAGAAAATGTTAGTTAATGTACAGCTCTATGGTCTCCATCTAACAGAAGGGGCTTTCTGCTCACCTGTGTGGTGACTTTGCTTTCACCAGTGTGGCCACATGAATATTTGTTAGATGAGAGGTGCGCGTGGAGTCGTCGTACATCGTGGGGCACTTCTGTCTCTCCTCCATATAACATTGTCTTGTTTCTAAACAGATTTTTAATTTCTGGCTTATAAGATAATAAGGGACTGAAAGCCAAAGCAGGCATTTCAAGCACTTCCTCAGTAATTACTGTAGCAGGTTGCATTTCATAGTGCTGGTCACTATTACAGTTGGGTTTAACTTCTTGAAACACATTTCCAGGTTCCTCTCCTCCCTGTTGCAGAAACCTCTTCTTCATATGACAACTATGTGCAAGGTTGAACATAAAATCTCTGCATTAGTCATGGTTTTAGAAGACAAGGGAAAGGGGATAAGTGGACTTTGCAGCATACCTATACAATTTCACTGTAGCAGAACTAATCTCCTTCCCAGTTGCTTTGTGTTGCACACGCACGCTCAAGCCTTTTGCCCGCCAAGCCTCTGGTATAGAGGATAAAGAGTGAAAAGGGGTCTCTCTCCCTTCAGCAGGGGCATTGCTGCTCCCTTGCCTTTAACCATGCATTTTTTACAAAATTTAAAAAGACCCCACACTTCTGTTTTCCCTCTCAAAGCACCTTGAATCACTGATCAATCAGTTCAAAGTTATAGGGGAGAAGAAGGTTACCTGGGAGAAGCAGTTCAGGCAGCCAGGCCGTCTCCTTCTCTCCTGGGCAGTGACCGAAACAGCCTTATGCGAAAAAGGGTTAAAAATGGGGGTTCTGGTAAGCCCCAAAAGCGAATGCCTGCTTCTGATTGCGTTTCAGAATGGACAATGCTGCATAAAAGTCTCACTAACACCTTTTTCCAAAATGTAAATGAGTTCCTGTATAAAGTCAGTGCAATCAGATGTATTTTTTCCTAAAAAAGAGGTGTTCAAGTTACAAATTAAACAAACTTGTTACTTTAGAGTAGAATTGATTTTCCATATCAAGATAAGAATTCACTGCTAATAGTAGAGCGTGGATGACTAATAACTTCAAACCAGTTACAGAACAACCAATTTGGACATCTTTAGTAAATGCTGAAATTTATTTAGCCCTGGCTGATTTATTCAATTCACTAAGAAAATCTAGCTGTTTATTACAAGATGTAAAATAGTGAAAATTACATAAATGATATAAATCTGAAACTCTCATTTTCAAAAGAAAATGGCTGGATGGGAGCGAGAACTGTGAGCTCAGTCTCCCAGCATCAGCTCGGGAAAGATGCTTCATGCTCCACACAGCATGCATCAGGGGCAGCTGTGTTTAAGAACTACGTTTCAATATTATTCACAGTTTATATTTGATCACCTTACATCCGAAAAGCACAGAGGTTAAATGACAGATTTAAACTCCCGGTGGAGGCAGGATATGGCTGTGTCCCCAGCAGTACCGGGGAGGCTGATTTCCAGGACCACGCAGGCTGCTGCTGACAATTGTCACTGTGAGTCTTCTGCAGTAGAAGTCTGACAAATTTTTGGCTTGGTCCCGTCTCTCACACCTGACTACCAAGAAATCCTACATGACCACGTACCAGCTCCTAGGTGGCTGAAATTAATTAAATTTTGTGCCTTTTAATTGTAACTGAGGAAGATTATGAATATACAGCTACAGAAATATGCTCTTGGGAGCCCTTTTAATCCACCTTCCAGCTCCAGAGAGGCTAAGCTATACCTAAACCAACCCCAACAGAAGTATAGGTAACCGAAAAGCCTTCCAGTGCCAGAGACCCCTCATGCTCCCCAGGTGATCCACGTCAGGGCTTTGCTATCCTCACATCTGGAAAGCTCCTCCTAGCATTTCAGCTACATCTTCCCAGCTCCCTTTGGCTAAGGCTCATGCTCTTCATCCTTCTCACAGTAGACATGAGAATGGGTCATTCCCTTTCTCTTTGTGAGAGTCTTTTAGACATTTGTTATTTGTGTCCTCCCGTACTCGCCTACATCTTTGGGTAACCTCCTCAGACCTGTGCTCTTGCCGGGTTGTTCTTCTCTCCCTCCTCTGGGAGATGATTCCCCCAAAGTCTTCTCCATTTTCCACATGCATTCATCATTGATAATTACAATTTCAAAATCTTAAATCCAGTTGTCATTTACAGTGCTGTCTGTCTTCCATTTCTTGCCAAATAACTTGAAAAGTTACTTCTCAAGCTGGGTCTATGCTGCTCTATTCTTCTAATCCATTTTGCATGATTTTTAGTTGGCTGCCACGGATAAAGCAGCATGAAAGTAAACTGTGTGATTGAAAGGTACCTTTCCTAAAAGCAGGGGATACAACCTGCTCTCAGCATTTCACTGAGACCTCTGCTCTATCAGCATGTGTTATCTCTGCTGGAAGACAGTCAGATTGCTTCTCCAGGTGATGTGCTCCTGTGAGGGTTTCTTACTGCTAAGTCACAAAGAAACGGCAATGCTGGAGCCTGGTTTTCCTTGAAAGACAACGCCTGTCTTGTAAAGTATCTTATTTCTGAGGTAGTTAGAAAAAGGGGAAAGTTTACTTGGTAGTGCCTATTTCAATACCAATTTTTATACCAAACACTGTTTTCAGCTGTTTTCCAGTGATCAAATGGAAATGTGAGGCAATTCTGTATCTTGTTTCACTGTGATTGTAGATGCACTTTTTGAATTCCCATGGGGTTTTTTGCTTTTCTTTTCTAGTGAGAGAAGCAAAAATAAAAAATCAGAGAATTTTAGAGGAGCGTTGCCCTTCTTTTGCCTGGAAGACATGTAGCCAAACCTTGCTGCCCTTCCCAACCTAATGAAACCAAAGTTTTTTTCCACTTTATTTATAATAATACTATAGCCACAGTACAGAACTCAGAGTTTTTTCTCTTTTTCTTGGGATAAATTCAAATTTGTGTGAATTTTCAAATTACAGAAAAGCAGACTTAATCATGGTACATCTAGGAGCACCTTTGGAAAGCACGGTAATAGCGTGCACATTTCTGTTTGCATGATAAACATGAGCTTCTTTGCTTCTTAAAAGAAGACTAGCAAATAAAGTGATTGCTACTCATCTAGCTAAGGAGGAGACAGGGTCTATACCTTGGACAAGCATCTGAGGCATCGAGGACACGTGTGTTTCATGTTCCCCTTACATAATCATTGGAGATAGCACTTAAACCATGTCCCTGCACACAATATTCACCCAGGGAGATAGTTTGGGGTAGCTCAGTGCTGGAATCACCTCCTGGTTCAAGCATTTACCAAAGACCCCAGGTCCTTTTTAGTCAGTGGTGGGAACCGAGGGAAGGACGGTCTCCTCCAGGACACTGGCTGCTTCTGCAGTGGGGTTTTGCAGAGGCTCAAAGCAGCCAGTGTGCTCTGAAATGCCTCTGGGCCAGGCCTGGTGGGTGAAATAGCGTGTGAACTCACCATCTGCCAAGGTGGTGGGTGTCCAGGAGTTGCTCCAGCCTCAGCCAGGAGCACACCTGAGGTGCTGGTAAGAGCTATGAGCAGAGACGATGCTATGGACATCAGAGCATCCCAAAAGTGGGTGATAGAAGTGTGTGTGTGAGTGTCTGAGGGGCAAAACATTTATAATTAAGCTGTATCTACTGGACAGTTAGGCAGTGTTTATGCAAGTCCTCGTATGAAAAAAGTTTATATGCCAAAGAAAAAAATATTTTTTTGTACCTTGCTCATTCGCGCTGTGTTGAAAACTATCCTTTACATCTGTGGTTGCAAGGATGTGGGGAATAGGGGTCTCGGGCTGCCTTTGCCCCCATTTCTCTTCCTCATTTATAAAGTTTATTCTGTTACACTATACTGACAACAAAAGCCTATCCATGAACAAGTTTATCTGAGTCTCCAACAGTTTCTTTTTCCTGCCCCCCCCATCCCTATAGTAGGTGTTACAGGCACAGACACCTGTAAAGCGCTGAGGATTCCCTGAGCATGGGAGGGTGGTCCTTCCAGTGTCTCCACAAGTCATATCAACAAAATAGTTAATATTTTCTAGGCTACCCAATAGGTTAGAGGGAAAAATCTGTTTCTGGATCTCAGGGAGATCTTGAAAAATAAGGCTTTGACTATGCATCCTCATACTCCTGGAAAGTGCTGGCAGTCACAGTTCTGTCCTTTTAAAACAGTATAATGTCCTTTTTTTTTGCTTTCTGTCAGCAATTTTTTAAGACTTGGTTAAGAAGATCCTTTTGCATGTGGACATCTTATATGAAGCTCTTCATTAAGTGGCTTTTTTATACAAGAAATATAATGTAAACTTAGCAAAGAAGAATAAACACTGACATTCTTCTGCTTATAGAAAATTTGAAGTGTTGGACAAAATAGTTGCATGAAAAAAAACAACTAATCTGGAACTACTTTTTGTTTCCCTAATGGTGAGGCACATGATAAAGTAGATTTTGAAAATCTTTGTGTTGGGAACTGTAGGTCAGATCCCTACCAAACTCCACCGCAGTCCCTGTGAGGGTCCCCTTGTTCTCCTACACCAGCACGGGGGCTGACGCAGCAGAGGGAGGCTCAGGTGCCTCCAGGGTCCTGTCCTCTCTTCAGGGACGTGGCGGCATCACCAGGCACATCCTTGTGCTGCCTGGAAGGCAGAATTGGGTTTGAGGGCTCGGCACAGCCCTGTTGCTGTAAGGGGAATGTGAGGTGCTGCATTTTTAAAATGCAGGTATGGTGCCTGGTAGTGGGTGTTTTTCATCACAGCCTCCTACCTCTGCTGAGAACTGAGCAGGGGAACAAGGGCGTGCTCAAAATGGAGCGTAGGCATTGCTTGCTGCTATTTTTACTTGCATCATTACCAGCCTGCCTTGCTTGTCCTGCTGAGGTGTGCTGAGTTCTTTGAATTAGCAGGAGGCTTGGTTGCGCAGAAGGCAGAATTACAAGTCACAGCACTTCCTACGAGCAAGCACCCGTAAGCATCACTGTCAAGTAGGTTAAGGATGGTACTGCTGCTCGCATCCAGCTGCCAGAGCAGTACAGCAGTGCTAAGGCCGTTTTATTCTGACATGAATTTTTGAACTATAGTTCACTGTTCCTGAGCGTTATCTGGAATTTAAATAATTCCTAGTGATTTATGCGAGCAATCTGGGTTTGGGTGATACTCATGGTCTCCGCCAATCTTTGTTCCCCATTTTTGAGAATCGTTAGTAAAAATGTGAAAAAAACCCAGTCTCTGACTTACCTAGTTGATTTTTTTCCCCATCTATGACTTCAAAATCCCACCCAGGCCCTGTCATGCGCCGCCTGCTTTTGGACAATATTCCTAGCCAGAAACATGTGTCTGAAAACGTAAATGACGCCTTCAGCTGAAGGTTCAAACCATCCAGTGGGCCATCTCTGCCAGGTGCCTTCCCCAGGTCTAAAACCAGTGGCGGCTCCTAGGGCTAAGGGCTAAACCTACAGAGAGGTGCCAGAATTGTGGCACGCACCCTCTGGCATCCCCTGCCTCGGGGATGTGCTGTGCCTGTCGCGTGCCTGGACTCCTCGGGGAGGGGGGGGGAGACGGCCCCTGAGAGCATCTCAGAGCCACCCAGACAAATTGAAAATTGCCCAAAGCAGTAAGTAGGAAATGCCAGCAAGCAAGTAAATAGACTTTATTTGGCATGCTGTGTATAGTCCTGGTCTTCCATGTTCATTAAAAACAGAGTTAAACTGGAATAGAGGCAGAAAAGGGCTAGGGTGCTCTCTTTCCCCTCATGAGCTTCTTATTGCATGCTGTTGGAGCAGCTGGGCTTGTTTTATGTAGCAAATGTAAGGCAGAGATGGGATGTGTTAGCTGCATTCGGCCACTGCAAGGGTGGAAGGAGATAAGCAGAAAGGATGAAGATATACACACCATGGGCACAAGAACAAGTGATGTAAACTGACCGTGAATAAAATTACACTGGGAAATAAAAGATTTCTAACCACATGGGATATAAATTCTGGAATAACTGTCAGCTGAATGCACATCTGCTTTCAAAGCAGAATTTAAACAATATATGAGAGGGATGAGATAAGGTAAGCACATAAGCTGCCTTACTTGCAATGACTTACGTGTTAGAATTTATTTTCCATGGGATAGTCTGAATCATGATGGAAGGAGCATGTCGCACGGGGCACATCGCTACCTTCCCGTCGGACACTTTCTGCGCTGGCAGTCCCTAGTGCACGGCAGTATGTGCTCAGGTGGGGAGGTCCGCTCTAGCCGGTGACCAGGGGCACCGGGCATTTCTCAAGGATGAGTGTTTCAGATCGAACTGGGGAAGCCAGGGTTTTAAAACCACACTTTTGTGTGTCAGGTGAGCATCTGTGTCTTCTGTTTGGATCAGCCGATAGGCTCTGAGGAAAGCTCTGGGGTCAGTAGGACCTTGCAGACAAGGCAGGTGGGGAAATGCCTGGTTTGAAAAATCCTCCTGTGGCTGAGATGGGAGATAAAGCTCTGAGCAGCTCAGTGGCATCAGGCTCTTTCTGGCTGTGCACACACTCCCCAGAGGAAACGTGGCCGCTGTGGGGAGCGGGGAAGGGTGGAACGGTGGCTGGCGCAGGTGGGGAGGGCGCCCGTGCCACGCACGTGCTGGGGACAGGCACAGGCGGTCGGGTGCCTCTGCTTTGGGGGCTACATCTGCTGCTCAGTCCTACATTCAAAAACCCATGAAGCCTTCGGGAGGGAGACATTTTTATTATTCCACACTCAATGTTCCAGATATTTCCAAGGCGTTGCACCCAAAAAAGGTCTTTCCTTCACTTTCTGGTTGCTCCTTCGCTGACTACATTGGAAAAGCATCATCTGTGTAATAAAATCAGCTGAGCATCCCCGACCAAAATGGCGCCAGTGTTTGAGGTCTGGAGATGGTGGTCAGGTCTCCCGCCTTGGAGTGGTGCTGTTCAAATCTCTGTGGTTGTGGACTGTAACAGTATGAAAACATAAGTGCGTGTATAGCTCTTGCAGTGTGTTTCATTCTTCAGCCAAATAAGATATAACCGTGTCTTCTTTACATGCTTTTAAAGACCCTAATCCCTGCAGGAATAAAAATAAATTATTTAGTAGATTAATGTAAACGCTTCATTATACAACCAGAGCTTTTATGTCTGGGACAAAATATTTGTGTTTTCTATCAGTAGGAAAATACATAACATGTACCTGCCCATTATTAATCATCTTTATGTTAAGAAAACCTTTCATTTATGGTTACCAAGTACATATTGTGTGATTAGGCTATTTTAAAATGTGATGAATGGAAATTTTACCTCTCTTCTGCCAATGAGGCAATTTTTTATACTCAGATGATATTTACATTATAAATAGCACAAGCTGACTGCATTAATACTAATAGAATCATTTGTTATTGCTCTCTCAGCACTCCTTGTGAAAGCTGGCTTCATTGGATTTAAATCCAGCCGGAGTGTTTGCCCGAGAAGGTATTTGTGTGCCATTAACACCCCCCCTCCGCACAGGCATTGGGGTGCCAGCGGCAAGGCATGTTTCCCTGCCTGTTAGCTTCACATGGAAACAAATCAGCGGTCTTTCACAACTTAAATTAGACTATTTCTCCCCTCCTCCCCTTGCTGATTTGAAATGCAGTTTTCACATTAATCTTGTGAATAAAGCTTGGAGGTACCTGTATTACATTTCCTTGACCGTTTATATATATCTCCAAATTTCCATGAAAGGTAAATTAGGACATCTGGCTCGCTGCAGTCACAACACTTCTCCTTTCCCCACTTCTTCATACAAACAGTATTTCCTAGGGAGAGCTCCAAGTCTAATGAGATGCTACGGTAGTTAGACAAACGCTGCTGGGCGATAGTGCGGAGTACGCTGCTAGCGTGATTAACTCACTGCAAGGTCTCTTCATCACAGAAATACATTTCTGCACTGAAATACATTTCTGCACTCAACCCCTTCAGCAAAAAAAAGACTAGTTACAGTACGAGGGCTGAAATTACCCTCTCTCATAGGAGTTTCCAACAGTGCTTAAAGCCGTGTCACAGCCCTGATGGGAGTGGGGATACAGAAAATCCCAGTGCTGGACCTTGCTGTGGACCTCCAGCACCATCCGGCACCATCCCCCGGCTCGTGGGGAATAGGAGGTTGCGAGCTTCAGCTCAGCACGCTTTGTTTTACTTCTCTTTGGGTAATAACACCGCACACAGACACAGAGCCACACGCACGCGGAGCTGCATTGAAAGCACTCCGAGAGGCAACGGCCAGCAGCACTGCAGCTCGTGCCAGGACCTCGGTGCGTGGTCGTCACCGGACCCTGCTTGGCTTTTCCCATGGGGCTACTGCTGGTCCAGAGCTGGGGAGGCACTAGCCCCGCTTCGGGAGCAAGCTGTTCAACATTTTGTTTTTCCTCACTGTCAGATGTGTGGCCCCAGGCCTTATTTACCGAATGCTAGCCAAACCCAGCTCTCAAATACTAATTTCCTAATAGGTTTTTTTTTTTTTCCCTGTGGCATTCATTACCCCATAATGTGACTGCTTCACAAACATTAATTAACTTACCTTCACGACACGCCTGCAGCAGCGGAGAGGCGCCGCTGGCCTCGCTTCCAGCCCCTCTGAGGCACAGCGTGGTGCACACCAACACCTACCTGCCAAGGGCTGGCCCGAGGCGAGCTCGCGGCGGGGGCAGGAGGAGTGAGGAGGAAACTTCGGTGAATTTTGCTCAAGCATGTATGTACTTAAGAGCCCCCCCGAACACCTGAGGTACTGCAGGATTGGCAAAATCTCGCCCTACCTGAAGTCAGAAGATGTTCTAGTTGGGTGTTATTCTCTGTCCTTTCTGCCATGCCAAGGCACTGGGCTAGGACCACGGCTTCTGGTGCCCTGAGAATCAGCACCACGGTGAAACCAATGGGGACATCTCCATCCTTGTAACTCCTACAGCTTCCTCATGAGAAGCATCAGAGCAGCTAGTTAGGTTACTGGTGGTAGGAGATGACATCTCCATCGTCTGAAACAAGACCACAAACAATTGAGCAAAACCAAAACAGTGGATAGCTGAAATCCCAACTTTCTCTTTTCAAGTATCTTGCTTTATTAACTAGTAGAGAAATAAATATGAAACAGCTGTTAGTCACAAAGGGAAGTGTTCAGACCATCTGCAACAGGGCCAGCGTCGAAGATAGCAATGACTGATGTAGACTCCCTATAGCCATATTCTACCCCTATGGCTGATGGAGGGAGTTGGGCAGGTTGGGTTAGACACCTAGGCATGACCTGTGTGAACATCCCCAGACTGCAGAGACCAAGGTGTGACCACCCCAGGCTTTTGGAAGTCTGAACAACTCAGTGCTTTCTGGTGTGGGAGATACTAAAACGTACCTTTGTGTCATAGCAGGCAGTTTGACTGTGGTATGGCTTTATCAGAGACATGGAGCGAATCATCATCTCTCTGTGAAGAGAATATGTATGAGGAATAACTGGAAGGACACTGCAAATGGAGAACAGCAACGCTGAAACCATCAAAACTGTGATGCTGCATTACTGCTCTGTAATGCTCTGCTTACCAGAAATGGATCCGCATCCTCATTTTATGCATCTTCTCACATTTGGACCCCAGATACTGCATTGCTTTTAATATTTATTTTTATGTGCATAGATGCTTAGTCACTGTTAGATTCTAATTAGACAGCATTATTTAGAAATGTAAGATTTCCCAAAAGATGGCATATGGAGTGTCTTGCTATGGTAATTGGTGGTTTTGCTCATTCCTAGATTACAGACGTCATAATTATTTCACATCATCTTCCTGCTAGTTGGAAAAAATCTGTTTACTTTTTTTTGATGGGGGGGAGGAAGGAGACCAGCTGCTTATTTATATATGTTGGTTTGTTATGCTGAGAAAAAGAGACATACAATAGCACAAAGTGTCCCGTTTCACATTTTCTGTCTTCTCTTAGGGTATGCATCAGCTGCCACTAGAGATAATCACAGTTTTGTCCCTTCCAGGTGTTTCAAAATGTCTCCCTTAATATAGTTTATATACAAACAACATGCATTTCATAGTCAATACCTTGACAAAATGTTTTTTAGGGTTTTGTTTCTGAATAAATATTGCCATTATTTAAACACTGAATCAAACTTCCTGCGTTTTGCAATTATATCACTAACCTGATTTGTACAGCTGCTAAAGTAAACTTGGAGAATTATATTAGCAAGCAGCATCTCTAACCTCTTTCATGTTATTTTTTTAGCTCCATTAGAGCAACAGTAACAAAATACCTTTTAAGATGTTTTCTTTGTTCTCTACATCATAGTATTCAGTGGAGCTGAGATGAGTGTACGTGCACCATTATTCCATGGGATCTTAGATTGCTTTGGGGGTAAGTTCTGAGTAATGAAAAGTTCAAATAAATAAATCGCAGCCCACAAAATCCTCTCATCCTTCTACCATGTTATTCTCTTCCAAAACCTCAGCTTGATTTCACGGTCACAACTGCAGTATCAAGATGTCTTCAAAGCAACAGTTTAATTTCTTTTGCAACTGCAGAACATGACTTCTGCTTTTGTGCCACTTTACACCGCCTCACAATTACCTTCAGCTCCCCAGTGCCCACAGTTCAACCAAAATCTTTGGGGTGGGGATCTTTTATCTAATATGTCTCTCATTAATCCGGTGTCCCTAAACACTAAGGTACCATTAATAAAATACCCATGCATGCAGTCAGGTTATGACAGGGATTTTTGAAGAGGCTATTGGTTGTTGCAAGTACTTCTTTAAAACAAATCCTTGAGGATTTACTGAAATCCATGAATTTTAACCTTATTGCCAACCTCCATCATCTGTCATTAAAACTGTACTTCATAGAAGCTCATTTGTCCAAATATTTCAGCTGTGGTTTTGATGTCTATTTTATCTCTGCCCAGCCAGCACAGCAAGCTTTAGAAGCTTAAAAAATAAGATTCTCAAAGACTTTTGGGACTAGAGATAGGTAATGCTATCTCTTGGCATAAGATCTAATCAACTGTTTCGAAATAGTGCCGTTCCTTGACACTATTTCAAGAGAGCTGCTGGAGAAGCTCATTTCTGCAGTGGCATATTTTGATGGCTGCAGTCTGCACGTGGGGTGTGTGGGTGTTCAAAAGAAACAAACAGGTAAAATACAGCACTGCAGTGTCAAAAAGGGTCTCCTGGTCTCCTTTCCTTAACTTTGAAGCTGATGTGAGCTTGCTGTTGCCGTTGTGGAAATGCGGGTGGAAGAGAGCAGGTGTGTACGTTTCCAGACCACTGTTGTGGGAAAGAGTGAGCGTTTTCCAGACTCCCAGATCCAGTGGCTCCTCTCCATCAGCCCAGACTGCCATCGGCTCTGGGGGACGAAGGCTATGGGGAGCAGTCTGCGACCCGTGGTGCTCTCCAATTCACTAATGGAGACTGTCGTGACCTCAGTCGGAGGAAGCTGGCCCGAAGCTTGCCCCTTCCTTCAGACACATCCCAAACAGCCTTTTTTGAGCTGCTCTAAGTACAGCTTCAAGTTACAGCAGTGAATACCTCCGGCATGGACTCCTGTGGTTTGTGACCGATGGCCAGGATCACTCAGGAGACATGGGAGAGGCTGAAGCGATGAAGACCAGCCCAAACACAGAGGTGGAAATGGGAGGGTGCCAGAGGACCACCGCATAGGACCCCAGGCAACAGCCCAAGTGCCCTTAGAAAGGGTCTGGACTCTGGGTGTTGTGGGGTTTTTTTTCCTTTTTTCCCCCCAGCAAACTAGTTTGCGTTTTTGCACATATCAAGATGATTACAATATTCCTGCCTTGTGTCTTGGATCTTAATTATACTTTCAATCTTCCTTTCAATCACTTTAATTAATTTCTTATTTATTTCTCTCAGATATTCAAACATGTCTGTTGGAGTAGATAAAATGGAGCCAGGGTACCAGATCAAATCCTGGCACAAAATTATCCATCACATTTAAACACGGGTAGGGGGTGAGGGAATTCAGGGAATGTAGTCCTCTGTGAATTCTACCAGGCCCCTGGAGCACGAGGCTAGAAAGTGACCTCTGATCACTTTTCTAACAAAAATATGGCCACCAGCCCAAACTGGTCATTCTCAGTGCCTCCCTATGGCTGGGCTGGGGAGCTGGCCTGTTTGCGATCACTCCCACCATAAATGTCCCATGTGGTTTTTGGATGTGGATAGGTTCATTTCAGTGGTAGTTCAGCATGCTAGTGTTTTTGCAAATTTAAGAAGTGACCTTTCATCTTCGAGTGCCAATGTGCATTTTTGTAAGTAGACCTCTTAGCTCTAAACATTGCAGTGCTTCCTTCTGTGAAAATACTTCCTTATCTCCTGGTGGTCTTGTCTGGACGAAACATGTAAGCAAGCAGAGGTACTGCAGCAATAGGAGGCTCCATTGCATAACTAAGATCAGCTTAATCGATTTATGAGTGCCAAGATCATGGACAACTCTTTTCAGATGCTATCTATGTGTCCTGTGTTTGTGTACAGTGAGGTAGAGAGGAGGACCTGGGATCTCAAATGTTGTAAATCAGGCAAACCTAAGCAGATTTACACAAGTTGACCATTTGGGTGAAGGCCATCCAGGTCATGGTATGGTCCCACAAAAGCTGTGCAGGCAGAACCAAGGAGGTGAAGTGGGGCCAGGAGCCCTGAGAGATGGTGCAAGACAGGACCCATCAAAGGGAATCTTTGCCAAATGGCAGCCTGGCAAGCAGTACAGCTGGTGTCTTCAGTAACTCAGCTGTTAAGTTATAGGTAATCATTGACCTAAACTGTTTTTTCAGTAAGTCTATACATCTATCTAATATAGGCTCAAGCAATTTAACTGTACCCCACATCAGTACCTGACTGGTACAACCAAACCTGCCCAGGCACACTGCACTGGGAAAGGATTTGGGATGACACGTTACTGAGCTAAGAGGCAACATGCGAAAGGGAAATTAACATTTATTCAAAGCCAACATTAATTTGTTCAAAATAGCACAGGTTTTAAGTTCTTAAGGCTCCCAGGGTGCTTAATACATTTTGAATGCATAATGATGAATTAACATTCCAAGACTTTCCCTTTCTTATATTGATGTGGGTCTGAGGGGAGATAAAAAGTTGGGTTTGATGTCATTGTTATGTAATTAGACTTCTTTGGACTTTCATTAGCCAGTGCAATTGCTCCCTTGGACCTGTCCATGTAGTGTGATTTGTAATTCAGCATGGAATAGGTTTCCTTGGCTTCACGTAATTGCTCAAATTTTTATTTGTCAACTGTTGTAGATGACAAGCATTTTCAGTTCTGCATAGACAGGCAAATGCTGCTTAAAATAACCCACCTCCTGCAATTCTTCCCTCAGGAGCTTATCCATGAACATTTTCAGTGTACCGATTAATGAGACCAAGCTTCCCCCTCCCACTCATCTGATTAAAATATTTAAAGGAATACTAGACAAATTCGGATTGTCTAGTGTGTACTAGACATGCTTTTCTCTGTATTAGCTGACTCTTGCTCATCTTCATAAAAGAGGGAGAGGAAAGCTCAATAAATCAGAAGTCTGATACTGTCTAAATCAAGAATGGTCTCTTCCATTGAAGGAGAAAAACATTAATACATGGCAGATAGATAGGTATCAATTTGGATCAAATATTACTATTGGCTGGATGGTCGCACTCAAAGAGTTGTGATCAACAGCTCAATGTCCAAGTGGAGAACGGTGACGAGTGGTGTTCCTCAGGGGTCGGTACTGGGACCAGCACTGTTCAACATCTTTGTCGGCGACATGGACAGTGGGATTGAGTGCACCATCAGCAAGTTTGCCGACGACACCAAGCTGCGTGGTGCGGTCGACACACTGGAGGGAAGGGATGCCATCCAGAGGGACCTTGACAGGCTGGAGAGGTGGGCCCGTGCAAAGTGCGTGAAGTTCAACAAGGCCAAGTGCAAGGTCCCGCACGTGGGTCGGCGCAATCCCAAGCACGACTATAGGCTGGGCGAGGAGTGGATTGAAAGCAGCCCCAAGGAGAAGGACTTGGGGGTATTGATTGATGAGAAGCTCAACATGAGCCGGCAGTGTGTGCTTGCAGCCCAGAAAGCCAGTTGTGTCCTGGCTGCATCAAAAGACGTGTGACCAGCAGGTCGAGGGAGGTGATCCTGCCCCTCTACTCTGCTCTTGTGTCACCCCACCTGGAGTACTGCGTCCAGCTCTGGGGGCCCCAGTACAAGAGAGACATGGAGCTGTTGGAGCGAGTCCAGAGGAGGGCCATGAAGCTGATCAGAGGGCTGGAGCACCTCTCCTATGAGGACAGGCTGAGAGAATAGGGATTGTTCAGCCTGGAGAAAAGGCGGCTCCGGGGAGATCTAATTGCGGCTTTCCAGTACCTGCAGGGGACCTACAGGAAAGCTGGTGAGGGACTGTTTATCAGGGAGTGTAGTGACAGGACAAGGGGTAATGGATGTAAGCTGAAGGAGGGCGGATTTAGATTAGATGTTAGAAAGAAATTCTTCCCTGTGAGAGTGGTGAGGCACTGGAACAGGTTGCCCAGAGAAGCTGTGGATGCCCCCTCCCTGGAAGTGTTCAAGGCCAGGTTGGATGGGGCTTTGGGCAACGTGGTCTAGTGGAGGGTGTCCCTGCCTGTAGCAGTTGGGTTGGAACTAGATGATCTTTGAGGTCCCTTCCAATCCAACCCAACCCATTCTATGATTCTATGATTCTATGATTCTGAAACAAGCAGTGAAATAGGCAGCAAGGTTGTTATATTGTGTAAGTTAAAGAAGCATCTGTTGCAACTGGATTTTAAAAAAAATTAATAATTGTGTCTGCCAAAATGGTAACAGTCTGTGGTTCAGGTGGAAAATGGGAAGCCCCAGTCTGAGAATCTAGGGGTCTTTGCATGAAATATGTTAACCTCACCGTTCGTATGGGATAAGCATGCCTGACATTTGGTAACGGAATGTTACGGCAGGCATCAGGCACTGTCCATTTCAGCTGCTCATATGTGAATCACACAGATTCTTCTTGTCAAAGTCAATGGTCCTCTTCATCTGCTCGCCATTTTTGATACCAACTGTGCTCTTCAATGCAGGGCTAATCTATATATTCCTAGGAGGGGTATAAAATTTATGAGAGTGCTGAGTGAACTGCATCCAAATGGGCCACTCTGAGGCGAATAGAAATAAAAAAAAACAAATCCTCTACAACAATGACTTAGGAATCCTGATTTTCATATATACGGACATGAAATCAATGGGCAGATGTGTGCTATGCTTAACACATGTAAGCAGGTATGTTTGGGAAGGCATGAATACAGAGCAAGGAACAGTGACTTTTGTTACAAGTACAGCTCCCGCAAATATATATCCATATACTGACTTTAAACTACCTTTAAATGTACGTGCCTCTGCATCCTCTACAACCTTCAGCCTCTTGAAACTCACTGTGACCCACCGTCCCTTCATGAAGCTGTGAAATACTGTCACCAATGTTTTAGAAATGGGGAAGAGGGAGGCTGAGGACTGAGTTCTCAAAGGCAAGCTGGAGCCAAAACACAACCCATGTCCATGCCAGCAGCACCCACGTCATGCCCCAGGTTACAGGCCAAGTCTCCAACAAAGCTCAGGAATGACCAGGAGCCTCCCGAAGCCAAAAGCACCTCCTCGGCAGAATGGAAACTGCTCAGCAAGTCTTCCTCTGCTACGCCTGCAAGCAGATAGCACAGCTTTGCCCCAGCCCAGGAAACCCATGTGTGAGGATGGGCTGGGGCTGAGGGTGGGCTCCGGCCCCTTTGCACCAGCCGAGTCAAACAAAGTGAGGGTGGAGAAGCAATCGCTACAGAAAATGAGAAGTAGGCTTTCTTATTGGAAAGCTTGTTTTAGTTCCTCTAGTTAGATTATGGGAACTTTAATAAGAGCTTTCAATCCTACAATTTTCCTCTGACTTTTTATTTTCCTGCTAAGAAAAAAAAGCGGTGTGTGGGAAGAAATGCTGACCAGAGGTGTTTCTGATGGAGTCAGTGGTGTCCGGGAGCAGGATGCAGCTGCTCAACCACAACATAATTATTCTCTCTTTCAAGAGAAAACCCAGATAAGACAGTATTAACTGAGGAGGGAAAGTTTAAAGCTCTGCTGATAAACGTCGAGTGGGAATGAGACAAGCTGCTTGGACAGGACATGCCCTGTGGAAGAGGGTGCATCAGATGACAGTGACATCCAGATCTTGCTGCTCATCCCTGGGGCTTTTCATCTCCCCAGATATCCCCTCTGCAGTGGCTCCTGAGGTCTGCGGGGCAGGAGTGGGTGGCAGGAGGACCACGGGTTTTGATGCCAGTGAGCTGAATATGGAAGTGAAGGTATTAATAATGGTCCTACCAGGTTTGGGAGCTTGAGGTGAGAACCTCTACCCTGTTACTGTGGCCGATGTGACACTGAGCCTTTGCCGTCTGCTGGCTGGCAAAGGCACCAAAACGGGTGGGAGGAGGAAAAGTGAAGTGAGACAGGAGGGTGAGAAGAAAAGCTCAGGAGAGGTTCATTGAGAGGAGGTGGAGAGCAAGCAACTGAGTAATATGGACATGAATGAGCAGGCAGAGTGACCGAGCCACGTGCATGCAGTGTGCCCGGTACGGCTCCCATCCTTCCAGGTCAAGAGGGGTTGCTCTGATTAATGATTTCACCAGCATGTGAGAGAGATGCTAAAGAACTTTCTCCTTAATCCACAAGCAAGGCACAAATAGTTTCTGATTGAAAACGATATTAAAATTGTTGATTTTTACAGAAAAAAATAACATCCATTAATCAAACAAATGGCACACTCAGGAATTGAGCAGTGTGGGAGAGCAAACTGATTGCAGGAGTTGTCTGTTCCCCCTACGTCGCTCAGCATTTCAAATTGTACATAATACCCAGCTTTATTATTTGCTGGCCCTTTAAGTTGGAATTGAAATGCAATTAAAATAGCACTTGAGAGAGCCATACATTTTAATTAATGGCCTGCATTGCTGAGAAGTTGGAAAACAAAGAGAGCATTGCCCACTTGCAATGAGTAAATCAAGACAGATGCGTTCCTGGGCATCCATACATCAATATGACGACATAATCAAGTAAAGCGAGAAACCCATCTCTGCTGTAATATCACCCGTTTTGCTTCAGAAATTTAGCCCAACGGGTGCATATGATAAGTTGAGTGCCAGCCGAACAGCCTCAGTTTTTAAAAATGGGACAAAATATATCTAAGTGGATGTAATTTTCCCGCAGGTCTCCAAACCCAAGAGGAGCCCCCGTGAGACTCAGCCCGCCGAACTCCCCTCCCCGCCAAGCTGCCTCTCCTTTCGGTTTCCAGCTCCCAGACCTCTTGCCCTGAGCTGCCAAATTGGTGGCTCAGATGCAGCAATCACAGATTGGGGGGGGTGAGGGGGGGTGACACCTACAAGTGGTGTGAGAAAGGTGTGAGCCCCCCCCATGATGGAAAATCTGGGGTTTGCTCCAGCTCAACAAGCTTGTTGGAGCCCGGGCCGGCATTTGCTTTTCCCCTACAAGCACAGACACCGCCGGGGAGTGCTCCCAGCAGCACTGCTCCCATGGACAGCTTGGATGCAGCACCTCTCTTTTGGAGGGTACCCAGGTTATACAGTGTATGTGTGTGTGTGTATATATATATATTTATGCCAAAGATTGGTAGCAGGCAGATTTGCAAGCATAGATGCGGCCTTTCTCTCTCAGTCCCTAAGTTCATGAATATTTTAGTTGATGATCATCTTGTACATAGCATTTACCTGGAAACATATTGACACACCGAAAAACAAATAACGCCACTAAATTTTGCTAAATAAATAGCAAAATGGGAAGCGGTTCACGTGATATAAGTCGCAGAGAGTTTAAAGAGTATGGATATCCACCCACACATCACACACCAGTTATGAGTTTTGCTAAAGAGCAGGGGCTACATAGAAGAGATTTCCTCAGCCCTTTACAAGGGGAAAACCAAACTGAACCAAAACAGAAAAGGTCAAACTCTTAGTAAGAGCAGAAACTGAAATGAGAGACTGGGAAAAAAAAGCAAACCTAGAAATCATTTTAAAGCACATTTAGAGACCTTAAAATTACAGACCACAGAGGTAACAATTTGCAGAGTACAGCATTTTTTTAGGAAATCAGTCTGTCCTGGACTAGGGGAACTCCAGGGAAAAGTGGCAAAAGAAAGGCGCTTATGAAGCAGGATGACAGAGGAAATTGGCTGTTGTCAGTATGAGATAATGAGCCTTAACAGAAATAAGTTGAGCTGCCCTGTCCCCTTGTTCATTTCTCAGCTAAATCTGACCATTTTGGAGGAGACGTGGACAACCTTTGGGGTATAATCTAACAGCAGGCTCCGATCTAGGCACCCTCAGCAAAACGCAGAAAGGACTGGGATAGAGAAGTGAGAAAGTATCTCTTAACAAGTCAGTAGTCCTCCTGCATTTCGAGTGCTTTAGCCAGTTTTGGTCACCTCATCTTAAAACACACGAGGCTGAAACCAATGGGCTCCAGAGAGGGGTCAGCAAACAAGAGAACACAGGGAAAAGCTCTTCTTCCTTCCACCTCGAGTGGAGGTAGCTGAAGGCTTTCCATTCATCTCGAAAGAGCAGTTTGGCTATTGACACTTGTTCTATGTCATGGAGGGCTGCAAATCACAAACTGACCTGCCATCCACCTTTGCAGAAGTACGTCCTCCCCCGAGCAGCCTCCTAAGACAGACACCAGCGCAGATCAGCCCGCTGCCATAGCCAGGGAAGGCAAGGGTTTGCTTCTGCAGCCTTTGGCAAGATTGCACGCTGGTAGAAACCAGCTCAGAGAAGAAACTGCAATGCTCTGGATATAAGGAAATGTCCAAAAGCTACCAAGAACAGCTAATATTCTTTATTTTATATCCATTGGTTGAGATGTATGGATTTTATGGTGAGGAGCTTCTCTCCTACAACACGAAGCTACAAAATCAGGTTTTATTTGTGTCTGTCTTCTTACTTTTTCCCCTCTTGGGAATACCCTGAGATTAAGTTGCCAATGTTGGCTGATGGGACCACTGACTCTTTCTGTGGCCACTGCTTCTTCAGTTGGCTCACACCACGTTACTGAGTAACCCAGCCCAGTCAATCCATTTAGCACATACGTCTACAACAAAGTGTCAGAGGGGCCATGGGCAGACATAAGTATCCCTCTGCCTGCTCTGCACATCTTGACTAGGCAGGAGACACAGATCTACATGTCCAGACCAAGGAAGTCCTTGGCACATGTATGTGTGCAGAAGTGGAGTTGCATGTGCAGTGATTGGGGCGACTAGGGAGAAAGAAAAAGCAGGTTTTTTGCAGCCTGGCTTCTATCACTTCTGTCTTTTTATTAAATATGGTTGGAAAATATTTCTCAAGCGGAAAACAGTTGCTTGTTTATTTTGTTTAGTTTTTCTCAGCATTTAATAGCTCTTTTTAAAAGTATCACCAAGGTTTTCTAGCAACTGGCAGTCATAGCAACATGCATCCACTTCAGAGTGCACGATTTATCGCTGAGATCAGAGGAAGGTGGGTGGCCCTTAATCCACACCTGCGTATTCACTGGGGAAACAGCAAAGCTGAAGTACTTTGTCTTCTGGGAAGTCTGCTTTAGTGTGCAGATCTCCTCCTGGCAGCATCTTAGCAGAAACTGGAATATCATATTGACACTCTGACTTGTGAAACGAAGCCCAAACAGGCCCCTTACCAGCCCCATTTTTTTTTCCTGAGGTATGAAAATGGGGATGGGGATGATGCACATGGAAGATCACTAGTGGCTGAAGCAAAGGGACCTAATTAGAGTCCTAGGTAAGTGTGCTGAAGTGAAGGCAGGGAATTTGGATGAAACAAAAAGTCACTGTGTAGTTATTAAAATAACTTTCTAAACAATGATGAACTACATATTTAGGGTTATGCTGTATTTTGAACTTTGATTTACTCACAGGGTTATGTCTTAATTGCCAACTTTTATAGTGAGACAAACCAAACACAGTCAATCTGAGCCCCTAAATCTACATACTATCATTGATGTCAAGGAAAAAATCCTCTTCTCTAATGATCAAAGACTGAAGGTGAACTTGAACTTTCCAAGAACCTGAGGTAGAATTTGAATAAGAAGTTGTAATGAAAATGGCATGAGCTTTTGGATCAGGTATCCAAGATGACATACTAAAAATAAAGGAGGATATCTCCCCTTCTTTTGTCATCTGTCCATACCACTGTGGGCACACAGACCTGACCCCTTTCCACCTCAGAGCACCTTCCCACGGGCCACTTTCTGCATGTTCGCTGCTTTTGTCCTGCCTATTCTGTAGGCGAAAACCATAAAACCAAGTCGGTGGTGTAACTGGTAAACAAATGGCAAGTTCACCCAGCTGGCATGCTAGAGAAGTGGGAAAATTGCATTATCCTGAACTAAAAGTGGATAAAATCCATTTGTCTACAGTTACCCTTGATTATACTTTTGTTTTGTCCTTAAGTTTTGAATCCAGTTTGTAGGCAAAGCTTTGCTTTAAGCAAAGCATTTGCAATGGGACATAATTGGCAACAAGCTAAATACGGGGGTGGGGGGAAAATCCCAGAGAAGCTACTGGAGGATCTTCACTGTCAGCAATTTAGCATTTAAAAGCTTTCCTGAAGATCTACACCATATTTTCTGGCCTTAAGTCCTTACAGTGTTCCCTCATCTGTGCCCATAATCAGCACTGGTTATTTTTGCCACCGTTACCTCCAGCCCTCTCAGGTACTCTCCCCACGGGTGTATTCCTCAAAGGAGGCTCTGGCAGAGATGTAGCACATGTACTGGAAAAGCTGTTTCACGTGTATGTCTGTGAAGGAAACAAAACACACACCTAAAACTACTCGTACATATTCATCAGGTTTTGCTAATTAAACATGAGAAGAGTCAATTTTTTCAGGAATCCATCTCTCTTTTTTGTTTGTAAAGCCAGGAAGTTTGAGTGCCCAGTCTTTAAAGATAAACTTTCAGAGGTAAAAAACAGGACCAAAAACCTGAGCTTCTCAGGATTCAAGAACTGGCACAAAATAGAAAGCCATAGCTAGACTCAACTGGGAGTACAGCGACCCAAAATGTTTGCTTGCCTCTCCACTGCAGCCTGTCCGTGACTAAAGCCACCCGTGGTTATAAGGCACCATCGATTGGATCCAGCCTCAGGAAATCCCAATGCTATTGACTGATTTCTGGTAGGAGAGGATGGAGGGGGATACCCAAAACGTGCCCTCTTTTTACATGCCTTCCCTACAGACATGCTGCCTCCTGGCAGAGCCCAGGCACTGACCTAGGTGGACCTTTCTCTGGTCTTTTCTAGGGTCCCCTCTGGTGGAGCAGTCCAGACAACTCCCAGATTTTCTTCTTGCTGGCTCCAAAAGTGGCACCCACTCTCCTAGATGTTGCATGCGAGTCTATGTTTGTCTTGGTTTTGTCTTCCTGTTTGCTAAGAAGGGTTTCAGGGGTGCAGGCCAGCCTCCTGCTGCCCACCAGGACCTTTGGGCTTGGTGCCCATGACCCATGGCCACGGGCAGATGTGACCCAGCACTTCTTTGGTGTACTGCAGGTTAATGGCAATGAAGCTGGGGCTTGGGCTGCCCCCAGAAAATTGGGACATCCGGGAAAAGAAGAAAAAAAGGACTCCAGGATGGCTGAAGCAACACCCTGCAGGACTGACCCACTGCTGGGGTCAAGGGTCCCTTTGCAGGACCCTGAACTGCCTTGATAACACCTGAGGTTTCCCCATGGGGCAGCTCAAGGACTGAACAGGTTAACTGGGAAAAAAACACATTAGATCTTTAAAAACAGTATTGGTGGGCAGCCCTGTGCTGTGTAATAGAAAGAAAACTCGGCACACGGCTGGGTAATCCTGTGATATTTTGAAGAAATCGTGCCCCCTGCTGATTTAATTAGATTTTTTTTAGCCTCGGCTCTAAACCTGGTGAGAACATTCAAACATACTGATTAGTGTTCAAGGTCAATAACTCAGATGTCCTGCTGGATAGTAAAAATCTTCTCTTTCAATCCTGAAATAAGATGCTTATTATTGATTTTTTGGAAGCAGAAGGCAAAAGATGAATGGTATATCTTTGCAGGGCCAGCCTTTCTGAGACCATGCCTAGCATTTTACATGCCCTTTGCAGCATTTAATGGGGAAATAAAAGCCTGGAATAATAATACGAACAGAAATTTGTGACTAGGGGATTCGCTGGGTTTATAAACCCTCCGTGAATGTTTGTGACTTCTCCCCATGGCAAAATCATCTCATTTCCCAGCCTGCCTACAAAGGACAATCATGCCCATTTAAAATGGTCACGAGTGATTAGCACAGTAAAAATAAATCACAGTGGAACAGAAACCACTGTTATTTTACGAGATGGTTTTTTTATACCCCAATATCTAAGATCAATTTTCTCAATGGTCAGCAGTATAAAAAAAAGCATGTTTTTCAGAAAAACCTCAGCTGTGTCAAACTGGCTAGCATGGAGGTCACCCGCAAAGATTCTGTCCTTGCAGGTTGGACAACAAAAGCAGGGAAAAAAAAGAAAGAAAACCCAGCGGTGTGCTGCCATGGGAGTGTGAATTGGGCTCCTGGCCAGCCCCACACTCCCGTCCCGCAGTGGGGCTGGATGTGGGCTCACGCTCCCCGCCTTGCTCCCCAGGAAAGGGTCACCAAACCCCCATTTCCCACTGCCCCATTTCCATCTGGCGGTTTGGGGGTCGCTGGGGCTGTGGTACAGACATGTTCCTGCTGGATTTAAGCTCGTCCAATATTTTTTTCCCCTAAACCCCTCCCTTCTGTGCTTTGCGGTCCTGTTTTGTGCTCTGCTATTGTTAAAGCGACTCTCAGTGACATTTTCTTTTGGCTTCCCTCTTCCCAGTCGCTAGACCGCAAACCTGCTTTCACTGGAAGGGCATCGACTACCCTCTAGTGGATATTTTTGGAAAATATAGCTCAGCTCTTTATTGGTCTCCGGAGACTCAGCAGCAGCTCTCTGGAAAGCCTTGTGTTTATAGTTAAGATACACAAGGGATGGATTACAGTAAGTACAGCACATGCTAACAGTTGCAAACTCTTACAAGCGCTCCTTCTCTTTAGTTAAATCAAACATGAAGGGCAAACAAGATTAAAAATCAATACTTCAGAGAGAAACTGCTTGAGTCTTTTGAACTAGTAGGAGTGTACAAGGGCAAAAATACCCATAAGGAAAAAACAATCTGCCAATAATGTCCATTTTCAGTTTTTGGAATAGCTTGGGATGGCATCGGGCCCCTGACTTATGGCATCTAAGGACAGGCTGGAAATTACGGCAGGGAGCTCCTGGGAGGAGCAAGGATATATCCCCATGATTGGCCTTCTCACCCTTTATTTATTAGCTTTATTAGTCATCTGTTTTTTTTTAAAATTAGCTAATGCATTTGCTCTTTGCTTCCTGTGAACCATAGGTGGCGGGTTAGCCTTCGCAGACAGACAAAAATCCCACCCAGTTGCTTACTCACTCCCGCTCCTCAGAAAAATGGGATGAAAAAGGTCTTGTGTCAAGGTAAGGCCAGGGAGCTCACTTGCTAGTTACCATCACAGGCAAAACAGACTTGATTGGGGGAAAGAATATTTTAATTTGTTGCCAATTAAAATAGATTCAGGTAGTGACAAAGACAAACATTAAAATGGTATTTTTCTTCTCCCCCTTTTCCCAGGTTCAGCTTCATTCCCATCTCCTCTGCCTCCTGCTCCCCCAAGGTTGCACAGGAGGAGGGGGAGTGGGAGCCGGGGTCGGTCCATATCAGCTCCTCTCTGCCGCTCCTTCCTCTTCATGTTTTTCCCCTGCTGCAGTGTGGGGTGCTTCATAGGCTGCAGCCCTTCAGGATAAACCCGCTCCAGCGTGGGTCTTCAACAGCATGGTGGATATCTGCTCCAGTCCTGGAGTACCTCCTCCCCTGCCCCTTCCTTCTCCTCCTCCCACCGTGGTGTCCCCTCTGCTGTTTTTCACTTTTCCCCTTCTCCTCTGCCCATCCAGCGTTTTCTGCCCTTTCTGATACCACTTACCAGTAACGTTTTCACCAAAGTGGTGTATGGTACTGAACCAAAAAATTAACAGAAAACCAAATATCTGCCTACATAGAGTGCAGAAAATAGTCTCTGTGCAGAAAAACCCTCCATGCCTTTCTCCTCTTCATCACAGCGAGCAGCGTTAGTTTCTGTTCCTGTCATCTATCGGTCCAATCCCTCTGTCAGCAGTCTCATTGGTTCACCTTGGGCTGATGTCAGACTAAATGTCATACAATTACCAGGCTCACCTTTATACCTTTTTAACAATAGCTTGATGCTAATACTCTGTAAGACTTCAGGAATTTCCCTGGTACACCAGGTTGTATTCAAAATTAACATGAGTGGGCCAATTATCTCCTAGGCAGATCTTCCAAGCCTCCTGAGTATGTAGCAAGACATACCTATTTATGTCTAATACAGATTTTTAATGTCCTCACTTGTAACTTAGCAGCTCACAAATATGAATTCTCTCATTTTGCTCTAATATACCATCCTGCATCTTTCTAAATGCATAACAAATATTTATCTGTCTTTACCTTTTCTCTCCCATCTCCTTAGTAGGGAGCTGCTGCAGCTGCTGCCTGCTGTTTTTCAGGGACATCTGTCAGGCTTTGCCCTTTGCGTGTCTCATTTCTCTCCTGAAGCACAAGCTCCATGCTGGTCTGCTGGATACTTAATAAAAAATACAGTACCTCTGCCAACGTAAAAGGCTTCTGGACCTCTCCTGGTGGTATGTTGTAAGATCACCTCTTTTTTTAACGCCCTTTCTTGTGGAGCTTTTGGCTGTGACTCCTGAAGCTAGACCTCATGCACCGTTCTTACGCCAAATGTTGGTCACTGTTGAAGGTTCAATTTCTGAACCACCCCAATGGGTGGAGTTTTCCTTTTTGCTGGGAATCACCATTATTTCCAGAAGGTAGCTGGCTGTCCATTTGTCATGATTTAAGAGAAAACCAGACTCTTTCTATATACACATAGGTAAAAGGCCAGTTGAGCCCTGCACCCTCTCTCTAACCTCCTCTTTCAGATCTTCCATAGTCCACCCTCTCCACTAACAGCCGAGACACCTCCAGCCTCCCTCTGCCCTGTCTCTGGGTTGGTCAAGGTTTCCGAAGGGCGAGTGTTTGGTGAGGACACATTTCCGGTAATGGGCAGGGGTCATCTGAGGAGCTTCTCAGTCACTGGAAATTGGCTCTGACCTGGGCAGGGGTTTGGACCAGTAGGTCCCCAGAGAGACCTCTCAGGTTAAGTTGTTCTATAACTCTACATAAAAAATATGGTATATCATATAGTAAGATATGTAAAAGTAATAAAAAGAGGCAAGAGTGGGGTACCAGATGAGATACAAGATGTACCTCAATTACATTATTGAAAAAAAAATTCAGCTTTTTTAAAATTTTATTTCCTGCAGTAAAAATCTCCAGTAAGCGTGTAACCATTTTTTAGTTTTATATTCCCTAATCCAATGATTTTCTAATTGCTTTGAAGCTTTTCCATTGATGCCAGGCTGCGGTGCTACCGCCCAGGGATGTACCCAACGCCCCGATGACGTACATTTTCCTTGTTGGCTCCTCTGTTAGGAAGAACCTGTGCTCTCTGGTGAATGAGGCAGTGATAACACCGCTGTTTTGAAAGCGATGAGTCACCTTGGTTTACTAATAATATGTTCAAAATGTGTCATTTCTGGCTGTGTTTTAGCCAGGGCTCTGAGACACCTACCAGACAGCGTGGGACCACAGGAAGAAGTTAACCAGCATCAGCAAGTGCTAAAAGTGGTTTTCCAATGAGCCGGCCCCTACGGCACATGTAGCCTTGACTTTCCAGACACGCTCTGTGAGTATGCACCTACCACACAGGAAGCTTGTACGCCCTTTCCACAGTCAGCGAGTCCATGGGTTTGGCTTTGAAAGTTTGGTGGTGGATAAGAGAGGATTAATTTTTCCCCTTTCACTTAATCAACAGGCTTCAGAGAGTTTTCTACAGCATTGGAAAACAGGGTGTATTTGGATTTGCATGGCAAGGTTTTGGTAGCAGGAGGGCTGCAGGGGTGGCTTCTGTGAGGAGATACCAGAAGCTTGCCCCCATGTCTGACAGAGCCTGTTCCAGCCAGCTCCAAGACAGGCCTGCCGCTGGCCAAGACCAACCCCATCAGCAATGGTGGTAGCGCCTCTGGGATAATGTATCTAAGAAGGGGAAAAAGCTGCTGGGGAAACAGCAGACGGAGAGAGGAGTGAGAACATGTGAGAGGAACAGCGCTGCAGGCACCAAGGTCAGTGCAGAAGGAGGGGCAGGAGGTGCTCCAGGCGTCGGAGCAGAGATCCCCCTGCAGCCCGTGGTGAAGGCCATGGTGAAGCAGGCTGTCCCCCTGCAGCCCATGGAGAAAGGATGAGGGGGTGTAGAGATTCCACCTGCAGCCCGTGGAGGACCCCACGCCAGAGCAGGTGGAGGCACCTGAAGGAGGCTGCGGCCCGTGGGAAGCCCACGCTGGAGCAAGCTCCTGGCAGGACCTGTGGCCCTGTGGAGAGAGGAGCCCATGCCAGAGCAGGTTTTCTGGCAGGACTTGTGACCCCATGGGGGACCCATGCTGGAGCAGTTTGTGTAGGACTGTCCCCCGTTGGAGGGACCCCATGCTGGAGCGGGGGAAGAGTGTGAGGAGTCCTCCTCCTGGGGAGGAAGGAGCGGCAGAGACAACGTGTGATGAACTGACCACAGCCCCCATTCCCCGTCCCCCTGTGGTTTTCAGGGGGAGGAAGGAGAGAAATCGGGAGTGAAGTTAAACCTGATTCTTCTCGGTGGGGTGGGGGGAAGGTGTTTTAAGATTTGGTTTTATTTCTCATTATCCTACTCTGGTGTTAATTGGCAATAAATTAAATTAATTTTCCCGAGTTGAGTCTGTTTTGCCTGTGACAGTAATTGGTGAGTGATCTCTCCCTGTCCTTATCTCGACCCAGGAGCCTTTTGTTATATTTTCTCTCCCCTGCCCAGCTGAGGAGGGCAGTGACAGAGCGGCTGTGGTGGGCACCTGGCCTCCAGCCTGGGTCAACCCAGCACACAGGGATGTGCCAGCTCAAGCGTCAGTCAGTCTGTTTTACAGAGCAAGCAGATTTGTTTCCGCATGATTTCAAGCGCAAGCAACAAACACGTATAGCAAAAAATAAATTGGCTTAACCAGCACTTCAAAGGGCGTGAGCTGCCGCCCATGGTAATTTCAGTGATACCTGCCACTTTCCCCTTTGCAAAAGGCTGCTGGAGTGATTCATGTGCTTGACTGACGTTCATGGCTTCTTAAACCACATCACTTTTTTGTCTTGGACCCAAAATGTTCAAATGATTTTTAAAAAGAGGTTGTTTGGGTTTTGGGTTTTTTTTTTGGTGTTCACAGAACCTTCTTTTGAAAGAGCGGTGTTCCCAGCCAGCACCCCAAGAAACAGGGATGGCAATGGGAAGTCGCCCTCCTCCCCTGCCTTATTCACCTCGCTGACGCTTGCTTTTCCCCGCAACTGCTCCCCGTGAAGGGATGGAGACGTGTCCTCTCGAGAGTTGAGACACCCAGCCATCGGAGCTCTCCAGCTCTTCCCAGCAAAGGGGACCTTGTTGGTTTCTGATTAGGCTACAAAGTTATAACGCTGATGTGCAGCCAGGCTGCAACGTTACCACGTGGATCCAAACAGAAAGCCAGGACGTGTGGGCACCTCCTCCTCCTGCTTTACTGCTGGATGGAGGAATGCTGGGGGCTGCAGCAGCATCGTGCTTCCATACGCTCCTCTTTTTTTGTGCTGGATCCCCCCATGCCAACCCAGCCACTCAACATTTCAAAGAACCTTCAAAATCTTTCCTAAAAAGCATTAGAATTTATTTTTTTTTTTTTAATCAGCACAGATGACAATGACCCCTTTTTAAGAGGAACAAGTCGCTCTCCATCTCTCCAGCCCTGCAAGGGGAGCCATCCGGGGCTGGCATGGTGGGTGGGCACCACGCTCAGCAACGCTTTCCCAAAGCCTCTGGTGAGTGATCCACTTGGCAAAGTGGCTCTTCTGGTTATGTTCAGCTCCTTAATCCTTTTTCTCTCCCTTTCCAGAAGTCACAACTTTTCTGTTTGCACCTCCATTGCATCATCACCCCCCCGCTACAGCTGCCCTGCATTTTTCTGCCTCACAGCATGTAATTAATCAGCTCAGGTTTGTAATAAAATATGACGCCCATTTAATAGACTGAGTCACGGGTAGAGCCAAGCAAAATTAGCTGATGGGAAGGGTGGCAGGGGAGATAATGCCGGGCCGTCAGCAGGCGAGGGGCAGGCCTGCCTCGCGCAGCCAGCGCTCCGCAGTGGCAGCCTGGGCGACACCGAGACCAAACCTGCTCGCGTTTCCTGGTTGCTTGGCGATGTTTTGGCACCTTTTCCTGCCTTACCCAGCGCTCCCGCCGCGGGAGCCAGATTGGTCAATCCTTTCCATAAGCGATGGGCACAAGCGGAGAGTTAGGCTGGGAACCGGGAAACAAACAGAACGGGGGGAGCGGAGAGGTGACTGCCACCCCTGCAGGGACGCAAGCCCTCCGGCCGAGGGGAGCCCACCGAGGGGAACGAGCCTTTTTGGGAAGGAGGGGCCACCAGCCTGGTCCCTGAGCTGTTGCTGGCATTTCAAATGTTGTGTTGATTTCTATTCATAGCATTTTTCATTGCCAGCTGTAGTACAGTCACATCGTTAGGCTTCATTAGGGGGTGATAAAACACACACGTAGAACCCACAGTAAAACCAGCTGATCACCAGCACTGTGCTTTACCAGCTCTGGAATCTCAAGACAAAGCAGTTCTGTGGCATCATTAAAAAAAAAAAAAATCTCCCTCTCGTGGCTCAGAGATGGTCAAAGCTAACAAAGAGTTGTCCTTATGGGGCTGACGAAGGCTTTAGGGCTTGTGTACAGATAAACCGGCGTATTAGGGACCGCTCCTTAGTAATGCCGGGAAGGTGGGGGTTTGTGCAACTTACTTTGCAAGAGTTGCAGAAAAACACAGCAATGGCAGATTAGTTTCATTTTAACATCAGAAACAGAGAAAAGAGCCTATATAGACTCACCATAGATACATGCACTTTGGAAACAGAAGGACTGACAAAAGTGAAAAGTGCAACATCGTAATTTCAATAATGGGGGGGTGTCTGGGTGTGGATTTCCAGACACACGTAGCAAAAGTAAACACTGATTTTATGGTTAACACAATTGCAGTTGTTAGAAGCTTTTAAAGCAAAATCATTTTAGCTTTGTTTCACGCAGTTATTAACATTTCCACATGACTGCTTTTCAACTTGTTTGTTAGAAAAGGCTTATGGTGTAAGCTAATTACATCCCAAATTAAAAAAGATTTTATTATTAACGAACAAGATAGTGGGATTTGGCATTTGCTTTCAGCAAAATTCTATGTAATGCTGTGCAAACTAATTTGGTTTCTTATCCCAGACCAGAAACTGCAAAATTTGTGATGGTCCAAACGGCATGTTGCAGGATATTCATCGCATGACGAGATTCAGGCTGCTCTGGGGAGGGGCAGGAGAGGCAAAGCTCTGCCAGTTCTCTGGCCGGCCGTGCCCCGGGAGGCAGCAGTGGCCGGGGGACCTCGCTTCCAGTCCCCTCGGTGCAACGAGTCCCATATGGAGCTTGCAGACGCAGCGGCAGCCTTGTGTTAGCCTGCCACAGCTGCGGAACAGGATCAAAGGAGAGAGTCATCACTACCCAAGTTCTTGCAAGTCTTGTTTCTGGTTCTTTACCTAGTATTCCAACCACTTCGTGAATGTCTGGTTTGGTTTTTTTTTTTATTGGAAAAAAATATTAACAAAGAGCTAACGCTAACACAAATTACCTACCCCACTTTTTACTGTTGAATAAATAATCTCCTTACTTGATAGCGCTGCCAGGAGGGATAACACTATTGTTAAGGCATGACACCACACTGTCGAGAAGGTGTCTGCTCAAGACTTGTTCAATCCTCTCTCATCCTTGCGTGTAGCCACTGGAAAACCTACAAACCTCCTGCAGTTAAACAGCACGGTAGCCATTCCAGGTAAACTACAGGTCTTTTCTTTTGGTCTCCTTTCCCTGTTAAGGTAAAAAAAAAAAAAAAATAGCCCAAAGCTAAATACCTGAGAGTGGTCTTTTACTGATGTTGAGAAGCTCCTGGAGGAGCAGCTTTTGCTTTTGGTCGTAGGTGGACACCAGAAAAGCCACTTTAAGATTGCCCATCAGTTACATTTTCAAAGCCAAGGAGGTGGAGCTGCAGAAATGCCCTACCTGTTGATGCCAGAACATTATTTAGCTCTTCCTTAGAAAACATCAGTAGTTGGGAAAGGCTCCAGGTTTTCCTAAGGAAACAGTGTAGTGAAATGCATCATCAAGCTGGCTGTGCCTTCACTACCACGCACCTGCATCCACCCCTACACAGTGCAAGCTGGATGCAGATTCCAGCTACGAAATTTTCCCCTTCCCCACTAAATTGCATACAGCAGAAATCCAGTACCTCCTTTTTTTGTTTTTTAATTTACTTTTTAAAATTGCTGTTCAGTCAGTCCAGTAAGTCCCCAAAGGTAAACCAGTCCCATGGAACAGGAATGACCAGCGATGAGAATGTTGTAGTTTTAAAAGTGGTCAAGGCCAAATATTCCTATGGTTTCTTTCACTTTCCATGGAACGCCAGGGCCATCCCGCTGGCCACGTACGGATCCCTCCTTGCTAACATAAAATGCTTCTTCTACTCCAGAATTTCCAGCTTCAGGAACTGGAATTCTGGCTCAAATGTTCAGATTGCATTATAATGGCTGAAAAAAGAAATCAAGAAATATAATTAGCCCACCCCCCATCTCCGAGTGTATTGTTAATCTCTTTCCTACAGCATTCTTCACAACTGTAAAGGCTATTTTATCTAAGCAACAAAGAGAAACAGGTTCCAGGTGGGGCTTTAACACCAGATACTGATTTTCTTAAAATAAATAGCATTAGTAAGCAATAATGAGGGCATTTCTTAATTTGGTTGTTTCTACTACTAAAAGAGCAGAGGGTAGAAAAAGAACAGTAAGTAACAACCTCAGCGAGCACACTTCAGGGATTTAGGACAAAAAAAAAAGCTGGTTTTTTTTCGGAATTGCTGGTTCCTAAACATAGCTTTTGCAGCCAATAATTGCACATATCTCTATATCCTGGCCTAGCCACAGTGCAGGGAAAAAAGCTGTTGAGTATATTTACTTTCTGGCAGATTATAGAATTTTTTAAAAATTTTTAATTCAGATCCTGAATACACTGCTCAGCAGGTTGTAACGATGTTGATAGTTAATCTTGCATTAGGATTACAAAGTGAGTTTTGCTCAGTGAGGGAGGTACTGTACAGCGTTCTGTGCCTGTTCTAACAAACAAAAAAAGAACCTCATTGCCTCAAGATGTTACACTGCCAAACTTGCTACACCAAAGTTTAAATTGAGAACAGTGCCCAAAATCACTTGGCTGGCTAAAACAACGCATTATTTTCAGCATCTTTGCAGTTTAAATGTGAGCAAACCACTAACGCTTTGTGCATCTGTTTGTAACCCAGCATATGTTCCTACCCCCCATCAAGATATGATGCAAAGAAGATGCCAACAATATTTGGGTCAGGCTAAAATACCTACATAGGCCCCATTCAGTCGTTAAAATTCCAAACAAAACACTTTACAGACAAAGTAATTGAATTCCTTCTATTTAACGCATCACCTATGAGGGTATCTGAGCAGCCATCTGCTCATACGTGCAACGAGCCGCCGAGAGCCCAGCGCTGCTCCCCGGTAGCCAGTGGCAGGTCCAGAGCCTCATAAAGTCAAAGACTCAAAGTGCTGAAAGAACGAGAAATTGCCTCAAACAGGTGCCAAAACTGAGCCGAACCATACTTTCGCCAGGTAACATGTGAGTCTAAGCATGGGAAAAAAAAACCCCAAAATCCCGCTTGCTTGCTTTAGAATTCAAACTGTCATCCTAATGGTTTAGTTCAAGGATTTTAGTAAATCAGTGCCTCGATAGCTTTCGATGGGCTTTTGAGGAGGCCTTCCAGATCCAAGGGATTTATGGACCTGAGAGACGGGCAGCTTACGCCGACTGCTTACCGTTACGGTACTACAGGTGTATTCCGTCGCGCTGGTGCAACCAGAGGCATTCAAGACAGTTTGAGCTACAAGTCCTGAATGTACAATCTCTTATCTGAGCCCTTATCAAAAGCATATTTAGTAGTATCAGAAAGCAAGGGAAAAAAAATTACCCTCTTCCCAGCACAAAGCAGGTTTTTTCTCAGTAAGGGACCTGCCACAGCCAACACTGCAGAAGTTTGAAACATGTTGCCACTTCTCCTAGTGTTTTACTAAAGTAATTATACCTTCATTGTAAAGTCTTTAAAAAAGAATCTAAATAGAAAAATAAAGTTCTTGGTACTTATTCTTCTAGCATCACAGAGAGTCCTTAGCTAGTGAAAATTCTCACTGAAATAAGTGAAACTCTACCTAGAGAGCATCAAAAAGTCAGGATGAGAATTTTTACCTCTGCAAGAAAATATCTGTACGAGTTACCTGACTTTGAAATAAAAAACAAAAGTCAGATTTATATAAAAATCCATTTTTTTATTAAACTCTGATCACAACAGAGAACAGCTTAGTATAAAATCTCTAACAAAGTGATTTTATAGCGCAATAAACTCTCCGTCTCCCACAGTCATAAGCTCTGGTTATGAGTGTACCATACGTCTTTGTATCATAGAACACAAAACTGGAGTTTGTCCTTGTAGCCCCGTATTTGTTAAGCAGGAAGACAAAAATTTAATCAAAGCTGTTCCTTCTTCTAGCTTATTGTATCCACAACACCCAGTTCTGTAGTGATGCTTTGAGACCATTACATGCGAAATATTGTTACTACTCAACCTGCTCAGACCGTGTGGCCGCTATTCGGCATTTCAGACCATAAAAGAAGTCACTTCAAATGCCCCAGTGACAAAGGGCAGCAGTGAATTATTTCCTGAACACACACAGCAATCTTCATCCAAGGAGCCATCCCAGCAGAGCAGAAAGGCATGCACAGTACTTAACGGGAGCAAAGGGGAAGTCTGTAGTAAAAAACTAGCTACTATGTAAAGCCTAAATTTCTGAATAAATCCTAAAAGGGTTTGGGTGGTTTTTTGGTTGGGTTTTCTTTCCTATTTAACTGGAGTATTTCCAGCACATTTGGTTTATGTCAAGCAACTAAGAACTGAAAAGCATGCTAGGCCCTCTATGAGTACTGAATCCAGGGCCACCTTTTCTTCCAGCTCTGTACCTCGAGCTGTCAGCAGAAAGCATTCAGACACCCCCTGCCAAGTTTGGTGTCTTCAGAGTAGGCACAACAGCAAAAAAAACTCCTCTTTGATCCAAGGACTTCTCCTGCCCCTTCTGCCAAATGTGTGGAAACCAGGTCAGACACCAAATCCCAGGTGAGAATCTCCTGTCCAGTAAAGAAAATTCATAATGGGCTGGTTGGACCCAGACTGCTGTTGCCTGTGCTCACGAGCAGCACTGAAGGCAAAGCCAGTGCACCAAGCGATGCCACGGACTGTACAACATCCCAGAGTCCATTTTAACATTTTACTCACATGCAACTACTACAAGATCTATGAAATACATCCCACTCTGGAAGAATTTAGTAAGCAAGCACCTGACCTGAAGACACATTTACAAAAAGAGCAACAAAATAGTAATAGGAGCTCTGCAAAATAAGTTTTTAGCAGTTATATAGCAAAATTCATCTTCACAGAACTTTGTTATTGCAAGAAGCTCCTCAGAAGCTCTGAAGATTATTAATCAGAAAATACAGAGTAAATATTAATTATTTGTGAGTCCTGCCAACGCAGGACTACGTTTGTCATTACTTCCACTACAAGCATTTGAGGTTAGATAAATAGCTCTCTTCATTGCAATTTAAGACAAAGCAATTTTTATGTACTTCAGAATGTACTTATGCACAAGTACGCTACTAGCATACTGTTACAGCATCTATAAATAATAAATACACAGCAGTAACAGTTATAGAGTAGTCATTTAACTCCTGCAATGTCTAGAGGCAAGGGCAAAAACTAGAGGAGTAACTACTCTGTGTTCTCCAGCTTCTGGCCGAAGTTATTTGTTATATTTCTCCAGTTTTCTCTCAGAAACACACTTCAAAAGAACCCACAGCATAAAGGTGGTTTTCTCATGAAATAAATTAACATGAATACACACTGCAAGAATTAACAGTTCTCAGTCTAAGGGACAGACAGCATTTAACTTCAAATAATTTCAAGAATCAAAGATTTGTTCTCATTTAGCAGACTAAAACCTACCTGATAGCCATACAAGCTCGTATAAATTCCCGCATATTGAATGAAAATGCCAATAGTTTTTTCTCCCTCAAAAACGTACTGACCGTACAGTGCTCTGGCAGGAACTGCCATCGTTGTTTTAATACTATCAGACCAGCGTACACTAATCAGGTCCTGGACAACCGGCACAGTGATGATCAAGAGCCATAATGCTGCCCCTCAATAAGCATCTTTGTAATTAATTCAAATGCAACGCCACTGACGCATCAGGCAATCAATAGAAAAGCGTGTGTGCATTCCTTAAGCTACCTAGAAGTCTCCAGCATGAAAAGACACTGAAAGGCACTAGTTCATAGAAAGTACTGCCTTCAAAACTGCCTTTGAGTATATGCTTCAGCTGCGTCTAAGAATACAGCCTGCGTTCACCCTCTCTCTTGTGACAGCTCCAGTGCTTTGAGCTGAGCAAGCAAACAGGTAATAAATCCCCTCCCTCAACCCCCATTTCCTGGACATTAAGAAGCAAAGTGATACAATAAAGAAAACTGAACACGAAAAACAGAGGACCCCGTCTAGTCTATTCAATCATCTGCTTAATCTAACTTGATCAAATGTGCTTATTTTTAATTACTGGTGGGGTGTAAGTATTAAGGAAAAGATACCTGAACAGAGCGGCTACCACCAGCATATGTTAATCATCTAAGGGACAAATCCTGCTCTGAACACTTAGTGTATTTTCTGATTCCAAGGAGGGTGTAAGCAATGGATTGAAGCAACAGCTGTGAATTATGCAAGAGAGAACTGACCACACCATATTTTGCTACCATGACTGACTTGATTCTCTCCTACTCGACATCCAGAGTAGCTATTTGCACTTAGGTGCTAGGAGTGCAACATGGGTGCAACTCAATATTATAAGGTTGATTACAGACATCATACTTGGTGGACTAGCGATGAAGGAACTTACTGAACACAGCAACATGTAACCATGAATTACACCTACCGCCAAAAGTGCTCCAGATTGTCCAGGATTAGACACATCACATTAACACAACGCGGTGTCCAGCAAAAGCTAAACTACGTGGCTAATGGTGTTCCTAATTGTTAATACTTCCAAGACAAAACAATCTGGAGCCTTGACTACAGCGTGCAGAGTCTCTCACCAGCTCCTTCCCCAAACAGAAGACTGATTGAGGTTTCTTAGCTAGAACCACTATATTCAGGCATTACATCCATTTTTCACTTTGCTGACCCTTCCCTCCCTCTCCTGCATATCCAAGGCACAAGACATACTGGGAGAGAAGCAAAGGCTGTCTCCATCCAACACTCTCAGTTCATTCCAGTCTTAAGATGCCATTTGGACCAAATCTGATGCTGATACATGTGCTGTACAGCCAGAATATATTCCAGGAGGCTTGGTTTTTGTTTAGGCAGACATCCTATTTTCAGTCAATTCCCCAAGGATGACTTCAAACCCACTAGACTAGCATTTTGGGGCAATATCCAAAATTAGAAAGTCCCCATAACCTTAAAATGGGAGGATGTGCCACAAAAACGGGTTTTTTTTCGAACTTTTGGGCTACAAAAGAGATTACATCAACACAACCTGCGCAAGACTGTAAAATTAGCAAGCATCTCAAAGCAAGATGAGGCACAGAAGAACATTCTACTGAATGTATAAAACCAAACTCAAACAGCATGAAAAAAGTAATCTTTATTTTTATTGTTTACAAAAGCATGAACACCTTACGCAAAAGCAGCATCCTGAACCACACATTTCCCTCATCCTCCTGGGATATTGGCAGAAAGCAAGTATTTTCTCTGTTCTTTAGGGTTAAACATACTCTGCTGAGGTAAATGGGAACCACCCCACCGATTTCCACGGAGCTCGGACTGCTTACGTTAGCAAAGAGGCCGACTCATCAGACCGCAACGCAATGAGACGTCATATGGGTGACTTGCTTTACGTGCCAAATTGTATTAGTCTGTGCTTGCAACCAAGACAAATATGCTATCCAGATACTTAGTAAGGTCCTCATTCTCTTCAATTTTAACAGATCTAATTTTAAATACCTGTTTAAACATTACAACTCTCACCCCACACTAACTTCATGCAAAGTTTAACTTTATGCACCATGAACAATTTTAGTCAAGTTTTTAGGAAATAGTAAGTGTGCTCATAAGCTATTTTAGGAGTGAGACCTTTCAGCACAATAGCTATTTACTCCTTTCTTACCTGCCTCCCCAGCACATGGAGATCAAGTGCTTAGTCTGAAGAAACATGCCCTAAGGTTAACCTGAAAAAAAATGCGCAGTATTTTTATTTTGCCTTTATCTTTTTCTCCCGATCTGGAGCTGGAAGTAGTTAACAGTCATATAATCAAATAGACCATGCTTTTGAACTTAGAGAGAAACACTTTTTTATTTATTTAAAAAGTGTTCTGTTAAACAGAGAATTTGATTGCAATGACTTCAAAGACTTACCTGTAGCAAGTTACTCATACTGTTTCCTAAAATGATCCCTACTATAAAACAACATAATTCCTCAGCTCCTCCGAGTTGAGGGCCCTCCCCTCAGAATCTACAACTGATGCCTCAAAACATTTATTACACTGGGAGAAATAGCTCTGGCTTGTCTGCCATCCTATGTCTAAAATGACTGACAAATACTATTTATGTCTGCAAGACTGATATTGGATCTATCAATCACTGAAAACTGCTTCATTTTACTGCTTAAGCTGTAGGAACTGTTCTATCAGGTCCTGCCAACTTCACATTAAAGAAATATAATTTAATTCACATATTGAAAGAACCTGCTAAGAATCCATATATATACACACACACCATGTATGTGTACACATATATATACATATATAGACAATTTGTATTTATTTTACACCGACAAAGTGCTAAAAGAAATCAATAACTGTCACTGCTAGAGATGAGGCTAAATGAAATGGTACCACTTATATGGCATCAAATAATTATGAGACTCTGGTCCAAGAGCTTCAGAACTGTTAGCAAAAAAGTATCTTTCATTGGCAAAAAGGAAAATGGTTTGAATTTCACTTTTAAATAAGTTGGAAGCATTTAGAATAAGAAGTTTAAAATAATACCATGCAAAGTAGCTTTTATAATTTAAATTTCAGTTCTCTGTATAGCAAACGCACATTTATGCATATATTCTATTACTTTCACTGTAAAATTCTGAGGTGCCTTGGACTCAATGACGACTTCAATGAATCTGGCAGTATCTCGCATGTGCATCATTGCCTCAAATTTTTAGAAAGAAAAAGTTTTACAAATTCAGCCCTGTATTCTGTGAATCTGGCTGCATAGTCAAAACCAGAAGTATTGCACTCAAGACCACGCCTACAAAAATGCACATTTAATAAGGCCATTATATTAAAGATTATAAGGGGACTCAAGTCACATGAACAATCAAATATATCATAAATAGATCTAGGAAAGCCATATTGCAGAAGATGGATTCAAAACAGCGGTGTTCCAGCAATTTAATAACTGATATTTTTCCATGAAATGCCAATCTCTCAAACCAGTTTTACCCACAGGGCCAGACAACATGATGTGTATGTATGCATGCATTCTCACAAGGTGTTGTTTCATTCTTTCTTTAAAGTTACCAAGTGCCCCAGAGTTTGAGGGTAAGATTCTATTCAAGTTCTGCCAATAAAGTTCAAGTTGTTATCACCTTTAAGCAGCTTCCATGCATAATGAGGGGAGAGAAGATTTGACTTTGTTATTCAAATATTTGCCAACATGCAAGACATAATTCTTACTTTACAAAGTGTAGCAAAGACATAATTAAACCTGTACTAGAATATTTCTCAGTATGCTCCTTCAGAGCTAGATCACATTAAGAGTATCAGTTTATCTGATCTGGCTTACCGAAAGAAAGAGCAAACAACCAACTTAATACAAGGAATGATACAGATTTACAAGTTAGCTGCCCACATCCCATGGCAAATAGAAAGAAGCTACCCTTTCATCAAAGTGGGGTAAGCTACCTTGAATTTACAATAGGGTAAGTGTATTCACACCAGCCACTACTTTGGAGTAGTGGGTGTGCTGTAAATCCGCTAGCTTGCTTTGTAGTTATTTGCTCCTTTGGACATTCCAAAGTTACTCAGTTAGCCAGCATTTTGTCTTGGTAAAGGGTAGTGGCATTTGTCCGAGGAGGAAGGGTAGACCACTACCCCTCTTCCCCACGCCACACTACATAAATACACAAAGTTATGCAAATGCAAAAAGCATCAGTACAAAGGCTGGAAGAATCACGAGACATAGCAGATAGGAAACGTAATGATCACATGCATTACAGTTCAGCAGAGACTTTCTTTCACAACCCCATATTCTGCCATAAAATCCACAGTGGTGGAGATTATGGACGAACTACCTTCCAACTCAATCAATTCCAGCATTATTTCCAAATACAACAGACTATATCCAACCCTTTTATTTTCCTAGGACCTGCTTTTAGGTTTAGACAGCTTTTAGTATAGGGAGAAGAGACAAACCAGAGACACAGATGATGTGGCCAGACAAATAGATAATCAAGATGCAAAAACTATTAAAGGTGTCACACACTTTACACCTACAGCTCTTTTCCTGCAACAACGGTGTTACTTGCTGGATGCAAGTTTGCCACTATGAATATGTTTTTGACCAGAGCTGGGAGGAATGCATTTAGACAGCAACAACACAGCTCTTGCAGTGATGAACAAGCAACATGGGAGTTCAGGATATGGTTTCTAATTCCACCCCTGTCATTGCATGCTGAGCAGCTCAAAACATCTCTTAATAATCACATTATTTGGAAGAAGAGTAATGCTTTCCATATTTTCTTCATGAAAGGAGCAGTAAGAAGTCCATTAATGTATTACATAGGATGAAAAGCCATCTAAAAGGCTTCTACTTATTTTAGCAGTTTTGACTGAAAAATTATTAGCAGAATCACTTTGTCAATTCGGTTGAAAGCTGAGAAAATTTTGGGAAGAGTTTCAGAAGCCCATCTTTGATATTCACATTAAAATGGTGGCCCGACTACTAGCAATACTCTGTCTGCAAATGTCTAAACAGAGTTTTGATGGGTGTCAAGTAGTAGCAGCATTTTCAACATTTTGTTTGCTGTATTTAGTACTTTTTAACCGAATTCTCTCCCCCAATAAAGTGACTGTCTTGTAGTTAGCATGACTACCCATACATGCAGCATTTCTAAATGGAATTACATATTATTGTTTTCTCTCCACCATATTATTATCTTACCGTTTTCAGTATCAGTCAGCACCACAGGTTTAATGCAGGTCACAGACAACAAGCAGCAGTCCTACTTCTACTGCTTGCTTCAAACAATGTGTTGTTTCATATTTATACATTCTTAAAATGTTTTCTTTACTTAGCTATACTAAAAGTACCACCCCAAAAATTGAAGTTTACATTGAAAAAGGTTATTGATGACTTGACCAAAAAATTCCGCCCAAAGTCCCTTTTACTCCCACAGGAAATCATATTTTCTCCTGAATTAGTGTCAACAGATGTTTATATTAGAGGACTCCATATTTCAGAAACCAGTTATTTAATGCTCAATATTCTTTTCAGCAGATGAAGAGGTAGGTATATTTCCACATGAGAAAAAAAAACAAAACAAAACTGTAACAGACACTCAATTAAATCAAGTAATGTCTGAAAAGTCAAACACTGTTCTGACAGCACATAATGTGTCTGAAGATACTCTCTAAGGAGGACAAGAAAATTTGCGCATTGATTAGATAATACGTCATAATTTGAAATTTAATAATTTTCTGGAAAGAAAACACAAGTATCCAAATGCTACTTCCTTCCCCTCCCTCCCCCAAAGAAATGTGGATGTCAGCAAAACTGCCTGTATCGATGGTAGTATTAACTTTTGGACTGCTAAACATGGAATCAACTGCAATTCTTCCTTACATTCACCAACACCAGCAGTCTACAAGTTTACACAGAGACCATATGCATGATAATTACATAATTACAATAGAAATTCAACTTTAGTGTTGTTCTTAATCTTCATAAATAATGAAAATACCTTTGTTCTAGCTCTTCAGTAACCTAAGGTTAATTGGTACAGATAGTGGTTTTTTCTTCCTCTTATAAACCAAACTGGAGGTTCCTCACTGCCAACAATGGTTAAGGCCTGGATCGAGTTACTCTCCTTTTGCTTTTCCCTTTTTCTGCTTTTTTCCATTTTCCACCACTGCATTATTTTCTGGTTTGCTTATTCCATTTGCAACAGCACCATTTGCTATTTTGCCATTCTTTACAGGTTCCTTGGGCAGCTTATATGTCCGATAGTAGAAGTTACCAAACAGGAAAATGAAGGTGACAGCATAGAAAATTACACCCCAGTGCATCCATTTAGGGAAAGGACAATCAATATAAATAGACAAGGCTGTGTGGCCAATAGTCACATGGAACTGCACCTGAAAGACAGAAAATATAGAATCAAAAAGGTCTCGATATATTCTGTAGGTCTGACTGCACCAATGTATACCGATGCACTAAGTTATGAAAACTACTAAATTAGGAGGCGGTAGGGAAGCTGTATTTGGCTGTCACATCATGCATGCACACATATGCTTGATCAGGGACATCAAATGTATTGCAGTAGCTGGCACCAGTTTTCAGAAGTAGGAAAACGAGAAGACATTAAGAGATCTGGATTTTCTCTACCTTTTGAACAGGTTTTTACTGGTTGTTTCAACTGAATTGCAAAGTTGCATTAGACTTTACTCACACAACTCTTATCTATGCTGTGGATTTTTTGAGAAATGACATAAGTACTTCCATCTTCAGGAAGTATTCTAACTTGAGCTGTAAGTATCAGACAGCCAAGAACTTGTGGAAGCAGTAGCATCTGCTCCAAAGCTCTGCAAATGCAAATCCACTCAGAGGTAATACCTTCTGAGATAAAGGGAGAAATTTTACTTACCAATTGCAATATGGTCAAGTATCGTTTCCACCACAGGTACTTCTGAAATTTAGGGCCACAGGCAGCTAATCCATAATACATGTACATAATGACATGAATAAATGCATTCATCTGAGCTCCAAAAAAAGCTGTCCAGGAACAGAAGAGAAGATTGTCATGTAATTTTGAAAAAAAGAGAGAAATCTTTTCTAGTACTATTCATGTGATAATAAAAGTTATAAAGCGCAAAACACGCCAGGATTCCATCTTCGAAATATTGACTAGTATACTATAGACCTGGCTGCCAACATGTGCTGACACAAATAGCTGTTCGTGCAAGTAGTATGTCACATCTTTCATGGAACTACTTCTGCAAAAGCTTTTCATAAGATTTTTGTTGAACAGACATAAATCACATGGATTCCACATTAGTTATTGTAGTATAGCTGCAATTGTTTTGCTAAAGGATTATTAAAAGCTGTATTTGACAATGTAAAGCATAAAGTATCAGATTTTGAACTTAATTCTTTTAAACTATTTAAATGCACAAGGTTCACATCTCAGCAAGTCAAGAAACTCATGTGGAAGTCTGATTAAATAGGCCAAGGAAAGCATACAAAGCAAAACTTCACTTGTGGTTGTAAGACATTTAAGGGCATTGCCAAGTGAGTTTGTCTAAATTGCTCATCTTTAGTTTCCTGATTCATGACTTAAAATATCCAGCATTCTTAAATATAAAAATGTATCACTTTTTCCAGAATGACCCATGCTGGAAATGAAGATGATAGCTCTCATTTGCACTAAGATCTCTTTGCTCTGTCAAGATTAGCAGCCATTTAACAGAAACAAATTATATCTTGTTAAGGTATTCTTACACTGCCGGAGAGACTCAAAAAGGCTGTAATGTATAAGATTAGGGCAATACAGACAATAGCTGCTGACATCAAACAGCTCAGATGCCCATGTGGCCTAGACGCAGTTACTTATAATAGGGTCTAGTTTATAATAGATCTGTTCATGTAAGCAATGTGCTATCAACTAGAAAACAGAAGAACATAGATCTATCCACTTTTATGCAGTAGCACTACATAAATGCAGAAGAGCAACTGCTGTTTTTCCTTTTGCAGGGCCTAAAAACTAGGAGGCAGTGCAAGAACACCAAAACTTGAAATAAATTTGGAAATACTTGCAACTGTTATATTTAAGACTCTTGATATTAAGCATGGAAAGCCTGAAAAGGCAACAAGGGAGAGGGCATTTTGAGATATCCAGGTAATTTTTAAGTCAGACTACAAGTAAGCATCCAGTCTCCAATAAGCTTATTTTATGGGGGCAGCAGCCAATAAAGATCATGAGATGCCTGCTTGAGTACCTGCATCCTGCACATTACTCAGGAGAAATTCAAGGATAGTCACAGATATTCACTTTAAATATTTCTTTTTTTGAATATAAGCAACCACTCAGTACAAGATATCTAGAGTAAATGAGAGCATAAACCCACCATGCATTAAGTATTAGTGTAGTTTGACAAAAAACACTCCAAAATCTTAGTTGGTGTGGTATTTACTATATGTTATTTTCAGTGGCTTAAGCCTACAAAACACAAACAAACCAGAGTATTTTCCCTGAACCCTCAGCTCTGTAGAGCTTATAATTTGAGAGAGACAAGACAAAACCACAGGAACAAGGGTACAATGCAGGCAAAGGAGGATGCGGCAAGTACAATGGAATAAAATCCTTTGATGGGGGCTTTAGAAAGGAAGCAAGGAAAAAAAAAAAGGCTGATATAATGAGTTATAGACTTGTGTCATTATGAATAGGTTTTAAAAGTTAATTGACAGATTTATTGGCTCACCTACAAGGGAAGGTTTCAGAATTTTATACATGCCTCTTTACAAAAAAGAAAGAAAGCCCCAAACTCAGATATAATGCCAAAATAATGTCACCATTAACTTCATTACATTTGCATACAGATTGTGGCCCATAATTAGATTTTGCAGTTTTCTGTATCTGCAAAAATTAAAGTGAGGCAAGACATGTTCATCTTTCTATTTCATACAGAACGAGGATAATTTTGAAGACAGAACTTGAGGCTTGCAGTTGATGCCCATGAAGAAAAAGAGTTTTGCAATTCATTAGATTATTGCCATGTTATCTTTTCCTCCCCCACGTTTCCCACAGAGGAAGACTGTATGCATTAAAGCTACTGCACTGCTTCAGTGCTATTTAAACAGTCTTTTATATTATAACATTAAGTCTACGAAAACTTTTTTCCATTGATCCCAAGCAATAATAATTCTCCCTTATATCCAGTCAAGAGGATATGGGAGGAAGGTAACTCACCTTGTCCACCTGCAACCCACTTAATACCAATCCACCACAAGGTGAACATGGTGAAATGGTGATAGACATGAAGGAAACTAATTTGGTTAAATTTCTTCCTCAGGATGAAGAATACTGTATCCAAATATTCAATTCCTTTAGAGACATAATACCACCATAAAGCAGCAGCTATCTGCAATGAAAAAAAGACAACACAGAAGATTTAGTGATTCCAAGTTGAATGGAATGAAGTTCTGTCCACCTGTCTGCTGCAAGAGAAGGATACCTCTTCCTTCCCCATATCCTGGTAAATGTTGAGGTGGAGTCATCAAACATCTGACGGTATGAGAACAACAAAATGAATACTCCATTCACCTATTCTGGACATGGAAGTATTATTCTGAGTCTACTGCTCACAAATCACAATCGTAAAAAAGAGGTAACATAATTAAAAGCTTTGCCATCTCCAGTTTACCAGTTAAACATAGGATAGAGAATGAGGACACAAACTCCCTCCCAAATGAGGACTACCACAGGGCTTCCTGTACTAATGAGGCAACACTTTGATGTGGTCAGAACGAGGCCGAAACATTATGATAACATGAAGCGGCAAAGGTTGAAACCTTATATAAAATCTTTCGGTACCACAGGCATATGAGCGGGAAGATTCCAAATCACTCTTACAAGCTAGGTGCGGTACAGATTTCACATCGCTTAGGGCAATATTCCTCTCAGCTTCTTGTGGCCTGCTCTGTACCACTGCCTCTGGAAACCAGCATTGCTCCAGTGGCTCTGTGCCGTTCAGGGAACAGAAGAAACAAGACCATGGGAGCAATGCAAGCTGCAGAGGTATAACCCAGCTACCCAACAGGGCAGTGCTACACACCCAAAATTCTTTTTCTAAGCCACCCATTACAGTGGATCTTGCCCAAGATGCAACATGAATATGGCTTCCTGCTGAAACCAGGATATTGTTGTACCAGGTAAAGCCCAGAAGCTCTGCATAGCAATTTGCTAATACTATGATATGATGGTGTGGTACTGATGGGGACTTGCTTCCAGATCCCAAAGCATAGCAATAAGTCTAGTTCCTGGCATCGTAAGTCATCTAGCTCGTTATACAAGGGTGGGACCAGAACATATCCCAGATGGTGACTCACATAGAGAATGGAAAAAAAAAAAAGTTGGAAATGGCACCACCAGCAAGGAAAGCAGGCAATGTCACAACACACCTATTTGCAAGAAGTCCACCTCATCTTTCAGGACTCATCTGATGGCAAATCAGACTTTCTTACCTTAACATGGTATGAAATAACCCCACCACCACCTCAGTCCCCAGGGGAGACAGAAGAGAAAATGTTAAGACAGCAATAGCTCCCCTTCCCAAACACACACATGCTGTTAGGCAAGTGAGAAAGGGGAATCAGGACAACAAGCAGTGCTACAGCCCTGCATGGTGTTTTCCTCCACCTCTCCAAACTGGTGGGAAAGGAACACATCTCTCCTCAGAGTAAGCTTGTCACAGCCATGGACTGGTGAACATTTTAGGAGAGATTACTGCAGAAGCAAAAACGCAGCACGGGAGCAGAAGAGTGCCGCAGATCTGCATTGCAGACTCTGCAGTTTCCCAAAGGGACTGCACAACTCACTGTTGCCAAACTGCAGACTTCTATGTATCCGTTAATGAATACCCTTCTCACTTGCTAGACATGATTTAACCTACTTCAGGTCTCAGGAAGAGGCAGCAGATTTTGTCAATTTTATATAAAAAGATACTAGTATCTGTGAAAGTTGGAGAGAGGCTTAATGATAGAAAAGTGACTCCCACAGATCTTGGAGTTCCCAGACACACAGGCAAGATGCAAGAACCATCAATATATATATGTTGCTCAATATCCAGTACAGTTCTGCTTCTGGGACAGGTAGTCAGGTGTTTAATAACACCCACATCAAGGCTTTGTCTCACACCCATGGATTAGCATAACAGTCCAGCATCTTTTACAGATCTTTGCTAAAGCTGCATGTCTTAAATAAATTAAGATAAACATCTTTTCATCTCATGAGTTAACAATAAACACTTTGGACTGTATCCATAAAACAACAAGCCAGCACTACAATACTGAAGCTCTGTGGAGCTCCTTCCTTCTGAGAAACTTTTAAAGAATCAATAGGCCAGCTACAAGCAAACTGCCATAAAATCTCTTATAAAGCTGATGTGCATTTTGTTAAAGAAACAGCAGAACAGTAAGCCAAATAGCCTATTTACTGTATGACATGGAGAAAAACGTAAGTGGAGACAAACCAAAAAAAACAAACTTATGTTTTATGCCCAAGATGCCACAGGCTCGCTATATGCTCCTGGATAAGACATTTAACACACCTCATTCCTCTTCTTTTGAATTCCACCTGCCTTGCACAGAAAGCAATTACAGTCTGTGGATCAAAATCAGCTGAACTTGGGATCAAAATGCTTCCCATTATTTAAGAACAAAAATACCCTCCATTTCTTTGCAGGATTATACCTGCTGTTTTTTGTGTTCCTGTAGATTTTTTTGCCTGAAAGCTCTTTTGCTCTCCTCCTATCATAAAATTTTACTACCATTTATTCTCAAACCTGATAGGTTTCATGTACTGATCTATTTCAGTGCTCCCTATGACTTATGCAGATGTTTTGACCATTAGCTTATCGACGCAGAAAAAAATGAAGCTGCTGTTAAGTCATTTGCCCGAGGCCATGCATGCAATCAGTGACAGAGGGCAGAAATAAAGTAGAACAATACACTGATATGTAAGCTATGTCAGGAGCAGATGGCTACTACTAAATTTCTTCTGCAAAGCACCAGAAGTTAGGACCTAACCTGTAGCCTTTCTTTGGACAGAGCATGAAAGAACGATTTAGCTTACAAGAAAATGTGCATTAAAAAGGCATATTCCTGAAATGAATAATACTATTCACAACCATACCTTTTCTGGCAATTTTCATATGCACCAATCTAAGTCTGTTAAAACACCAGATGGCACAGAAAGATTACATTACAGCCTAGGATTAAGGGGGTCAACAAGAGGTCCAATCCCATAACCTCTGCCTGCTGCAGGGTTTTTGAACAGAGGGTTGTTTTAACATGGGATTCCGTTCCTGCACCTCCTTCCTCATTTCAGGTTGGAGACAGTTATCCGCTAAGGGGTTTGTACGGACGGGTACTTCTTAGATGGTAACAGGAATGTGAAAAATTAAAGTGGCTTTTAAAGAGAACTCTTTTTCCCTGCTTCAGTTATAGAATTTTGTTTACAGAACCATGAAGTCTATTTTGTTAAGTTTCCTTTTCACAGAAGTTTAAAGTAAATTATTATTATATTTATTTCATAAGAGGAAACCACTCAAGCTCTAGACATAAATACAAACAATGCAGATTACAGTTACAATACAGAAGACAACCATAGCTCAGCTTTACGATTACAATCAGCACACTTAAAACTAGGAGGTAACTAATTCACATAGCCCCAGAATCCTAATTCTCAGCTCTCCAGAAATGCTAATAAAATAGATGAACCTTGACCTGGGAAACAAGGACACACAACGTAAGCAGAAGGGGAAAGTGACTACTCACAGACACTAACATGCCTTAAGTTAGACAGTATTAGGAAATTGTTCACTCCAAATACTTGAGCTTCCTAAGGACTACTACAAAGCATGGATTTAACACCTCAGCCCTTTGCATTTATTATTTTGATTCCTAAGCTATAACAAAAAAAAGTCTTCCAAGATGCAGCTGCAGCTCCTTCAAAATCCCTTATTGGGGATTTCTTCCCCTTTTTCTTTCTTCTCTACTATGAACGGTTTTTTATAACCAATTACAAAACACACTCTTCAACTTCCTGCCAGCAGTCAGTAAAGTGGCTATCTACTACACTCAGAAGACAAGTCCTTTAGAAAGGACTTTATTTCTGAAATTGTGGAATCTCATTTCCATCTCTGATTGCTCCAGTCATCCATTGCCTCCTGTAGAACAACAGCCAAAGGAGCCTGGATGAAACTAACAGGTGTAGGTACGTTCAAAACAGTAAGTAGGAGGACCAGCTTCTTCATGCTATCTGTAAGCCACCTACAGAATTAACTGTCAGTGAAAGCCAGAAGTTTGATAAAGTTGAAGAAAACATACAGACAAATTCATAGAAGAATATCCCCTTAAAAACTGGCAAAACAAAGAGGCTATGTCTGATTTCTGTGATTCTATGACTTAAGAGGTCTGTGAGCTGCAGATCGCAGGTGTTGCTAGACTCTACAGAGGAAGTGCCACCACATGCCCTTACACTGTTCCCTTGAAATCACCATTGGCTTACCGTCTTGAGACACAATGCGGGTTGAAGAGGAGAGACAAACATTCTCTGACACCTGTGACAGCCAAACTTTTTTTTTTTTTGGAACCATTTACCAGCTCCCTGTACTCCCTTGAGGAACAAAAGATGTTTTCTTGACCCCTCATTTTGAGCAGAAGCTTTGGTCAAAAGGGGCCACTACATGGCAAGATCATAGTGGCACATTCCCAAAAAGCTAGAAACAGAGGTCATACCAGGATTTCTAGGTTTCCATTTAGACCAGCACATGCAATTCATTTCACATTTCTCAATATTTGTTTTAGCTTTCTAAGCCCCACAACAAAGTCATATATGAAGCTGTTGCTTTCCAGAGCATGTTCCATAATGCTTTCTGGGCTCAGTTCTGTCTCCATTCAAGTTAGTCCCAGCCTCCTTTATCTGACTAATACAGGACTCATTTACTCATTCTCTTACAAATAAAGTTATTGTATTTGTAATTAATTCTACTGTTGCAGTGCAGCATTCCTCTTCAGAGAAAACCTGGTGCAAATAGATGCTACACATTTAGTATCAAGGTCTGTTAAAAAGGTGTGAGAGATGTGATACGAGGTTTATCAATTCTAAAGTAAAAACTGCAAAACAAAGCCCCAATTTACTTACATTTTAAAATTGCTTTTGCAGGTTTATATTAAGAAAAATGATGGCAAAATGAATCTTGATGAGGTTTTGGGGTTGGTTTTTGTCCTACAGTGTCAAAACCCAACAACATACCTTCTAAAGGCAGAGCATGATACACCGTAAAGCAGGCCAGACACATATCCTAGACTCTCTAGTTTGAAAAAGTAGACTTGTGCAAAAAAAAGTAAACTTGTGGAAAGTGTAGTTTTCTACTTGCAACTTATTTACCTAAACTGAGAATTCATTCAAAAGAACTATTGTATAATGATCAAGATAAGGGTCTTGACTGATAACATACTATAAAGTTGCTGCAACAACTTGAGAGAACTCCATTTTCCCTGCTTCCTCAACTTTCTCACATGATACAACATAAACTTTTGAAATAAAGTTTACGCAAATCCACAGGTTTGCAAAAAAACCCTTAAAAAGTCAGGATATCCAAAGAATAGATATTGACAGAGTCATTTTTTCTTTTTTGGACATATCATATGCAATAAATACATTGTGCAGGTCATTTGGCCTTTATTTCATTGTATAATAATGCTTTGTTTGTCGTAACGACCAAAACAGAAGATAATTTATTTCAGCACAGCCTCCCACGGACAAGCGCACCTAAAAATGAGGTTATTAAACAGAATTTTTGCATATTAAAAGTCATTACCTCTTGTACTTGGCTATTATAAAAAATCTTTCAATATATGCCATACCAGCCCTCAACGTGATCCAGTTGAGTACAAGGGCATTCTATTTTGCTTATCTATTTAAAAAAACCCCAACTATGAAGCATTTGCTATAATTGGCTAGATTTTGTTTTTAAACAAAATTATTAACAGAAGTATTCTAGTGACTGAAATAGTGAGTGCAGAGTATTGGCAAAGGTGAAAGGCGACTACCATAAGGCCAATAAAAATCTACACACAGAGTTGTTCTGCAATATCCATAAGGCATCAGATTCAAATGTATTCTTCTCAATACAATCCCTGCCACGTGCACAAGCTTCTGAGTAATGCTACCCATGAACAGTCACCTTGTAGACAGACATTTTTCGAAATGTGTTATAAATATTAAATGTGTTTAGACTATAACTCACTTTGATTACATTTTCAGGAACACGTTCTAATCTGTAGATGAAACTTGCAAGAACAGCTGAGAGATTCTCAAGCTCTGCCAGAAGATAAGGTTTAGTGCATGAGCTAATCAACACTGTTACAGAAATTAACAAGCATCTGCACTTTGATTTTAATTTGAATGCTTTCCAAAAAATACTCATTTGAAATTTAAGCTTCTGCAATGAAACATACTGATAATACATTTGCCAGAAGCCAGCAAGACCTCACGAAGCCAAACATGGATAAAGGAGACAAAAAGTTGCCTCACCAGTATGAGTAAAGTGCAACCACAGTATATGCTGACAAATCTCACTCGCTTTGATCTAGCTAGAACACTGCACCTTTACTGTGGTTACTCTGGTATCATAAACTTCAGCAAGGTCAAGGAACCAAAGTATGTATACAACGTTTATCTTGGATTGTACAACTGCAGATGAAGCCAAGGATGGTATCTTTAAGACTACTCTTACTTGTGGTAGTCAGATCAAAGTTAATGCAAATACACTGATGCACTTTGATTAAATCTGCTATGTGCAATGTAGTCAAACCTGAAGCGATCTGTGAGAATATAACGGGATATAGTCACGGCTGACAGCAGAACTTTGGAAAAACTATTTTCAGTCAAAAATTAAACCATCATGTAGTGCTATATTTTACATACACTCATTTACAAATACAAAAGAAGAAATACTCACCCTAACTTCATAAACGTTATCTGAATAGTCCACAGTCTGGCACACGTAGCTGTACCCTCGAGCTCTTGATGACAAAAACAGCTGAAAAAATTAAAGTCAGACATGAGGGGAAAGATGCCACATAAAACATGTTCATAACTATTATCAGCAAATTTCTTGCTACATCAAACTTACCAGAACAGAAATATTTAAAATATCTTTATCAGCCCTGACAATACTATTGAAAAAGCCAATATTTAGTTCTAACAACCTGTTGTTACACAGTACCTATTTTTTCTTGCAAAAGTACTCATTTTTCCCTGCATGTATCTGCCCAGATAATTAGAGCCCTGTACAAATTAGTAAGAATTCCAGTATGACCTTAAGTTATTCAAACATGAGTTTTCCTTCTGACAGCTCTAGCTTCAGAGACAGAAAATACCTAATTGCTTTCACTATAAGTGACAGAAACACTATTCCCATGATGGATTAGAGAGAACTCTCTCCAATAGACAGATATTAGATAATTTGGATCTACTATTCTAAAAACAGTATACCAATCAAAATCCAGAAAAAAAAAATCAAACCTGAACAGCCAATGCTAAGCAGCCATAAAACATCTTGAAAGAAACTGGATGAAGAAAAGCTCCCCATTTCGTGCCAACAGAAATGGCCTAAAGCACATGAAGTGCTCCTGTAGGGCCACTCCAAATAAAGCATGTTGCAATAACCTTAACAGGAGAAGATAAAGTTGACATTTGAGCAAGTTCCCATTGAAAAGAACACTTGCCTAGAGCTGTACAAGATTCAAGTAACACTTGTAAGCTTGACATTCATAAATGTTATGATGCAAGATTGTTTAAAACTAGGTAATCCCACCCTGTTAAGGATCAAAAAAGACAGCAGTGGAGCAGACATAACCTGTAAATTGTGAGCTGTAAAAGTAAAGAAGGGTGATACAAAAGGATTTCCAAAATAAACATGGGTAGGCACTGACTATTCTTACTGCTAACCTGACTTCCATCTCATTTAGACTGAGCTGGAGTTGACTTCAGTAAGTCAACCTGCACGCAGCACTAGGAGTGCAGACAGATGCAGAGATCAGTGTCATCCAGGTAAAACCAACATACAAAACCTTGTGAAACCTTCAACTTATTTGCTGCACATGTCTGTTAAGCAGGGAAGTTAAAGAACTGTCCACAGAAATGATCCTAAGAAAGAAATTCAACTACTTCTGCATCGTCCAAGTCCATTTACAAACAGCTGTAACACCACTACTCTCCAGCGTGGTCCCACACGGGCACGAACACATTTGATAGTATCAGAGAAGAGCAGGGAACAGTTTAGCCCACGCTGTTGCAGACACTACCCAATCTCTACTGCAACCTACCTTGGTCAAATTACCCAGTTCACTTGGCAAAAGGCAGTAAATTAACTTCACCAGACTGCCTCAAAGTAGAACAAGAAGAAATTCAAGATTTTGTGGCAAAACAGGGGCTACGTGTCTGGGACTTCTGCATGCTCTAAGCAAAATTTGCTCCTAATTTGAATCTGAACTTGAGTCCAACGTATAGGAGTCTTGGACTAGACAACCTAGCAGTGCTTTATGGACTTACCATTTTAATGTACACAGATGAACAATACAGCTTGCCATCAGGATGATTATTTAAATACCATCTAAAGGCATTTCACATTCAAATTCTGTTCTCAGCAATACCTAGAAACTTTACAGTCATTCACAAAATACAAACTGTGTATCATTTTACCCATAACAATTACATTACTTGTGCAAATTACAACAGTGGCACACTGGTGTTGTAAACCCCACATAGACTGAAGCAGAAGTTGCCTGGTTAAAGGGAACAATTGGAACTTGAACACCTTCCTCCTATCAGCCTCTAAGATCAAGAAAAGACACTTCCTGTAAATGTATCCAAAGCCTTAACATCCATTGAATAACAACCTCCCATTTGAAATAGCAGGAATCTAGAACCTCTGTCTGTGTCTAAAACTATGAGCTTTCAGCCCATCAGCAGCAAATGCTTCTCTGCAGTCCCCTTCATTTTTATGTTAATTCAGTGATTTGGAAATGCCATGCAAACACTTGTGTTATCCTATAAGCAACACAGGTTGGAAAATTAATTGATCACAAGTCTGGTATTATTCAGCTTATGGATAAAACAAACCAATTTAAATAAGTGAAAAAGACAGACATGGCAAAACCACTACAGAATTCATTTCAGAGGAGTTTCAGTTTTTACCTGCCAAGATGATTTGATTTCATCCATTCCCACAACTATCCTTGAGTGTCAGCATTAAATTCTGTTGTACCTGTATGTAGTATTTTATTACTTAGTTGAATAGTGCAAGGAAACAAATTTAGACAAAATGATGACTGAGGTGTGATGGCTGAACTTTTACTAAATGATGTCTTACAAAAATGACTGAAATCAGTTAATAATTTTATCATAGAAGATTTGGGGAAGGCTCAACATGCAGAGCATCATCAGATATGCCATGCTTTCATGGCGAAAGTACAGAACAGATCAGCTAGAAAAAGAGAGTTCTGCAATGCTGTAATTTTAACTGGTCTGTTCATTTGCTTACTTCTGGAAACAGATTTTGCAAATTTATGATCTGAGGTCTTCTAAAAAGAAGACTCTCAATCCACATGAGCAAAGTCACAGCAGCATAAACTACCCCTTAGCATCAGCTATATTCTGGACAGCTATCCTTGAATGATATTTACCAAACTGTTAAAGTAACCCCATTCAGCTACTGCTGAAGAGCTGATCCATTGCATTGTTACTAATCATTTTGTCTGCACAGAAAACCTAACAAACGAGAAATGCAGCAACACTGAAACTCAGAACATTGCAAACCAAATATTAAAAGACTGTATCCTTTTATTTTTATTTAAAGATACAGTTCATTTTTATTCTTATTCTAAAAGATAAGTTACGGACAAGGTACTTTTCCTCACTACAGACATCTGAATTTCTAAAAGTGATAAACACATTGACGGCACCAACAAACAGCTCAATTTCTAATAAGATACATTCTGACACCCGTTAGCATTATTAAAAATAAAATAAGTTACAACTATTAAATCTATACAGATTTTAGTTAATCTGTCCAGTATTTACACTAACATAAATCTAAGAAGAACTTGGAATAGCTGGTACACAAAGTTACTCTATAGACTCATTTAGTGCATTTATTTTCAAACAGAGCATACCTACTTACACAAATACTCACATCAAAGGCAAACTCAGCTTTAAAAGTCTATGCAAAACATTCACCCTCAACAGATGTCACGAATATGAAAGATTATTTTCATTTTGCTATCTGTAGATGCTTAAATAGGAATTCCCTCCTGCAAGAGGGCATACACACCTCTTTGAAAATGAAGAAGTTGAGTAGAACCATTCCAAAGTTGTAAACAACCAACAGGAAACGTAACTGGAAGGGCTCTCTTGTTTTCATCCATTTGGGGCCCAGCCAGACAGTGAGGAGATAAATAGTACTTATAGTCAGTGTTGGAAACGGAGACTGCATCAAGGGCCAGTCATCAACACGTTTGTCTGGAGGGAATGAAGCAAACAGAAGGAGTCAACAAGGTCTGAACAAAATGCATCTCAACATCACTTTAAGCATTCCATTTGTTAAGTATTATTCTCTCCTGGAATAGCTGCATCAGATAGTAGAAATATAACACACTCATTCTTTGTAGGAAGGTTAAAGAAAATAGTTTAAAAAAACCCCCACTATTTCACATTACCTCACAGAGATTTGTTATGTCATGCAAGTTCTATTGTCCAGTTCTACAGTCCAAAACAATAAAGCAAATAGAATCACGTGAGCCCAAACTCAACCCACTAATCCCCCACTACACAATTTTGCTTATGATGAACAGTGACTGAAGCGGCAACGTAACCAAATATTCAACAGCGCCACAAATGAAAGACACACAAATTTGGCAAAACATTGATAAAATAGCTTTTATTAGTTTAAGATTAGGCACTAAAAAGCCTCCAATTAATTTTATACAAGTTATATGTTGTTAACAAATTACCTTTGCTATTTGATGTAGGTCAGTCTCATATGTTTCAGACAGAATACTAACAATGTTACTGGAAAACAACGAAATAAAAGAGTCCAAAGGGATGGTTCTAGTCACAGTATCCTGTGCTGCCATACAGGAGACAAAGGTTTTATTTACAGTCTCCTTCAGTCACTCACGGGATCCAGAGTTACACATACTCTAGAGCCCAGAATATGCTATATTAAGTTCTGGATCTGTATCAAAAAAAGGACTCTTAGCCTGATGAACCAATGACATCTAGGATTAGAAGATGGCTCTGCTACCGAGGAGGAAAGGGAAAGACTCCAGTGACACCTTCTTATTCAAGTGTTTCCTTCCCTCCCATATGAAGGCTAATCTCTAGTTACAGCAAGAAATAAAAGCCAACTATTTCATAACTATCAATACTCTACGATGCTAACTGGATTATTTTCCAGATGCTTAGGCCAGTTGGATCTTAGACAGAAATCACACCACAGGGCTCCTTGGGAAGCTGAGACATTTAAAACACCTGCCTTCAGTCATTTGTGGGCAATTTCACACATAGCAATGCAGTTGCCCACAGACTTACCTAGAGGACAAGTTTCTTTTGGAGAACTGTTTTTCTTCATGGTAACCCAAAGACAGTGAACACCTCCTGCCCCCCATACCATAAATTAATTTCTGATTCCAGGCATACCAACAGGTAAGTTAGAAAACCCTTCTTATCTACAAAATGAGGAACTCTGATGCAATTAGGAAAGTACAGAACAGCACTGCCACTACTCCTCCTCCACTTCTTTCTCGTTTCCTTGGTTGCCCTTAAGATCATAAATTAGAACCTCATGTTAGGAGCGGATTTCATGAGACCTTCTATTTCTAATAAACAACACATATTGTTGAAAGATGGTGTGCATGGTACTGACTCTTCTTGCTGACACTGTCAGAATGGTGGGAGTCAGCGACTGCACCTACCAACAGAAGCCAAGGGCGAGATAGGGCAAGGAGTACAGGTAGGAGTGGCAAAAAATTCAGATAGATTGTAGAAATGCAGGCAGTGAAATAGAACTGAAATGAGAAGAGACAGTTACCTCTTACTTTCCAGCAAGTCCCTGGAACAGACACTTCTATTACAATATAATGTACTCTCTGTAAAACATGAGAACAATTGCTTTATAGTACAGTATAGTGTCTTGGGATGTAAAGGAACAGCCCCATTTCCCAGACGTCTCAGAATGCCTCCTACTGAAGCTGAAGTCACACCACTGCATTGCAATTATTATACTGCTGTCTCCCTTACATTTTACTTCATGCTTGCTTTTAGCAATTACTCTACCAATCTAAATTTAAAAATAGAAGATACAACATCTATAAGACGAGAGAAATGGAGAACCTCATCATCCACCTGATACGAAGCAGGGGCAAAGAAAAAAGAAAGGTGTCACTTCTTAATTAGAGATAGCTCTGGGAATAGCCAATGTGTGACATGCTTTAATCAAATCTGCATCTCACTTCAGACACTGTAGTGTCCAAAGACTTAAGAGCGGGTGAGGCAAGAGACCCAGTTGCTTTCCCAGCCTTCTTGCACTAAGTAATATAAAGAGGCAAGGACACGTTAGGGAATTTGTCTTGGAATTTTCTAGCCCAGTGTTTCATGGCATCCTGAACACTAAAGTGACAATGCTAAAAACGTGAAAAAGGAAGAAGATCGGAATTTTACCCAGGAGTTGAACGTTCCCACCCACTGCTGAGAATAGGAAACCATGACCTATCCCAGATTTCTTTTTGTGGCAGGACACAAGAGGGAAGAATGAGGATTCACTAGAAGGTGAAAGGGAAGACAAAGGGAAAACTTATATGAAAGACCAGATGCAAGTAAGCTTTGTCTCACACTTCATCAGAACTGTAAACAATTCTTCCACCTACTTTCCACAAATACTACAAATTGAAGAACTTAATTTCAGAAAACCAAGAGATATATTTAATTAACTCTGAACAACATAAGAGCACCTGGGTAGCTGCCATTACAATTCCATACCCGTATCACAGTTTCAGCCTGTTACTTTGCACAGGGTTTCTGGACAGTGAGTCACCACATCTCAGAGACAAGTCTTAAAGTATTTGAAAGAAAGGCATAGCTCACTGATACAGACTGCGTAACACATTGCCTGGGGAATCTATCTGATTGGGATTTTGGGGGCCTGACCCCTCCTAGGACAATTAATTACACTTTGAACACAAAATGAACGTATGAGAGGGAATACAATAGGTGATTCAGTTCTGGAGTACATCCTGGCCAAAACAGAAGCATATTAATAGTCAAAAAGTTTATTGTAATCCCTACTTTGCTGTAAGACCACCACCTTGCATTTATTTTGAGGGCATTTAGGAGAGTCTGCATATGATTATTTTTTACTAATAATGTGGCATCAGAAAACAAGCTACTTTTCATCCCAGAACTTGCTAGATTCAGAAACTTGTTCATCACAAGATCTCTCCTGGATAATACAAAGTAATTTGTTCAGTTTTAAACCAGCTCCACGCACCATTCTTGTTGCACAGAAGATATTACAAAACCAATTTCATTTCAGTTTATCAGGCAAGCCTGCTTGTCCATGTTCTACATAGAAAACACAGCTATATGCAAACCCTTGTTCCAAATTTCTTTTCAGATACCCTCTTTCAAACCAAGATAAATTCACCCAAGTGAAACCTCCCAAGCTACTCCAGCACCCTCCTCCTTCCCACCCCTCACCCTGTTTTAGCAAAACCAGCAAAATTTTGTGTCCTACTTACTAGCTGGTGCTGATGACCACAAATGGTTTCTGAAAATTACAGAGAACTGTGATAGCTTAAGGGGACATATGAGTGTATTAAATCCTGCAGTACTTCACATGCACTAGGTACATTATTACCTGAAAGATGAAATAAGCTTGAAATAAAAAGGCCAGCTCCCTGAATTAAAAAATCCCTCCAACTGCTTTGAAGCAAAATGACCAATGCCTTTACCTGATTAGAATTGACAGAGACTGACTGAATCTTTCAGGGGATTAATGCGTTTGTCTTTCAAATCCTAAGACTCAGATTCTAATTCAATCACAAATAAAATGTCTGTTGTGATGGCACAGCCTGTAGTACAGTGCTTTTTTTGTTAGGTGAGAGAAGTTTTAGAACAAACATTTAAAGTTGCACTCAATTGTAAAAGTGAATCCAGAGTAGAATAAGGCATCTGCTAACATGTTCCTGATAGAAAATTGCTGTTATGTAAGGAAAGAATATGAAATGTTTATATAAACAAGGTTTTCCTGTCATTTTGTGTATATACCTTTTAAAGTTTCACATTGCAAAGACAAGAAATAGAAGAACATATATATATATTTATATAAAAAAATTGTGTGTGTGTATATATATAAAAAAAATAATTGAAGTTGCCCTGAAACACCTACCCTTACAGGATCTGATTCTTTACATGGGGCAATTAACAGGAAATACACACATAAACCCCTCTGATTTATTCTTCCAAAGGAAGAACAAGAGCAGGACCAGTGAAAAGGACTGAATATCGTACCCAGTAATGTTCAAAGAGGACATAATTAACCTATATTGAACTATGGAAGGCAAATGAAGATGAATTTCAATAAGTAAGGCTGCACTGATGGTGATTTAGAGTTAAAAAATCACAAGAAACTTCTGTGGAACATACTGTAAGTGTGGTTCAGCATTTCCTTTCCAATAGAGAGGATTTTAAAATTTCCTGCATATTAGTGAGCCTATGATTTTTTTTTCTTTCCTCAAGAAGTACAAACTTTAAAAATAAGCAAACAAATGCATAGCACAGTTGCTCCTACACTTATCAGGAGAAATCCTGAAACAGTACAGTGGTGACTATCTCTGCTTTTAATATTAGTTTTAGAGAAAACACTACATAACTAAAATACATGACTTTTGAAATTCTCTGCATTCACATTAGATTGAAAATCAATACTTAGTAAGTCTTTATTTTTACTTTAACTACATATGTATTCTTTAGCTATAAGGTCGCTAGTCACTAATTTATCTGGAGCGCCTTTCAAAGTTATTAATAGCTATTGATACTATTCTCAGCGCAAAGACACTTACAGTGCCAATCCAGCACATCCATCTGTCCAATTACATTTCCAAAGACACTGCAGAAATGATGGTGACTATTTAAAAGTGTCTCTTAACAGAGCTCTCTGCAGATCACGCCGTTTATTTTACCAAGAAGTCCTCTCAAAGCCCAATCTCAAGTTTAAGAAAGATTTCCTTAAACAAGTGAAATTTTAATTCCACAATATAGGGAAGGCAAACCAGTATTACCTAATTGGAGTATTGTTCTATGAACTACACTGTTTTAATTATCTAAGAATTTCATGCATCTTGTTACTAGCAGTATAATTAAAGGATATTACAAAATGAAAACACATATAAGAAAACACGTAAGAAACATAACTTGATGCATCTTAAAATGTTTACAAAGTTTTCACATTAAATTCCTTTGCAGTATTTTAGTGCCTCCCTCTCCCCCTTTTTTTTCCTCTCTGGTTACAGATTAATATTCTATCAACACACTTTGCTTTCAGCATTTGTATTAGAAATACTGGCTCAGTCCTGTAAATATTTACAAGTTAATATAAGGTTCACTGTGGCTATACAACCACTGCAGGCTGGCTCAGTTCAAAGTAAACTAGAATAAGCATCTACATGATTAGACTCTAGGCTTTTAAACTAAATGGAGTAATGCAACAGGATCACTTCAAAGTATATTTACTGTTAGCAGTTTGTAGAGATTCCAAGAAAAAAGTTCAGTCTTTGACTAACTAAAACCTCAGAACACACAAATGGAACAAAAGCTGAAGCTATGAACTTAGCCTTTAAAACAGTACATGACTGACTACATGGGCTGCACAACTTGAGACTGAAGACTTAGAGAAGTAGTATTACAGGGTCAAAACTGAGAAGCAGTGTATCTTTGGATTGAATACCTACAAAAGTAATCTTTCTTTTCACTTATTTATTATAATTTTAATAGAGCAGTTTATATAGCCCAAAATGAGTGATTCTTTTAAAGGTCTCCAGTACTTGAATTAACTTGTCTGCTTTGATAATTGATTATTCATTGCACATATTGTACTCTAATCCTCAATTATCTCAGTTTATCAAGTTTCTTTACAATAAATCCTGTGACAGAGGATTGAAGCTAGTGCACGAACTAAAATAACATGCCTATTCCCTAACTCCTGTTTCAATCAGAAAAAAGTCTATGTTCTCCTAGGAGGGATTGTGCAGACAAATTGCTGCAGGAAAGCAAAAGAATTGGGACACAAGGAATCTCCAGTTTATGCTTCTTTCTCAGCTTTATCTCACCTATCATACTTGGCAGTCTTCAGTTTTCTAGCACTATGGGTATTTCTAAGGAGTCTGACAGGGTCAGAGATACCTGTACCTAACTCAGGAACACTGTAATCTAGTATAATCTACAAACCAAAGGCCATGAAACTTTCCTTAACACATGTTTTACCTAAGAGATCTTCCTTAGAAGAATTTCCCATTTTACTATAGGATGCCTTTTCAGAGGCAGAAAACCCAGTAGAATATATAACAGCTTGCTGTAAAATGTTAACTAGACCCACTGCATAAATTTGCTCCCTAAATCCAAAAGGATTAGGATTAAACTTTAACCAATTCACGATACTTTTCTCTGCTAGACTGAATACCCATCTTTCATCAATTTTCTCCCCCTCCCCATTTGGGTAGTTATAAGCAGCCATCACGTCACTGAGTAGCTGCTATTTTTTAAAATTTTATTTAAAGAAACACCTTATTTCATTCACCTGAAGGCGTATTTTCCAATCCTTTAATTATTTTCATGGCTCTTCTCTGGGTACTCTAGAAACATTTAAATCAGCCTTGCACCTGTTTAATGGGCAAATTAACTATACCAATCAAGTCTCTACTGCTTTCCCTCACAGAAGAATTCTGTATTATCACAGTAACATCACAGCATCAGTGGTGGTTATGACTGGCAAGCAAGCAAAGAGGTATGTTACTGGTAAAGCTAAGGATGACACACACACAATGCTATTTGGACAAAGGGTCCCAAAACAGCAAAAAAGCTGGCCTGATTTATCTAATTTTTTAAAATACGGAACAGTACAAATAAAACATGTTTACTTTGATCTTTAAGAAAGAACAGAAATATCTGAGTTAAGCATTTTGTCTATACCCAAGCTTTAACTAGCCAAGAACAAACTAATTTGTTTGGGCTGAGAACAAGAGACATAAAAATTTTATGGCAAAGCATTGCTGTTTTAACAAACTATGAAACATCAAGCTAAGATGCAAGAACAAAAATATTTGGTCTCAGGCACAATGAAAAGCATATACTCTGAAAAACAAAACAACAAAACCCATAGATTTTAAAAGTTTGCAGATGAAGCTGTACAAATTCTGTTGCACTCAGAAATGAGAGATGCCTGCCCAAAACCAAAAGCACTACAGACAGACTAACAGGTACTGCTTATAACCAGCTGTGACTTTGTTTTAAATTTCAGGGCTTTGTAATTGACTGTTTAGTCTTCTTTACAGCTATGCACAGCAGCATAAAATCAAAATACCACACAGCTAAGAACATCTCCTGCAGCTAATGAACACCTGTGTAATATGCATGTGTTTCATAAACTGCCATTAAAGTAACAGGAATGCCTAATCCCAATTTGATGCTAGACGGTCAGATGTATTTTAACTACTATTCCTGTTATTCTAACTAGCATTCCAATCTTCTTGGGACTCCCATCATTCAACCACTAATACCATATTGTCCCTGTGCCTGTACACAGCAATTACAGGATACATTTCTTTCAAGACAAGGATAATAATGGAATTATTATGAAGTTCAGGAGCCACATCAATTCACCATTCGGTCTCAGGATTTTCAATTCTAAGAGATTGCCTTGTTCAAATTATTTCTGATTTATCTCCTCCGTTGATTACAATTATTTGTGAGGACAGTGCAAACACTCTGCTTCAAGGAATAATAAAAATATAATCCTCACTAAAGCTTACACAAGATTTGCAAGATAGTAAGCCCTTGAGGCACGTAGCATTCTTACGTTTGTCAAATCTTACTTTTCCAAATATCACAAAAGCAAGATAAATTCCCAGTGCAGTGATACCTGCATGCCTTTTCTTAAATGCTAGAAGTTACAGAACAAACAGATGAAGAAAACAAAACAAAACAAAACAAAAGACAGAACAAAAACCCCCAACCAACCCATGGGATGCAATTTTATGAACTAGTTGCAGAACTCTCTGATCCAGCCCATGCCTGGGTATTTCTAAAGAAATAAAAGGGCTTTACACTTTAATAAGCTTTCCTTCTACAGCGTTTACTTTATTTAAACTTTTATTCAAACTTCCCTTGTCTTAGCCAAAAGTGTATTTCTGAGAGCTCAGACTGGAGAGGTCATTACCTCACACAAAAGTGGTGAGTTTTGGTACTATGAAAATAGTTGTAGGGGTATCAGTAAGCAGTAATACAAACACAGGATTTATGCACATTCAATGTTGCAATAACAGGTTAGACTATTGGCCCATCTACTGTGATTCCGGGTTTTATAATGCCAAAGGGGATGATCACAGAATAAATCTTCTCCATAGACAGATTTTTTTTTTATTAGATTCCCTCAGTTAGAAGCTAACATCCTTGAAAAGTGTGAAGGATTATTAATAACAGTTTAATAATAACTCTGCAAGGCCTTATCCACTGTAGAGAGACATGTGTTACATGCTCAGCATACACGGGACAGTAAGTTCAGCACTGGTATGTGTCTCGCTAATGTGCTAACACAGCGGAAGGATACTGATGCTTAATTACACAGCAAATGTAAACAACTTATATTGCTGCTCGTGTAACACAAAATGCTTTGGAGTTGCAGATGAACATTTAGAGACTCCTAGGTGCAGTGATTGAACATGTATGAAAACCAGCAATGGCAAGTGAAATATACCTGAAAACAATACCAGAAAGCTACCAGAGAACATTTGCTAGAAGCTGCACAGAAATCTCTCTGATAAACTACCCGTTTTTTCTGTTTACATCAGCACGAGGATGCTGCACATCAGTTTGGTTTTACAGAAGGATGAATGAGGTAGGAATTCTGTTTTGAGCAAAAAGTACAAAAGGAGTTATTGAAATATGTTAGCTTTTATCTCAGTTGTTTGTAAACAAAATTTACAGTTGTGAGGTACATTAGGTCTTCTGTTAGCGTAACACAAGTACATCAGTCAAAGCTCCAAAGAAAAATAACACTGTGAAACATTTAGAACTTACTTCCTCAACATGCCTTTGAGATCAGCAAAAATGACAACTCGGGGAAGCGGGGAGAACAACAACCCCAACACCAAAAAAGAGACTAATTTTGAAATGTTCATTTTCAAAACACGAACTGAATGAGAAAATGTTTTTATACCCAAAGACGACCAGAAGAATGATCAGTGTGTGAATCTTGCACTCACTGAGTATACAGTAGCAAAATCACCGGTTTGGCAGCTAGATAATGCCATATCCAGACGACTGCTATAGCTCAGTCTCTTCACTTCTACAGTCGTGTTACTTTTCATGGTAACATATGGCCTCCAAATCTAAGCTTCTCTAATGGTTTCTGCAATACAGTTTCTCACTCTTGATCAAAAATTCATGGATCACTGAAACTGAAATTAGTCAGAGTAGAGGAAAATTTGACCTAAATATGAAAGCATTTTGGGGTACTCTATGTGTAAGTATTTCTATTGGGCACATCTGTTCCTGGTAAACCAGTAAATACTAAATACAAACCCAGAAAATACAGTTATGAAGTCTCCTATTTACAGACCAACTATTCAATTTAGCATCTGTATTTCCTATTATTTTTTCCTTTAGAGTATCTTAAACCATTTAAAAAGAAGGTGTTACAATGATGCTTTACAAATAGAAGGATATAAAATCTTGTCTAGAGAGGTAAGATTTACTGGCTTAACAGAAAAAGTGAAAGACATGGGTTATAAGTTCCCTTCTTCCAGCAACATTCTGTGAGCATTTAGAAAGCAATAAAACAATCTCTGATATTTGCTACAACTGGGAGAGGGAAACAAGGAGATGATATCTATAAGCAGATAAAAAAGAAAAAAATAATAGAAAAATACCACAGTCAAGCAAGCAAACTGAAGCATAACATATACAAGAGCTGGAAGAAGACACTTTTGAGATACTGCAAAAAAGAAATAAAAGGAATAGGAAAATGTAATGGAAACATCCCAAATAGTCGAGTCCACGATTATGCTGAAACAGTGGAGTGCATGTGGGAGGTGGATGGATGGAGCGAAACTAGGGAAGAATCTCACGGTACAAGCAGACACAATGACACAGAGAGAACACTCTGGGACAGGAGTCAAGGATCAAACCACTGAAATTATTCAAGTACATAAAGAAAGGAGTTGAACTGCAGGCACATAAGTGAGTTAACCTGACACAACCAAGAGCAGTTAATGCCCACAGGCATGCCATTATCTTGCACCAAATGCAAGCCAAATTGAGGTAGCTTATTTCCCCTCATCTTCCTTGAGAGAAAGGTAAACTAGCTCCCGTTTATCTTGAGATCCAAGCACACACAATGGGACTTAATACAAAACATGGTGCACTCAATTCATCTCTGGGCTTGCCTTGGGGCTACTTTGCTTTACCTACAGTCTAGGGTGCAGTCCTGAAAATCCCCACAGAGCTGCCACCTAAGTCTTGGCAGGCCTGAATTTCAGAGCTGCCTTCTTTTGCATACATAAAACGCCACAAGACCTTGAAGTCCATAAGCTCAGAAGCATTTGAGTCTTGGCACAACTGATCACGGTTATACCCACTTGTCACCTAAACAAGATCCAGAAACTATGTATCTGCCATCTACATCTTCCTAAAGGAGATGTCAGTCAGGTAGTCTCACACACAAGAGTTCTTTATGAAATGCAATGGTAGCTTCAACCTGTTTTCAAATACAGCCTGAGAAAGCAAAGCCCTGACACATAGCAGTTTACTAGTCAGAGAAGTCCTACCTCATGGATCAGATCTGCCCATAAAAGCACACTGTCCCAACTTCTGTGCTCTAGGCACACTCCACTCATACCAACACTCTTTAAAAGCCAAAGCTCTCATTCTTTTTATGGCCAATTCTTTTTAGTGAAATGAACTCTCACGTAGCCCCAGTTTTTCAGGCCATTCATGTTTAGCCCCATTCGCCTTACCTTAAAAAACTTAAGTACACACCACAGTCTTTTTCCCTCCCTAATCTTGCATCCTAGCAAATTCTTCCTCACAAAGATCTCTCCATGCCCGCTTGGAGCCTTTTCATTCATACACCTTTCATCTAAGTGCTCCCTTAATCCTTTCTACATGAATTGAGTAACTCCAGAAACCTGTCTGGACTGGCAGAGGAAAAAGTGGAGTCTTGTCTCATCCACTCCTCATGGCTCCTAATCTACAAGGCCTTAAAAGGAACTACATCCTATGTTTCCTACACCTTCCTCTACTAATTGTCCTTATACAGCCTTTGACAATCTTTCTTGGTTGCACAGGATAGTGTAGCATAGCTGCCTTGAATACAACCTCTTTGGTCTTCCATAGCTATAATCACAAGCCCTGCTATATGCTTCTTCACCCCGAGTACAGCATAAATACAGAATGACTACTGTGATCAACTTCTAATCAAGTTTTCCAACCAGAGACAGCTACCTACGAACAACAGTTCAACCACTATGCTCAAGCAATTTACTTAACCAGTGCAGTCCCCAGGATGAATGCTTCTGTGGCACCTGCTTCATGCCACAGATATTTCAACTACTCAAGAATTCTTCACCTCTTGTTGCTGTATATGGCTCCAGGACCGCAGGACGATTTGCACCTCACTAATGCAGACTTAGCTGAGAAACATGATCTGCCGAGAACTCCACAAGAGTAATTTACAGTGTGCTGCAATTTTAAACATCTAGTCATTTGGCCTTCTGCAGTAGATACTGAGGTGATGCAATCAGTTTGGTTAAATTCTGTATAAAGCAGTTTCCCAACATTTTTCCATGGAATCTGCTTTAAGAGTATTCATAATATTTCCTCCAAAGATTTCAAGACACTTTTCAGAATTTTCGGAAGTTCAGTTATGTTCTTGCCATTTTGTCTAAACATTTCTTTTGGCTTCTGGAATATGCTGATGAGCGTTCAAAGAGAAGTTCATACCACGTTCTTGCTAGTGCTCTTTGAAGGCTTTTTTCTGTTTCATTTCTTTGCTGGAGCTGAGAGTTGCAGATGACCACCTACAACTCCTCCTCCATTTTAGGAAAGAGAAGTCTTCCACTCACAACTCAGCTCCTCTACCACAGTGTTAGCTTTGCTTCAGGCTACTCCCCCAGGCTCGAGTTCTTGAAGCTTGGTGATCCAAAATCTCTAAGCAGACATTTCCACTCCAGTAATGTACTTTTCTGAATGTTTCCATTTCCAAAGGTGCTTGGTATCTGTTTTGTTCTGATTATCTGTCTTTTGAGTTCCGCAATCTGGTAAAGTCTTCTAGTAATGAAATGTGGGTGGAATTTCCCTCAAACACCCAGAAAATTGTCTTCAATACTGACAGCTGTTTTTTCTTCACTAATGAAGTCCCTCCCTCCACTGTCAGGCAGTTAAATATGATACTTAATGAAACAAATCAAGCAAATTGCTCAGTTTGGTTGACAGTAGACTCACATAATCTAGCCTTTAACATTCTTTACTTTGGTAATCAATTTCTTCAAGTGCTGCTTCTGCCACAAGACAGCCAAACCCAATTACACCACCTTCTCCAGTTTCTGGTGTGTTTCTTCCTGTCTAATCCTTGTGTTTTACCCAGTCATGGTCCCAGATCAAAAAACCCTGTTCCCTTGAGAAGAAAACTGTATCTGTAAGACAAGCATCATGCCAAATCACTAAGTCTAATGCTCATCCAGCCCTCTGAAAGCTTAGGAACACGTTCTGCTTTGTTTCTGTGAGACAGGCTTCATGAACCTTCATCTCACCCTTCATTCTCTCTCCCCATCGTCATCCTCTGAAGACCTTTCTGGGATTCTACTTGCCTCCAGCTTTGGCACAAATCCTCGAATACCGCAAGGTACTACTTGCACTCAGACTTGCGCTCAGTTCTGCTAACCAACCCAATGAACTTTGTACTCAAGCATAATGTTCAGGATCCTTTGGCCACACTTGGTTTCTGCATGGGGAAAAGAACGAGGGAAGAAGAAACATATTTTCTTGCAGTTCTGTTCCCTGGACTGAAAAAGAAACTGAACCTGAACTTCCTGAGTGTTCTTAACTTAGTCCCAAGATCTTCCTGGCAAAAATTTTTATGGCGTTTGAGTTCCCATGGAAGCTGCTCCACTGGTTCACTTTCAAGGCAAGCAGCTGTAAGTTTCCAGTGTTTCTCACCCTCACTGCCTTACACTTCTGACCCAACTGATAAAAGCTACGATTGATATTGCTCCTGAACAAGATGCTACTTGGAAGACTATCCTACCACTAAAGTGAAAGTTTGCATCTTTCTCCTCTCTCCTTTCCTCCTGATGGAAAAAGTCTGTAATCTTATTAACTGCAACAGCTGTAAATAGTTGCTGTTCCAAAGCAGTCCCACGTGGCCTGGAATGGCCCTGCCTCCTTTTAGCTTTGAGCTCCAAGAACAATCATTCTCACCGAAACGCGGTAAAGCCTTCTGTTCTTTAGTTCAATACATTCAGATTAACTAGTTCCTCTAAAATAAAGCTGTTTGATACAGGGTTTCACAAATCTCCTTTTCAAGGCACAGTCTCCTATTCCCCATCCCCAACTGCCAATGGTCTCTTCACCCATGTTTTGAGATTTCCACATTCTTCTTTCCTGGATTGTGTCCTGAGTTATTCATCTTAATAGGTCCCCTCGACTCAGCCTGGAACCTCCCTTTAAGTCACTTGTTCAGTCATCTAATCATACCCTTAATCCTTCCTGGCAGATCTAACCCAAACCAGCTACCTGAGCTGAGAGAAAGAAGGAAGCCCTGCCCTACCCATTGCATGTAACCAGTCCCATACCCTTACAGAAATAATGGCATGATCATCTTTCCTGATAGTAACTGTTCCACCAACCACCTTTTTTTCTGCTGGTAACTGACCACTAAGACCATGTTTTTGTCCTTTCTACCTCTCCTTGAAGTTTATGGCTTCCTAAATGATCTCCTTCAGCCTTTTCAGGTGAATATATAGTTACAACAGATTTTAGGCTTACATGAAAGGGGTCTAAAAAGACAGTCAAGGAAGGAGAGGAAACAAGTAGGTTTTTAACAGATTAACAAGCAAAACCATTAACCTAAGGCTGAAAGTGTATTTAAATATATGGGGAAAAAGTCATAGAATACTGTTATTATCCCTAAATGCAAGCTTTAAAAAAAACAAAACCACAAAGAAACCAGCTTCAGATAACATGCTTAATGCTAAAAAAATTTTGACATTAAAAAAAAGTCCAGTTAGGTTCATCATATACTTAGTCTTTTGGGGTTCTTTCTGGTCTCAGAAAAGGTCAGTTGCTTTTTAACTAGCACAAAGCAGAGAAGGAAAAAGGCCAAATCTTTACAGCACAAAAATAAAGCAGCACAAAATTCACTGGGACATTCTGGCACAGTTCTACACAAGTCTCATCACAGGAGTCCCAGGCAGCATTAGAAAACCCCTGCTGGCAGGACAATCCTGCTGAATACTGAGAACAGGGCTAAAGACAGACTTGGGTGTCCAATAAAAAATGGAAGTGAGAACTGGAGAGAATAAGTAAATTTGGTTTTATATGAATGAGAAGTTTTTGTGTAGGAGTAGTAGTGGGAATAAAATTTCTTCACATTTTATTGTGTAATTTTGCTGTGTAGTAGTGTTTCAGTGTGATTTATTGTGTAATGCTATTGCATGGCATCATTTGTTGAGCAACTTTGCTGTGTGGTATAGTTTTTTATTTAATGATATTGAATGTTAGGCAATGGTCTTGCATGCCATAATTTGAGTTTTCTGTTGAGCAACATCACTGCCATAGTTCTTGACACAAAGGTGAATTGCATGAATTCACATAACAGTGCTCAATTAATGACTTAAACATATATTCACTCAGAAATGGCAAAGGGAGGCAATTATTTTTTTCCTTAATGTAGAAAAGCATGCAAACTGAGCAGATATTTAAGCGGCAAACTTAGGACATTAAGATATGATTTCATTAAACAGTAATGCAGCATTGCCTCATAAATGACACTTTCTTATCTGGAGCTACCTTGTAACTACAATGTGTGATATTACAAGTTTTGTATATCCATACCTGACTGTAAAAACTACAGGGGGACCTTCTTTTACATGCTACTGGCTATAAACAAGAGCAGTAACATGGCTTTGATGTGACTTAGGCGCTATCCAAAACTATCCTTGCAAGGACCCACTGAAAACCAGAACCTGAACAAGAAACTCTCCACCTCTTATGCAAAATGCAACTGATTACTTCATTACACTGCAATCCTGTGTTAACAGGAACGCTACTAAGATTAGAGCAAAAATTTAAAATTTTGCATCAGTAAATTAGTAAAAGAGACTTAAGCATATTTTAGATGCCATCATAATGTCATCCTACTACTGCTTAACATTCTCCAAAGAAGCAGGAGGAAGAAATAAAAGTTTGCTCTATATGTAGTACTTGTGTAAGTTACTTATCTTTACATTCCTTAAATAAACTTGCCTTTTCATCCCCCTTGGTTTGTTCCCTCTAATCATTTTTGCTTACAACATACATGGTCTATATACAGACTTAAATAACATGGAAATATATCCGAACTTGAAGCCTTTTCCAAACAAGTAATCCATAAGCATATCAACTTTGTACCCACATCTATTTTTATATCCATCTGATAATGCTATTGATTGGCTAGAACAGCATCTTTCATGCATTACCTGGCAGTCTACGAACAATTGTATGTTGCAAGAGGCAGAGAAAGAGAGAGAACACTGGTAGATTATAATGTAGTGCTGCTGCAAGCATTTTATTTGATCTCATATTCTAGCAGGTTTTAAATACAGAAGAAAAAAATACGCATGCAAGCTTAATTTTTAAAATATGGCAAAAACCAGAAGACAGGCTGGGAAAGCAAATTATGAAAAAAAGTGAGCTCCCTCCATCTATAAGATTGATTTATTATCTGTCAGATTTCTGTCCCCCTCCCTTCTGCAAAGAAAAGACTGCTGATGCAGTGAGCTTCCCATCTGTAAAGAAGGCCTCGCACTCTCACTTATCATACTGCCACAAAATACATCCATAGTTGCAGTCACCCCAGAGTTTTGTTCCATATATTTCTAGGTTTAAATCAAAATATCCTAGACCTCATCGCTGCGTGGACAACTGAAAAAAAAAAAAAAACCAAAACATCCAGAGAAGTGATTCTTCTGTCAACTGCCCAAGGCTACTCACAACAGCAACTATGAAAGCTGCAACTCTACCTCGTTCATTTCATTTGACCGTTCACGCTGACCACTACTTCCAGAACTACTGGTCATTGTAGTGAGTTACCATCTCATCTGCTGTCCCAGCACTGAAAGCTGCTTTTTCACATTTCTCCATACTGCAAGACATTTTCTCTTCCTTCAGCATCTTCCTCATTGCAGTCATGGGGTACCAATACAAAAATGGAGCACATTGAAAACGGAAAACAGCAGAAGGAACTCAAACGCACTTCATATAAAATGAAAAGCTTCTGCACTGACGGCAACAAGCATTTCCTCATTTAGTTTGCTGAACTCGATGCGATGCTGTCACAGGACTCCCATCTGCCGCAGAAGCCAAAGGCCGCCTGAGCTCCGGCATGAATTACCGGAGGGCCTCGCTTACCTCCGACATCCGATTCCCATATGACCACCCCAAGGCACTCTGCGGTGAGAGGGAACCAGAGGAACGACGGCTCCGGGAAGCGGATTTTGCTACGTCCAGCCCGCAGGCGTGCGGGGGGACACCCTCACCTTGCCATGAAGGGATGCCCCGCGCACCCCGGGCCGTTACACGGGATTAAGAGAGATAAACAAACAAAGCACCCAAGCACACCCAGAAGGACGAGGAGGAGAAGCGGGTGCGGAGGGGCCTGGCCCCCCGCCGCGGTCCCAGGCCCGGAGACCCAGGCCCGGACCCGCCCGCCGCCTCAGCCCCCTCGGCGCGCGCCGCGTTTCCCGGGAGACGGAGCCATTTTGAACCGCTGCGCCTCAGTGACAGCGGGCGGGGGGCGCCGGGCACCGGCGATGGCGGTGCCGAGGTTGCCGGCGGGGCCGCCCTGGCGCGTTACCTCGGATGCTCCAGGTCCAGCGGTAGAACTCGAGGGTGTCGTTCACCACGCTGGACACCAGGCCCATGGCGCGGGGGGGCGCGGCGGCGGCGGCGGCACCCATGGTGAGCAGCAGCAGCAGCGGCGGAGCCGGCAGACCTGTCTCGGCGCGTGCGTCCGTGCCTCTGCGCCGGGGCTGCTGCTGCTGCTGCCCTTCTACAGCCGGGGAAGTGATTTAAATCTCTATCTCTCGGTATCTTCCCTCCAGACTCCGCCTCGCTCCCGTCACCGGCTCCCGTGCCCCGCGGGCAGGGAGGAGGGCGAGGAGGCGGAGGCGGGCGGAGGAGGGCGGGCGAGCAGGCGGACGGCACGCCGGCCGGGGCTCCGCAGCACCGTCCGCAGCGCACGGTGCGGTGCGCTTAGCGTCACGTGACCGCCGGCTCGCTGCCCGCCGGCGGCTGCCCGAGGGGTGCGCGGCGGTCCGGCCCGGCCGCGCAGGCGCACTGTGGGCTCCCAACCGGCTCCCGGCTGAGGGCAGCGCGCCGGGAGCGGGAGCAGGTGCAGGGTGGATCGGCGGCTCTTGACGCTCCCTTGGGGACCCCCCCCCTCCTCCCTCAGTGGGCGTCCGTGGATGGAAAAGAGGTGCTTATTATCTTAATTTGCCTTTTTTTTTTTTAAATAGGTATGTTTTACCAGACGGGGGAATAAATATTTCAGTCAACTTTTATTTCCTTTCTTCCTTTTTTAGCAGCTTGGAATTTTTTTTTTTTTGCTCTTGCTTCTCATTCCCCCTTGACAGTAAGCAGTGCTTGCTTTACCTCAAGCTCTTTGTAGTGAGGTGTTGGCTTTTCAGCCGACTGCCCTGAGAAGCCTCAGCTAAAATCCCAGCACTGATAAAGTCAGCAATCGCAACGGGATCTCGCTATCTCCCTGCCCCACCGCGGTGGCTGGTAGCATTTCCCTGACCAGCAACTTGCCCAGGCACCACAGAGGTGCCTTTGGCACACTCTCCCCTCCATTTCCTGGACCACAGCCTGTATGGTCGCTTCAAGGCACAGACGGGTTTGTCTGCCTGCACCATTGCTGGAGCCTGGAGAAGGAGCCTCCATGGCAAAAGCCGGCAGGGCCATGGGTGCAGTCCTGCTTCATCCATTCAGCACTCTATGTTTCAACCCCAACAAACCCTCTGCCTGGTGTGGGTGCACCAGCTGCTCCTCACACCCTTTGCCTCTTATCTCCTCCTGCCAGCTTGTCTCTCGCCCTCCCTCTCCCATGATCCGCGTCGTGTGGATGGCTGCATGACACCCTTGGGATCAGTTTCCCCACTGAAGGACAGGAGGGGAGCTGCTCCACCCAAGTTGCGAGCTTTCCTCCTGGCAGACAGCAGATCAGATGGTATCTACCTCTCCCTCCCCCAGTGCAGCAGCACCTGTGTCACTTCTTGTCGCTTGGTCTTGGTGAGCACAGCTTGTACTCCTTCTGGGTGAGTCACCCTCCGCTCAGCTCCTGGACGGCCCCCTGGCTGCTGCGATCCCATCCCTATGGATTGGAGAGGCACACTGGCCATCGCTACGGACTCCACCACAAGCAGAGCCACTGTGCCTGGAGCTTGGAAACCAGCAGGTGTTAGGGAGTAGTGATCACTTGCACTGGGAAAAAGAAGAGGAGCTATGTCAACTCTTGGAGGCCCGGATGGACAAGGAAGTCCAACTTATCCCAATGCTGCCTGAAAGTCAGAGCTGAAGCAAGGTTACTGCATGCTGATGTATGGAGAGCTGCTACTTCTTTCACGTGAGAAGAGTCAATCAAAACTTTGCATGAATTGCACTGACTTGAACTACATTTTATTTTGATGGCACTAATCATGGCAGGAGGTCTGGTGAGAGCTCTGAAATGGATCTGTCACCGGCTAGGACAAGATGAACACCAACCTGCTTCCCAAGTTGCATGCAGGCAGTATAGTGGTAGCGGTGGTTCCTGTGCCTCCTTCAGGTGAAACCACTGCAGCATATCCTTGGGCAGTTAGAAAACGCTTAGTTGGCATTGTCTAAAGCACAGCTTCAGAACCTTTTTTGACATTATCATTTAAATCAAAAGGAAACCAGAAGAATGAGTCATAATCCTCAGATCGGTGTAGGGCCATTTGCCTTGACCACATGTTTGAAACAGAATGGGCTGCTGAATGAATCAACACGACAAAGGATCACACTCCCCTGCCATCACTGATGTCAGGCAAGATGTGGACTAAGCAGAGTGGCACCAACACAAGGAGTAAAGATAAACAGTCTGCCAAAGAACAAAAAGGAACAAGACATATTAGCAATATTAATACATATTCATAATAATAATTATTTATATTATAGCCTAGATATGCTTATTTATTAAAGTGATTATTTATTTATTCTGTGGAAATTGTTTTTGCACAATTGACACCAATAATCATTGTTTATAAAACATTTGTACAATCCACTTTACTGTTTCATCTATTTCAGATTAGATAACTTTTCTTGATTGCAATTAATTCCTTTATATTGGCAATATGATTGTACTTAGATAATTTTACAGACCAATTAAGCCTTGAGAAGAACCGCAACAGAGCTGCAGAGCTTGGAGAGCAGGGAGAAGATGAACGATCTAACCAGAGTAACTTCTTTTGTGCTTTGATATTGGCTTTAAAAAAAGTAATGAAGTTTATGACAAACTATTCTCATTAGTTTAACTTTCAGCCTGCAAGCACTAAAATTAGGTCTGTGACTGAGGGCTTCCAAACACATCTCAGCTCGTTTCCTATATCCGTGCACCCAGCAGGATGTGCTGGTTCTAAGAAAGCTGAGACCCATGTCTTCTACTTAAAGAGAGCAGAAGGAGGAAAGCATCCAAAGGCATAGCATCAAATCAGCCTCCAAGGAAATCTGCAGCATGGTAGTCAGAAAAAAATGATTTTTTAATATCATTAATTGAAGTTGTCATCTTCTACTTGGTTATCTACACATTCCTAAAACCTGGACATCTCAGATGGGCAAATTTCCGCTCAGAAAAGGCAGGCCAGTGGCAGCCGATGCCAAAGGAGCACACATTCCCAGCTGTTCTCTGGCCATTTGTCTGAAGCCTGCACGCTTCAGGAAAGGTGCAGAAGGTTAACAGGAAGCTGTGGGACAGCCTGCCCCAAGGAAGATCTCCTCTCAGTTGCCATTCGAGATGCAAACTGTTTGTATTCCTTCCAAACCTTTTTATAAAAACAGCAATGAGATATCTCATTTCAGAACTATTTCAAACCATTTTCTGCTTCTTCATGACACAAATAGCAATAGAAATGTTACAAAGTCCAGATGATCAGATGATTAGTAATGCACGTGCAAAAGCATTTACTAATGACTTTCAGTGAAGAGTATTCTACTGTAATGTTTGATAAATGAGCAGGTGCTTCTGCACTAATTGAAAGTATTCCCACTCAGGTTTGGCTTCAGGTTAGCAATGAGACTGTTTTAAGGGGAAAGTGAAATACAGATATATTGGATAGTATTTATGAAGTGTAGCAGGAAGAAAGCAGTCAGAACTTTGTATGTTGCTGCCAGTGATCCCTCCAGGCAGCTCACCAAAAGACAAAAACAGCAGTAAAAGAACTTTGCCTTGCTACAAAGAGAGTCACAACAACCAGGAACTTTTCTAGTGGGAAACCATAGAAGTGCTTGAATCAATGCATTTGACAGAAGATCTAAATGTTACACCACGTGGTAAGGGACAACCTATTCACTTACCAGTAAAGAAGGCATACAAAGTGTTATATGCATTAAGCATGACCAAATTTAAATTGTTCGAAAGACCTTAACTTTAAAAATGTGTTTTGATTACTTTAACTATTGAACTATCATATTTTTTTCATTTGATTACATCAATGTTTTAAGAGGGAAAAAGCTGAAATAAATTAGCACAGCAATTTGCAGTGCATGGGATTTTCTTGTGCAGCCTGTCAAATTTATATGCTCCTTGTATTGAAGCTTTCTAGCTGATATGCCTTATAAAGGCTGCTAGCTGTGCCAAAAAAGCTTGTCTGATCTTGGAATCAACAAGCACAGGCTTAATTGTCTGCATATGCAATAGTACAACTGCTGTCTGCTTCAATACAGAGGCTAGTCTAAGGCAGCTTTATACTATACATACTTAAAAGAAGCTGTTTTTTTAAAAAAAATAATAACATTAAAACCAACAATGTGCCTTTCAGGACTAATTAATTTTTTTTTGTTTATTACATAACATGTTGTTAAGTCCATAATTTGAGGTGGGGTAACTCAGGCACACAAGGATTACACAGCTTTTGCACAGGAAGTCTTCCGCAGGATCTGAAAGAGATCCAGCTCTTTTGTCTTCTAAACTGTCTGCTAGATGCCATCTGTCATTTCATACACTCAACTACATGAAAATAGGTTTTTTCCAAACTAAATCTATTGGAATTATGCATCAGAGAGTATCCAGAGATGTTAATACTCAGTGCAGGCTTTGGCTAAAACTTACCTTTGATGCAAGTTCACCAGCACTGAATTTGATTTCTGGTCTGTACCAACTTCATGTTTTGAACAACAGCTGGTTTTGCTGTGGCTCTATCTGAAATATCAGAATTAAAATATGTTTAATATCCTGGTTTAAATGCTCAAGGGCCAGACTCAACAGAGAGAATTCCTAGTGGAGTAAATACAACTTTTGTTTCCACAGGACTCTATATGTATATTGACATTTCTTCTCCATCTTTCTACCCAAAAATTTGTTCCTGAGAAGATGACCAGGAAGTGGCGGATGGCTCTCTCCCAAGCTACATCAGGTTTTATTCCCCAGTAAAGATAACTGTGGTTTGACTCCATTATGTTTACAGGTTTTATACTGCAGAACTAACCCTATTTACTGCAAACCTGGACAATCACTGGCAGTGTTGGCCTGCAGTGTTGGGCTGCATCCAACTTAAACTGCTGCTGTTCTGTACTGGTCCAGAAGAAGAGCCATGAGTCCAGCAGTGCGTCCCAGCCCCATTCTGATTTATTTACAATTAATTCCTCTGTGGGAGACTTCATCCTAACCAAGAAGCAGGTACACGTTCATAGCTTTACCTGTGTTTCAGCTTCCTTTTAAAAATGAGTGTTTCACGGACACCAGGATGATAAAAACCTGTATGCATATTATCTCATTCTGCCTTACTGATACTTTTCTTGCATGGTTTCTCATACTTTTACACAGCTAAGATTTTTATCTGCAGTGCTATCTGTCACAGCATCTATCATTTGTGAGGTGTGGCAAGCACGCTTTTGCAATGAGGGCTTCATATGTGTACATGCTGGAGAACGGCTATGCCAGACTATCAGCTGATGTTTTGAGGGCACTGTGTTGAAACGACAGCAACATGTATAGTCAGATCTGCAGCACCTCGCAAACTACCAAATCCAGCCTTTTCCATAGGTGTGTGTCACTGCTACTGCACCCACTTCACTGGGTGTGTCAGCCATCCTGAAGGCGTGTAGCTGTTTGTAGGGATGATTTTGCACCTTCGCTTCTGCGCTAGTAATGGCCTGAAATGTAGGGCATAGTGCCCTGCAGAAGGCGCTTATAGCAATATAGTTAGGTGGAGGGGTGCTGATTACGCAAGCTGTGCGCTATTACGCTGTCTCCGGCTGTAACCGTATGAGTATGGGTGGTAACGACGGTGATGTGCCTACCCTTTATCTGTGTGATATGTGGAGGACAAAACTGTGGTAAAGGAGTTACATAAAGGCTGTGTCAGCCTCTGGGCCTCTGAATTGGTGCGACCTGGCGCGCGCTCCGCCTTTCACTCTGCTGGGGGGATATTCTGTAGATCTGTACGCTCTTGACGGACAGCCTGAATGCTAGTCCTCATTAGAGTCTTGCATTGTCCTATCCTCAGAAGATCTTGTGGAAGTATTTGCCACGGGGTTATACATTTTATAAACAGCGAGTTAGCCTTATAACACCCCACTGAGATAAGCGGGTATTAACTTCATTTTGTGTATGGTGAAATCAAGCTTAGAGAAAAGTAATGCCAGTTCCAGCTCTTTGGAATAGAATAGAGCAAAAATATTGGGATCTCCCTTAAGTTAGCTAAGTCTTGTCCACTCACTGGTTCACTCACCCATAGTTCACTGGTCTGTCCAGTGCCATATTCAGACATGATCGGGCAGAGCATGAACCTCAGGACCCTACTTGGAAAGAACTTAAAGATCCACTTGCTAGTTGTAGGCAAGACAGACACATATAAAACATAACATTTCCTACACTGTATAGTGAAATTCCAAATTTCTCATAAAACATATGAGAGTTTTCTTGTAGTTTTCATGCAGTGGTTGCTCTAATGCTTTTTAGTTGGCAGGGTTCTCAACAGAAAATTTTGTAGTAGGTCTGTGTGTGTGTGTATAACACAAGGGTGTTTTAAGTGAACAAAACGAGCAGAAAAAGATAACTCACCGTAAGAATATTTAGTTGTTGAAGTCAGAAAAACAGCCGTTACCTTGTAAAGGACCTTAAAACAGTCTTCTGCAAGCTCCTGTCCACACTCAGCCCAAGTCTCCATAGGTCCATCTCTCCAGCAGGCAGGGAAATCCCCAGGGAGGGCTGCTGTGCAGACGCACCGTGCTTCCTGCTAGGGTTTGCACTGCCCATTGCAGGGTGTTGTGGCACTGGGCTTGTGTCAGCCTGTGAGCCATCCATTCTTAGCGCAAGAGGCAATTAATACTCAGGAAGATTTTACCAGGATTACAAAGCTGTGGTGGGAATGAAGTCATCTGTCCCCAAGGTAAGAGTCACAACTCTACATGGCAACTAAATGGACTCCCAAAAGGGAAGGTGACACCCTGAACTGTTGTGCTTTTTAAAAGGCAGCTATTGCATATGAGTAGGTGCACAAAATATGCACATTTTATCTGCTGCGCACATTTTATCCACCCCATATGTAGCCACAAATCTTTATTTTGCCTCAGGTCTTGTCTCAAAATTTTAAGTCTTATCTATGTAATAGAGCAGGATGCTTAAAATTAAAACCTGGGAAGCCTGACACTGTAAGAGGATCTATCTGTTAGAAGCAGTATTAAAGTATGCCCAAATGACAAAGACCAGCCAGATACTCTAATACCTGCCCAAAAATCATAAGAATGGAGACGCTTATGGACACAGAATAATAGCTCTGTATCTGAATTACGTCAAGAATTCATGAAGCAACAGTTGGAACAGATCCTCAGCTTGTATAAATGAACAGGACTCTGTGGACTTTAGTAGAGTCTTTATGGACACCTATTTTCTGTTGTTTACAGGCAGAAACACCAACAGAAATATAATACTTGCCTTTTCATTGAGAAAGTGGCAACTGAAAATGTAAGGGAGGCCGAAGATGGTGCACTAAAAGAGCACAATAAAATGTTTATTATTATATTAACATACTCTGAGGATCAATGTATTAATACATGTCAACATGAAAAAAAATATTTTTTTTTAAATAAACTTGTTGAATAATAAAATTTTTGTTTCTTTCTAGCTGATTCTAATAAAAGAACGGGGCTTGTTTGGTCTAGTCCTGCTAAGCCGTAAGATTTGAAGATGGAAAGCAAAAGAGGCAAGTTGCGATAATGGCTCTGAACTTCAATAGAGAGGATGTCAGGGAGATTCCTGGTGTGCTAGTTCCCAGGAGCTGCTGCTTTGAAAGACAAAGGAGCCCAGCAGAGTGGGTTGATATTCAGGGACAACCTCCTCAAATCACAAGAAGCATCCACTTCTGTCTGCAGGACATGATGCAGGTGTGTGGAGGCCACACTATATCTGAATGGGGAACTCCTGACTGGGCTTAGATGCAAAAAGGAAGCCTACAGGAAGTGGAAGCAGGGATGGGCTGCTCAGGAGGGATAATGGAGGAGTGCCCGAGCGTGCAGAGGCTGAATTACAAAAGCCAAAGCTTAGCCAGAGTACAAACTGGTGAAGGACATGAAGTATTACAAGAAGGACTTTTGTAGGAACAAAAGCAGCAAGAGGAAGACTAAGGTGAAATAGACAGGTGACCTAGTGATGGAAGGAGATGGAAAGGCTGAGGTTTCTATGCCCCAGTCTTTACTGGAAAAGTCTTCCCACGTGTTTGGTGGAATACAACCAGTGTTAGAGGAAGACTGAGTTACGGATTACTTAAGCAGCCTGAACACAGAGCCAAGCAGGATGCACGGCTGATAACACTGCAAGGCTGTTCTCTATCTTCAAAAGGCTGCAGTGATCAGAAGTTCCCAATGAATGCAGAAGCAAATGCCACACCCCTATTCCAGAAGGCCAAGGAGGAAGAGCAGGGGAAATACAGGCCAATTGACTTTACTTCAGTCCTTGTGAAGGTTATAGAGCAAATCCTTCTGTGAGCCATGTCCAGGCACATAAGGGAGAATAAAGTGATTGGGAAAAAACAGCATGGATTTACCAAGCGCAAATAGTGCTTGACCAACCTAATTGCCTTCTACAATGTAATGACAGGATGTGAAGATGAGGGCAGAGCAGTGGATGTCACTTACCTTCACTTTAGCAAGCTTTTGACTCTGTCTCTTACAGCATCTTTGGAGATAAACTAGAGAGATTGGGACTAGCTGGGTGAATTACAAAGTGAGTAAAAAAAAGGCTGGAGCAACAGGCTGAAAGTGTCATGGTAGTTATTTATAAGTGGTATTCCTTGGGCATTCATATTGGGACTGATACTGTTTAACATCTCCATTCATGGCTTTGACAGTGGAACAGCACATGCCCTCCACAAGCTCACAGATGATATCCAACTGGGGGAGCAGTCATTGTACTGGATGATATGGCTGCCATTGGAGGTACCTTGACAAGCTGGAGAAATGGGCTGACAAATATTTTATGAAATTCAACAAGGGAAAATGGAGTCCTGCATCTGGGACGGAGTAACACCATGCAACAGTACAGGGTGGGGACTGAGCCAGAAAGCAACTTTCCAAAAAAAGACCTGGGGGTCCTTCTGGACAACAAGCTGAACATGAGTCAACAGTGTGCCTTTGCAGCAAAGATGGTCAAACACATACTGGGCTGCAATAGCAAGAGTGTAGCCAGCGGGACAAGGGAGGTGCTTCTTCCCTCTGTTTGGCACTTGTGAGACAGCATCTGCGATGATGTGTGCAGTTTGGGGCTCCTCATTGCAAGAAAGACTTGGACACGCTGAGCCCATTGGAGGACCACTGAGATGCTCAGGGGCTGGAGCATGTGATGTAGAAGGAAAGACTGAGGGAGATGGGTTTGCTCAGCCCAGAGAAGAGATGGCTTCAGGAAGAACTTATTGCTGTCTACAGCTACCTCCTGGGAAAGTGCCAAGAAGACAGAGACAGATGCTCCTCAGAGGTGCACAGAGGAAGGATTAGAGGCAATGGGCAGAAATTGCAGCTGAGAAAAAGATATTTAGAGCCCAATCAAAGGGCCTGAGCAATCTCCTCTGACTTCAAAGTTATCCATGGTTTGAGCAGAGGACTGGACTAAATGATCTTGAGATCCCTTCCAACCTAATTTCTCCTGTAATTCACCTTCAACTCCAGAAGTTAAATCTTCCCTCCCTTAACTCCAGACTCCAATCTGAGCAGACCGATGGTGAGCTGAGGTTGGTACTACTTTTTAAATCATTCCTTGCATAGACTTGTACAACTTTCTGTATATGTTTTTAATATTTTTAAACTTGTTCTTAAGAACATAGCCTAAGGAAGTGCTAGGTAATGCATGATGGTGTTACTATGAAGTAAATGTAAGTACACCCTTGCCAGCATGTAGCAGTTTCATTTTATTCTTTTTGTCTTTGCCTCATTGTTTTCACTTTAAATTTCTGAGTTTCCACACTCCATGTGGCAGCAGCTGAAATGATCACAACCACAGGGTTATTCATGGGGACAGGAATTTAGCAGTTGGACTAGATGATCGTTGTAGGTCCCTTCCAACTGAAATAGTTCTATTGTGTTCTATTCTATTCAGAATAAGCTGTCTATACATCCTATTTAAGTTCACAACTAATGAAAGGGACTGGAATCTGTAGCTCCTTGTGTTGGGTTTGCATGGCAAGGTTTTGGTAGCGGGGGGGCTACAGGGGTGGCTTCTGTGAGAAGCTGCTAGAAGACTCCCCCTGTGTCTGATAGAGCCAATGCCAGCCGGCTCCAAGATGGACCCACTGCTGGCCAAGGCCAAGCCAATCAGCACCTCTGTGATAACATATTTAAGAAGGAAAAAAAACAGTTAGAGGGAGCTTTTGCAGCTGGAGAGAGGAGTGAGAAGATGTAAGAAACTCTGCAGACACCAAGGTCAGTGCAGATGGAGGGGGAGGAGGTGCTCCAGGCACCGGAGCAGAGATCCCCCTGCAGCCCGTGGAGAAGACCATGGTGAGGCAGGCTGTCCCCCTGCAGCCCATGGAGGAAGGATGAGGGGGTGCAGAGATTCCACCTGCAGCCCGTGGAGGACCCCACGCCAGAGCAGGTGGAGGCACCTGAAGGAGACTGTGACCCTGTGGGAAGCCCATACTGGAGCAAGCTCCTGGCAGGACCTGTGGCCCCATGGAGAGAGGAGCCCACGCCAGAGCAGGTTTGCTGGCAGGACTTGTGACCCCGTGGGGGACCCACGCTGGAGCAGTTTGCTCCTGAAGGCCTGAACCCCGTGGGAGAGGCCCACGCTGGAGCAGTTCGTGAAGGACTGTAGCCGGTGAGAGAGACTCACGTTGGAGAAGTTCGTGAAGGACTGTCTCCCATGAGAGGGACTCCATGTTGGAGCAGGGGAACGATGAGAGGAGTCCTCCCCCTGAGGATGAAGAAGCGGCAGAAACACCGTGAGATGAACTGACCGTAACCCCCATTCCCTGTCCCCCTGTGCCACTGAGGGGGACAGAGGTTGAAGCCGGGAGTGAAGTTGAGCCCGGGAAGATGGGAGGGGTGGGGGGAGGTGTCTTAAGATTTGATTTTATTTCTCATTCCTCTCCTCTGTTTTGCCTAGTAATAAATTAGATTAATTCCCTCTCTCAGTTCAGTCTGTTTTGCTCGTGACGATAATTAGTGAGTGATCTCTCCCTGTCCTTATCTCGACCCATAAGCTTTTTGTTATATTTTTTCTCCCCTGTCTAGTGAAGGAGGGCAGTGACAGAGCGGCTCTGGTGGGCACCTGGCCCCCAGGCAGGGTCAACCCACCACACTCCTGGAACAAGAGTAAATGTTGTACTTATTGTAAGAATGTAAAAATGTCCAAGCAAAGGTAGGCAGTGTCCGGTAGAAACCAACAGCAGAATGGAAAGTAACAGCAGAAGCCAATGAACAGTAATTCTCCAATAGACTTCCCTAGCTGCTAGCAATCTGTGACTGTTTGATCTGTCTTTGAAATTAGTTTTATGGCCATCCTGAAATGACAGAACAATCAGCCTTCTTTCAGCACCAAAGAACCCTGTCTGAAACATTAGAAAGGGAATCTGAAAAAGCATGGAATATGTTAAGACTGTAGCTACTTGGTAGCATAACCTTCTGGGGAGCAAAAATAGTTTCTTTGTTATTCTAAGACAGTTTTTGGTATGTCAGAGAAACTATGGATGACTCAATTTATCTCTATTTTCCCCAATCCTTTAAAAAGATCAGTTGCTGAAGTGTATTAAAGAAAAAAAAAAAGCTGTAATTTAATATAACAATATACATCAGACACTGGGTAAGAAAAAAAAAAGTAACTCTGAACATGAAAATTGGCTATCATACAGCCAAAAGTTAATATATGTACATATGGTATATAGTAGCATTTGTGATACCAGCATGTTCTAGAAAGGCTATCTGTAGGTACAGGGCTAGCTTCAGGGGTGTATTCCATGTCCATAGAGGCTATTTAGCTACAGAAAGGAAACCATACTTCTAAATTTTTTATAATTTTACACAGTACAATATTGATACCTAAAGAACAATGCCTCGTAGGACAGTATCTAATTCTAAGAGGATCTATCTCCTCTCTTTTGCTGACGCAGGGGTAAGGAAGCAGACCAGATAATTCTGCAAGGTGCAGCTCGATGCATAACCCAGTGCCAGCCCAGAACTGGTCAGCGACTGCAGCACAGAGGATGCGGTCCTCAGACCTGCTGGTTATTGTGTCAAGAAGATGCTGAAACATCTGTCTTGGTTGCTGTCACCATCTCTGTTCCCTTTTCCACCCAGACTGGCTGCCTATCAAATAACCTCCATTTAACTTTCTGCAGCAAAGCAAAAGGAAAGTCGTATCTTTTATCTCTGTGGCATACAAGAGTTTCCATTTCTCTTCTATTTTGAAATAAGTATTTATGAGTTGTAGTTTATCATCATTTTTTTTGGTCTGAATGTCCTGCTTTAACAGCCTTTAACTACCTGTTTTACTTCCTCTGCCCTATTGTATAGATCAGTCTATTGTCAGTAATTTCCTCTTTATGTCAGTCTTCATTTGGTAGCCTCTTGATTTTTTATTGGATTCCAAACCACATTAGTCTTATTTTGACTGTTATTGTTAGGCATATATTCCAGATGTTATATCATTCCCCAAAGTTTTTGCAAGTTTTCAGTACTTTTTTAGAAATGTGAATGCCAGATCTGTCCACAGTATCTCAGAAATGGTCTTATTAGTTACAGCTGATGGTTCCATTTGCAGCTACCCTTTCTGTTCTATCGCTTAACTACTTGTTAATCCATATAATTTAAAGTAAGTAATTTTTGCATCTCTAATTTTTTCATAAACTCATGCAATTCAGGGGCCTATAGAAGCTTTATCTTATATACTAGTACCATTACCTTTATTGGTCAGACTTTTGATCTTCAAATAGCAAGCCTGTCTGACAAAATCTGTCTTTCATAATACCAGGTTGATGGACATTAATTGCTTACACATTTTATTTTCTTTCTCATAGCATCCTGTTTCTGCCTTTTCAATGGAGTCCTGAATCCATGTCATGTTAATGAGTTACACGTTTGTGAAATCAACCAATTTAACATTTGGAATAATGCACTTGAAGTTCATGAGTGTTTCAAGATTACAGAAAAATCAACTTTAATATTTGAGTTATTTGACCAAATTTTAATAGTTTAATACTCTTGGACAGTGAGTTCTCCATTCCTATGTTTTTTTTAAATATTTCAAATATAATTAAAGATTTGTGTCCAGTTAATTATAATATTGCTTCCTGTGTTTCAAGTGTGATAGCTTTACTTAGTGACTTGTGAAGTGGCTAGGTGGGATGCAAATTGTATTCTGTTCACGTGTATTGCATTTAATGTGTCAGAAATGACAGAAACATTTTGATATGGCAACTAAAAATGAAATCTATTCCTAGCTGCATTTTTTTTTGTATGTATGTGCAGAAGTATCCTAGAACATAGGTTACAATGTGACGTGTCCTGAGCTATACTTCCAGTATATGCTATCTCATAGTATGTCATATAGGATTTATGATCTATTAATAATCCTAAATTTGCTCACATTCATGAATGATACAGATAAGACATACTGTAAAGGAATATTTGTGAATGTACAGGTGTGATAATCACAAATAAGCTGCTGTAGAGGAATTGCGATACTGTGATTAATAATAATAACAGTAGTAACAATACAGCCAGAATATCCCTCATGGTCATCACAGAAGTGTTTGCAAGACTGCTTTACTTAGAGAATCAAATATTAAACCATATATATCATATATAGCAACTTTTATTGCCACTGGGGTTCAGATTCCACACGAATGTATAGTGTTTTTTCTTGCATGACAATATTAAACATGTCAGAATAGCTGTCAGCATATCCTAGAATGTGAATATTCTGTATGTCTAGTACATGTATGAATGGAGTTTCATCCATGAGTGGAATACATCCAGTGTATAACAACTATGGATTATAGGAGGTTTAAAAAATATTCTATTAATTGCAAATAATAATAGTTTATCTGTAATGCCATAGCAACGAGAAACTCTGGAACTTGTATGCTAGAAATCACTTACACCTACAGCAAGGACACAACCCTTACCATAAAGGCCTTGCAACATAGGCTTGGATAAAAATATCTTATAGGCAAGTCCGGATATTGGCAGTTTCAAACCACTCTGACATGCTTGCGTGAAAAATGCTTTGGCCATGGGAGGGGAGGCTGGTCCATGTTATGGGTAGAGACTGCCAAGAAAATATTCCTATATAGGTATAGTGACCTATAATAATGATTCACTGATCTTACTGCTGTTTAAATTGGTACCCGAGGTGACTCCACCTCCTTTGCCTCTTCCTACTCCTCCTTTTCTTTTTCCAAACATGAGCTTAGCTTTGATGTTAAGTTCCAATAGATTCTTGTCACGTATTCGATTTCTGTGGTTAGGGCTTGCCATGCGTTCAATGAAGAAACCTGAGCTTGTGCCTGCAGGTCTTGGAGGTTCCAGGTGATTCTCCTGTGTCATGTCTGTACACTAAGATGTAACACGAACAACCCATGTGTGCAATAATAAAGCTGGGTACACGCTTCTATAATTTTTGTTATGTGGCTATCCAACTTCACTTAAAGGATATGGTGGGTACAATGCAAATTATCATTTTATATACGTGATATTTTAGCCATATCACTCTTATGAATAAATAATACATAGCAGCAGTTGATTGAGCAAAATGGTAAGTATGTGTTGAATTTCACTTTACTTTGTGTGCCTGCATATCTTCTATAACTACTCTAGGTTTCACAGCCAGTGGGGAGAAGTAGACACTTGCAGAGGAAGACGCATTCTACCACCCTTAAATAAAACAAGCCATTGCCTGAGGTTTTCTCCCTCTACCAATAATATAAAGAGCCTCGAACAGTGACTAGGTGAGATAGATACCTAAGGGTTAGGTGATTAAAGAAACGAATCCCACCCTTATATATAGTTTAGGTAAACTTCACCTGTTCTGAGCCAGTGTGTATATTCTCTATGTACATACAAGAAGAATGTGCTGTCCTATTATGAATAATAAGAATACTTTTCATGTATCTATCTCATTCACCCCAGGATATCCTCTGTGTGCTTTATAAACATTAATTAATGTGGCTTCACAACAATCTCATGAGGAAAGAATTGCCCCCAATTTAGAGATGAAGAAATGCAGCTGTAGCATGTTTAAATAAGTTGTCCCAGGTTGCACAGAAAACCAGTGTCATAAATGTAAATACCAGAGGATGCCTCACAATCATAGCCCAAAGATAAGGTAATCATAAGGTGTGGCTCCTAAATCAATACAAACAGTGTAATATGGTCCTTACTTCCGCCCTATTCAAAACAAATAGTTTGAGGTGTGGTGTGCACAGGGTCATTCCTGATGTGTTCACTTCAGTCATACAGTAAACTTGGTACAGATGTAGCCAGACTGACTAAGGACAGAATGACAGGGCAAGGGCCAAATACCTGTTCCACATACCTGAAACATTGGTGCGTCCGTACGGTTCTGTAGAATCCAACCTTTCAGCAAAGAAACACAATTTGAGAGCAGCCCTGTGGAGAAGGTCTTGGGGAGACTGGTGGATAAAAAATTGGACGTGACCCAGCAACGTGCGCTTATAGCTCAGAAAGCCAACTGTGTCCTGGGCTGCATCAAAAGAGGTGTGACCAGCAGGTCGAGGGAGGTGATCCTACCCCTCTACTCTGCTCTTGTGAGACCCCACCTGGAGTACTGCGTCCAGCTCTGGGGTCCTCAGTACGAGAAAGACATGGAGCTGTAGCAGAAAGTCCAGAGGAGGGACACAAAAATGATCAGAGGGCTGGAGCACCTCTCCTATGAGGACAGGCTGAGAGCGTTGGGGTCCTACCTCCTGGACAAGGCTTAAGAACAACTGGGGAGAAGGCTAGTTGTTTCAGGCTGAAAGTGGGACAGGGAGTGTTTCATTAGCTTGCTAGTGTAGATGATTTTAGTTCAGGATCATGGAACATTCCCTGATGCCGATTTATTAGTGGGGACATAAGCACTACTAATGCCAGGCATTGTTCACACCTTCAGTAGGCTTCATGTCATGACTTCCAAGGTTATCATCAATATGAATTCACTGCATATTTTTATCCACACCACCCCTCTCCCCTCCTGGCTTCATCACCTTCCTGCCATTCTTGCCCAAAACCTCTTATGTGCATGTCTACCATCATCAGCGTGTGCATCTCCAGAGCTGCAGGACAAATCGCGTGGTGAGGTTATCTCCCTGTTTTGCCATATGGAAGCAGCAAACATAGGTACTTCAAATGCTGTTCAGGTACCCTCAAAGTATTAGTCACACAATTGCCTTAATGTTTTTACTCTCCCTGCTTTTTCGCTTGTCACTCTTCCATGTACCGGATAACTTCCTGATGTGTTGACATTTGTTCAATGTTTCACTCTCCATTTCCATACAGCCCTCTCCATTTGCTACACAGTTCATCTCAGTTATGCCAGACAGCAAAATGCCAAGTCACCTTTCCTGCTGCTGTCTGGGTCATGGTATGGTTTGGGTTAACTGCTGGTGTGAGCAACCAACAGCCAGCTCCTTCAGCCACCGTCATCTGCTATGACACAACTTTGAACAGATGCTCTCTCATCCTTTTCCTGGAGGATACAGGTGAAAGTAACTGAGAGGTTGCACATTAATGGGAAAGAGAAAGGAGAAGAGACCACGAGGACCATGGGCCTCAAGGTCAGCCTCTGGAAGTAGGTGCCCTGGAAGGTATTCTGCTGAATGCTACAAGCACCAGACTAAGTAAAAGCTGTGGACATGTCTTAGAGGATGGTCTATGACCAGAAAAAGGTCCACTGATCCTCTTTACTGTGGTCATGGGTGAGTTGTAACAGAACAGACGGACACTCCTCAGTTTCAATGCAGTATCCAGCTTTACGAACTTACTACTATTTTACAGCTGTGGATTCTATTTGGCTTTGTGTAAAGATGGGAGAAAAGTATTTCTCTGGCACCACTTTTTTCCCTGTATCTGGTAATCTACAGAAGATGGAAGTGATTTAAACATACAACTAGGGACTATTTTAAACTATCTTTGTAATTTGCAGAAATATAAGAGATATAGGTATAGTAAGGAAGAGTACCCATCTCTTCCAATATTTTTGTAGATTTATCCCAGCAGTAGATTGAGACAGATTAACTAAAACTGAAAAAATTGTTTAAATGGAGGGACTGTGCATCTCAGTGCTGTTATATTCTTTGGCTTGTGTCATTTCTTAGCAAGCTTTTTCTGATTGAGAGGGATGGGGAAAGGCACGTGAAACAATTTGCTTTTTGGAATTCCCCTTCAGCAGCTGAACTTTTCATGCTTGCCTAAATTTTCCCTTTAGCTGTCAGGTGACACCTCAGAACACTTCATACGGGGGGAACTGCAGGTGGTCAATGAGATGCTAGTGAGTGTATGTTTTCAATGGCAACCTCCACTAAGAACACATGCTGCAGTCCATAATACGCTGCTGAGTCACCAGGTAATTGTGGTGGGTTGACCCTGCCTGGGGGCCAGGTGCCCACCAGAGCCGCTCTATCACTCCCCTCCTTCACTAGACAGGGGAGAAAAAGTACAACAAAAAGCTTATGGGTCGAGATAAGGACAGGGAGAGATCACTCACTAATTATCGTCACAAGCAAAACAGACTGAACTGAGAGAGGGAATTCATCTAATTTATTACTAAGCAAAACAGAGTAGAGGAATGGGAAATAAAATCAAATCTTAAGACACCTTCCCCACACCCCTCCCATCTTCCCGGGCTCAACTTCACTCCTGGCTTCAACCTCCGCCCACCCCTCAGCGGCACAGGGGGACGGGGAATGGGGGTTACGGTCAGTTCATCACACGGTGTTTCTGCCGCTTCTTCATCCTCAGGAGGAGGACTCCTCTCATTGTTCCCCTGCTCCAGCATGGAGTCCCTCTCATGGGAGACAGTCCATGAAATTCTCCAACTGAGTCCTTCCCATGGGCTACAGTCCTTCACGAACTTCTCCAGCATGCATCTCTCCCACGGGGTGCAGACCTTCAGGAGCAAACTGCTCCAGCGTGGGTCCCCCACGGGGTCACAAGTCCTGCCAGCAAACCTGCTCTGGCGTGGGCTCCTCTCTCCATGGGGCCACGGGTCCTGCCAGGAGCTTGCTCCAGCACGGGCTTCCCACGGGCCACAGTCTCCTTCAGGTGCCTCCATCTGCTCTGGCATGGGGTCCTCCACGGGCTGCAGGTAGAATCTCTACACCCCCTCATCCTTCCTCCATGGGCTGCAGGGGGACAGCCTGCCTCACCATGGTCTTCACCACGGGCTGCAGGGGGATCTCTGCTCCGGCACCTGAAGCACCTCCTCCCCCTCCTTCTGCACTGACCTTGGTGTCTGCAGAGTTTCTTACATCTTCTCACTCCTCTCTCCGGCTGCAAAAGCTCTCTCTAACTGTTTTTTTTCCTTCTTAAATATGTTATCACAGAGGCGCTGATTGGCTTGGCCTTGGCCAGCAGTGGGTCCATCTTGGAGCCAGCTGGCATTGGCTCTATCAGACACAGGGGGAGCTTCTAGCAGCTTCTCACAGAAGCCACCCCTGTAGCCCCCCCGCTACCAAAACCTGGCCACGCAAGCCCAACACAGTAATGAAGAAATCATCTGTGCATTAACAGGTGGAATTACGCTTATCTTTCCATAGCTTGCCTTTTTTTCAGTCTCCAAGACTAATCTATTGCAGGTCCTACTGGTATGAAGCAATAGTGAAACCATTTCTGGTAACAAGATCATGATGCCATACTATGTTATATTATTATTTTCCCTAGTAAATCCTCCTTTCATTTCCCCAGTTATTAAAAGTTTTACTAGTTAACAGAGAAAAAGAAATTCTTAACATAGTTTCTGTTTGTTTTGGCCCAGATTGCTTTGGCTTTAAAGACTTCCAAATACACACTATTTCAGACGGGAATAAATGCATGTCATGTTGATAACAAATCCTAACTGGGCTTCTGTTTTTGCCTAGATACGAGGACAACATTTTTCCCTCTTCTGTGAAAAATATTTCAGTTGTTCTGCACATACTTTTGGTTTTACACATACATTTCATTTTGTTGATATATTGGCTGAGTAACCTAAAAATGAGGTTATGGGCTTGGAAAATGAAGAAGAAACATGTTATTGCACCCCAAACTTTTACTGTAGGTAGAGTATCTTAAAATTCTGTCAAACCAAAATTCTCCGGTGCACAACATTAAATCAGTTCATAACAGGAGAGTGGATATGCATACCACACCAGCGCACAACACATGACATGACCCATGGTCACCTGGCATTCCTTCATTCCTCAGCCACGTCACTCTGCAATAAGGGATGTGGGAGCAGGAGGCATCCCTCATTTTCCCTGGTCGCCTCCCCTTAGCCTCAGAGGGAGGAGATGATAGGGTTTCTGTCTCTGTGTGCCAGATCTGTAAGCTGAGTGTATATTGGGATAACGTATATGACCAGAGCCTGACATTATCTTCTCAGGTAAAGACAGGATAACCTAAGAAGTATGCAAGTGTTCACTGCGTGATCTGCAGCATGGCCAGGATCACATCCAAGTGTTTCCCTATGCAGTGACATTTTCACTACAGCCTGCACATTCTTCCATCATCCTGCAATCACTAGGCTTCATGGTAGGAGCAGGTCAATGTGATTCCTTGCAGCAACAGTGAAATCACATGTTTTAGTGATTACCTTGTCTGTAAGAGAATAAAGTCTCTGTTGTCCCAAAGGGCTAACATCAGATCACTTCAAGAATGTGACAATATATACCTTTGCCAATGCTTCTTATATATACACATACACATATGAATACACATGTTGAGTACCACTTGAGAATGATGGAATAGCAGCCTCAGCAATTCATTTTCCACGTGTTCATTTGATGGGCAGCTAATGTGGACGGAGTACCACTGATGACCTGGGAAGTCCAATTCCAGACAGCTGCTATTTCAGGGATATTTGAATAACTGTCGTATAACCCAGAGGTGTCATTTCAATGTCTGACTTTGTATGGTGCTACTCTAACAAATGAATCAGGAAAGGGAACAGGAGTGAAGCGTGTCACAGTAGAACTGGATCTTGATGCAAATAAGATGACACATGCAGATGAAGAAATGGATAAACCTTTCTGTTTGGGGAAAATGATGTGAAAACAGAGATAATAAGAGTATAATTTTATGATGCGGAATTGGGAAGGGATCCTCCCAATGGGATATAATTGTTTGAGCAGACACGTGAAATTGTCAAAATAATGTAAGCTGACGGGGTGTCAGATAGGAGTGTGCATGGAAACCTGATGAGAATTCAGCGTGCAAAAAGGAAAAAAGGTGAACTACAGGTGAAGTTATTGGACCAGGCTCCAGGATTACAAGTGTTAATACAGACATGTACATATTGTTTTCCTGAAGGAAGGGAAAAGGTATGCTATTACACTTCCATTTCAATGACTTTCAGAATCTTGATGAACAACCAAAAACATTTGTATATGTGGGTCTTGCTGACATTGAGTCTCTTCAGCATTATTCACCTGTCACAAGAGCTGTGCCCTTTTGAGCTGTTCCGTCATCAAAGAAGTAGGGCACAGGTAAATCTAACTGTAGCTTCTCTAATGACTGCAATACAACCACCTTTCTTAGAAGTATGCTAAAAACAGACTGTAACTGAATATTCAGTTTATTGCTTTGGAACTGTTTTGGAATTCTTCAAGCTGTTTGAGTAATTCTGTAATATAGCTTGCTTTCTTCTTTCTTTTTGCTTCTTATGATACAAAATTTTGATAAATACATTATTCCACAAAAAGTTGTGCAAGTATTGCAGCAATTATGCATTCGCTGTTCAACTGAACGGACACTTCTGAGAAAACTACCTCTCAGAAGTCTCATTTTGAAGTTATCTTTAGTAAATTCAGCATTTCTGCAGATGGACTGGAGAAGAGATGGTACTAAGGTGCATAGTGGTGGAAATATGACTTTGATGCACAAAAGAGTTGCCCGCAATATTTGTGTCATGTGAATTACACCTCCTATACAACTATGCAAACCAGTCACTCAGCATATGGAAGTCATTTAGGAAACAAAAAGTAATTAACAAAATAAACATGACAATGCATTTTATAGTCCTGGAAAATTTATTTAGAACAAAATTGACCCCGTAGTCAACACTGCATTGCTAAGAATGCAGAGTAAGGTACATACACAAATAACTAGCCAATGATGACAAAAAAGGACATAATTCCATGGTAACTTCATTAGTATAAAAATTAGCTTGAAACACTGTTGAGTAGGAGTTCCAAAATGTTCAGTGTTTAGTGGGATCTCTTCTCCTTCTGGTAAAATGGACTTGTGTTTTACTAGATGGGTTTTTTTCTGATCTGTCTTTCATGTACTACATTTTTTTAATTCCCATCTAATTTTGGTGTTCATGCCTCAAGAGCAACTAAAGATACCTCAGCCTGACTGGTGTTCTTCAGGTGTACAGCACCAACCATACTGACCAGCACAGGCAGTATTTTTTGCTGTCCCACATTGGTTTTGGCCTTCAAACTCACTGCCAGGACCTCAGAAATTAATTATTTCATAGAGTTTTAAGTCAGACAGGATTGTGAAATGAACATCTGTGCTGATATGTCACAACTTACTGCATTTCATTATATTACCTCTGTATTGAGCCAAATACATTTTTGACAAAAACATTCTTTCAGAAAAAGTAAATTTGATTCAAAGATGATTATTCACAAATCCTGTTGAAAGCTTTACTTCAGTGGTTATGCTCAGTGCTGTGCCTTGTCTCCAGTTCAGATGTGTCCAGTTTCATCTTCCAGACATTAGTTCCTTTGAAAATTTTCTCCACTAAATTAGAGACCACTGTAATTCCTACTTTTTGATCCCAGCAAAGATAAACACAATAATCAAGTTATCTCTCAAGCCTCTTTTTTTTTTTCTTTTTGAAATAACTAACAAGGCATTTTCTTCAGCTCTGAGGTATTTGTTGTGGATCTTTTGTGCATTTTAATGACTCATTTTTTGAAATGAGGATTCTTTGCTGTTGTCTAATATGAGACTTCCCAGCACCATATATGAACATAAAATAGCCTCTCACCTCCTACTCACTAATCATCTGATTTTTATACATGAGGTTTGAATAATTTTCTTTTGCAATAGCATCATAGTTTTGCATTTGCTGTCCTTAAAATCCATATAAAACTCAGTTTTCCAAGACACATCGAGCTTCTGGACCAAGAAAGATTTTCCCTTGGTGACCAACCTCATTACCTTCTGCAATAAGATGAGTGGCTTGGTAGATGAGGGGAGAGTAGTGGATGTTGTTTATCTTGACTTTAGTAAGGCTTTCAACACCATCTTGCATATGGTTCCTCATTGATCGACCGATGAAGTGAGGTGGAATGAAAGTGATCTGAACTGCCGGGCTCATGAAATACAGCTGAGGCCAGTTCCTAATGGTACCCCAGGGGTCGATACTGCGGTCAATACTGTTTAACATCTTCGTTACTGACCTGGATGATGGGACAGAGTGTACCTCAGCAAGTTTGCAGGCAGTGCAAAACTGGAAGGAGTAATTGATATGCCAGATGGTTTTGCTGCCATTCAGAGGGACCTTGACAGGCTAGAGAAATGGACCAACAAGAATCTCCTGAAATTCCATAAAGGGAAATGCTGAGTCCTGCCCTGGGGGAGGAATAACCCCATGCACCCGTACACGCTGAGGACCAACCAGCTGGAAAGCACCTTTGCAGGAAAGGACCTGGAGGTCCAAGTGGACAATCTGACCATAAGCCAGCCATATGCCTTTGCAACAAAGGCCAACAGCATCCTGGGCTGCATGAGGATAAGCATTGCTTGCAGGTCAAGGAAAGTGATTCTTATCCTCTACTCAGTTGTATGGTGAGACATGTCTGGAGTGCTGGGTCCTGTTCTGGGCTCCCCAGTACAAGAGACATATGTCCAGAGAAGGGCCACAAAGATGATTAAAGGATTGGAGCATCCCTGATACAAGGAGAGGCTAAGAGAGCAAGAATTGCTTAGCCTTGAGAAGAGAATGCTAAGGGGGATCTTATCAATAGGTATAAACACCTGATGGGAGGGAATGAAGGCAAAGGAGCCAGGCTTTTCTCAGCGGTGCCCAGTGACAGGACAGGAGGCAATGGGCACACTTTGAAATACAGGACATTCCATTCAAACATAAGAAAAGGCCTTTTTTAACTGTAAGGGTGGCTGAAACCTAGATTATGTTGCCCAGAGAGGTTGTAGAGACTCCATCTTTGGAGATATTAAAACCCTGACTAGACATGGCACTGAGCAACCTGCTCTAGGTGACCTTGTTTGAGGAGGGAGGTTGGACTAGGTGATCTCCAGAGGTCCCTTCCAACCTCAATGATGCTGTGATTCTGTGAAAGATATTTAAAACTGCCCTCAAATGACAGATTGGTTGCCATTATTTTTTTTCAGAAAAAGGTGACGGGGAAGAGAAAGTTGACATAGCACTTAAAAGACAAGAGGATAGTTCACTGTATGAAATATAAGCAAAAGTTAGAGAAGTTCTCTATATCTTCTTAACTTGAATATGACTCAACTATCTAAATTGCAGAGGATGTCAAAGGGGCAAAAGATCCAATAAGTAATGCAGATTGCTTTTGGAGTCACTTGTGGGATAAGGACAGTAATAAAGACAAAGAAATTTATAGTGGGATAGTGAAGAACTGACCATACTCCTTCACACAGCAGGTTGGACCTCCTGAGATCTCTTCCAACCTGAATTATCCTATGATCCTATGATCCAGGCAAAATGGCAGGTAATGTAGATGTATTAAAAGACCAAGACAATAAAAAGAAAAATGCATAAAAGGAAACCACTTTTAATAGATTCTTCTACTCAGGAAAGAAGAATTCTATATCCATATTCATATATTAAGCTGGATCATGTTCATATTTTTATTTGTAAACAAGGACAATGTTAAAACAATACTTATTTGAAATAATTACTTTTTAACTAATAAACTCAAATATTTTTCATCTGGAAGTTGCAGGAGATGTCTGTTCTATTGCCAATTTCCAGGAAATTCAGGAGAAATTAGGTAATTCTATCATTATTTTGTCAGTGCTCAAAAAGCACCAGAATGAGTAATTACAGTATGGCCAACCAGGTATCAGTCCTGAGAAAAATAAAGTGAAAAGCTTGGAACTTTGATGTGTCTTGGAAAACTCTGAGATTTATATGGATGTTTAGGACAGCAAACTCAAAACTATGATGCTATTGCAAAAGGAAGTTATTCAATCTTCATGTATAAAAATTAGCAATGCTGGTGGCACCTCTGTGATAACATATTTAAGAAGGGGAAAAAACACTGTGCAGCAGCAGCTGTGTGAAAGGAGTGAGGAAAATGAGAGAGAAACAACTCTGCAGACACCAAGGTCAGTGCAGAAGGAGGGGGAGGAGGTGCTCCAGGTGCCAGAGCAGAGATCCCCCTGCAGCCCCTGGAGAAGACCATGGTGAGGCAGGCTGTCCCTCTGCAGCCCATGGAGGTTAGTGGTGGAGCAGATATCCACCTGCAGCCCGTGGAGGACCTCATGACAGAGCAAGTAGATATGCCCTGAAGGAAGCTGTAGCCCGTGGAGAGCCCATGCAGCATCAGGCTCCTGGCAGGAGCTGCAGTCTGTGGAGAGAGGAGCCTACATAGGAGCAGGTTTGCTGGCAGGACTTGTGACCCCATGGGGGACCCACGCTGGAGCAGTCTGTTCCTGAAGGACTGCACCCCATGGAAGGGATCCATGTTGGAGAAATTGATGAAGAACTGCAGATTCAGCTCCTAACTGGCTTTGACTTTCCTAATTCTGTACCTGCATGCTCAGGTCATGCCTCTATGCTCCTCCTGAGTCACCTGTCTTTGTTTCTACCTCTTGTACACTTCCTTTTCATGTTTGAGTTTTGTCAGCAGCTCCCTGCTCATCCACTGGGATGCCACTTTTGCTTGACTGCCTGCCTGTCAGGATTGACCATTCTTGAGCTTGTAGGAGGTTATCCTTGAATTTCAAATACGCCTCCTGGACTCCTCCTCTTTCCAGGACTGTATCCCATGAGATTCCTCCAAGCACATCCCTGAACAGGCCAAAGTCTGCCTCCAGGGTTGTGATCATGCTTTTTGCCTTGTTCTCTCCTCATAAGGTCCTGAACTCCACCATCTCATGGTCACTGCAGGCAAGCCTGCCCTCGACTTTCACCTGCCCAAACAATTCTTCCTTGTTTGTACCAATCAGATCCAGCAGAGCATCTCCCTTCGTTGGCTCTTCAATCACCTGTGCCAGGAAGTTGACATCAGTGCATTTCAGAAGCCTCCTGGACTGCTTGCACATTGCCGCGTTGCTCCTCCAGCAGGTATTGTGGTAGTTCAAATCCACCATGAGGATAAGGGCTTGTGAATGTGAAGCTTCTTCCAGTTGTTCAACGAAGGCCTCATCTACTTCTGCTCACCAGGCAGCGTGTAGCAGACACCCACCCCAATGTCACTCATGTTGGTTTGTCCTTTAACCCTCATCCATGAGCTCTCAGCTGTCCCCGGGCGCAGCTCCATGCGTTCCCACCGCTCTCCGCCATAAGGGGTGACTCCCACTCCTTGCCGTCCCAGCCCACCCCTCCTGAAGAGCCTGTATCCATCCATGGCAGCACCTCAGTCCTGCAAGCTACCCACCACCTCTCTGTCATCCCAGCAACATCCCAGCCCTGCAACTGCCCTTTTCACACATTATGCAGAGAAGATTCTGATGTTAGTGTGTAAACTTATTTTTCTTGCTGCCATTTCTTTGTTTAGTATTAATAGGCCTTCCATTCAAACTTTGTAGCTTTGAAAATGGCGTGGTGATGGGAGAATGTGGTAAACTTTCATATAAAAATGGACAACAATCCTATAGCTCCATTTACAGGCAAACTGTGCTTTTAATCTTATTTTTAATTGAAGAAATTTGTCCATTTGAATCACTTAGGAACCAAAATGTATCCAGTAAAGACTGTTTTAGCCATTCTCCTTGTCCTTTGCCCTGGTGAGGACAGCAGATTACTGCTGACATTTCAGTAAGACACTGCAGCTTCACAATAATGCTGTGACGCATTAGATACATTATTTATAAATGGCACACCTTGGTTATATTTCAAATTCACAGAGAACCAGATTTTAAAATAAAAATGTGAAAGATCCTACCTATTTCAGACTTGCCTGACTTGCTGGTGGGAAGCTGTGGGCAAACGAATGAGGTGATGCAGTGTAACAGGGTTGTAAAGGGGAATACGAATGGTGCCAGGGCCAAGTGGTTCCACTGCTACAGCTCCGAGTTAGCATCGGTGCCCCTCTGCAGTGCAATAAAGCAGTGCTCCCTGGGGTCAACTAGTGAAGCAATTATCTCATGAATCTAATTATTTTCTCTGTTCTTAGGTATGCCACTACCTTCAGTAGCTTTAAATATTTGCTTTTGGATTTTCTCTGTATATTGTAATTTAATTTCTTGGCTTGGGTTTTGTTGTGGTTTAACCCCAGCCAGTAATTAAGCGCCACGCAGCTGCTCGCTCACTCCCCCCACACCGCTGGTGGGATGGGGGAGAGAATCAGAAAAAAAAGTGAAACTTGTGGGTTGAGATAAAGACAACTTAATAGGACAGAAAAGGATGATGATGATGATAATAATAATAGATATAATAATACTAATAAAAGAATATACAAAACAAAGGATGCACAGCACAATTGCTCACCACCTGCTAACTGATGCTCAGCTAGTTCCCAAGCCACGGTGGCCCCCTGGCCAACTCCCCCAGTTTATATACTGAGCATGACATCACATGGCATGGAATATCCCTTTGGCCAGTTTGGGTCAGCTGTCCCCGCTGTGTCCCCTCCCAGCTTCTTCTGCACCCCCTCACTGGCAGGGCATGAGAAGCTGAAAATTCCTTGACTTAGAATAAACATTACTTAGCAACAACTAAAAACATCAGTGTGTTATCAACATTATTCTCATCCTAAATCCAAAACACAGTGCTATACCACCTACTAGTAAGAAAATTAACTATAACCCAGATGAAACCAGGACAGTTTTCCATTTTGATCCAGATCTAACCAATAGCTTGGCCATGTCAGGGCAGAAATCTTACAAAAGAATCCTGTATTCTCTTGCTTTTCACATTTATGTCCCTGACTAGGCAGAAAAAAAATTGGAAAAATCTTGATACTGCTTCCAAGTTGCAAAAGTACTAGAATAGGCTGTCTGGTAGATTTGGTGAGTTAAAGAAGTTTTGCATTGCCAAAAAAAGAGAAAATGGAATTGTTATCTTTTCAAACATCCAAGCACTCCAAGAAAATGTCTTTGCTGGTGTGGTGGGTTGACCCTGGCTGGAGGCCAGGTGCCCACCAGAGCCGCTCTCTCACTCCCCTCATTCACTAAACAGGGGAGAAAAGGCATAACGAAATGCTTGTAGGTCGAGATAAGGACAGGGAGAGATCACTCACTAATTATCGTCACGAGCAAAACAGACCGAACCTAGAGAGGGAATTCATCTAATTTATTACTAGGCAAAACAGAGTAGAGGAATGAGAAGATAAAATCAACTCTTAAAACACTTCCCCCCACCCCTCCCATCTTCCCGGGCTCAACTTCACTCCCAGCTTCAACCTTCCCCCCCCTCAGTGGCACAGGGGGACGGGGAATGGGGGTTACGGTCAGTTCATCTCACGGTGTTTCTGCCGCTTCTTCATCCTCAGGGGGAGGACTCCTCTCATCGTTCCCCTGCTCCAGCATGGAGTCCCTCTCACGGGGTGCAGACCTTCAGGAGCAAACTGCTCCAGCGTGGGTCCCCCACGGGGTCACAAGTCCTGCCAGCAAACCTGCCCTGGCGTGGGCTCCCCTCTTCACGGGTCCACTGGTCCGGCCTGGAACTTGCTCCAGTGTGGGCTTCCCACAGGGTCACAGCCTCCTTCAGGTGCCTCCACCTGCTCCGGCGTGGGGTCCTCCACGGGCTGCAGGTGGAATCTCTACACCCCCTCATCCTTCCTCCATGGGCTGCAGGGGGACAGCCTGCCTCACCGTGGTCTTCTCCAGGGGCTGCAGGGGGATCTCTGCTCCGGCGCCTGGAGCTCCTCCTGCCCCTCCATCTGCACTGACCTTGGTGTCTGCAGAGTTTCTTACATCTTCTCACTCCTCTCTCCGGCTGCAAAAGCTCTCTCTCTCTAGCTGTTTTTTTTCCTTCTTAAATATGTTATCACAGAGGCGCTGATTGGCTTGGCCTTGGCCAGCGGTGGGTCCGTCTTAGAGCCGGCTGGCATTGGCTCTATCAGACACAGGGGGAGCTTCTAGCATCTTCTCACAGAAGCCACCCCTGTAGCCCCCCCGCTACCAAAAACCTTGCCACGCAAACCCAACACAGCTGGCCTTTCCAGGGTATTCTGTAACACATTTTCGCAGAAAAGGTGTGCTTTATATAAAAAGTGTGCTGGTTTTGGCTGGAATAGAGATTTTTTTTTCACGGTATCTAGTATGGGGCTATGTTTTGGATTTGTGCTGAAAACAGTGTTGATAACACAGAGATGTCTTCATTATTCTGTACTTGTGTTAACTCACCTCGTCCCAAGGTTTCTCAAGGAAGGTTACTCAAAAAGGAACCCATAGATTAATGGCACAAAGGAACCAACCACCAAGAGTGATTTAATCAAAGGTATGAGAGTTGAAATTAGCAATTAGCAAATGTCCAGACACATGATACTGATAAAAAGAGATTAGAAGGCTTTGGCCACCCTGCTTTCCATGGGGGGTGTGAGACAGGCACAAGGTAGCCTTAATCCCCTAAGCAGAGGTAGCATAGCAGTGAAGACATGGCAGCACGGTGTGGGCCAGGAACCAACGTATTCTGTCTTCATTGTATAGCCCCAGCTACTCCTGATGTTACGATTATCAATGCTGTGGTTAGCTGAGCAAGCCAGATTGCAGCCCACACAGCGGTACTGACCAGTGCGAACGCGTGGAGAGTTCTGTTAGGCGTGATGGAGCCCTGCTTTCCTGGAGATGGCTGAACACCCGCCTGCCCATGGGAAGTGGGGAATGAATTCCTTGTCTTGCTTTGCTTGTGTACGCGGCTTTTTCTTTACCTATGAAACTGTCTTTATCTCAACCCACGAGTTTTCTCACTTTTACTCTTCTGATTATCTTCCCCATCCCTATGAGGGGGACTGAGCGAGTGGCTGCGCGGTGCTCAGCTGCCAGCTGGGGTTAAACCATGACAGTCTTTTTTGGTGCCCAGCATGGGGCTCAAAGGATTCAAGATACTGACAGTTTTGATTGGAATGTGCTAGATTGAATTTATAGCTGTTATTGCTGTTTAGCTATTAATTGGCAGGCTCCTGTGCTTGCCATGGGGCTTGCTTGCCTTACTGTGTAGTAGGGTCTAGTGCTCGTTAGTGGCTGCTTTTCAGTTTCTCTGCTTGCTGTACTGCTGTACTGCTTATCATCTCACTGTGCTGTGCCTGGGAACATTGTGATAACAGCAATGGTGATGTGCCTGGGCTGGCCGGTGGCCAGGGCATTGCTGCTGTCTCTGCGCTGCTGTACTGGGCATGCTGGAACTCCGGTGTGCACTCGAGTTGAAGGGACTATGATGTGTGGATGAGTCCACATAGGAGCAGGACACCCCGATGTGTCTGTGGCCGTGAATAAGTCCACAGCAGAGCAGGTATATCTTGAAGTGTCTGTGGCTGTGGTTATGTCTGTGCTGCAGCAGGTAGACCTCTGAACAGATTGTGGCCCCAGGTTAAGTGCACACTGGAGAAGGTACACCTTGAAGTATCTGTGCCTGTGGATAAGTCTGTGCTGCAGCAGGTAGACCTTGAAGCATCAGTGGCTGTGCATGGGGTCATGCCGGAGCACCTCAGGGCATGTGGCCATGTATGAGCCCCCGTCAGAGCAGGTTTACTTCTGAAGGCATTGTGGCCCATGGAGAAGGCCACGCTGGAACAGGTGCACCTCTAAGTGACTGTGGCTGTGGATAAGTCTATGCCACAGCAGGTGTACCCCTGGAGAAACTGTGGCTCATGGATAAGGCTCCACTTGGAGCAGGTACACCCCTAAGGGACTGCAGTCTGTGGGTAAGTCCAGGATGAGCAGGGGCAAGGGGTGGAGTTCACTGCAATATTAAACCTAATGGTCTGGTCCAAAGGGATCAGGGGTGGAGATTGTAATGGAAATATCTTTTATTTCTTATAACTTGGGATTTGAGTTGCATGTTACAGGAATTGCTACAGCAGGAACCACCTGAACTAATGGAGGACAAGCCTTACAAGAAGCAGTGCAAGTGCAGCAGTGACCTGACCTAAGCTGGCCTTGGGGTCCAGTAACTCCACACAACACACCACCTCTCGTGTCCTGAGTGACCACCATAACAGATGGAGCCCAAAGCCATGGACTAAATGAACTCAGTGGACTTTTTGTGTACATTTGTAGACATTTATGGACAGTTTACAGGGGTAGTCCATAGACTAAGGGAACGGTATCTGTGTATGGGAAGGGGGGTAGTGGTTAATGAAGTTGTATTGGATAGTGTGGTACGTGAGCGTGACGTAAATGGTATGGAATAAGGGGTGGGTAATGTGCTGTTTTGGCTGGGATAGAGTTAATTTTCTTTGCAGTAGGTGGTATGGGGCTGTGTTTTGGATTTGTGCTGGAAACTGTGTTGATAACACAGGGATGTTTTCGTTACTGCTGAGCAGTGCTTACACAGAGCCAAGGCCTTTGCTGCTTCTCACCCCACCCCACCAGCGAGGAGGCTGGGGGTGCACAAGGAGTTGGGAGGGGACACAGCCAGGACAGCTGACCCCAACGGACCAAAGGGATATCCCAGACCATATTGACATCATGCTCAGCATCTAAAGCTGGGGGAAGAAGAAGGACAGGGATGGTGTTCGGAGTGATGGCATTTGTCTTCCCAAGTAACTGTCAGGCATGAGGGAGCCCTGCTTTCCTGGAGATGGCTGAACCCCTGCCTGCCCATGGGAAGTGGGGAATGAATTCCTTGTCTTCCTTTCCTTGCATGCGTGCAGCTTTTTCTTTACCTATGAAATTGTTTTTATCTCAACCCACGAGTTTTCTCACTTTTACTCTTCCGATTCTCTCCCCCATCCTGCCGGAGGGGAGTGAGCAAGCGGCTGCACGGTGCTCAGCTGCCGGCTGGGGTAAAACTATGACAAAAGTTAACCTGAAAATCTTTCCACAGATAATATTAGAAAGTATTTAATTTAAAGTCATCTTTAATATGTAGTGGCATTCACAAAGCCACAGGTTAATATGCTGTCTCTGTAAATATACAGGGAAGGATTTTGCTTCGTGGAGGAGTCTTGAAATACACCTTCCTGTTTCAAGCTAGATATTGCAGGTTTCTTGAATGAAAATAATGACTCTTCTCAAATGCAGTTACTGTCCCTGACCCATAAGCAATCAAACTTAGGAGAACAGGAAGGGGACAGACTTCCAGGTGGTAATCTAGGGATCTGAAGACCCCGCATGTCAGCTACTCATCAGTATCTGCCTACATGCCTACTTTCACCTTGTGGTAAAAGTGAGTTCACGGGGGAGTGATCTGTTTGCCACATTCTTTGGAGATTAAACCAGACAGTAATTCATGGTAACACTGGCAATTAAGGGACAGCTGATGCATTGTGAATTCATACCCTGCCTTAGCCTGCAGTAACTGGCTGTTATGTTCACCTCTTCAATTTACCTTCCTGGTATTGATATGAGACCACACATGGTTTCTTCTCAGCAGACATGTAAGATAAAGACTAGGGCACAACCAGATGGGATGTTATTGGTTACTCTGCCAGGCTTCTGGCCAGCTAGTTTAAAACACTGTGGGATTTTTAGAATGGGAATTCAGATTCCAATGAAACAGTCAACGTGGAGTGTAATGGTTTGGTACCTGAGAAGCTACGTCTGTTTAATGTCAGGTGAGAACTCAGCAGATTTTTTTAAGGTGCTTTGTGGTTTCTGTGAAGAAATACAATAAATCAGGCACTCAGCTGCCATGCACTTCAGAAAAACAGCAGGCACTTTCTTTGGACAAAATGGGACACAGTATTTCATAGGGTGCTCACAGAATAACATAAGCTATAAGGCATTGGATTTGTTCAACCACGAATGCTTGATTCCTTCAGTTTAACATGGAGAGCAAAAATCTTCCTCCTTATCTACTTAGATTATGTTGGATTTCTTTGCTACAGTGAATAATTCACTATTCCTACTCTGATAAGTTTTTAAAATTTAACTTCTATTATCTTAAGTTATCATTTATTTTTGGAAGGAATAACATTGGTGAGTAAGACAGCTTTTATTTGTAATCTGTTTTTCAGAGGCATCTTGAAAGTATTAGTTTACATTTTTGTATGAAGAGTTGGTACTGAGGCATGAGACATGTCTGTATTGGTTAGTGACTGGGAAAGTAGGTGTACCTGTAAATACTCGGGATGTAGGCTTTATCTCTGTTCTCTTTACAGAAATGATAGAGATCATGTGCTGAAACCACTTTCAACATCTGTAGGGTAGTTTTCTTTTACATCACTCACTGATAGGTAGGATTAATTGCTAATTCAAACATAGCCCAGTCATCTTCTCAGAACACTTTTCCTCTACGCTAGTTCAGTCCTTCATCTTTGGTGCTACCTTGTTCAACACCCAGGCCATCTTCAATGGGCTCAGTACTTTTCAGTACTTTCTAAACATCCACTGGGATGTTAATATTAACGGCTTAAAGTTTCCAACATAATTTTTCAGTGTTAAGCATGAAGAATTCCCAACAGGTTTCTCTATTTGGAAGGCAGTCCTTGCAGTGCTTTCTTGGTCATACAGGATCTTCTTTTTTGACAATCAAGATATTCAATTTGGCCACAGATAAATTCCTAATACCAACTGATAACTATAGGAAATAATCAAGTTTTCCTAGCATGTATGAACTGGCCAGCACAGGTAGGGTCAAAATGTCAACAACTTTACCTACCTGTGACTGTACTTCAGTTTTGAAGGATTTAATAGCAGCAGTTTTAAGATCATTTTCTCACTTAAGACAATGGTCTTATGGTCCTCTAAGGTGTCATAATCTGAATTTCAACTTGCCTAGGGCATAAGGTAATAAACTGGATAACTGGAGTGGTTTCTCCCCTGAACAGCATCAGAAACATGCACTGCGATGATGACTTTGCTTCCTTTGTTCTTGTATTTTTCTCCCTGGGGACAAGTCCTCTTGTCATGCACTCTAGGTATGGAATAACTGGCTGTTCTCATGTCTTTGCTTTTAAAAAGAAGTTTTGTTTCTTCTTACCTCAGGGTGCCTATTTCACACATAGCGAAAACAAGTGTTACTGCAAGACTACAGCAAGTAGATCAGCCCTTCCAATGAGCCTGGCATTGCCTTGGCAAGTTTAGCCCTCAGGGTAGCTGTCGTGGTTTTACCCCAGCTGGCAGCTGAGCACCATGCAGCCGCTTGCTCACTCCCCTCCGGTGGGATGGGGGAGAGAATCGGAAGAGTAAAAGTGAGAAAACTCGTGGGTTGAGATAAAGACAGTTTCATAGGTAAAGAAAAAGCCGCGTACACAAGCAAAGCAAGACAAGGAATTCATTCCCCACTTCCCATGGGCAGGCAGGGGTTCAGCCATCTCCAGGAAAGCAGGGCTCCCTCATGCCTGACAGTTACTTGGGAAGACAAATGCCATCACTCCGAACACCATCCCCGTCCTTCTTCTTCCCCCAGCTTTAGATGCTGAGCATGATGTCAATATGGTCTGGGATATCCCTTTGGTCCGTTGGGGTCAGCTGTCCTGGCTGTGTCCCCTCCCAACTCCTTGTGCACCCCCAGCCTCCTCGCTGGTGGGGTGGGGTGAGAAGCAGCAAAGGCCTTGGCTCTGTGTAAACACAGCTCAACAACAACAAGAACAACATCTCTCTATAACAAAAACATCCCTGTGTTATCAACACAGTTTCCAGCACAAATCCAAAACACAGCCCCATACCAGCTACTATGAAGAAAATTAACTCTATCCCAGCCAAAACCAGGACAGTAGCGTACCCCACTGTCTCCAGTGGCCTCTCCACGCGTTCGCCTACCCATGGGATGCACAGCAGCAGCACTGGTCAGTACCGCTGTGTGGGCTGCAATCTGGCTTGCTCAGCTAACCACAGCATTGATAATCGTAACATCAGGAGTAGCTGGGGCTATACAATGAAGACAGAATACGTTGGTTCCTGGCCCACACCGTGCTGCCATGTCTTCACTGCTATGCTACCTCTGCTTAGGAGATTAAGGCTACCTTGTGCCTGTCTCACACCCCCCATGGAAAGCAGGGTGGCCAAAGCCTTCTAATCTCTTTTTATCAGTATCATGTGTCTGGACATTTGCTAATTGCTAATTTCAACTCTCATACCTTTGATTAAATCACTCTTGGTGGTTGGTTCCTTTGTGCCATTAATCTATGGGTTCCTTTTTGAGTAACCTCCTTCCTTGAGAAACCTTGGGACGAGGTGTTGCTGCAGTGAGTTAACACAAGTACAGTTTGCTATCCAAGCCATGGTTCTTTTTCTAATTTTCTGCTGCTTTCATACCCCATCAATTAGAGAAGTGTGGAGCTCAGCATGCAAGATCTGATTCTCAGGGAAATAACCTGACTTTTCATTATCAACCTTCTGGCAAACCTGTCAGGACAGAACAGAGGAACTGGCTCTGTATAAAATCATGATAATTTTTTAAGCTATGTTCAGATTCTTGTGGAGCGAGCAATTCTTTCTATCAGGCAGTAGTCTGTACCATCCTTTATATTATAGGTATTCCTTAAAAAATGCCATTTGGGTAGCAGGAGCAACCATGACAGCATGGAGAACCGTGCAGGGTAGAGCACGGCTTCTCAGCTCGACAGTTCTCAGCAGCATATGGGAACTCACATTGCTCTCTGTTGCTGCCCTTGGACTGCTTTCAATAACCAGGTTAGCTCATTTCAGATGAGCTAAAATTAAGAGCTCTAACAAGGATGTCCTGAGGTGGATCTTTTGGCTCTCATGCTGCTATTTACAGCTGTGATAAAAATCAGTTACATATTTATTCCTAATAATAAGATCTTAAAATGCACCTCATGTTTGGCAGGCTTACATCAATTTTTTCTTCTAAATATCTCCTGAGGCTCCGTTCTGGGCAATCTGCCTAGTAACAGCTTCCACTAGCTTTGCTTCATTGTGTCATCTTGAATCACAATTTCGGCTGGAAAAGTCAGTTCCTTTTGTGGGAAAACGTCATCCAGTATCATTATTTTAGCCCTTTTTAATAACTTACTATTGGGGATTTGACTTTTTCCTTCACCTCCAATTTTAATTCCCTTCATGCTTTACAGAAACAGCATTTCCATCAATTTTGTGTCTAGGCTAAAATTTCAGTTTGCTTCTCTTTTGCTGAAGTTTTAACTCTATTTTTTTTAATTCCAGAAATGGTAGCAATCTGATATTTCAAATCTTACCATTCTGCACTGTTTACATGGTCTCTTATCATGAAAACAAGAGAGCCCTTTATTTCCATTTACCGTGAGGTAACCCAAAAATAGTCAAGGAAATATTCAGTTCCCTAACATGTTTATTCTTCAGTTGACCAAAGTTTTCTTTTTTCATTAATGAGATGTAGGAAAATAAGCCTTAATTTAAAATCTATCACACTTTAAAAACTTGCAGAGAAAATATTTATTAATTTTCTTTATACATTGAAAATCAAACCACAAACTTCAACTCAAGGGAATTACTATTTCGGAGAAAATAAATTGAGAAAAATAAGTAGAGAAAATTGCAGTCTGCATTTTGTGGAGAGTGTTGATGGGATTATCTGGTTGTATTGGTAATTAAAAAACAATCTACATAACTTCAGCTTAAGCAGTATCCAGAAGCAGGTATTTTTCTGAGACTGCAACAAAACGTTTGTATCTCAGGTTCTATCTTCCTCTCTGGCAAGGTCTGATTAATCCCTGTTTCCTATATGATTAGAAATAACAGGGTTCACTTTCTCAACAATGCTGATGAATAGTAATTACAATGTGCCTCCAATGACTGCTTAAGACATTAACATCAAGATGATGCAACACAAAGCTGACCCATCTGTATGGTACTAGAATCTGTTGCTTGTAATTTTAATTATCAGTCCAACTGAATATTATAGTATGATACGTTGTTATTTCTTATCCGGCTTCACAAATGAAATTCATTTAATTTTGTCCCCATCTCATTTCTGGCCAACTGCCTGAATTTTTTAATGTTTTTCCAAGAGCTTTCCAATTTGTAAATAACTTTGTGATAATGTACTAACTTTGTGATAATGTGGTTGGTAATCAGGAGCTGTGGTGAGGCTTTTGATGCAGTCTGTCCAGGGCTATTAAGAAAAAGAAGATAGGAAAGTCTGAATCTGATCTCTCTGCTAATTCTGGCAGCAAAGGTATTTGAATTCATGTCCCTGCCATCCTGGCTGAAATGACAGGCTGCTTTGTTAGCAGATCATTAATTTGCTGTACGGTTGTGGTTTGTGTATGCTTACAGTTCATCTACCACATCAAAATCTCCAGCTGAAATGAGGAGACAAGTGCTTCGTGGCGCTGGAGGCTTCCACTAATGCTAAGTGTGAGACAAATGTCAAACGCTGCATGTTGTTAATGTTTGAGTCATTTTCTCATTATTATCAGCAAAACCAGTGAGAACTTTCAAGGTAGAAATGAATTGATCCATTTCCAGGGGTAGGAGATATTTTTGAGAGTAATTGGCCTGAATGTTTTGATCATACTGCTCAGAAAAGAGGTGAACCAGTTTGAGAGATTGCCTTCATCCCACTGCCTGAGATTACTTTCCCTGTAGCAGAGTGCATCAAAAGAAATGCATATTTGAGCTGCACCGTTTCAGTCGAGCATCCTGCTTTCACTGCGATTAAAGAAGTAGGCTGCATTCTTTATCTGCATTAGGAAAGTAGTGACCTCCAACAAAAGAGGGAGAAAACAGGTTAAGGGGTGAAAAGCAAGATTCATGAGAGCTCTGTCAAAATCTTTAATTGCTTCAAATGGCAATTGCTTTTGGGGGGTCAGTTATGACATACTTATGTCCTTGTGTAACATCATCTATACTTCCCTTGCAGCATTACTGATTACCCACTTAGTCACTCTTTTTGAATGCTTGGAGGGTTGGGGGTTTTTTTTAAATATAATTTTGTTTTCTGTTCTGGTTCTATTTTGTATTCTCCTAAGATCTTTATATGTCATTCACTTCTATTCCAACTCCTCCCATTCACTTATCAATTTCACTAATATTTTATTTACTTCCTTCTTACGGTCATTAATAAAGATGGGTCAGAAGTGTAATCTCTGTGGCATAGTAACACATTGTTGGGATGCATTGATCATTCAGAGGGTGGAGTATTAATAATTGGCCACTTACATTTTGAACCCTATTTCTTCTAGTCATGAGGGGACACTTCATTCCAATAAGAATATATTATTATTTATGCAATAATAACAATAACTGCATTTAGAAACTTATAATAGTATCTTCCACATGAGGAACTGCAATGATTACAAATCCATTATTATCATCACTTCATAGATAAGGAAGAAGAAAGAAGGCAAAACCCTAGCTGTTAGCTAAATATCAGTAACGTGGTGGAAGACTTCTGAAGAAAATGCATGTCTTTCCCCTACTGGCTTTTTGTCAGCTCAGTTTTTATAGAATTGTTGAAAAGGGATGCTGGGAAAAGAAGTAGCTGGCAAGTAAGACGTGGCATAGATACAGGGTTGTACTTACTCCTGAGGGGCAGAGGAAGTGTTCCTATCTGTCGGATTTGGTGTCTGAAGGCCTGATCCTGTCTACGCTTTTTGGACCTTGACTGTGCCTTCTTGGATGTAGTCATCCTAAAAGACCTTCTATCTCTCTAGGTCTACTCTTTCTCCCAGCAGATGATTTGTGGAAAATCAACCCATCTGCTGTTTTTTTGGTTGGTTGGTTGGTTCGTTGTTTTTTTTCCTAAGTATCATAGTTAGATGGGCTTATAGAAGCTGCATATGAAACCAGTCTGACAGGAACTGACTTCTTGGTTAAATATTTAGAAGTCACTTCATGTTTTTCTGGTTAAGAGTATCATGTAGATTACCCAAATCTAGATCTTGCCATCACTTTTTCAGGACTGAATTCAAAATTATATGTGGTATCTTTTCTTGCTTTCGCTGATTGTGGAAAAGGAGCCATTAAAGAAGACTTTTTACAATTGCAATGGTCTCAACAGTTATACAGTCTGTGGAGCAGCATGCCCAGCATTGTATAGTTCTCCCAACCTTCCAAAGACCCTACACAGTCAGATGGACTGGTGAATTAGCAGAAACAAATCTGTATCCTATTTTATCTCCATCTGACAATAAACAAATGTGGTTCGGGTTTTTTTTTTTTTTTAGACACTGAAACAAGAATTGTCTGATACCATAGCTGTATGTCATATCACAGTTATAATGGTGATTGTTGTTTAGATGTCTGTTACACCTCTTTTGAAAGGTGTATGTTAAAATGACTGATGCACATTATTGCGTTATGGCCACCTACTCTTTGAAATACTCTAATAATGCAGTGAACAATGGTAACATGTGGTAATAACTTTAGACCTTGATCTAGCGTTGTGCACAAGTGTATCTTTCACCCGTGTGCATTCTTAAATTTACTACTTTGAGCTGGCCAAGTAAAACTACTTTTACTCGGTTCGTTCTGATAGTCTAAGTATTTTCTCCAAAACCTAACAAAAGCAAAGTCTCAGGTCAGTCATTTATAAGGAAAGATGTGAAGAATGGATGTTGAGCACACTCAAGTCTTGGATTTCTTAAACTGGAAGGCATTCACAGATGATGTCCCTCTGCCCCCACCCCTCATTTTCATTAAAAAGCAAATTGCAGTCTCTCAGGGATTTCTAAGGGAGAGGTGAAAATAGATTCAAGTTTCTCTGGCCAAGCTTAAGCTAGTCACATAGAAACCACATGCAGTCTAAGGGCTGTACAGAGGAACACTACGCACAAACTATCACGTGCTGCTTCTTAGGCAGCTTCCAGAGTATTGTCCCAGTACAACTGTGTCTTTTCTAAACTGGACCCAGTCCATGTTCACCTGGACCAGAATGTGGGCAGAAAAGACTGGAGCTTGTAGCTATCTGATTGCCCTCAACTGACTACTTCTGCCAAAGCTTTAATCACAGAAGTAGTACCCAGGTAGTCAGTATGTCTACAGTTTTACACTTCAAAACTCGGATTTCAAATTTCACTAAGGTACTGATTAGCAGTCAGTGTAACAACTTTGATAGGTTTTACTGAAGTTAATATATATTATCTGACATTTTTAGAAATTCAAGAATGTGCTTATATAAAATGTACTGCAGTAAACATGGCAACTGTACCATGCTTAGCTGCTATGAGATGGACTCTCAAAAGGACATTTCTGATAGATTTATATACAAAGTACGTTTTCTTCTGTTCTTTTCATATGGACATCCGACAGAACCTATGGATCCAGCATGACCCGAAGTTGTGAACCTGCACAACATACTGTTCAGATGATTTCTCAACTCTGTTCTTTTCTAGTTACTTCCAGCCCACATGAATCTGTAACTCAGTTTGGCCACATATGAAGTAAGCTGCTGAACAGCACTGGCTGGATCTGATGAAATCGATATGTACTGCTGGGTATTATCCTCCTACTGAAGGTACCACAACTCTCATATCATCATGGATTTCCTGTGTGTCCTCATCCATACATTGTACTGGCCAGATAACAGAACAAAACACAGGAGAACTCTGGTTGAAAAGTCATCCACAGCAGATTAGTAATTATCCAGTACGCAGGTGAGCAATCACCTACTGTTTGTTGTACTCAGTGCCAACCTGTAGAGGCTGACACTATAACAGGTCTACAATTATCACCATTTGAAGTGGGTATATATAATAATGTACTTTTCCTCAAAGATTACTGCAGCCAGTGAGTGCGAAAGAAATCCTCAAATGAAAAAGTTTTTAATGTGTTGGAACTGATATCAGGATCTCTGGGATTGATCTCTAGATCTGTTTTGGGCATCCTGTATGACTTAAGGTATGCCACTGTGGTGGGATGACCCTGACTGGAGACCAGGTGCCCACCACAACCGCTCTATCACTCCCCCTCCTTAACCAGACAGAGAGAAAAAGTATAACGAAAGGCTCGTGGCTCGAGATAAGCACAGAGACATATCACTCAGCAATTACCCTCATGGGCGAAACAGACTGAACTTAGAGAAAAATTCACCTAATTTATTATCAAGCAAAAGAGAGCAGAACAATAAGTAAAACCAAATCTTAAAACACCTCCCCCATCCCTCCTTTCTTCCTGGTCTTAACTTTACTCCCTATTTCTACCTCCTCCCCACCATCAGCAGAGGGGGACGGGGAATGGGGGTTGTGGTCAGTTCATCACACGTTGTCTCTGCTGCTCCTTCCTCCTCAGGGAGAGGACTCCTCACACTCTTCCCCTGTTCCAGCCTGGGGTCCCTCCCACGGGAGACAGTCCTCCACTAACTTCTCCAATGTGAGTCCTTTCCACGGGCTGCAGTTCTTCACAAACTGCTCCAGCATTGGTCCCCCATGGGGTCACAAGTTGTGTTGGGTTTGCATGGCAAGGTTTTGGTAGTGGGGGGGCTACAGGGGTGGCTTCTGTGAGAAGATGCTAGAAGCTTCCCCTGTGTCTGATAGAGCCAATGCCAGCCGGCTCTAAGATGCACCCACCGCTGCCCAAGGCCAAGCCAATCAGCACCTCTGTGATAACATATTTAAGAAGGAAAAAAAACAGCTAGAGAGAGAGAGCTTTTGCAGCCGGAGAGAGGAGTGAGAAGATGTAAGAAACTCTGCAGACACCAAGGTCAGTGCAGAAGGAGGGGGAGGAGGTGCTCCAGGCGCCGGAGCAGACATCCCCCTGCAGCCCGTGGTGAAGGCCATGGTGAAGCAGGCTATCCCCCTGCAGCCTGTGGAGGATGATGGTGGAGCAGATATCCACCTGCAGCCCGTGGAGGACCTCATGCTGGAGCAGGTGGAGGCACCTGAAGGAGGCTGTGACCCTGTGGGAAGCCTGTGCTGGAGCAAGTTCCTGGCAGGACCTGTGGACCCAGGGAGACAGGATCCCAGGCCAGGGCAGGTTTGCTGGCAGGACTTGTGACCCCGTGTGGGACCCCACGCTGGAGCAGTTTGCTCCTGAAGGTCTGCACCCCGTGAGAGGGACTCCATGCTGGAGCAGGGGAACAATGAGAGGAGTCCTCCCCCTGAGGATGAAGAAGCGGCAGAAACACCGTGAGATGAACTGACCGTAACCCCCATTCCCCGTCCCCCTGTGCCGCTGACGGGGGGAAGGTTGAAGCCGGGAGTGAAGTTGAGCACGGGAAGATGGGAGGGGTGGGGGGAAGTGTTTTAAGATTTGGGTTTATTTCTCATTCCTCTACTCTGTTTTGCCTAGTAATAAATTAGATGAATTCCCTCTCTAGGTTCGGTCTGTTTTGCTCGTGACGATAATTAGTGAGTGATCTCTCCCTGTCCTTATCTCGACCCACAAGCATTTCGTTATGCCTTTTCTCCCCTGTTTAGTGAATGAGGGGAGTGAGAGAGCGGCTCTGGTGGGCACCTGGCCTCCAGCCAGGGTCAACCCACCACACAAGTCCTGCCAGCAAACCTGCTCCAGCCTGGGCTCCTCCCTCCATGGGGCCACAGGTCCTGCCAGCAGCCTGCTCCAGTGCGGGCTTCCCATGGGGTCACAGCCTCCTTCAGGTGCCTCCACCTGCTCCAGCATGAGGTCCTCCATGGGCTGCAGGTGGATATCTGCTCCACCATCATCCTCCACAGGCTGCAGGGGGACAGCCTGCCTCACCATGGTCTTCACCACGGGCTGCAGGGGGATGTCTGCTCTGGTGCCTGGAGCACCTCCTCCCCCTCCTTCTGCACTGACCTTGGTGCCTGCAGCGCTGTTCCTCTCACATGTTCTCACTCCTCTCTCCGTCTGCTGTTTCCCCAGCAGCTTTTTCCCCTTCTTAGATACATTATCCCAGAGGCGTTACCACCATCGCTGATGGGGTTGGTCTTGGCCAGCAGCAGGCCTGTCTTGGAGCTGGCTGGAACAGGCTCTGCCAGACATGGGGGCAAGCTTCTGGTATCCCCTCACAGAAGCCACCCCTGCAGCCCTCCCGCTACCAAAACCTTGCCACGCAAGCCCAAAACAGCCGCTCACTTTCCCATGCCTTAGTTTTCCAATATAAGATGTGAATAATATTTCTCGGTCTCACATAGGTGCTGAAAATAAAATTCTCAGATATTTTCAAGGTATTCTGATGAGATGGTGATGCACAGAAAAGCATCTGAAAATGAAAAGGCACGGACAGGATGAAAATGGGTATTTGAACTGTGCAGCAATTCATCATTGAGATATGCAGGCTGCTTTGTTACTTCTGAGGGGAGTAAGTTAAAACTTGAAAAGTGGGTGATCAACTGAATTAAAGGCATTCAGTTTTAACTTAAACCCAAAAAGCAGAATGTCCAGTGAAAAAGTATATCCATGAAGGCAGGAAGCTAGTAACAAATTAGGTTAGGGGATACAGCACAGGACAGGATGAGGAAAAATGGCATTGCTTGTGGAAGGAAGCAGTTTAGAAAGAATTAACTTTATTTAATTGACTGCACGTTACGCATTTAGACTAAAATAGTTGCAGACTAAGATAGCTCTCAACAGTCAGCTGAGAGGAAGAAAGACACCTCCAGAGAGTCCCTCACCTCATCTGCGGACTGGAAGGACGTAGGGTTAGACAGTCTCCCTGCACTGGCTGCAAAGGGAACACGGATCACTAGCTTTGACTGGCTATCTACTTTTCAGATAGCTCAGAGGAGGTAAAATTAACCCCACCCTCCTGTTTTGGGTTTTTTCCAACAGTAAGCAAAAGCTCAATGCTAGTGGTTATCTCAAATTGTAATAATGAACAATCACACATTGCACCACCTGAGTCAAGATGTGTCCTTATTGTAAAAGAAGCATAGTTAACCCTATCTTCTCCACAGCTCGCTCTGGTGCAATGCTAGCTGTTTTTTGGCAAGTAGGAGAGGTTTATATCCAGATTATGCAACTCTTGTTTGATAGATTTTGAATATAGAGACTAGTATTCCTTAAGCAGCAAAGCAGAAAGAGAAGAATGAAGAAAGAAGAGCAGAAAGTGGGAGAACAAGAATCGTATAGATTTATATAAGGGGTAAGAAGATTCATCAGAAGTTACTCCTCCGATTCCCCAGGAAGCAGATGCTGTGAAGAAACAAATCTGAAGGAAAGAAACTTTGTAAGATGAGACCCATACTTTCCAGCAATAAAGAATGCTGATCAATTCTTGAACACCAAGATACGTCTCTCCTGAGTCTTGTGGATTCAGGGAGTTCAAGGTGGAAAGGACCATTGGATTATCCAGCCTGATCTCTTCTTAGCACGGTTTAGAAATTTTCATGTGGTAGCCCTACTATTGATCACAGTAAGTTATGCTTAAACATATTTTACTGCAAGCCTTAACTTAACTGCCAAGAGCAGGAAAATATATACATTTCTTTCCAGAGCTTATCACCCCTTTTCCCATTTCTCACCTCTTTTTCACCACCCTCATGCCTCCCTTTCTCTGTCCCAGTCTCCTCCCAAACACAGGACCTGCCTCGAATTCCTTTTTCTCAGTTAGTCTGTTTTGATAAATTTGTATTCAAATCTGGTATGTCTGGTAGTGATCTCATGATGTGGTTACATAGGTGCTCTTGGTGTTGTAGGACTGTACTCCATGAAAGATGCCCTTTCCAAAATACTCCCCATCGAATACCCAGGAAGTTTGGCTATTGCTCACATAACTCCCCTGTAACCACTTGTGAGATCCAGCCACCTTCCACAGCATTATCTGTAGCTGTCATCAGCTTCTCACAAAGTTATTCTTGTTCAGCAATTTCTCATGTCACGTCGACTAGATTTCCACGTCCCCGCAGTTGGCTTAACCTAGTCTACAGCCCAGTCATTTGCCTGCAGCTTTAACACCACCTTTGTATCAAGTTTATTGGCAGCCATTTTATATGAACTTCTATATCACCAAAACAATACTCAAAATACATCATGGTTAGAGCCAATCTGCGAGGTATCCTTCTGAAATGAACAGCTTCAACTCTTCTTATTGACACTTCTTTTTTGGGATCTGTTCATTAACCAGTCTATAAATCAGTATTTTGTGTGTGTGCACACCTATGCATTTTACAGACTTTTAGCAAAAAAATGGTATCAGACAACACAAAGAAGCCCAGGTTCCAAGGTTCTCATTGTTTTTTGAGATTGAATGCGTCCATCAATATGGAAAAAAAGAAGTTGATTTTCTATGTCCGGTCACAAAGCATGCATCAGATCTGTAAATGAAGAAACACCATGGGATGAGATCCACTGATACAGATAACTATCCTTCTCTATTTTCTTCATTAAAAAACAACAAAAAAAAAATACATGTAAGTCTCAAAGTAGTCAGTAGCGACAAACAAGTAGTATGTCATGGAAACATAACATCTAGAAGGAGTGTGAACACTAGACATCTGGTGATTATTCTTGCTGCTGAAAATCTTGATGGTTTGATAATTACCCACTTATTATTATCAGAACAACTTCTCAGTCGTTGAGGTGACTGCCATCTAAAACGTTTGTTTGCTTTTTCTTGTGGACATCCATAGTTTGTAGTAATGCATCAGCATTACTGTTCAGATACAGTCCAGATACTCTCAGTAAATGGTGTCCATGAAATACTCCACAGAGCTTTCTCCAAATGCACTTTCCACTGAATCAGCTATGCTGAATGCCATTGGTGGTAACCAATGAGCTACCATCTCTTGTCTTTTACACCAGCCCTTTGTATCAGAGACATTAAACCCCAAATGCCCACTCAAGAGGACGGGTTAGTAGCTGCCAAATTTTCAACTAGAGGAGGAAGGCCTTTCTCTTATATCCATTTACAGAAAAGAGCACTGTGTTGTAGAAACATTTTATCAACACTCGAAAAATCCTTCATGACTCACCTGTTCCCTTGCTACACTCGGATTTGCAATACCATCATCCAAACTGCACAAAATCTTACCATATCATCAGGTTTTTAAAATAATAAACAGGATTCTTCTGACGGTAACTCATTGCAAATGACTGACCTCTTTCCTTTTGTTTGTCATCCAATTTTGTCCTTGTTTTTTGTGATTCTGTGTTGGGTTTGCGTGGCAAGGTTTTGGTAGTGGGGGGGCTACAGGGGTGGCTTCTGTGAGAAGCTGCTAGAAGCTTCCCCTGTGTCTGATAGAGCCAATGCCAGCCGGCTACAAGACGGGCCCGCCGCTGGCCAAGGCCAAGCCAATCAGCGCCTCTGTGATAACATATATAAGAAGGAAAAAAAACAGTTAGAGAGAGAGAGCTTTTGCAGCCGGAGAGAGGAGTGAGAAGATGTAAGAAACTCTGCAGACACCAAGGTCAGTGCAGAAGGAGGGGGAGGAGGTGCTCCAGGCGCCGGAGCAGAGATCCCCCTGCAGCCTGTGGTGAAGACCATGGTGAAGCAGGCTGTCCCCCTGCAGCCCATGGAGGAAGGATGAGGGGGTGTAGAGATTCTACCTGCAGCCCATGGAGGACCCCACGCCAGAGCAGGTGGAGGCACCTGAAGGAGGCTGTGGCCCATGGGAAGCTCACGTTGGAGCAAGTTCCTCGCCGGACCAGTGGACCCGTGAAGAGGGGAGCCCACGCCAGGGCAGGTTTGCTGGCAGGACTTGTGACCCTGTGGGGGACCCCACGCTGGAGCAGTTTGCTCCTGAAGGTCTGCACCCCATGGAAGAGACCACGCTGGAGCAGTTCGTGAAGGACTGTCTCCCGTGAAAGGGACTCCATGTTGGAGCAGGGGAACGATGAGAGGAGTCCTCCCCCTGAGGAGGAAGAAGCGGCAGAAACACCGTGAGATGAACTGACCGTAACCCCCACTCCCCGTCCCCCTGTGCCGCTGAGGGGGGGAAGGTTGAAGCCGGGAGTGAAGTTGAGCCCGGGAAGATGGGAGGGGTGGGGGGAAGTGTTTTAAGAGTTGATTTTATTTTCTCATTCCTCTACTCTGTTTTGCCTAGTAATAAATTAGATGAATTCCCTCTCTGAGTTTGGTCTGTTTTGCTCGTGACAACAATTAGTGAGTGATCTCTCCCTGTCCTTATCTCGGCCTACAAGCATTTCGTTATGCCTTTTCTCCCCTGTTTAGTGAATGAGGGGAGTGAGAGAGCGGCTCTGGTGGGCACCTGGCCTCCAGCCAGGGGCAACCCACCACAGATTCACATGTTACTTTAGTCATTCAAACTGGAATCACCTTTAGGTGGAGACTTCAATTGGTATACTTCGTAAATTCCCTATAGATCTGTGACTTTATAATGAATAGCAAGCATAAGCGAACAGATGATGGTTCTACCAACAATCCAAACGCCACACATATATTTTGTTGAATAATACTAAATGGAGGTTCCTTTATATTTTCTAAGGGTATTACAGCCTTTCTATCTCTGACCCTTTCCTCTCTTTGCCGCTTTTTTCAGAGGTCTACTCTGTCTTCTTTCTCCCATTTTGGTTTTGCCAGGATTCTACATGTTATCCCAATTTGTCACAGCTACAGAAATCAAATGACAACCCCTTACAGCATTATTCACTCACTACAACAATCCAACTCTCATCTCCTTTGACCCAATCAAAACTCCTCCTAATAAAATAACCTATGACTATGTAACTCAGTGAAGACAGATGCAGAGCAGATTCATACAACTTGTGCTGCATCTTAAATTTTTCACTAGATCTGCCTTCTAGTGGAACACAAGAACTCCAACACACAAAAAATCATCAAAATCACCAAAAATGTGTACATGAAAGGAGTTAAGGCAATATAGAAAAAAAAAAAATTCTCTCAATCCTAAAAGTTACCTGAAAGAATTGCTCTGTACTTTGTAGAGAGAAAAATGAAACCTGCCTCCATGGGATGATCCATTACATTCTAAAATATGTGTTTGGACTGAATTTTTCTCTTGAAATGCCTCTTTTCCTTGACTGTAAAGTGAGCTTGAATCACTAGATTAGACAAGATACTTAAACTCTAGATGAATAAAGATGAGTAAGATAAATGTCAATGATAGGCCACTTTAGGTATGATATTATTAAGATATCATGTATGGTGTCTATGGAAAGCTAATGATTAATAACTTATCAAATAAATAAGGCATATATATACGTCTCACTGGTTTTTATAGTGTTAACAATCTTGAAAATATAGACAGAAGAACCATACCTGCTATAAAGAACACTAACACGTGCAGCCAGAATGTAAACTGACAGAGGCTGAACTGTTCTACTTAGTGCATTTGCATTACTATAATCCAACTCCAAGAAGAAGGGGACAGCTCAGAGAAACAGCTGCTTTTAGCAGCCTTAGGCGTACTGCAGATACGGGATCAGCTTATGAAGAATCCGTTTGAGAAAAAGGTAGAGGAAAGACATAATCTTAAGGAGCTGGTCAGGACGGACAGTCCCACAGCTCTGTTACAGCTAAATGAAGCTTCAAAAAAAAAAATAGCCAATTATCACTTAAAGAGGAAAGTATTTTTCAGATATATTTTAAGTAAGCCTGTATTATCTCGTTTCTGTGCTCTACATTTTGTAATCAAGAAATGAACCGGGGCAGCTCACATTTCCCTTTCCCTCTCCGTGGGAATCGGGAATAACGACTGGAGCCATGCCAGAGGCCGGGGCGGCGACGAACCCACTTCGACCGCCCCTGACCAGCGCTCGGGCGGGAGCCTCCCCGCCCCCCAAAGTCCGTCAGGGAAGAGAGGCCCGCGGCGAGCGGGAAAAACCCGCCACCACCGCTGAGGGAAGCCTTTCCCGCGCTCCCGTCACTCCAGCCGGACAGCAAGGCACTGTCTTCTCCCTGCGGAGCAGCCCGGGCGACCGACTCCTCCCGGCTGTAGGGGCAGGGGTTACCCGGCCCAGCAGGAGTCCCCCCGCCCCTCAGCGGCTGGAGCGGCTAACGGCCCTACCGCCCGCCCTCCACAGCGCGCCTGCGCACAAACCCCACTCCGCTCCAGAGCACCGGAGCGCGGCGCGAGCATCGGAGGCCCACAAGAGGGGCTGGGGGGGGGAGGGAGGAGGGGGAGGAGCCATGACTGTTATGGATAGCGCTGCCGCCACTGCTCTCCTCCAATAGGCAGGCGGACTCCGCTGTTTTTCCCTCCTCCGACCAATCAGCGTTCGCTTCCTCCCCTGCCCCGTGAGCCGTTCTGGCCAATAAGAAGCGGGCTCTTTAGGCGTCACTGATATTCAAACCGAGAGCGGCGCGGACGTGCTTGTCTGGCTGGAGCTTCGTCCCGGCCCTGAAGCAGGCAGTGTGGGTGAGTGTGGCCGGGTCGCGCCGCGGGGCCGGGGAGCGCGTCTGACGGGGAAGTTTCTGAGCGGCGGTGCCGGAGCCCGGGCTGAGTGTGGCGGCGGTGCCGGAGCCCGGGCTGAGTGTGGCGGCGGTGCCCGCGAGGTTCGCTTCCCGCCGGCCCCGCCCTCCGCTCCCCGCCGCGGCCGGGAGGCCAGCGCTGCCCCGCGGCCCGGGAAACGGCACTGTGTGGGGCGGGCTCCTCGGCTCCCCTGGCCCCGCGGGGCGGGCTGCGGCGGAGAACGGGGCCTGCGGCTCCGCTGGGCTGCCGCCCCGCTGGGCTGCCGCCCCTGGGGGTGAGGAAACCTGGTGTGTTTCTCTCTCCCCTCATCTCCCTCGCTGCCTTTTCTCACTGCCTTCCTCTTCTGTGATTTTGGGTTTTAACCTGAATTTGATGAGGGATTTCCAGAGTGGTGTTTTTGGTTTTTTGGTTTTTTTGTTGTTTTTTTTTTTTTTTAAATTTACGCTTGATATATTATGAAATTGAAGGAAAAGGAAATTCTGGATAATGCAGCTGGCAGCAGACTTCGCAGCATGTGATAAGATGTAATTGGGTGAGGATATTAATCCATCGTGCAAGTTATCCTCGGGCTGAGGAGTAGCACTTTATAGGAATAGCCACAACACAGACCTGTGCTTGGCACTAATTTACTCATTGTTTTGGAAACAGGAAGATGTATGTGTGCAAGGGGAGGTAAAAAGAGAAAGATTTTGGAACGTGTGTCCATCCAGCTCTGGCTAGTACAGGTGGTAAAGCAGTAGCTATTCCTGAAACTATACTCTAAATTAAAACTACTCTTAGTTATGCTCCTTATTACTGCTTGTATCAAGCCTTCAGATGTTAAAATTGTGTCTCAGTGGTTTTGTGTGCTGCTTTGTTCTCTGCTGTCTCTTGGTAACTTTTACATGCCATACAGCCTCCAGTTTGTTTATGCTATAGTAGTTCACTTGTTTCCTGGCTGTTGAGCATTCTTCTGATTAGCCTTATTTTGTATCTTTGAGTACCTTTTTTAAACTATTGGGGGCTCTTGTTTCCCTTGAAAATCCTGATTTAGGCTTTAGGACTTGTAAACAAAACCACACAAAGGTTATGTGCACATATAGCTTTTCTTAAAGCCTGGGTAGAGGCTTTGAAAACACCACATTTCTATGTATTTTGGGGAATAGTGTCTGAGTAAACGAGAGACTTCTACTAGTGGCTGCACTAGGGAATGGGTTAGAAGTGAGTTAACAAGTCTGCCTAGTTAGATAGCTAATTAATAAGCTTTTAACCCAGTCTTGTAATCAGGGTGTCATATGGGACATGAAGGAAACTGAAGTTAGAGAGTATTTGGAGGGTTTTGCCACTTGTTCCATAAGCAGTCACCAAAACCTGAATTCAGACAATTTGGCTTGATGCTTTCTAGTAACAGCATTTTTTAACATTTGTCTGGATGCAAGCAAAAGTCACAGGATTTTTCATGTTCTTAGCATTGCAATTTGCTCTTTAGACTTTAACCTAAAAGCTTGTATCGTTTAGCAAGCAGATCTGCTTTCCCATACTTTTTAAGAAACTTATGTGTCATGGCTTAGTGATGAACATGGCAGTGTTAGGCTTACGGTTGGACTTGGTGATCTTAAAGGTTTTTTCCAACTTAAATGATTCTATGATTCCATGAAAGCTGGTATCTGTTTCTTCAAAGGAGTAAGAAAGACTAGTTTTCTGCTGTAACATCTACAGAACAATAATTGATGGCTGGATGACTGACAGATAATGCCATGTGTTTCTGAAGATGTTTGTGTGTTCTTAGCATGTGTTTCCATTCTTACTTTCCTTGAACCAAGGCAAGATCTCAAAGGCAGGAACTTTAAACTTAAATGTCTGTGTAATAGATGCGATGTGCATGAAGGGTCTTTGGCAGTATTGATGTGACTATACTTGGAGATAGTTCTACTTCCTGACAGCATCTGCTATACTACCAGCAAGCATGTGCATCTTTGCTTAAATGGTGAGCACTATTAAATAATGAACTGAATACATCAGCAGAATAATGCAAATACTGTAGAAGATGAAGGCTACAGTCAGCTTTCCCTTTTTGTTTGTGTTTGATCTCTCTGCATAGGAAAGGAAGGCACCAGAAAACATGCATGGGTAAAGTTCCTGATTTAGACATAACATTTTTAGCTCCTCTACTGAGAGTAGAGGACTTAAGTTTTCAACACTTCTTTTGACACTGATTCTTTAATCAGACCATAGGAACAGAGCTAAACAAATATTTAACATAATAGTTGTAGCTACAATGATCTGGGGGTAAAAAGAAAATATAGGTGACAGGATAACATAAATATATTTTCCTAGGCTGATCAATTCACTTGGAGAAAAGCCAGGCAAGCTTTTAAGCACTTGCTTAATTTTTTTCTGCTCTTTACCTCTCCTTAGATAAAAAGATGCAATATTTCAGTAGACTTCAGGGGTAGGAAGAGAGTACCTTTTTGTTCAATAATTAAAAAGTATTTTTGTACTTTCTCAAAGTTTGCATTTGAGGAAAAACTGCATCTGGCTCCATTCAGAAACTGAACAAATAATGTAACACAGCAAATCAGTATATCAACACTGGATGTTATTGTTTCTCTTTAGTATCCATAAATATTGTTGGGTGTATTACACATGAAATCCTATGTATAACCAGTACTGCCACTTCATCCATTTACAACATAGACTGCTCTTTTACCTTCTGTCCCTTGGCTCCTTATTTAGTGGGCCCGTATGAGGGGTTGAAGTTACTTTACTATGCCTTTTTTAAAGGTTTTTCTGTATCTTCTTGATCTCTGCACACATGTTCTCCCTCTTCTTTGCTTCCCTGTTTCTAACCCCTTCCCTCTCCTGGATGGCTTTTTGAGATCTCAAATGTGCTGCCATGTAGCCACTGCAGTTAAAAGCTCAGCTCCTATTGAGTACATATATAACAGTGTGTTGCTATTTTAGGTCTTTATCTAGTTGGGTTTTGAATGCACTTCACAGAAATAAATGGCAAATGCTTTCTTTAAAAGTAATCATGCAGCAGACTAAGCCAACATGAGACTCAGAATACTTGTTTATGATTGAACTCTGACATGAGTAGAAAGATTAGTTGTAAATTGTGACAATACACAGGTGATTTATGCCCTTAGTGTATTTTTATCTGTAAATGTTGTAACAAGCTGACACATTTGGAAGTGCTTGCCCTTAGTCCAAAAGAAATCTTTGAACTATTTTGTATTGTTTTATTATTAACTAGGAATAGTTTTATTGATTTAATGAAAACTGTATTTCTGGGATGCATTGGACATGAGGCAAGCTTACAGGGTATACTGATATTCATTTACTTTTCAATGTCTAATCATTCCAATTTTGATACACAGGAACTTCTTCAGGATGCAGAGCTACATTTCTTGCTGGATTCTTGGGATCATCTGAAGACAGTTTGACGTTCATCCTCGTTATTTTTTTGACAAGGCATATCCTTTCTTCAGGAGAGGTTTTCTCTGTATAGTACGTGGTGAACCTTGAACAGTTAAGTGGCACACCAGGAACGTAAGTTTGGCATGTACTGATGAGAGTTAAGATCAAATTTATGCAGAAAATGTGGGGTTTTCTTATCTACTACATTCATCAAGCCGTGTCTGTAAAAAGAGTAATGAACCTTTGACATTGGTAAAGAAAATATAAATACTGTGTTAAAAAAAAATCTATCTGGGAATTGTTAGCCATTAGAGTTGTAATGAGAGATTGTGGTATTATTAAACTTAAGGTAAATTTCTTCTGATCCTGTGCTTCAAGTTTTGGAGTAGCTGACTTCATCTGTACTTTGAGGGAATAGGTACAGTTCAAGGACAGATCTTCAAGGATATTCTCACCCATAAAGAGGAGATCTGGAGTATTGAATTCCTCTACTGTATTTATCAAAGGCAAAACTGCAATATGTACCGAAACCTTATGAAGAGACAAATATTTTCCCCCATGAAGTAAATAAGTATAATCTTTGGAATGGTACGTGAACAGTCTTTGCTACAGTAATCACCTATGTAATTTTTAGCAACATAATCCCCAAAAGATGGGACAGTTTAGAGTGAGTCTCAGAAAAGCCTAAGATTTTTTTCCCTATGCACTTTAGGGAGACACAGGTATTAAAGGAAGTTCCTAATGAGCACTGAAATTTGAATTTATTCAATGTACCTCTTTTTTTAAGAAAAATGAAGGGGGAATTCTTTTTATTTGGTCTCAACTCAGTGAAACAAATTGTTTTTTCAGATAGCACTGACTTAGCATTCTGTCTCTAGCTTTCATGGCTTTTTCCTGTATAGGTCTTGCTTATAGCCTTATTTGGGGGATGCCTACTTCTACTTTTCTTAGACCACTGAAAATATTTCACTTTGTAAATGAAGGAAGGAACCACTTTCAGAACTTAGTGCTTTTTTTGCTTTTCTGCAAAGATATTATGAAGTAATGTGTTGAATATCTCACCAGACTCAGAGCTGTTAGTGATGCTAAAACATTTTGATAGTAGTAGTGCACATGGTGTTTTTGCCAGGCTAAATCTTGGAGTTAACACAAAAAAACCCCCTGTGTGTTGAACCTACTAAAACAACACTTCTATATAGAAGACAAGAACAGACTTAATATTCTTGGTGGGCCGTTTCTAATACAGGAAGAACATGAAATATGCCTACTTCTGCTGTATAAGCAAGCTCTGTAAACATGAAAATATTTCTGGTTTATGGTTTCTGCTTGGGGAAAGCTGAGAATCTGCTGTTTTTAAAGTGCAAACTTGTGACAACTAGTGCTCTAAAAATTAATTATGAGGCTTTCTGAAAGTCATGCCAAGTTTGTTTCAGATATGGAATTAGAGGTGGATGAACTTACTTTGTTCCATTTGATTACACCTCTATCAATAATAATCTGTAGGTTCTCTTATTGTCACAAACTGTGCAAAATAATGCTGTAGCTGCATAGTGTGTCTTCTAAGGTACATGTTTTCTTACTTTATTTCTCCTGAACTCCTTTTAGGCAAAGATGCATAGTTCATCCCTGTCTCATCACAGCCTTATCCAGAATTATCCATTGTTTGGTTTGGTTTATATGTAAAAGCAGTGGTAATTTTCAAATATTTTCCCCTGTCTTCACTGCTAACCAGGACAGCAGAGATTTATCTGTGATTAGATATTTATCTGTGACTTTGCCTACTTCTAGCCAATTTTGTTCATGCTTCTCTAACACAATAGTAGATGCAATGAAGCTTTATAATTTAGTTTTCAGATTGAATTACAGTGAATGAATTTGCAAGGTGTTGGAGTCAAATGTAGGCGTACAGAAACAGGTTTGTATAGCATACCTCTGGGTAAAGAAAACTATCTTTTTTGTCAGTAAGCTGCCACCCACATCAGTCATGCTATCATAGCCTTTGAAAAAATAATAGTACTTATTCTTTGGACATATGCACAAGCATTTGCCCTTCCTGAACAGACAGACTATAGAAATGTTGAATGTATATAGTTTTGTCTTAATGTTCCTGATATTTACTTTTGTAAACCTCAAGTTACTCCAGTTATGTGAAGATAATTCTTAGTAGCTGACAAAGTACACAAATTTGCTTTAGGGTTCTCCCAGCCTGCATATAGGCTGTGAAACTCTGCAGATATCTTTGGTGTTTCATGTGTAAGCTTTCTTCATCTTCTGATTAGTGTCTCCTGGCTAGTCCTCTCTCCACTACCAGTTTTTAGTTTGTGTTGGATTGTATTCCTTAATAAAGCAGACATTCCAGTCAGGAATTAATACAAAAGTTGAATATTATTCATTACAAGCAATGCAGTATAGCAATTTGTTACATATTCCTTACTGATTCACCTGCATTCAGTGGTTTGTGTAATCTCTTAGAATGAATCCTGTTGGATAGACATCTAGGCAGTAAAATTTTGCAGCAGCAAAACTTAATGAGAAGTAGGACAAGGAACTATTTCAAAATGTTTGATTTAGTATCTCAGTGGTGTAAGTGCACCACATTTCAATTAAGTGCTGCTTTAGAGAAGGATAATCTGATATTTTTCAGAGCACGTCTTACTGTCCAACTATATGTGTATTAAATAAAAATATCATGCCCATTATAGAGAGGAAGTAATGCTAAAAGATGGGTTGTAAGTATCTCATGTCTTGAAACTTATGATTTCTACTGTAAGTTATACCTGTGATGGAAAAAGTGAATATTGTTAAAACTTCAAATTCATATTATCAAGTTTTCTTTCCATCTGAGAAATGTTTAAGGGAGGTGTATTTGTGGGGTGACACATCTAAGGTAATCTAACACAGCCTTACAAGTGTCATCAAATGAAAGTCTTTCCTTCCTGCGTTTCCTTTCTCTTGTCCATATGATGACACAGTTTAGAGAGCAGGAGAAACATCAAGATTAAAGATTAAAGCTCTCCCCCTTTTTAATGTAGTTTTCTGTTGGCATTTGTCCCTGAGCCAGGTCACCATGAAGTGATGCTTGTTCCATTGCTGTTATTCAAGAGAAGTGGCAGGAGTGTAATGGCTAGGAAGAGGACTGCCTCTTAGCCATCCTAACCTATGGATTCAGGATGTGATTGAATACATTACTCATAGCTATTCAGGCAACATATCCCACCCTCCATTTTATTCGAACACTGGATATACCTTATTGAAAAGGGCTACTGTGAAGCATGGACTATTACTTGAGCAGATCAGTTAAGTACTGATTCCTTTTGCTCATCTGCATTGGCTTCTGCTAAGAAGTTTACTTGTATAACTACACCGACAAAGGCTTAATAGAGTATTTATGTTACATAATGTGGTTGAGTCTCAATCTGCAAAATATACATGAGAGGCTTTCCCATGGTAATTCCAATTAAGGTTTGCTACAACAGGATTCTTCAATAACTTCACTGTTTTTTAACCTTGTGTCTGCAGATGGAGGAGGAGGACCTAAGTGAAAGAGGATTGCCACAAATTGCTTCAATCATGAATAGAGTTAGAGACTTGAAAAACAAATACAGAAATGAAGACAATATCACAGATGAACTTAACTGTACTAAAATCTCAGCTGATACAACAGGTATGTGTTTTTGTTACTCTGTTGTCACTTATGCAACTGATCTTAATGTCTCTTTCACTCTTAGTTTAGGTTAACTGAAAGGATTTAAGGTTTAGCATTTCTTCAGTATTGACCACAAAATAAATTTAACCTCTCCTTGTTTCTTAAGTTAACTGGGTTGCTCTAATCTTCTGTTTAAAAAAAAAAATCACTAGTCATCTTAAATGAAAGCTTATAAAAAGTGTTTTCTTCTGTTCATGTTTGCTGCAGTTTTAATCAATCTCCTTTGTTGTTTTTCTGTCAGATAACTCTGGAACTGTTAATCAAATAATGATGACAACAAATAATCCAGAAGATTGGCTGTGTTTTTTGCGTAGACTAGAGAAAAAGGGTATTCCTCAGATGGATGTTAGCCTATTGAACAGACTAATTGGTCGTTACAGTCAAGCAGTGACTGCATTACCTGCAGAAAAGCATAGTCAAGATGAGAGCTATGCTCGCATCCTTGTGAGATTTGCTGAGTTGAAAGCGTAAGTATAAACTTTCAATTTTCGATATAAGAACTCATCCTTCAGAATTCTGAATTTGAATGATGATAAAAATTGTTTGTTCTCATTAGTAGCTTCTGCAACAAATTATCATTTTGAGCAGGGATGTTTTGATGTTGACTCCTTGAAACTCTGAGCAGCTTTGGCTAGTCAGCTTATCTATTGTCTCCACAGTACTTGCATTTTTCATATAGGCTAATAAGCATGATTGTTCAGAGCTATTTGATTTAGAGATGTTAATGCACTTTTTTCTGGGATCTATGTGTAAGGTACATGGGGAAGTAGCATGAGACCTCTTCAGCTTTATAGCTCAGCTCAAAAGAAGCTGCATGGATGAAATCTGATATAACTTTGAGTAACTATAATCTGTGTATTAAACTGTAAGTTGTAAGTTAGAATTAATTTCCCTGTGGACTTCTAGAACTGATTTGGCTGTGAGGTAGACAATTTGCTATTATCTAATCCATCTAATCAAACCATAGTGGTCTATCCTTGTCTAGTCTGCTTTCTCCCTTGCTAGGAAAAGTGCATCCCAGCTATGTTAAATAGCTGCCTTAGGGTAGGAAGAATGTCTCAGGACATCATTCTCTGCTTCTGTACTTATGAAATGAAGTTTGCTTGTGGCCATTTATTGCTTTATTCAGTCCAAATTTGAACAGTGTGGTGGTTCAGACACTTTCAGACATAGTTTGGGACATGGTTATAATTTGACTTTTTTCATAAGGAGTTCTTTTGTCACTTGAAATACTGTGACAGCAAATATTTTGAAGAGTTGCATTTTAACATCGCAGCAATCCTTAACAATTAGCATGGTCTTTCAGTGAATATAGCTAGTCTTCTTGTGTTTCTTGTATGTCCTCCCATTTGGCTTTTTGGTAGGTGGCTTGATCTTGCAGTACAATATGGTCTACTTCTTTGTACTGTCACTTGCATGGCTCTTGATGCTTTCAGTGTTTACTGAAAGCATACAATGGAAAGTAATCTGTTGAATCTACTGTTGGAGAAACAAGCAGGAGTGAATAGTGACCTGCAGTGAATCCTTAGTATTTTGGAGAGGTAAAGTGTTTTTGTGGAGTGGAGCATACCTTCCAGAAAGACCTCCTGTCTCTAAAGATACGGAGAGATGGCATTCTTGTTCAAAGCTTAGTTGCTTTTCCTCAGAACAGAAACTGTGTAACACAGGTTTCCAGATCATACTTTCTGGAATTTCTTTTTCAGAATGGTGATTGGATGCTATTATCAAGTCACATCTGTTATCTCATTACGTACAGTAGGAGTTGAAGTTCAGAAAGATTGTTTCCTACCTCCCTAATCACTTCAAAACTCTTGAACTTCTTTCCACTTGATCTTTAAAACATAGTTTTAAAGGTGGATACTTCTTAAGTGGATACTAGAACTGTCTTCAAGTATTCTGTGCATTGTCTTGCAGAAAGCAAAACTGAAGGGGCTGTCAGTAGCCTGTTAATGCTAGAATGCGTTAATGTTAATAATAACAGCTTTAGTTGTGGTGTCCCGCTGAAATGTCTTCAATTGCTTCACTGCTACACCCTTTAGGGATCTTCTTGGGAGAATAGTCTGTCTTGTTTCACTATTAAAATGCACTCTCTATAGCTATACTAAAATATACTGGCTCACTAAGTAGTTCAGATCTGCTCTTTTTGTTTTCTACTTAATATTTTTAATTGGCAAATGCCTTAAGTCATGTTTCCTGACTTGCTAATGAAAATTGTTCCTCTTTATTTTTAAAAATAACTCACTCCCAAACCCCTCTTAAATGTACCCACCAAAACTTGACATAGTATCAATCCCAATGGAATTTTGCTGTATTTCCCGAAGTGGTCCCTTATCTGAAAATTACTTTCAGAGATTAGTCAGTTTTTAATAATTTATAAGCTAATGCTTTCTCATGCATTGTGGCATATAATATAAAGTCAATTATTTATGAGACTACATTTATGAACTACATGTGCAATCTCACTAGAACATGAAATTTTGGACTGATCAGATCTAAAACCCAACAACAATTCTGCTTGTCTGTAGTTTTTGGAGATGAATCTTCAGTTTATCAGTGAGTGATTATCTAGATCTCTTGTTTGGCGTGTTCATTTATTGCTTGCAATTTTCTTGGTGTTTGAGATTTCCCTGGTGTTTCAGACTTACCTTACTCTGTTCCTGGCTGTCAGTTTGTCTAGTACTATCTATTTTGTCTCTGCTCAGTTTTAGCTTCTGTTAAAGAAAATCCTCTTATCTTGTGACTTCCTAGAGTGGTTCTAACTTATTTTTTTTTAGCTATTGCAAGTAAAGTAACACTTTGATACATAGGTGCTCTGATGATACTGCCTTTGGAAGAGGAAAGGTTCTCTTCAGTAGAGTTCTGTTTGCTGTTCTCCCAAATGTTCCACCTAACAGGAAAAGTAAGTCACAGCATCACAAACTTCAGAAGCAGTGACAAAGGCTTTAGATTTTAGTGTCTGTTGGCATCAGCACTGTTTTCTTCTGATAAAAGCTGTATTCTTCCATTCTTGGTACTTGACCTGTCTTGTCTTGGTACCTTCTCTAGCTGGAGCCTGACTGTGCCAAAACCTTTTGACCTATTATGATACTGAGGTTGTCTGAAGAACCCTTGAATGTACTCTGAAACAGGGAAAGGTGAATAGCCAGCTGCATCTGAATCTGTATTGCATATTAACCATGCCAGGCCTGCTTTCCTGTAACCCTTCTGGCTGTAGCACAGTGCCACCAAGCGTGTGGCACTTGATGCCTGTTGCTAATGTTAGGTCTTGTTCTGCAGATTGCTATCCAAGTCATTGCTGCTTTCTACAGGAACTTAAATTTTAACATGCTTTTTGAAAGTGAATGCAATTCACATGTTACAGCCTAATTTGCTGCAGGCTCTGACTGCGGTTGGGTTATTCTGTGCCTGTCCTATCGCTTTGGATGATCAGAGCTGAGTTTAATAAAAACTTACTGGAGTCCAGTAACATGCCTAAACTATGATAGATGCTTTTCTCATTCTTAATTCCACAGAATTGTACTGGAAATATGCTCTCTTTAGCTTTCCATGTTGTATTTCTCTCTACTTATTTTTTTAAGCCATTGTCATAAACTTCTCACTATCCCCATTCTAAGTCCTACCTTTGCTTACCTGTAGAACCAGGGTGGAATTTTGGAAGAAATTTGTTTATTTCTCAATTGTGGATTTTGCTAATAAAAGTGTTAAAGGAAATATTTGTTTTAGTATTAAAAAGGGGGAGGGAGTACATTGAAATGTAATGCTAACTTATTTCATAGCAATATAGATTTGGGCCTCTTCTATCTTGACAAGCATTTACTTAAGCTGTAGATCCTCTAGTGTACTGTGTGCAAGCATCTCAGTTGTCCTCCTTAGCAATCTATGGCTAAACATAAAACTAGGATTAAAATTTAGTAAAAATAAAGAAACTTTTAAATGTGAAATACTTTGTCTGGAGTTTGTGGCACAATCTCTATTTTTTAAGTATACCATGTTTGCAGACATACTGAAAGCAGTAATGGCAGTAAACAGACTTAAATCCACCTTGTGCTACCCAATTCAACTGGTAAGACTGTGTTGCCTAGGAGTATGGGGAAAATGGAATGAATTTCCTATATTTTGCAAGGAGTCCATATTTCTGTAGAACCCTTGATAGAAGTAGCTATTGTATAAATAGCTCTTCTTGTGACCTAGTTTTCTATAGGTATGGTATTATAGATGTACCAACAGAAACAACTTCCTTCAGTGACTTACATCTCTGATAAGGGAATCTGACAACTTGAGTGCAATTACAGAAGCTTTTCCATAACCTCTAGCAAAATTTTGGAGTTCAGTATTGTTTTAGTGTCATGGATTGGGAACTCTATGATTATATTGCTGCAGAATATAATAGTGTATATAATATTTCTTTTGACTTGATTAATCATAAGTTTTTCTACACTTGGCGTTTCTAAAGCAAACTCCTCCCTGTCCCCCTGCCTTGCAAGCTCCTTTGTATGGGAGTGGATGTATCTAGAACAACAGATATTTTCTCTGGGTAGTGTCAGCATGTAGCCTGAAAGGGCTACAAGTGGGTGTTTTGTACAGGTTAGTGGGTGCTCTGAGCAATATTTTGAGGAATAATGTAAGCAGTGTTAAAGAATGACTACTTAATCTTTCTCCTCAGGCTTGAGCACACTCTGGTTTTTGGAAAGGGTCAGCTTGATAGTTTCATTTATTAGCTTTTTAAAACTCTTTGCTTATTTGTACTTCACTAATGGCTCAAAGGAAAAACTTCAGTTATAGATTGATTGCTTTTCCAGAATTATCTAAAGTCATCACCGAACACATGGAACTTCATTGTTGTTACTTAAGCTTTTCACCTTGTGTAGCTATTGATATGCTGTCTTTACAGTCTTCAAGATCCAGAGGAGGCACGGGACCAATTTCATCTGGCCAGACTGAACTGCAAGAAATTTGCTTTTGTGCATGTGGCTTTTGCACAGTTTGAACTCTCACAAGGTGAGTAGAAAAACTTGTTTGCTGCTGGTTTGTGTTGTTCTAAACTTGTGCTCTGTTGCATAATTTGCAAAGAAACTGATAGGTATTAAACTGGAAAAAGAAAAATCTGGATTTCTTCTCTTTTGATTGAAATTTAACAAGAATGTGTGTTCATTTTTAATGAAAATATGCACACAGTTCTCAGTTTCTTCTTTTTTAGGAATAACTTTCAAACAGCATGAAAATTGGCAGCAATTTCTGTTTGTGATTTAAGCCTAGACCTTACAATGGGAGGTATGAGTAAGGCTCTTGCTGCATTGAAAAATGATGCTCAAATTTGGGTGGTAATTTCCCTTTAGATACTTACAGCTTTCTTGTGGAAGAAATTCTGGCTCCTTCCAAAAAGCAACTGTAGATTCTTTGTGTGGGATGTTTCTTTCATTAAACCAAAATACACTTTAAATGTACAATTTGGTTCAATTAAACTTTCCCCTCTGCCACTCAGGTTCTTAAGTAGTTAGCAATTGGATTTTAATTGATTCTTATTGTTTCCTGTTTCATTGTTGAACATTCATACTGGGACAGTAGAGATAGTTGATAGCTTCTGTGCTTCATAAATAGCATGGACTGGCTTTTTTGACAGTATCATAGATGCCATGTTCCAGTCAGCTGGGGGTATGTGTTTGTCATTATTCAAAATAGAATTGTAATATTTGTCACACAGTGCCATACAGCAGTGTTTTAGGCAAGCCATTTTGATAAGAGAGTGATAATGTCTTTTAAAAATTCTGGTTCCCTTCTTTAAGGGATGCCTGAACTGTCTGTCCCTGGTAGGGATAGTTGCGCTGGGAGCAAATGTTCTACATTTATCCTGTTCCTTGGTGTACTGGATCTGGCTTGGGTGGGGTTAATTTTCTTAGCAGCTCATATGATACTGTGTTAAATTAGAGACTACAACAGTGTTGATAACACACTAATGTTTTAGCTGTTGCTGAACACAGTGCTTGCACAGCGTCCAGGCTTTCTGTCTCTTGCTTGGCTGCTCTTCTGCCCAAAGGGGACACAGCTGGGACAGCTGACCTGAATTGGCCAAAGGGATATTCCATGCCATAAAGCATCATGTTCAGCAATAAAAAACTGGAGGATAGTCTTTCCACAGTAGCAGTTGCTTGGAGACTGGCTGGCCATTGGTCTGCTGGTAGGAGGTGATGAATGATTGCCTTTGCATCACTCTTTTTTCCTTTTTTGTTTACTTACTAAACTTTGAGTTGTTTCTTGCTCTTGGTCTTCCAGTTCTCTAGACTATTCTAGACTATGTTTGCTCTAATATCTGGAACAATAGACCCTCAGTACTTTGGGCCAGTAGTCCACAAAGTTCACCTTGACTAATGTCACTTCTTTCCTATTGTGTGTAGGGAAGGTGGCCCTGGTACTAGGTAGCAGGGTTATGCTGCCTACCCAAAAATGTTTAGTGAGCATTGTATGCTTATTAAAGATAATAAAACAATAATACTTCAATAATAAAGATATTGTCAAAGAAATGTAGTAAAGAGAACCTACTGTAACTTAAGTGTAGAAATATTACTAGTGGTTGCCAATTACTAAATTAATCTTTCTGTCACAATCACTTGTGAATTTAATTACCCTATGGCTATGGGATGTGTTAATGCAATAGTTTCTTTTACTTTGACAGCAAATAATCAACCTGAAATGAAACCAGAGGAATCAGCCACTTATGATTGGCTTCGTTTTATTTCCAGTGTGCTCTGATTTGTATCTCTTACCTTTGAGCTCCTTTGAGCTCGTCTATTTGACGCTTGGTAATGTGTATGGAGCTATAGTGTCCCTGCTGGGTGCTTCAAAGAGTATTAATGTACCATGTGAGTTGTACATTGTTACTTTAAAAGTGCTGTTACTTTTTCACTGAGTGTTCAGCTTGGGCCAGAGGGAAAGGAGGAGGGTAGCGCTTTGTTACCCCCTCATCTTGGTCACTTAAGCAGTGCTTTGGCACACCTCCCAGTTGCTTCTGGATTAATCTGTATTTCCCTTTGTATTAAGAAGAAAGCTAATTATATGTTCAGTTGCCTGTCTTGAGCAAAACTGAGCTAAAGCTCAAGTCAAAATTCTGAAATTCTGGTTGGCAAATTGATATTGATTTCCTCATAAATTGAATATTCATGACCTGAAAATGGAGTGGCACAACAAAGATGGCATTCTGTTTTTATTTAAATGCTGAATACAACTTCATTTAAATAGGTCAGATGAGGAGCTGTCTCTTCCTTACTTTTGGTGTGCCTTGGGTAGTGTGCTTGAAGCAAGATTTGCTGTGAATTGCTTGGAACTCATGGTGATATACAGCCAAAAGTAGAGTTTTATTTAATACATTACACATCGATGGATCATTCAGGCTTTTCATATGTGATGAAGTGGACTGATTGAAACTCACAGATGCTTCTGGTTTTACTTTTGTGCCTTGGTTCCTCATCCGTTAAGGGGAATGGAGCAGTTCATTTTTCACATAAGTGTTTTGGTATCATGTTATTCAATAAGGCAAATAATACTAGGAGGAATTGCTTTTCATTTTGAGTAGCAGGTCTTGTTGAAGCAATATGTGGTTACTAAATATAGCCAAAGGTAGAATGCTGGTGAAGGATTCTTATAAAGAAATAATAAGCCTATCCACTTGCTAAGGATTTGGAAGAAAAATAGTATTTGATTATATGATTAAAAACAGTCATAACAAATAAGCACAAAATAGATTTAAATGAAATCATAGGCAATCTTATTTTGGCATTACCTTGCTTCAGTGTCCAGCATCACCCATTTAATATTCTTAAAATAGGTTACTTAAGTGTAAGGTCCTAATATATATGCCCCACTCCTCCCAGTCTGAACTGCAGGTGACATTGACATCTAAATAAATTATCAATAGTGTGTTGAGTGCTGGAGACATCATGGGGCTCTGAAAATATACTATTATATAGTAAGAAGTACTTATGTATGTATGTGGCACCTATAAGAACAAAGTGGTTTACGTTTTGCTGCTTCGAAAGCAAGGACATTTGGGACTTCAAGGGCATTAACAGCTGTAACAAAACATGAAATCCTTTTGCTGTGATGCTCTCTAAACCAAGGAAAAGGTTTTGGTTTCAGTATGCTTTACTTATTTGACTCTTATATTTTTTAATAGCTGTGTGTGTACATGCTTGTATATGTAAACTGATTGCTTTTAATATGTTTTGGTAAAGTATTCCTTCTTCCCTCCCAGTTCTTTTCAATATCTGTTTATGGCACTTAGTAATGTGTAAAACTACAATGAATATCCTTTTCTTCTCCTATTTTTTTACCTGTAGTGCTTTCTGGAGTAGTGATGTCTGATTTAACAGCTGCTTTTAATTTTGATTTCTGTTAAATGCATTAAAGATGTTTTATAATGCATGTGTAAATACAGTTTATATCTTGTCAGATCTAAATGAAAGTCCATAAAAGTAGCCTTTCCTTGTTGATACTACAGAATAAAATGGATTTTTGAATTTTTGTTTTATTTAGTTACAGTTCCTGTAATACTAAACAAATACTGATAACGCAATTTTGTGAGTTCATAAAGCATATTTTGTGACTTGTTCAACTACATATGGAAAATTGACTTACATGACTCACTTGTAACTAGTTCCAGGCAGTATCTTTAAAGTAGATATCTTAAAGGGGGAAGTGCCTAAAGAACAATGGCTTCAGAGAATGATGCAAAGTGAATATAAGACAGCATGAATGTAATCACGTCTTTAAAAGTAGACCATGTTGCCCTAGTGTAACTACTTTCCATTTCCTTGATTTCTGTCTCTGTGATCATTACTACTTAGGAAATACAAAGAAGTGTAAGCAGCTCCTTCAGAAAGCTGTGGAGTGCTCTGCTGTTCCCCTAGAAATGTTGGAAACTGCTCTACAAAACTTTCATTCACAAAAAAAGCAGTTGCTTTCAGATGAGGAGAAGGAGAACTTAGGAGGTAATTGCAATTTCTTCAAATGTTTGTGTTTCTTCATGTTGTAATCCTAGATTGAAAAAATCTTTCTAATGTTTGTCCCTTCTAGATGTGAACACATAATCTACTGTTGTCTAATAAGTAATATTTATCTATATTAATTTTATTTCTTGAATATTTGGGTTCCATCTTCAATGCAGTGACTGGTTTGCAGGAGCCATAGGATGACAGATTCTCTAATTCTGAAGAGTGTTTCTTTGACTTATTGGGTATTTGTACTTTGTAATAGACTTACAGCTGAAAGTGTGAAATATGAGCTACTAGTAATAAAGAATTAGAACTGAAATGTACAGACTAAACTATACAGATAGCTTACTTTGAGGTGTATCTTGTGACAGGCTGGTGACCTTCTGGCAGATGCTTCAGTGAAGTTAAATCTAGGAGAAATAATCCATTTCAGCTTTAGTCTACAAATGGACAAAACCCATGTACATGTTGGCATAAAATAGAAGTGCTCGGCTATATTAAAACAACTGATACTGGTTGCTGGTTATACAACTTCAATAAGGGAACAGTTACTTCACGAAGCTTTCAAGAGATAGATTTGTTTGAAGTGGAACTGAGCAAAAAAAAAATGGTTTGACTTCAATATTTGAAGTATATATAACTATTCCAAGAGTGGTGCCTAACATTTTGATATTTTTGTTTTGTATAAGGACAGAATTAGTGCAAAATAGATCTGATTTCATTTCCTTGGAGTTATGCCTTCAGGAATGTAGTTTGAGATTTGGCTGGCTTCTGTTGAATCAACCTTTGTGTAAAACACTAGTTTTGTGGAGGGGACCTCAGACATCTAGCAACACTTGCAATAATAATCAGTTATAGTATTTTTTTAATAAACATTATATTTGGTCCTGTTCTGTTTTACCATTAATCAGATACAGACATCATAAATGCCACAGCTGATGTGCTGTGCCACAGGAGAATATCCTGTGGAATATCCTTCGTGGATTGTACAATTTCTATCTGATATTACTGGCTTTACTTGCTGCAAAGCTAAGGGAATACCTAGGAGAGAATAAGTGGCAAAAGCCTGTTGGCCATTTAGGAAGCAGTGAACTTTGGGGCAAGAGTAGGCTCAGTTAGTTTTTCATTTATATAGACTTGCAACATCAAGTATTTGAAAAATGCTAAGTATTAATTCAGCTATTTAAAGATAAAAGTTTAAAAGGCAAATAAAACTAGACTTGAAATATCTCAAACTTAGGGATGTATGTGACTTAAATCACTGAACTTGGCTTTAAGTGCATTTGTATGGTCTAGAGCAATAGAGATTGTTTTAATGTATGGACATTTGTCTTGTCTCCTTTGTATTTCCATTTAAAGAGCTATTTTTGAAAGCTTTTTATTTGAAAACAGGAATGCTGTATATGTCAACACGTTTCTTCACAGCTTCGAAAGATTATTCAGAAAGCTTTTAACAAGAGTTTATGCAGTTATAGTGTAGTGATGCAAATATAAAAACCATGCAGCAAGTCTAGAAGCCTTTGGTTTAACAACTCCTCTTTCATTCATGCACAGCAGTCTAAAGTATTTGACATACCAGGTACAATCAAACATGTTTAATTAGGAAAAAATAATTTAGTACTTATAGCTCATAGAATAATTTTAGAATCATCTAGGTTGGAAAAGACCCTTAAGATCAGAGTCCAACTGTAGTCTTGAGTAGTATGAGGCAGATAGGCAGTCTCAGACTGTGAAGGAATAAAAGTATTGTAGGTCACCAAGTGAATGTGAGAGTCCAGTGGTAAGCTTGGGCAAAAAATCTTTCTGTGTATATGGAAAAAGAAGTGTGGGGGGTATGTGAGGTGGTGATGGTACTAGATTGGTAAACTGCTAATTCAAAACTATGTTCGGTGTTACAGAAACAAAACCTTAGAACTGCATTATACATGGTGGTATCTGTCTCTTTAACTAAGCAGTTTGGTCTATTAGCATAAGTAGTTTATAAAAAAAATTAAGGACTAGAAACAGCTAATAATGCAGTGTTCATCTGCCAGAAGTCTGGCTTTTGCTGGGTGAAGGTAGAAGGGGGACATGAGAGGATTCAAAATAAAAAATCACATTACTTTTAGAGAACCTGATTCATAACTTAAAAATATTAAGAGAAATGGTATGTAAAAAAAGTACTTAAATTGTGACTTCTTGAGAGGCTGTGGATAGCCATGAATTCTTCTGTTGATTGGGCAAGCAAATAATTTCCTATACTGATGGAAAACAAGGCCTATGTGATGTAGAACATATTACACAGCATCTTAGTTGTCTCTGATTTTTTTAAATACATGTTCTTTGTCAGATTTTCTTTTAAAAATAATCTTGTATTGTGGAAGAGATCTTTTTATGTTAATAATCAGATATTAATTTCAACTTTTAAAAGTTTGTCAGGAAAATAACTGGATTTGAGAGGTTAGTGTATATCTGAAGGCTCTTAAAATAGCTTATACTCAACAATCTTCCTTAAATGAAGAATTAAGCTACCTTTTTTATATCTCAACACATGAACACAGCGTGTTCATGGGCAGTTACGAAAATGTTGATGTATTTCCATTAGTGTGTTCTGACTTCTTTTGGTCACTTGTCATTTCTCAGATATGCACCTTTCCTTCTTTACCTCTAGGCAAAAATAGTTTGGATGATGACATTGTCTTGAGCTGTTTATTTGTGGTTTTGAAGTTCTAAAATGACTTTTCAAATAACTTAATTTCTGGTTCTGCTTACTGTCATGTACATTGGAAATATATACTTTATTTTCACAAGGCTCATTATTAATATGACCAGGAGTTGACGCTTCATTTTAAGATTCATGTACGTCTTCATGTAAGTTTTGCCAAATCTTCAACAGTTGAGCAAGATTCTCTACTGGATTAAGATGGGGCTGGTGAATGAGCTGTTTGCTATTGCCTGCCTCAATCTTCCCTGACCTGGCAGTAGAGCACAGCTTATAAGATCACTCTCAAATTTCCTATCAGTGAAATCAACTGGTGTAATTTAACCCAAGTAATTGCTTAGACAGATTCAGTTGAACTTACCTGATATGAATTAGGGATTACTCTCTTAAGTGCTGTGTTGGCAGGCCAGTGAGGTAGAAGGACCAGCAAAAGGTCTTAGGCAACAAGTCACTGAGCTGGTAAATTCAACTGGTTAGTAGAGTTGGCCCTAGAAGGGAATGTGCCTGTGGCCTAAGTCTGTCAGGAGGTTTGGAGGTCATTTTGAAATTTCTTTCAGCCTAGGGTTTCTCAGTATGAAAATCATGTTCAGTAACTGAAATTGAGAAGCTTCTTAGGATTTTAATATGCTGTCTGTATTCAAAGTGCCTCTCTAAGAAGAAGGAGAATCTGAGGGAGAAAAATCAAGTGTTTAACTGATGATTGGTAATTCTGATGTCCTCATTCCTGTCTTTTACCTCTGACACAGTAGGTAGTTGTAGGGATTTAGTATGCAGCCTTCCAGAAACTGTACTGAAAAACCTAAAGGAGAAGGTATGCTTGTGTGTGTAAAAAAAAAAAAAAAAAAAAAAAAAAAAAAAAATTTCACCTATTTGTTGTGATTGCTACTTGTTTATTGCTTTCACTAGAACTGAAAAGGCTGCATGCTTTAAATCCAGATGGATATACGGAAACATAATGAAGGTAGCACAAAAATGTTGTTTAATTTTGATACCATGTAAATGAAGTTAGAGCCCAATAGCAAGTGTTCAACAGGAGGAGAACAGGTCAGGGATATTAATATCTTGGGTACCTGCAGTAGCAGGGAGTTTGTGAGTATGGTCTAGACAGTTGTACCTTTGAGATACTACCTCTGAAACAAGCTGGGGTTTTGATGCTTAATTTAGGATTTATTGTACTTATTTAGGCATGGGTGTCCTCATGTGTGCTGATAAATAATTGGAATGAACCACGAAAGCATCCAAATGTAAGCAGTTTTAAATCTGAGTCCTTATGGAGCAAGCTTCAGAAGCATCCTTCAGATGATGCTGTTTTGGAGTGGAGATTTATTCTTGGAATGTAGATTTGGAGAATCATTTTGCTCTGAAAGCGTGGGTTTATTCCTCACTCCCTCAAGATACTATTTAAACCAATGTTTTTGGTGGTTGTGTTCCTCCTTTAACATTGTAGAATAAGATTAACAGTGAGATTTTTCAGTTAGAAGTAAACTTTCTTGGATAGTCTTTGGACATCTTGAATCTCCCTTTTATGTGTTTAAACTTAGTTTACAACTATAGCTGTGTAGAAAACAAGTAGCTAATATATTTAACAATTGTTATGGGCCATTTTGTGCTTATTCTGGAAAGCTCCTTCTGGTTCCAAGTCTGTGTTTGGATTTTTCTTTTTTTCATCTGAGCTATTGTATCTTGTATCTTGTATCTTATATAATTATATATAAAATGTCTATCTAGATCAGTAGAAAATGATATGTCATTGATACTAGATTACTGCAAATGTGTGTATCTTAAGATTTCACTTGTTATGAAAGAACTTTTTTTCTTTTGAAACAAATACAATCTACAGTATTATCTGAATAATTGTAACTCATTTACCTACAGTATCAAGTACCCAAGAATCTGGACTTCATAACATAGTTGGAAATCACAGAAGCATAAAAAAGAATGATTCTGGTGAAAATTCTTCTACTGTTACCAGACTCTTGCTTGGGTAATGGCTTGATTTCTTATTTAATTTCTTAAAACATCATTTAAACCAAACACAAACATTGTGGGTTTTTTCCTTGCCTTCAGGGAGGAGAAGTCACAAGAACTTGATGCTCTAGTTAATTACCACAATCCATTAAGACCACTAAACAAATCTAACCAGGTAAAACATGTAACATTTTGCTTAAAAATCTTAAACTTCTCATTCTACTTTACACATCTGATAACTTTCAATTTGCTCTTAGGCCTACCCCTTTGGGAGGGTTCCTGTTAAACTAGTAACTGATGCTGATGATGTGAAGACAGATGTCCCACTGACAGCTAGTGTTATGAAGAGGTATGGTTATTGAGTTTACTACAGCACAACAGATTTTAATATTCCTTTTCAACAGGGTTTTTATTGGATAGTGGAAATGTCAGATGTTAATGTTAAATTGATCTAAAGATTTTTTGATGGATAATCACTCTAACTGCAATATGTATTATAATAACTAACTTCTGATCTTAATACTCACATTCTTTGTATGAGAGCATGCAAAGATCAATTTCTTGTTCTGGCTAATCAGTAGGCTAAAAAGAAATGGCAACTAAAACAACAATAAATTTTGTTCAAAGTAACTTTACAGTTTTGTATTCCAGTTTCTAAAATTAGATATAAGATGGTCTTGTAACTTCCAAAAGATTTTTAAATTCTCACTTTTAACATAATCTATATGGTAATTATTATATTAAGTAGTTATGTTCATTTTCTTGTGAATAACTCTTCAGCAGTAGAAGAATCTACCAATTAAAATAGTACTTTGCTACATCATATTACCTGGCTGTGGCATTGCTTGAAAGTAAAGAAAAAGCTTCCCCCCTGCCCCAATCAAGTCTGTTATGCTGTCTTTAGCTATTATTGCTGTGTGATTAAATTCATGCAGAAATAGGAACTTCAGGGAGAAGTACGTAACCAAAGAGTGAAAACTGCATATTTAGCCTCTCAGAAGTTAGTTAATTTTTTTGTATTATTTCTCACTTCGCTGTCAGAGTGGACCTGCTTTTCTGTATATTTGAAACTTGTAGACAAAAGTTTTCACACAACTGCCTCTTTCATCTGGTTCACAAAAGGCAATCATTACATTATATGTTGGCATGTGATGTAATTAACAATGTTATTTCAATAGGCAAATATCCAGCTCCAAATGTACAGCCTTCGCTGCACCACTTCTGCCATCAGAAACAAAATCTAGCGGGGGTGATTCATATGACCTGGGAGACTTACAGGTAACTTAAATCTTTTAAAAATAGATATAAGGAACTCTACTGGGCTGTCCTATGGTATTAGAAAGGAAAATAGTAATACTTTTTCCAATTCAAGAAAGAAATAAGGTAGAATTCTCCTTTATATTAAGTAATCAGTTGTGAATAGAAATGTTCATTGTGGCTTTGAAATTAGAAAATTGTTATGCGCAATCAGGCATTTAGTGAGCTTTCTCTGAACAATACATCTGATGAGAGAAATGGAGGGGGGTGTTAAAAATCTGTCATGATTTATGAAGAGGCAATAAACAGATTTAATCTTGACTACAGGAGCTCTTTCAGCTGTAGTCATGAGTTTTTTTTATCATGGGAAGTACTTCACTGAATAAAGTCCATTTAATTGACTTCATTAAGTGCTCTACAGAGCTTTAAATTATGGCTTTTGATAGAGATTAATTTTGAGCTATGCCTTTTTATGTCCTGCGTACCTGTCTCCTGAAAGAAAATTCAGGCATAGAAAACGCTTAGGTCTTTGTTATAGAAACTGTATGATGGAAATTTGGAGTGGTGATGGATTTAAAAATAGTATCAGTAATACTTGTCTGTGTACTCTGCACTGTTTTTTGAAGCATATTTGCTTTGTGGTATGTTGGTCATTAATTATCATAAAGAAATGTCTTTTGGACACTGTGTTTGGGATCTCCTTTGATTCTTTTAAGACACTCTTTTTCTTGAGTCCTTACAAGAAAAAAATCTTTACAGTTGCAGATGTTAGATGAGAACAGCTTAGAAACGGCTAACAATTCAACTGTAACTCTCAAAACCAAAATGGATACCAGTCTTGGGACAAAAAGAGAAGGTAACTATTAATATGTGATTGATGTTTTAGTAGTTTGAAATAGAATAAGCATTGAAAATTTGCAGGTCTGTATTTTTAAAAACAGCATTACTAAATAAAACATTCCTGAAAAAGTAAAAAAGTTGATGTGCTTGGAATTGAGGAGCATTTAATTAAAATTTGGCTTTTGAGTGGTACCTGTGAAAGTAGTAAAAGAAAAAGCAAAGTGAAAACCCAATCCCCACAAAAATCTCCACTGCAACACTGTCCAAAAGTGTGGAGTACTGGGCCTAAAGTAAAATGCCAATGTATAGTGCTAATTCATTATGTCCTTAGCTCTTACAATACACATAACATAGGCATTGAAATAGCAACAATGAAAGGTTTCAGATTAAGACTTGCCAGCCTGAGTGTAGAAAAATGTTGCCAGAGTATCAGGTAACAGTGCTGGTTTATACAACAAAAAAGGTGGATGGTGGCCAAGAGAAATTCAAACTAGTAGCTGTATTGCACTTAACTTCTGCTTAGCATGGGATACTGCTTTCTAGTCATTTGAAAAGAAAACTGCTCAAGCATGTGAAGGAACAGTCTTAGGCTGTGCTACTTGCAGCCTGCCCTGCAAGATTCCACCAATTAAATGTCCTGTTACCTCTGCAAAAGGAACTGTGAGATGGACCACGCCTTGTCCCTTATGCCTCTGACTTCAGTTGTTACACTGCATTGTAGACTGCCTGTTGTCACAGACGACAGACTTCTAATGAGAAGTATTGCAATAACCTTATCTTAAATGCTTTATAAACCTGCTCAGTGTCCCAGTATGTTGTACAAATGATGAATATGATCTTGTTCTCTATGTTGGTGAAGGAAACAGTTGTATCTCTGTTACCGTTATAATAGTATCCTAAGATTTTGAAAAAGTTGCCATGTTACTACACTGAACTGAATATGAATCCTGAAGATTACATTAATACCTTTTAATGCCTGATTCCAGTAAGTCAACTGTGTTAATCTTGTTCTGATATAGAAAATGAGGTAAAACTCCTCTAGAAACTATGGGATGAATCTGCCAGAAATTGTTACAAGTACTAAATATCAAGTCTTTTTAATAATCTGATTTTCTTTCTTCCCCCCAGAGAAAGTCCAGCATCAGAAGCTGAAGATACCAGAGCCAAGGAGTCTGGAAAGTCAACAGCAACAATCTAGTTTTGGAGAAAGCTATAGAAAGCAATTGGATCAGATTAAACTAAACTGTGTTAATGCCAGAAAAAAATGGCCAATTCAAGAAGCCATGACACAGAAAAGCTGCTATAGAGAGGTAACAGCTTTCACATGTTAAAGTAATTTCTGTGTTCTTAATTGTGGCTCCTTGTGTGGAAGAACAGTATCTTTCTTTGCCCTCTGTAGGGAAAACAATTGAGCCTTGAACAATCTGGTCATCCTGTTTCAAGAGGTTTATCACCACCAGATGCTGTTTCTAAGAAAAGTGATCCATCACATGCTTGTGGAACACCAAGCACCACATATAATGACTATATGGACTGGTAAGCTACTTTGAGCTGCACACTCATGAATGGTAGTCGATCTCTGGAAAGACTTCAGTTTTTAACAGGGTTTCTTAAGCTTTTCTGTTCAGATAGCAAACAAGACTTCTGAGTGCTTCTAACACTTGATGTCAAGTGTCTGACTTGAAGATTCAGATTGCATTTAGGGAACTATGTCTCCTGGTCAACTTTTCAGCATTTGGAAGAATACCATCAAGTTACTAAGTCCTTATTACAGCATTTACCTCTTTCTCTGTTCCGTGCTACATGACACTCTTTTTGGATGCCTTGTTTTTTGCAGCTGACAGACTTTTCAGATTGATAACTATGTATCTGTCTGGTTCCCATGATGCAAGTATCTTGGGGTTTTAAAAAAGAAAAAGCGTAAGAAATCTAGAGGCTTGCAGAATCAAGCACTCAAGTTAGGAAATGCTAGCATTTGTTTATCCATGTGATCTTAAATTAGGGATAAACCCCTGTGCATATGTTGATAAATCTTTCTAATTATATGATTGCTTACTATTTTCATAAGTCTCTAGGATGAATCATATAGGTCAAGGCTGTATGATGTGTAAGCACTGTTCGTGTTGGTAGGATCTCTGTTACTGCAAATGTAAAATACATGCAGTGTATGAAGCACACAATCTCGTGATGGAATTTAATAAAAGTGGTCCTTGAATAGATTCTGTTCTTGCTTCTTTCAAACTTTGGGATTTTTTTGAAATTAAATTCTCACACACAGTATATATGGCACATAGTAAATATGCAGAATTGTTGAGTGCTTTTATGTTCAGTGATAACTGCTTTTGATTGGTTTTGACTTTTTTCAAAACTTTGTCATTTTATTCTCTACAACAAAGTCCTAGGTGTAAATTATTTTCCTGTTATGATCTTAGCATCAATTTTTGTAAACACTGGGGGGAAGTATATTTGGTAATATAACTAAATATATAGTAGACACATCAAGGGAACAAATAAAAAATATTAAGGATTTCTTGCAGTCTTTAGTTTTCTTAAACATGATCTTTCTGCTCATATACAGTGTAGCTAAAGCTCTCAGAAAAACTCTTGTGGTTGCTTTGAAGTTGTCTCAATATGCTCATTTTAAAAACAGTATCCCTTAATTTAAAAAGGTTTTTGAATAAAGAACAATAAGCTAAAGAAAACTAATGGTGGCTCAGACTGTCTTGCTGTCTTATTATTATGATGCTCTTCTAGTTATATGGTGCTTTCATTTTCCAGTTTGTGGGGAGTGCCAGCTAGTATCTGAAGATGGGGATTTAATTAGTTACTGTTTTAAACTATAAAATACTTAAGAAATATTTCTTAAGTGTACTTCTAAGTCAAGAAGTTGAAGTGATCTTAATGCTAATTATTGAATGTAGCAGAGGCTTGGGCTTTTGCTAGTCAATAGGGTTTAGCTGAAGATTTCAACTTTATTAGAATAATTGTAAAACAATACAACTAAATGCAGATATTGTTCATAATTTCCTTTAGTTTCAGAACACCAGTTGTAAAGAACAACTTTCTACCAGGATGTCAAATTTCTACTCCCTACAGCCAGCTCCCATATTTCCTACCACATACTCCAGCAACTCCATTTCAAAATCAAGTTGGCTTGCAGGTAACAATTTTAGGCTCTCTTCTGCCATTTTTTCAGTTCATATTTTCATTGGAGACTACTTTAGGTTAAATATATGCATGTGCGTCTATAACTTTTTAATCTGAAGTTGCTATTCATCTTTCTGGATGAGTAATGGAAAGTAGTCTGTATTGCTCATTCTCAAAATAACTTTCTTCATATGTGTGTCTGAATTTAGGTAAAGTCAGTCAGCTCTTGAAAAATCAGTTCAGTTGTGTCAAAATCCTGAAGTCTTTGTCTCAAATCTAAGCCTTTTCAGATCCTTCTTCATGACAGAGGCAAGAACTAGTCACTATTTTTGTTCTGCTATACTTGTGTAGTGGTACTACAAGTTACAGTGGCGTACCCAGAAAGAAAAGCAGTGTGTGTTAGAAACCATAACAGTCTGAGGGAGGTAAAAGAATGAAGAATTAAATTTCTTCTCCATTTTGTTAGACTTCACAAATTTTGATGCACTTGTAGTGGCCTGAAATCATGTAAAAATGGATTACCTTAGATGAGTTGCTCATTCAGGTAGGGATCTTCCCAACTGTAGATAGAATTGGAGGATAGATTTAAAATTCCTACCAGAGGATTAAGATTTAAAACTTGTGGTTGTTCTACAGCTTGGCGTAGCAGGTACGGGCAATGCAGGCTGTTTCAGCCTCACAGCACTGAAGTCTGCTAGCTAGTAGTTAGCTTCAAATAAAATAGCAGGTGATTTGAGTAGAGCTCTAAGTTAGTTGCATGCTGTAACTGTAAGTCTTAGTCTAGTTTCCAATCATATCTGTAAAGAGGGAGGTGTCTGTAATGATCTGAGAAACCTTATTAAAGAACACCCTGTTCTTGATTTCCAATGTGAAGAGCATTGGTATCTTTTCTAAGAGTTGTGATGTGACATGCCAGGTGATGATCATTATACAAACACTCTTACTATGGGGATCTTTAGCTTTCAAGACAAACGTATTTAAAGTGTGGCAAAGCTAAACTTTAATTTTGTTCAGAAAGACCAAGACAACTTAAAGCTTATTAACTATTGATACATATGCAGCAGAACATGGTAGAGATCTACTTTTTAATGTTATTTTCTTAACTTTTTCTGTATGTATGCAGGTTCCAGCTTCTATATCTTCACATGAATGTCTTGCTATCCAAGGAAAAGTTTATACAATATTAAAACAAATAGGTAGTGGAGGCTCAAGTAAGGTAAGATGCTCTTTTGTCCTTTTACTGTCATTCATTTACACAGTAGTAGTTGTATTGTAAACATACGTGTTGAAGTCATCTAATGAGGAGTGTCTAGTACTAGCTCTCTACAAAGTGTTTGAGTGACCCAGAGAATTTAGAAATTTGTTGTTTTAATGCTGCGGTTAGACTTTCTCTCTCATGGATGCAGAAGAAACATAATGCACAGATAAAACAGCATTGTACTAAATCTAATCTGAGTCTTCAGGTAACTGGCAATTACAGGATGTTAAGCAAGTACGGTTCATTTTAGTGGAGAAATAAAGTAAAAACAGTGGGTAGATAAAAGGGGGGTGCTGAAGTAAAAAATAGTGAAGAGAAATTTTGAACAGATGTTGTCAGAACACTGAGCAGAAGTTACAGAAATAAGAAAAAAGTGATCACCCAACTCATGAGCATCTGAACTATCACTTAAATCAGTAAACAATGGTGGGAGCCCACTTCCTTTTGGTTTCTGCATGAAGGCCTGAAGGTAGATTGTGTATGCTCTTGAAGATAACCGTTTCTATGGTGGAGTGAGTATTAAAATTCGTAACAAAATCAACTCTAAGAGATGTGCTGCAGTATTAATGTACATCTTAATTTGAGAGATGGCTGTTTAGGGCAGTGTGGTTACATTGCTGGGAAATGTATGGCTTGTAAGGTTGAAGGTTCCTGAAGTGGACAGACCATCCATTATTACTGAAATCTTGGGAAACTTGTGAGAGAAATGGAGTGTGAGTATGACTGAAGTGGTGAGTAAACTGCTTTTTACAAGGAAAATTAGGGTCACAGGAGCTCGAGAACCAGCTTTGGCAAAATCTTTTTCAGAAAATAAAGAATTGTAACAAACAACACAAGCAGTTTTGTGCGAGTTAGAGCTCTCTTGTGTCTCCCACACCTCTGCTTCACCTGTATGCTTCTGCCTGTGAAGGCTGTATTACTAGTCACAGGGACAGCCTAAAAATTCTGTAAGGGAAATTTGATACACACATTGGTTAGTAGCAGACCATGTACTTAGTCTGCAGCACAGGCAAAGTGAAATGGTTACTCTTGGTTAATCTGAGGCACGCAGTGAAATACAAGTTACATACTTAAGTTAAATGATAGCATTTCTATTTAAAACATTTTTTTAAAAGTATCCTTTTGACTTGCCAAAAATTCCCCAGAAAGCCTAGTAAGAGCTAGTTTTAGAACTGTGTATTTCTAATCTTATCCTTCAGTTCAATTCACTAAATCCTCTGGTGTTTTGTTTAAAATGCACGGATTTTCCTGAACTGGCTTGAAGTGTCTGAGATGGTACTTAAGGTTGGCCTTGTTTTATAGCTTTTCAATTTTTTTAATTAAAAAATATTTTTTAGTTGTCACTTCATCAGTAGCTTAATGGAATGGAATATGCTCCAGCTCTCATGTTGCAATTACCATACTCACTTAAAATAGGCTTTGTCCTCCACAAAACTGAGCGTAAAAATGTGTGCTCTCAGTGACAAGTATTGTCAGCAGTATGTATACTTTATTGGTTTTCAGGTATCTCACAATCCAGTAAAACAGTCACAGAAAATAAGATTAGAACTTTGTTCAAAAATCCCAATATGTGTAGATTTCAGAATTTTAAACACAATCATTTATTCAGACTTGGCTTATATTTATGACCCTCTGTGCCTACTCTTTATTTTGGTTTCATGTCTGCATATGAAGGAACTGACAGAACCAGAGTGGTACTGAGCAATCAAGCCATGTGTCTTCTAGTGATAGAAGTCTGGGTGTGTCATAAGAGATGGGAAATCACTTTTAATCGTTGTATATCTTACATGATTCTGTTAATCCAGAGACTAATAAATTGAAAAGACTAACAGAATAGAATAAGAATAGAATATTTCAGTTGGAAGGGACCTACAACAATCATCTAGTCCAACTGCCTGACCAGTTCAGGGCTGACCAAAGGTTAAAGCATGTTAAGGGCATTGTCTGAATGCCTCTTAAAACACTGACAGGCTTGGGGCATTGACCACCTCTCTAGGAAGCCTGGTCCAGTGCTTGACCACTCTCTTGGTAAAGAAACACTTCCTAATGTTCAGTCTAAACCTCCTCTGGCACAGCCTTGAACCACTCTCATGTGTCCTGTCACTGGATCCCAGTGAGAAGAAAGTGCAAGAAAGACATTGAGCTGTTGGAGTGAGTCCAGAGGAGGGCCATGAAGCTGATCAGAGGGCTGGAGCACCTCTCCTATGAGGACAGGCTGAGAGAGTTGGGATTGTTCAGCCTGGAGAAGAGAAGGCTCCGGGGAGACCTTAGAGCAGCCTGCTAGTGCCTAAAGGGGGCCTACAGGAAAGCTGGAGAGGGACTGTTTACAAGGGCTTGCAGGAATAGGACAAAAGGTAGTGGCTTTAAGCTGAAGGAGGGTCGATTTAGATTAGATGTTAGGAAGAAATTCTTCCCTGTGAGGGTGGTGAGGCACTGGAACAGGTTGCCCAGAGAAGCTGTGGATGCCCCCTCCCTGGAAGTGTTCAAGGCCAGGTTGGATGGGGCTTTGGGCAACGTGATCTAGTGGAGGGTGTCCCTGCCCATGGCAGGGGGGTTGGAACTAGGTGATCTTTGAGGTCCCTTCCAACCCAAACCATTCTAGGATTCTGTAAGAGCTCAGCACCTTCCTCTCCATGTCCTCTCCTCAAAGAAGCTGTGGAGAGCAATGAGGTTGCCCCTCAGCCACTGCCTCCTCTCCAAACTAGACAAACCCAAAGTCCTCAGCTGCTCCTCAAAGGACACTCCTTCCAGCCCTTTCACCAGTTTTGTTGCCTTCCTCTGGATGCATTCAAGGACCTCCACATCCTTATTAAATGGTGGGGCCCAGAACTGCACACAGGACTCAAGGTGAGGCTGCACCAGCACTGAATACAGCAGGACAGTCAGCTCTTTTCACTGGCTGGTTATGCTGTGTCTGATGCACCCCAGGATGCGGTTTGCCCTCTTGGCTGCCAGGGCATGCTGCTGACTCATATTGAGCTGCTGTTGACCAGCACCCCCAGATCCTTTTCTGCAGGGCTGCTCTCCAGCAGCTCCTTTCCCAGGTTATACTTGTCTGGTGTTACTCCATTCCAGGTGTGGAATCCAGCATTTGTCCTTGTTAAATTTCATGCCATTAATGATTGCCCAATGCCCCAATCTATCTAGATCCCTCTGCAAGTCTTTCAAGAGAGACAACAGCACCTCCCAGTTCTGTATCATCAGCAAACTTGCTAATGATGCCTTCAACTCCTGCATCCAGATCATTGATAAATATATTGAATAGAACTGACCCTAGAATTGAACCCTGACAAACACCACTGGTGACCAGATGTAGCCCTATTCACTTTGAGCTCTGCCCTTCAGCCAGTTCTTCACCCAGCACACAGTGAACCTGCTTATCTCACAGTTGGACAACTTGTCCAGAAGGCTGCTGTGAGAGACAGTATCAAAAGCCTTACTAAAATCCAGAAAAACTACATCCACTGCCTTCCCTTCATCTGCGAAGCAGGTGCCCTTATAGAAGAATATCAAATTGGTTAAACGGAACTTTCCTTTTGTGAAGCCGTGTTGTCTGTGCTTAACTGCATTGTCCTTGAAATGCCGTTTAGTAGTACCCAGTTATGATTTTTGTCTGATTTTTCCAGGAACTAAGGTTAGACTAACAAGTCTGTAGTTTCCTGGGTCTTCACTCATGCCCCTGTAAATTGGAGTAACAATGGCTAGCCTCCAGTTGGCAGGGACCTCCAGGAAGAAAAGCTTCCTGTGTTGGCAGCATACAATCGTAGAACGAGGTAGGATGGAAGGGACTTCTGCATGTCACTTGGTCCAATGGTCTGATTAAAGCAAAGTCAAAATAGAGCAGGTTGCTCATAGTTTTTTCCAGTTGAGTTTTGAGTATCACCACAGATGGAGATTTCACAGCCTCTCTGGACAACCTGTTCCCCTGTTTGATTACGCAATTATAAGTTTCTTGATATGTTATTGGAATCTTCCTTGTTAGCTATGCCTGTTACCTCTCATACTTTGATGGTTCAAGAGGAGTCTTTTTCATACTTTCCCTTTAAATAGCTGAAGGCAGCAATAAGATTCCCTGTAGTCTTCTCATCTTAAAACTGAACAGAATCAGTCTCTGAGCCTCTTTTATGTGCCATGTAGTCTAACCTCCTAAACCATCTGGGTGTGATGAAATGGATGTGCAGTGGCAGGTCAAACACCCGTTGGAGGTGTCATTTTGCATTCTTTGTTAGGAACAGTTCAGACTTGTGATCAAATACATCTAGTGAAATATGTGGTACCAAGGATGGTTTCTGATAGAGGGTTGTTCCTGTTGTAACTGGTGACTTCTTTCTTAGTTTTTTCTCATGCTGACTTGTATGGACTTTGTAAATTTAGCATCACTTCTTCCTTTTAAAAAGGTACGCTTTTTTCTTTGAAATTCTGGCTGTGGTGAGATGAAGGACCATAGTAAATCAGAATTAGAATTGAATGAAGTTACTAACTGATACTGTTTTGCAGGTGTTTCAAGTACTGAATGAAAAGAAGCAGCTGTATGCTGTCAAATATGTGAATCTAGAGGAAGCTGATCAGCAGACTGTTGAGAGCTATAAGAATGAAATCGCTCATTTGAGTAAACTACAGCAACATAGTGATAAGATCATCCGCCTTTATGGCTAGTGAGTAAACACTAATTTTATTAAACTGGTATCTTTTGATATAAAGAAGTTGCCTTAAATTTTAACATAAGTGTATTTATTTTTTAGTGAAATTACTGATCATCATATCTACATGGTAATGGAGTGTGGAAATATTGATCTCAATAGCTGGCTCAAAAAGAAAAAGAACATTGATCCATTGGAACGAAAGAGCTATTGGAAAAATATGCTGGAAGCTGTTCACACAATCCATGAATATGGTATTCTTAAATAATTCTAGGTATTTGTATAGGTTTATGGTAGAGATTAATATGAATGTGCTTAAATTTTGGAGGTGGTACTGCTCTTAGTTTTGATGTAAGCTTAGTGATCTTCAAAGATGGGTATTTAATGTATTATGAAAAAAAATTTGAAACAAAAGCCAAGAGTAAATCTTTGTGCAGAGGTAGACTTACTAACTGAAAGGGCTCTCCAAGTATCACTGCTGTATAATGCTTTATTTTCTGCTGTTGCAAGGAAAGAAACTTTTTTCTGTATTACTGTGGTGTATACTCACAAAACTGCTTGTTCTCCATTAGGTTCACATTTCAGCCACTTACCCTCTCCAGAGCAGTTTTGACATTAATGACATCTTTTACACAGCTCTGTCTACTTTGACCTAGTGTTTCAGCTTTTTGTCATAGTTCTGCAGGCCTTCCTTATCTGTACTTATGTAATTGAAATGCATGCGTCTCTGTACAGTTTGGCTGTATAACATAAGGGAGAGAGCAGATTGGGATTCTTACCCTATTTAAGAAGAAAATAGACACCTGTACATATAGCAGACACCATCACCTCTTCATAGCTCAAGAACACTAGAACATTCAATAATATAGAATGACAGAAAAATCTACTGAAACACAGGGTGTATACTATATGACGTTTCCTTGAAACAAACAATTTTGCAAAATACAAGGATGGATTGGTTGATTATATGATAATAACCAAAATTCATATTAAATCATGTAAGTAGGGTTTGTGAGAGGTCAGTCATGTGTAATCCTCAGTGAATGGTACCTTTGATATTAGGAAGCAGAAAACATCAGACTAAGCAATGTAGTTCTTTTAAGTACCTGCTTAGCTAATTATTTAAGAGAAAGCTACAGGAGTGGATGGGTCATTGAAATGGTCCAGAACAGCAGTTCAGTATGGCAGTGTGTACATATAGCTAGAGGGCACATCCCTAACTGAGAGAAACGGCAGCTCAAGTCTCTTAGAGCTATTTTGGGGTGCCTGCAGATTTAAATAGGTAATAATTCAAACTATAAACTCATGCAAGTTTTAACCTTTTAAAAAGAAATGGAAACACTTTATGAAATCTGTGAAGAATAACTTGGTTTTCGCCAAGTAAAGCTGATCTGCACCTTCTCTCTGTGCAAGGGTTATGAGAATTAAGTAATTAAAACCCCCATACTTTAGTAGGAACTTGGATTGACTAAACCTGGATTGACTTTAAACTCTATTTTACAGGCATTATTCACAGTGATCTGAAACCAGCAAACTTTCTGATAGTTGATGGCATGTTAAAACTAATTGACTTTGGTATTGCAAACCAAATGCAGCCAGATGTGACAAGCATCATTAAAGATTCTCAGGTGAAATATTTCTGGAAAATTGATGTACACTTCTGTAAAGCGCTATAGTACTTGCTGATTATGTTGATTAATGTAGTAACTTTAGTGAATACTGAAAACTTATGCTGAATGGTTTTATATATGTATAAAAACGTTCATATGTATGAATTCTTAGATGCTCTTATTGAACGGAATAACAATGGCCTTCAGCCTTAATAGAAACAAATTTTTACGATGCTTTTCAGTGTTTTGAGACAAAAATCTAACTTTTTATTGAGTAAAATTAAATGGATGTTTCACTTAAAGGAATATTTTTACATTTTTATGGCTAGGTTGGCACAATGAATTATATGCCACCCGAAGCAATAAAAGATATGTCTTCCTATGGAGAAAATGGGAAATCTCGATCTAAGGTAACATCATCTTTTTTTCTCCTATTCCTTTAATATTAAAGTAATTCAGGCATATATCTTAAGACTTTGTTTTCTCAAAGTATTCAAATGAAACTAGAACACAAGGAAATCCATTGTGTCACGATGATGGTGGGCAGATTGAAGATTAAGTTATTCCTCTGAACTACCTAAAAGCATTTTGCAGATAGTTAGAAAAACATAAGCACTGAATTAATGAGTAAAATTGAAAGCAACTGAGTGTTGGAAGAGCTGATAACTATACTATCTAAACTGATAACAAATATAAAAATATTTTTAAAATCTATTTTTAAGGAACAATATAAAAGTCTTCCACTGTTATCAGTGTGAAAGGCATTGAATAGCAATAGAGTATAGGGAAATGCATGTATCAGAGGCTGTACTGATGACTAATGTTACAAAAGTCTTGAGCATGTTAAGGGTCCACAATGCTGTGTGTCTCTAACAAGCCCTTCTTTGTACTGAAATCACTCCAGGCTAGAGCTTTCAGGGGAGTGTTTCTGGGAGGATCTTCCATGGAGTTGAGTGAGAGAATCATTCCTCAGTCACTTCTTGGTTGCCTGTTGTGCTGCTTATGTCCTTCTGTCTTAGCTTTGTTCTACCAAAAATTGGTGGAGCTCTTATGGTACTGCTAGCTGCTACACAGCTACAGTGTAGTGTTCTGCAGAAAAAACTCTGGCTTGGAAATCCTTTTCTGAAAGGAAGATGATTTGCTTTCTGATATAAAACATTGTTAGTATGTTTGCTTAAACAACAAGATATGATAATGCTTGTCATTGTTGTATCTTTGAATTCTAAGTGAGAGGCAGGTTTTGCAAGAGATAAGTGATACCTGATGAGGTATTTAAAAAGGTAATGAAGTCTATTTTAGAGATACAGGGATAAGTTGTGTGCATCCTGTTAATTTTTCTATGCTAAAAAGTACTGTGTATCGTAGAACTTTTTATAATTTCACCGGGGCAATGGAATGTGAATTGTGAGGAAAGTACTGAAGGAAAGCCAGTTAAACTTCAGTTAAGGGGCACATAGTGTGGAACTGTATTAAAGAAAGTCTATATTCATGCATATGCACACTCAAAGATTGTGCCTTTTTAACAGTTGAATGGAAGTATTACTGTGTAGTAAAACACAATCTTGTCTTTCTAAACACAGAATAGAATGTTTTATAGATGAATTTCTTTTGTTAAGGATGGTGCTTTTAAAGGCAAAAAGTTTTACCTTTAAGTTTTTAAAAATTGCATGGAAAGTAGAGACTTGTTCTGAAGCTCAGCTCATCTAAGTGAAAATGCAACCATTGCGCTGGCAGTTGGGCTCTTTCTGTGCCTCCTTCCCCACCTTCCTCCTGTCCCCCACTCCCCCAACCTTAGGTGCTTTTCTAAAGTGCTTGAGCTTCAACAGGAGAAGTAGAAACTCCTCCTGTAAGGAACAGCCCAGGTGTGGTGGTTGAAATCTGGATCTGAATCCTTTAAATGTGGAGGAACTGAACTATGGCTTCCCACTTTGGGGATATAGCTGTGATGTCTTGCTGGTTTCTGGATTGTTTTAATTTAATATGCTTTTATTTGTATTTACTTGTAAACCTGAAATTAGAATCCTGCTCTTCAATTTGTTAAGGTTGACCTTTATCTTAAGTTAGTTGTTAAAGTAAGTTAATTTTTCAAAGATAATTAATAAAAATAGTTTTCTTATGGAATATTACTGAATGAAGCCACATCACTGTCTTAGTAGATAATGGCATGCTGTCTTGATTTTGTGTGATAGTTAATAAGATCTGTTAAGTGAAATGACAATACCATTATATGATAAATTGACTGAAGGGACAGTTTAAGTGAGGAATAATCTTATTTTTTTTTGTTTTTATTAGATAAGTCCCAAAAGTGATGTGTGGTCATTAGGATGCATTTTGTACTGTATGACATATGGAAGGACTCCATTTCAACATATAACAAATCCAATTAATAAATTGCATGCTATCGTTGATCCTACTTATGAAATAGAATTTCCAGATATTGCTGAGAAGGATCTTCAAGATGTGCTAAAGGTAACTGTCCCTTAATTTTGATTCAAATAATGGCAATGTCTTTATTTAAAGCATATTTTCTGAAACCAAATGAGTTGTGCTTGAGAAATTTTTCACAAATAGATGCTTACTGCTACTTGTAGTAACAGGCCTTATTCCATAAGACTTAATGAAGCCAGAGATATTTCATACAGTTTCCATAGTAAAAGTCTATTTTCAGCTCAGTAGCAAAAAAAAGTAAATACTTACAGCAGTCTGGCTTAACTCCTTTGGCTGCACAACCCAAAGTAAATACAGTAGCTTTCGTACTTGCCATCCCTTTCCTTCACCCTGCATATTTGCCTGCTTTTGAAACTTGGCCTATGCTTTTACCTGAGCCCTAACTGTGTTGCTCAGCAGGTAACAAACTGAAACCCAAAACACTTATCTCCTTAACTTTCAAATCTCAGTGTCACTTTGTGTCATTCAGAATAAAAGAATATCGTAGGTTCTGGTCTTCACCTCTTCTGACACTGTTGCTTGAGCAAAACAGAATATCAAACTTCACTCTGAAGATAATTGCTAATGAAAGCAATTGGGTTAATCTGTTACTGTATTTTGACCTGAGTCTTTCTGAGCTTGTAGCTTGGCTGTAAGAAGTTCTGACATGCATCTACAGGGTCTTTTAAATATCCTCACTGTTAATTCTTAGGAAAATTCTTAATTTATAGGCAAAGCATTCTTCCTCTTTCATTTGCAGCGCTGTTTAATAAGAAATCCTAAACAAAGAATATCTGTTTCGGAGTTGCTGATACATCCCTATGTTCAAATCCAAAGTCATTGTCAAACAGGTATGTTTATTTTAAATTACATTTTTATCAAATATTATTTGTAATTCTGTTTAAGAAAACAAAATGCTTTACTCTTATACGTACTTCCCACTTGCTGATGTAAAATCTATTTTGTTTGGTGCCTATGTATCTTTCAGAGAAGATTTCCATATTTTAATTCTTAACTTCATTTCAAAACTGACTTTTTGTATACCTCTTACAAACTGCACTGGTAGTTTATATGTAGTTGTATAAAACTTTAGCATAACTATAAATTAACTGCAGGTGTTCCAAATGCAAAAGGAACAACAGAGGAAATGAAACGTATCCTTGGCCAGCTTGTTGGCTTGAATTCTCCCAACTCTATTTCTAGAGCTGCTAGGGTAAGTAAATTTTCCATTCTATTTTGTGTGTTCATGCAAACAACTGTTAGAATGTTTGGTAGTGAAAGCTGAAAGGATATATATATCTCTCTCAAAGCTTAACCACTGTTGGAAAAACACTATGCATTGTAGTGCTTTTGTTTGCAAGCATGGAGAATCTCTACACATCCTTCTGAATGGAAGGGTTGAAAGGATGATGGTAATCTGGATTTTAGCTTTTTCTTTCTACATCCCAGTATATCTGTATTGCTTTATTTCAAAATCCCCCACTGCCCCAGCATCTCCCCTCTAAAACAGTCCTTACTGTGCTGCTTTGCTTTTAAGCTGCCCAAAAACTGTAGTAGATTGTGTAATTTAAGAACCACCATTATGGAGAAATTATCTAAATCAATCTGTCAAGGGTGCCAGCTTTTGGACTGCAACTGTTCTTACTTCCTAGAAGTTGCTGAACTGTTAATGCATTGCTATGTGTAAAGTAGTCCCTGTATGTTGAGGTATTATGATTCCAGCCTCTCAGTTTACTGCCTGAAAGAAGCTTGGTAACACTTCACCAACTTGGTTCTTTCCACCTGCCTCTAAGAGGTGATGGTGGTCAAATATACAGTAAGTTGAGATGGAATGCAAAGCTGTTTTCATGGGGAGGAAACCAAATTCAGTATCCATAAAGTAAATCTAAAGAAGCTTATTTACACTTACACTGCTAGTCATACCATTTGGTTTTTTGTTCAGACATGGGGGTGAACAAGAGATTATCCTTTTAACAATATTGTGATGTGGCTGTGTTTGTGGCCACTGATTTTCCTATCTTACATAAAGCTTGCCTACTCTGAGTATACAAATACATCTCTTCCATGCTGGTGTTTCCGTGTCAGAGACAATTAACGGAGTAAATTTGATTTTTTAAATCTTGGTAATTAGTTTTTTCTCTGCCAACTTGTGAAGCTCTATACCTTTGCTCATGCTGATAAGTCAGTGTATGTGTTTTCTTTTACATACTACATTGCATTACAACTGGTACAACTACGCTGTCTTAAGTGTATCTTCATTGTCTGATTTGAGAGAGAAATTTCAGTATAGAGTTTGGAATACTTCAGTATGTGATGACTTCAAGTGGTAATGTTTGTTATAAAGATACAGTTTGAAGTCATGTGTGATAACATGTTCACCTGAATACTTGTGTTTTTATTAAATTTCAGACTTTATATGAACAGTGCAACAGTGGTAAAAGTCTTGATGTATCAGCATTTGCAAAACTTGGGAGTCAAAAGTCACGGACAACAAAGTGATGTACTACTGTTCAGGATGCAACAGAGATGTCTGGTCTGTTCAAAATATATTTTGTGCTGCTAGCTTTTAAAAGGACACTCAGCATAAAGTTCATATTTTAAAATGTTCTTTGTCTTCTGATAATGCTTGCAGATCATTAAAAAGAATTTAATTGAATAATTTTCACTGTGGGCTGTTTCACTCTTTGCATGCCAGTTGGATTGAACAATGAAAACTGCTAGTTGATGATTACAGTCTTTGTAAGTAACATAGTACAGTGTTTGAAGTACAAAAACTTGTATGAGAATCTTCAAGCTCTTTTATCCCCTGAAGCTAAACCAAAAAAGTTCCTGAAATGCCAATTGGTATACATGAAAAACATGCAAATATCTCTTAAAATATCTCCTCTGACATGAACACAGAGTATTATGCTGTTCTGTCCTTTGCCAACAAATACCTCTTGTATCCAGTTTTGATCATAACAAAGGACATATAAGCACTCTGTTTTATATAAGTGATCAGTTACACTACTGGTAGATACAAGTAAATGTCACCCAGTTTTTGAGCTGTCCCTGTGGTTAAGTAACACAGTGGAAGCATCAGTGCTGTTCTGAAGAGTTAGATGAATAAAATGACGTTTTATTAAAAATGCTACTATAAATCCCATATGCTTTTCAAATTTCAAAATAATAGAAAACTCATCAAGACTCATGATGGTCAGCAATCACTAATTTGAATTTTTAAAAGCATGAATACTGAGCACTCTTTAAAATGCACTGAATGTAGCAGGACTGTTTTTACATGATAGTGGATTGATCAGGTTTTAGTTTAACTGAGTTACATTTCTGGTGCAAGTGTATGAATTTTAAACAAATCATTGAAAGACAGTAAAAATACCTAATAGTTTTAAATTGAAAAAATCTTCCCTTCATTTTCATGACAGCTGCCATGCTGTCTTGGATACCTTCTAAAATGTGGAGCTTGTCAGCTCTCTATCTTGATCAAGCCTTTTTGAATTAGTTTTGTTTTGCCTTTACTTCATAATAGCTCTGCATATAAAGATCCCAACTTCATTATTAAAGTAGATCTTTCCTTGTTTATCTGCATGAATTAAGAGTATGCCATACTCCTTGATAAGTGATGGAAGAAGTTGACGGTCAGTGCTAAGGAAGCTTTCCTTGACAATTTCTGTGTGTTTGTTTACTGAGTTCATGTTTTAGCTTCTGAAGAGCACTGAAATATTTTAAAGTCTTTGTGATACCTTTTGTGTTTAAGTTTGGATAACTCATATTGGGAAAAGACATCATAATGTAATGTTGCACAAAGGCCTAAGTTGAGAGGTTTGTCTTTCATTGTAAGTATATATTTAGATATTCACTTCCCCCTTTCTGAGCTTTTTTCAGATTGCCTGTATTCACAGGACTCAGTTGTTTTCTTTTTGATCATAAGACATCAGTGAAACCTAATGTTCCACTACCAGTTGATTTCTGTAGCTTTCATTTCCATGACTCTTGAAAGATTTAGAGGATCAAAACTGAGTGGCATGGTGCTACTGGTTACCTGTAACAGTACTGTGAAATCTTCATAAAGCCTCTGAAGAAGGGAGATAGTCTAGTTTAAACTGCCAGGTTTTACTACCTGACAGAAGTATGATTTATGCATCCAAGTACTAGAGTGCAAATGAAATTCTTTCTGTGCCTGTGGTGGAAGTGCATGTTCATATGATTTCTGTCATCTGCATGCCATAGGGCAGGTTGATTAGATCAGCTGTTGGGGGCAGGGGTGTGTGTGAAAACTGGTCATTCTTGCTGTGGGGAGGCTTACTTCAGCTTGCTGCCTTGTGAAGATGTGGCTGGAGTCCAGAGAATTCTTACAAGTTACTGTGAGCATCACAAAATACCAGGTAATTGTGTTTGATATTCTGAGGATGTGGATATTCTTGAGCACTTTCAGTTTGACCTTATAAAAGGGAATTCCCACTGCCTTTGCCATGTGTATTAGCAGGGCTGAGATACCTTTATCTTCTGCTGTCCTACTTTCTGCAGGATCACTCTTTACTGACAACTTTAAAGAAAATGTGTTACCTTTTATCCCTGGAAGGTGCAGTGATCCAGATGCAGAGTGGCAACTGTGGTTTGCATGATTCTTCAGCTCACAATATAACCGTTTTTCATGCTTGCACACAGAGCAGTAGTAGTTTTATTGATATCACTCATAGCACTATTATGTCTTGATCTGAAGATAATGGCAAAGAGGAGAGATAGCAAGTTGTAAATACCTTATCTCAACAGCAATATTGGAGGAAAGGACCCATATTTCAATGTATTCTTGTTATCTTTCCTGCCCTTGATTTATCAATTTTTTATGACTTTATAGCCCTATAAGAACTGAAGAATGAGAAAAGAATAGCACAGACTTTGATCTTAAATGATACATGAAACTTGAAGTACTCTATTTTTCCCAAACTTTAGTAGCTTTTCTTAAAGAGGTTTTCAGAGCTTGCCGATATAAAAGCACACCTTGATAGGAGGTGGGAAACTTTGTTCTTAATTTGCCATATTCAAAGCAGCAAAACAATTCTTCAAATAACTTTAGAAGTTCTTTAATGAAGAATAGTATTCCTGTAACTTTATCAGTGCTCTGCTTAATCTGTGTTTCAAAACTCTAAGCCCTTACCACGTTCATGTGCCAGTCGGGACTATCCTGCTGTGACAGAGCAAGTGCTTGTAAAAGAGCATTAATTATTCTGGGGTGTGGTGTTCCTGTGTCTGTTCAACACCTTTGTTCCAGGTTAGCAGTGATTCTCTGGATTACATTGGGAGAGTGATTGGGAGTGGGAACTACTTCTGATACCACACCTACCCTCAGCCTGGGCTGGGAGGGCGGCTGAAGCAGGGGCAGAGAATGTGTGCTCACCCCGGTGATGGGGCACATGCAGGAACAGTACATCTCCCTTGTAAGGGCAAACCTGGAATGATAAACTTAACTTTGTTGATCTAATTGTTATATGAAACAGACTGTGGAGTTTCAGTTAGTTATCTGGGGGCGAGGGGGAAAGCTATCCCATATTTCTAGGGGGGGGGGAAGGTTTAAAGACTTGTTCCCTGTAATAATCTTGTTCTTTCTGTATTTTTAACAACAGACTTCAGTACTGCAGAAGTTCAGTGGTATTTCAAGCATAGTGAGCACATATGCTAATTGTACTCTGCATGTCTGTTATATAAATGTTAAAGTTATAAAGCTTGAAGCTACTGAAGAAAAAAGTTAATGTTCTGCACCTTTCATGTTTTAGACAGTTTGGGAGACTACTTATAGTGTGGGAACTGAAATACTATCTCTAGCTTTCTCTGGAGAGAGGGGGAAAGAAGTACCAGCCTCTTCAGAGGAAAACTTGTGAAGAAAATCTTTACTCTGCAGAAACATCTTTTCATAAACAGTTACTATTGAAACATCTCCCAACTACTTGTCTAGATTACAGATCTTAAAATATTTCTGCATAATTATTCTAATGTTATAATTAACTTTCACTGTTTTGCTTCTTTGGTTAGTGTTGAATATGCAGAGCAGCAGTGCTTCATGCCTTGTTTTTTTTTTCTGTTGTAATGTATCATTTATCAATCCTCTTTCTCATTCTGTGACTGCTCAAGAACCCACAAGAAATAACTGGTGTGAGAGGGAGCTTATGAAAGAGGACTGGCGCTGATGAAGCAGCAGGTTGTTATCAGTCATCCCTTTTAAATAAAAATTTTCCATTGTAAATGGTAATTGATTTATACTCCTTCCCTGCCTTAATGACATGCTACAAGATGTCTGCCTACCTTGGCAGCTGCCACCTACTGACCCTCAGTCTATTCCTATTGTCTTGGGGTTTTTTTGATGTTACAGCCAGCCATCTCCCTTTTCAGATTCTGCTGGGATCTTAGGTGTTTGAAGTATAGAATAGCTATGCATGTGTAGCTTTAAAGGGCAGAAAATGCCAGTCTTAAATGTTGGGTAACAGTGGTTGCTGCCTGAAGCTTTCTCCAGATTACAAAATGCCCATCATGCATTATTGTCACCCTCAAGGCCACAGTTCTGGATGTTGTGTATGTATAAAATGGGGAGAGAAGATGGGTGGTTGTCTTTTTGTGATCACTGTTACTGGATACATGTATAGTATAAAGCTGTATCAGCTAGTATTGAGATACAACTACATGAAGAGTAGAAAGGTAAATGAGAACTTCAGTAAGTTTTCTTTAGTAATTCTTGTTCAAAAAATGAGTTTGGAAACTTACAACCTTTAATATTGTGGTCCAAAAAACTTTTACTCGGCAGCTAACACTAAGAAAAGCCTACCTGCATAAGGGTGACTTCCTTTTTTTTATTTGTAGATGAGTATAGCATTACTCAGCCTGAACAGCTGTATGCAGAGTTGGAATTTGAAGACTAAATGGAGTTTAAGTTTTGAAGGCTCTGCTCTTATTGTCTGTCTTGGTGTGCCAACACCCAGAATTGAGTCCTTGACAAATGTAAGAAAAGGAGGCTGTTCTCTTGTGTAACTCCTGCTCTCGGGACACTTGTCAAAGGAGCAAGACAAGTCTATCCCTGGAGCAGATACCTGCTTCTCATCTGGCTTTGTTGAAGGCACTCTAAGCTCCTGCTGTTGAATGTGTAGCTAAGTGGGAACGGAATGGTTAAATCCCTAACAGTAGAGAGTGCAGAGCAGGGTAGGAGTTAATCTGAAAGTGGTCAATTTGTCACTCTATTTTGGTCCCTCTTATGGATTTCTGTGCTAAACAGAGAAGTAATTCTGGGAGTAGTGATAAGCATCAAATTAAAAATTAAACATTTGAAGTAAACTTGAGTTCTAGTCCACTTCTGAAGCCTAGCTTACTCCTGAGCTCCTCAGCAAGGATCACAGGCTAATCCTTGCAGGTGCCAGTTACAGGAAGTAAGAGCTCAAAACTATTTGCTGCTTCCTTCCTGATGTCTACACTCTCATACTGCCTTGCTGCTCCCTCAGTTTCTGTGAGTTCTCAGCAGCAAGAATAGAAAAATTACTACTTTTTAATCATATTTGTATCTTGGATGCTCATGGCTAAGACACATCCTGTTTCAGCTATGTGTGCTCAATGCATAAATTGCTTCCCAACTCAGTTATCTATGCCCACCTGCCAAGAGCACAAAGCCTGTCTGTTGGCGAGCTTGCAGTGTAAGCCCTCATTTGCTCACTGCTCTGCATAAAGTAATTGAGAGAAATCTTCTTGCAAGACAAAGACTTTAAAGAATGGAGCAGGCAATGTAGTGTAATTACTTGTAGGATGTAGAGGTGTACACCTGTATGGAAACAGAAGGAGTCTTTATACAGCCTGGCCATACACTTTCATGGGAGCTGCTCAAATGAAACCTGAGATAAAAATCTGACTCCTCACCTCAATTCCTTGGCAGGTGGAATATCCACAGCTAAACAGTGGTGCAATTCCAAGGCACCAGCTCTAATCAGATGAATTGCTAAAATCCAGGCAGCTTTTGCAATGAGAGAGATGACTAATTTAATGAGGAATAGTGGTGCCACTGTTTTGAACCCTTAGTAAACACAAGGAAAAGATCAGTGATTAAATAGTATTAGCCCATTGGTCTTGACTCTTACAGTATTGTAAAGATTTCTGATTTGTCTCTGTACCCACTTTAAGTGCATGTTATGTGGTAAGTGCAAGTAAACTTTGAATACCTGCTTGTTACATGCTTTGTCTATCTGCCTCAAGTTTTTCTGTATTTTACATAGCTGTTGAAAACCAATTAAAAATACAATTAAGTAACTACATTAAAGGAAATATGAATGACATTATTGGCATTGATGCTTGCTTCCTGTGTGGTCTTGGATAAAGTATTTCTGTGAGTCTTTGCTCTTTATATTCCTTGTCTTGTCTGCTTACAGTTAGGCAGAGAGCTGTTCTGTACCGCAAGTCTGTACAGTGCTTGTTGTGTTCATGACTGTGGAGAATAGAGCTCTTGATGCTGCTATTGCAGAATGGCATCATACTTTGAAATATTCTTAACGGAGGTAAAGTTTGTCATCCACATGGTGTTTGGATGTTTGTACAATAGAGCTCTGATTTATGGATGCACTGTTCTGTGCAGCAGAAGGCAGCAATGTCCCCTCTGCAGTGGCTAAGGAGCACTGGGCACCACAGCAGCTGCTGTGTGGTGGAGGCACTCCTGAGCCAGCTGCTGGGAAACACTGACCCAAATCTGCCCTTTGGGCAGAGGATGGCCTGTAGCCTACATGTTTCACTTCACTGACAAATGTGCTAGCTATTGCACCAACATGCAAAACGAAACTTCCGGGGCTGCCTCTGCTACCTCCGATTTGGATGTATCTAGTGTCCTGGGCCCTTCAAGGAACTTGGCTGCTGACACAGGGTTTTCAAATTCATGATGGTTTGGGTAAAAGACAGCCAGGCGCTCCTTTCTGACAAGCCAGTGATGCCTGTTGGCATGGGCAGTGGTGGCACTGTAGTGCTTCAGTGAGGCTTACAGGTGAAAGTGCCCGCAGATAATGAGGTTACCTCAGTCATGAGACAAGCAGGACTTGGGTACCTGACTCAAGGGTGAGTGTCTACCTAAATATCTTTCGGCCTGATTTTGGGACTTAGCAGAGGTGCAGCACTGCAAAAATAAAGACATTTCCTACCTGCAGTGACATGTGGGCAATGCGAATATGAACAAAGAATGGTTTTAGGGAGAACGGATGATGATTCAAAGAAATCCTGGCTTTCGGCATGTTGTTCACCTTGAGTTAAAGAATGCTCCTGTTGATACTCTTGCTTCTCATCTTCTTTAGGGAGAGAAGACTGTGACAGAAAAGCAAAGTAAGTTACCTGCATTGGTGCTTGGAGCAGAGGAACTCAGAAGCTTTCATGTCAGAGCCTTGCTTTGTAAGAGATTAGTCCAAGGAACTGTTTGAAATTGATGTGCCAGTAACTGCTTTTTAGGGCAGTTGATAAAATGAGCCACTAACAGCTCTCCAGGTCCAGGTGCTATTGCCTGAAGCAGTCTAAAGGAGTTTGCAGTAGCTGTGCTAGACATTGTACTTTGTGACTTTTAAATTAGCCTTACGAACACAGAAATTGGTATCACATTGTGGTGGGTTGACCCTGGCTGGAGGCCAGGTGCCCACCAGAGCTGCTCTCTCACTCCCCTCATTCACTAAACAGGGGAGAAAAGGCATAACGAAATGCTTGTAGGTCGAGATAAGGACAGGGAGAGATCACTCACTAATTATCATCATGAGCAAAACAGACTGAACTTAGAGAGGGAATTCATCTAATTTATTACCAAGCAAAACAGAGTAGAGGAATGGGAAAATAAAACCAACTCTTAAAACACCTCCCCCCACCCCTCCCATCTTCCCGGGCTCAACTTCACTCCTGGCTTCAACCTTCCCCCCCTCAGCGGCACAGGGGGACGGGGAATGGGGGTTATGGTCAGTTCATCTCATGGTGTTTCTGCCACTTCTTCCTCCTCAGGGGGAGGACTCCTCTCATCGTTCCCCTGCTCCAGCATGGAGTCCCTCTCACGGGGTGCAGACCTTCAGGAGCAAACTGCTCCAGCGTGGGGTCCCTCCCACAGGGTCACAAGTCCTGCCAGCAAACCTGCCCTGGCGTGGGCTCCCCTCTTCACGGGTCCACCGGTCCGGCCTGGAACTTGCTCCAGCGTGGGCTTCCCACGGGCTGCAGCCTCCTTCGGGTGCCTCCACCTGCTCTGGCGTGGGGTCCTCCACGGGCTGCAGGTGGAATCTCTACACCCCCTCATCCTTCCTCCATGGGCTGCAGGGGGACAGCCTGCTTCACCATGGCCTTCACCACGGGCTGCAGGGGGATCTCTGCTCTGGCACCTGGAGCACCTCCTCCCCCTCCTTCTGCACTGACCTTGGTGTCTGCAGAGTTTCTTACATCTTCTCACTCCTCTCTCTGGCTGCAAAAGCTCTCTCTCTCTAAGTGTTTTTCTCCTTCTTAAATATGTTATCACAGAGGCGCTGATTGGCTTGGCCTTGGCCAGCGGCGGGCCCGTCTTAGAGCCGGCTGGCATTGGCTCTATCAGACACAGGGGGAGCTTCTAGCAGCTTCTCACAGAAGCCACCCCTGTAGCCCCCCCCACTACCAAAACCTTGCCACGCAAACCCAACATACACATTTACAACCTTCAGTATTCAAGAATGTTGGAGCTTGTAAATTAGGCTACTAAGTATGACTTCCATAACAAATAAATGAAAGGGAGAAAATACATTCAGCAGTGGAACGGGGGGATAAACAAATTAATATGAAGTGTTGAGAGAACCCTTTGCAGAGAAATAATGCTTACAAATCTACTTAGTTCTTTCCAGTGAGTCCATGAGCATGATACTCCTGTATGGTATATCTGGATTTTGCAAAAGCTAGTAATGCAAGGTCCTTCAACAGCACTTAAGAGAAGCTTAGGAGAAAAATCTCAAGGGTAAACAGGTGAGAGAAACCTATGGAATAAGTAGTCAGCCATTCCCACCTAAGGAAGATTACTAGTAAGGTGTGTCGAGGAGCTGTGGTCATGCACATTCCTAAGTCATCTTAGGGTTCAATAGCAGATTGATTGTTGATACAGGAGAATTCAGAAAAAGAAAACTTAGAGCTTCTTGTGGGAAAACATGTAGAAGAATCTTGTGTTATTGATGAAGTGGCAGGGGAAAGCCTACATTGACAGAACACAAAGGAATTCACATGGGAGGAAAGGATCCTAATGTGTATAGGACAAAAAGCTTCAGAGGGGTATTTGAGGAAGGTTCTTGGGCATTATGCATAGTTCTCTGAAAACATCTGCCTGACCCTTGTACTGAAGGAGCCAATTAGAATATGAATTATTGGGAAAGGAAGAGGACAAAACAAAATATTGATGTGCTGCTATATAAATGTGTGTTTATTTGAATGCTGTCTGCAGTCCTTGAAAAGGATCTAGTAAAAGTAGAGAACGTGGAGAGAACCAGCGAAGGTGTCCAAAGAGATGGAACAACTTCCATAACAAGACCGTGAGCTGTATGACTCACTTAGGAAACTGTGTCACATGGGCAGGGTGCTGGAGGGGAGAGATCAGCATTGCACAGGGCTAGGGGCTGATGAAATGATCAGTCAGAATTTTCAAACAAATGAAAGAGGAAGATACTGGGGTTTGTATGCAAAAATGGAATTACACTCAAAATGAGGGTAGTGGTGGATATTGTGGGAGTCAAAGGTGTAAGCATGCTCAGAAAGAAATTAGATACATTTGAGGAGGTTAGGATGGTTCTTGGCACTGAGTGTAGGTGGTGCGGATGTAATCTCTGCCTTGGGAATTCCCTTTAAACTTCTGATCCCAAGTGCCTGGGATGTTTTGCCAGAGATGGAATTGCTTACCTTGCTGAAATGGTTTGTGTTGGAAAAGGATACCAGACCACACTGCCTCCTGCTCTGACCCATTGTGGCAACAGTCAGATTCCTTAAGCAGAGCCCTGTGGTTTGGTTTCTTTGGGTACTAATACTTGATTTCAATCTCCATCACTGTCAACACGACAATTTTTGTAAGCAGCATTCAAATGTACTCGATCAGATACGTCAGTGTCAAGCAAAAAGCAGTCATGTTTTAGTAGGTATTTTGCGTACCAGCAATGGTTTGACCATGTCTGTACAATGTTGTCTGGTATCCCACTGTCACCTTCTACCTGAGCCGCTGCCTCAAGTAGTCATGCAGGTTTTGTAAATTCGCTGTAACTTCCCTCCTGAGACTGTAGGCTGTACCTCAGAAGGGCACCTGGAAGCTAGGATCATGGCAAAGGCTTTTGCCTGGGTGTGAGCTGGGAGCAAGGCTACAGGAAAGCAAGTGGCAGAGTAGTCAACTACAGCATGCGTGGTAGGAGTGAGGTTCGGGTCTGCTTGTTAGAAGTTTGTTCTTTGGGTTTGGCCTTACAGCTTCACCTTTAGGTCCTGTGTATGCGCTATAACTTTCTCGACTCGGCTTGTGACCACACGCTGATGTAGTTGGCACTTGATGACATTTTGCACACAGCCTGCCAATAGTGCCAGGAGCAGTTCCTGCTGGCAGCTTAGGTCGGTGCAGGTGGCGATGTTCCAGTAACAGCTTTGGCACACTGGTGGGTTTTTTTCCTACATGGGCAGGTCTATAACCAGTCCTGCAAAACTTGTTTAACTAGCCCTGCCTTTGCACAGTTCCCTGTGTGCTCGGCCTTCCCGCAGCACCTTGCCTCACACTTTGCTATATGTGTGTCCTTATTCCCTGTTTTAGGGCAACAGCTGGAAGCTTTCCAGTGGTAGTTTTGTGGGGAAATGCCAGTTCAAGGAGTTCACAGTGTTCCTTTCAAATTCTTCTGGGTTTCATTTTTGACAGGTGCCCAGTATCTTTTGGGTAGACTCCTGCCATAGTTCCTAGCATACGGCCTCCGTGCCCTGGAGTTTAGGTCCCTTCAGGATCTGGAATAAGCCTGCTGGGGAAAAAAGGAGCCCCACAACATTTGCTGTTCACTTCGTGGTCTGTCGTTATATCAGAGCATTAAATCTTGCCCCATCAGTCAAGGATGTTTTTGAGTTCAGGGAGGGTTCTGGTTCATGGAAAACTAGTGAAAAATAAACTTGCTTGGGTATCGGACATCCTGCTTTTGACTATGTCTGGAAACCTATATGTTCCCAGAGGGATGTGCATAAAGACTGGTTGTGTAATGACTAAATCCATAAACATTGCTAATGCATGAGTTGTGCATCCAAAGCTAGTGCATCCAAGCACATTTTCCATAACAGCTTATTCATCTTACCTGCTTACAGTAAACAGGAGTCATTACAAGTGCAGACTTGTTCATTCTTATTAACCAAAATATCATCTCTTTCTCTCTTAATTTTGCAATTATAATAATACCTTATCTAAATATAGACTTCAAGTTATCACAGAGGTTAATTGATTTTCATCTTAAGCATCTCTTAGAACAGAAATGGAGAATTTCCTTTCCCTAAGCCAGGCCAAACATAAAAGAAAGATGAAGATATTAATGCAAGACTAGATAAAGCATCCACTTCCCTATGCAGCAAAACCATGCTGTAGTTCCTGGTGTGAATGGATCCAATTTAAAAAAAAAAAAAAGAGAAAGCACACAAGAAAAGGAACGAGCCCAACCAGAAGCAGGGAGGTGCTGTGTCTCCCCTGCTCTGCCTTGCGAGCTGTCAAGGGCCTCTCTAGGAGGGTGACAAACTGCCTGGTGCCCTCCTGCTTCCTCCCAGCTGCCTCTTGCTTGGCTGAGTGAGTCTGGTGTTTCTGTAGAGTGTTTTCCTGACCCACCTAGTAACCTGCCTTTGCCCTTTTTGCATGTCCTGGTTGGCCACACTCAGAGAAGACGAATTGAAAATGAAATTGTTTCAGAAGTCTTACCAGGTGCCTTTTAGAGGGAAATATTAACACTGCTGTGTCTTTTCAGAGAATACTTTTCTGAGCACAATCTCTAGGCTGCATCCTTTTTGTTCGCTTAAGCAGTCATGATTGATAACTAATAAAAATGATTAATACAGAACACTTATTTCCCTCTCTCACCTCCAACCACAAAGCTCATGGCACGCGGGTGAGATGCTTTGGTTCTAGGTGCTTGACCTGCTCTTTGTATGATTGAGTTTACTGCGACTTATTTTTACCCCTACCCATGAAGATAACACCTAGACCTGAATTTGTGATCCTAAATTGAGGATGATAAAGGCAGAGGCAATGATAAATTTCATTAGAATGCTGTTTTGGTCATTAATGAAAATATTAGGCTGTGATCCTTAGAGCTCCTTCAAAGTTTAAGAGCCTCTTTTCAGCCTATTGAAACTGGCTTTGCTTTGCACCGAGCTCCTCAGGCTTCTGACTTCTCTCTGACCAAGCAGGATGACATCCAAATTCACATGATGAGCAAGACCAACATTAGTACTTTCTGTGTCCTCTGTCTTAATGGGTCACTTTTTCCCTATTTCAACCAGTAAGTAGCTATGGTGCCAAAAGCTGCGTGCGAGAATATATGCAGTACATCCTGACCTCCTGACTGCCAGGAGGAAAGGAATTCTTTGGTAGGGTCTGATTTATCATTAATAAACCCAAGTTGTATTTTGTGTCACTTCCCACATTATTATCATTACTTTTCTTAAATCAAAACATAGTTTTGAGATCAGGCTAATTAGTCTTGCATAGATCAACACCTTTTTGCCTTTTTTTATCTTGGTGATGTTCAAACATGTTACATTCACTTTAAAATGAGTCTACCTCACCTGCAGTTCCATATGCCAATCCTTTTGGAATCACCAAAGAGCAGCTTGTTGGGGTCAGAACTGAGGTCCAGGGAGCCTAATACCTTGTGTCTGACCAGTGCTGGGTGCCAAGGAAAGAATGGCCTGGGGCAAGCGTGCAGTGCTGCTTCTGAGATGGTGATCAGCGCCTTCCCTTGAGTGCAAATGAAGTTGCCCTTCCAATTCCAAAATAATGGAGTTGTGCAACACCATGCTCGGTTTCAGTGGCCGTCCTGCATTTGATCTATGGAGACATTACGGCCCTCACTGAAAACCGAAGTAGAGAATTGGTTTCTTTTGGGGTTATATGTAAATTTAGGTATCCGTATATTGTCTTCATTTTTCCCTGTTGCCTTTTATGTATGAGAGGACATCCTATTTGTTTTAATACCTTTTGCAAGGTCAATCTTAGCTTACCTTTTAGATGAGAAATATGTTTTTTGAGAAGTTTTTCCGTATTTTACTTTGGAAGGTTCTCAAGTTTTTATGTCTGGAATGCATGGTCTTAAAGATTTTAAAAACCAAAAGCCATATTCTTAGATCTTTTTTTGTTTATTTGTCCTGCTACTTTATTTTAATCTGTGATCACTTGCTATTTCTAAAAGAAAACCTTGCAGCCCTTCTATCCTCCTTGTGTAACGAAACTGCGTGGCTTTTGCTCTTACAGATTTAGGGCCTACTTGGTAAAGAGAAATATCCCTCTCCAGGTTGTCTCTTGAACATGTTTTTTTCCTTCCCATTTTTTTCAAGGATGCCAGCCTCCCATAATAGTATAGGGTGGTATTTAGTCTCTGGTTTAGCCACTGTGGTGGCTGGACAGCAGTTCTTTCCTGTAGGCAGCGCTGCTGCCCAGGGTGGCAGGTGTGGATGTCACCTGCAGGTCAGAAAGGAATCAGAAGCCTGAGGAGCTTGGTCTGAGGCAAGACCATAAATCAGTGCCCTCCTCGTGCTGCTGGTATGGCATGGCCACAGATCCGCCCTGGGAAGATCACTTCAACTGGGGCCACTAACTGGTGCTTGGTGAGCACTGAGGAACTGACTAAAGAGATTTCCTCAGCAGAAGGATGTCCTGCATCTTCTATGCCCCGAGCTCAACTACTTACCCTAATCATAACGTTGTCTTTTAATTGCTTAAGGTTGCGTTTCTGCTGTAACTGCTCCTTCCTAGTTGTCCTTGTGTTAATGACTGCCAGCTTTTAACGTAAGTTGTGACTGTATCAAAACCAGATCTGTACCAGTAGCCAGAGCGCACGTTTGCTTCTTTTGTGGATATTCAACTGTCCGAAAGTGTCATGGTCGGAACAAAGCGGTGCTGTCATGTGGGGTGGTTTTCTCTTCGTAGTGTTGTCAGGTACTGTCCTGGGGTATGCTATCACCAGTGATGATGATCTAGAACAAAACGTCATTGTCCAGTCAATGTCAAATCGATACCAGCATCGGTATAAGAGCTGGTATGCCAGTGTCACCTGTCCCTTCCCTTCTTTGCATGGATCTGTACTTTTGGCATAAAGCTGGCAGGTCTCGACAATGTCTTCAATCCACCTATTCATTTCAAGCTAATGCAAAATGTCTTTTTAGCTTGCTTAAAATTATTTTATACATACAGATAGAGATATTTATTAGTCAGAGTCTAGGTGCCCTTAAAAAGGTTTCTACCTGCACTGAGAGTTTCCTCCTATGTCAGTAAGATGTTGTTCATAATCTCTTGTATTCATAGCTCTACCTTTTTTTTTCTTTTGTACAGTTTTGTTTTGAGTTACAGCTCTTGTAACTGTTTTCTGAGCTGAACAATACTTTACTGACACACCAGTGGCTCTGGACTATATTAGAGCTCACTTCTGATGGATCCTTAGGGAAAAAATTCTGCACTCACCAAATCTCTCCCAGGCTGGCATTTGATTTGCAAATTATATGTGTTGACTTCAAACACACAGAGCCTTTTAGCAGTGTCTGAAAAGTGTGTTTCTTGAGGCCGTTGATTGCAAAAGTTTTTTTGTCCAGAGTCAGACAATACTGCTCTGCCAACAAACAGGTCCGAAATTTGTTATGACTATATTCTGGGACCAAACCTCCTGTTTCTGCTGGTTACTGGTGTCTGTTGGTGCCTGGTCCACATACTACCAGCCCGATTGACTCCTATCGACCATGATTTCTCTATATACCTAGGAAAGTTCCTTCTAATAAATACGGTTTGCTGCAGCTCTAGTCTTATATTGCCAGTTCTTTCCGCAGCTCAGCAGATTAAGTCATGCTCAACCAACCTGCTTGCCTTCTATGATGAAATGACTGGATCTGAGGGTGAGGGGAGAGCAAGGGATGATGTTTACCTTGACTTTAGCAAGGCTTTTGACACTGCCTCCCACAATACTCTTGTATCCAAGGCAGGATATTAGAGGATGGATGGATGGATGAGTGGACAGCTAGAAGATGGGTGAAATGCTGGTTGGATGACTGGGCTCAGAGGGCAGTGGCTAATGGGCTGTACTTTACAGACCCCTGCGGTTCTCTACTTGTCACTGGGGTGTGTCCTATTCAACATCTTCATTAGCGACCTGAAGGAGGTGATGCAATGCACCCTCATCAAATTTGCAGATGATAAATGCTTGAAGGCAGGGCTGCTTTTCCGGGGCAGGCTGGAGGAATGGGCCAACAGGAACCCCATAAAATTCAGCAAGGAAAAATGCCAAGCCTTGCCCTGGGGAGGAAGAGCCTGCCTGGCTGGGGGTAGCTCTGCAGAAAAGGGCATGACAGGCAGTGAGCTGAGCACTAGCGTGAATGTGCACCGGCATGGCTCTTCTAACAGACCTCTGCCCATGGAGCGTTCAGCTGAGGTAAATTAGCTAAGCATTGCTGCTAAGTTTTACATCACCCACCATGACTCAAGTCCTCTCTAGTGGCAGTACCACTTGTGCTGTGACCTCTCAGCAGTAAGCTCATTGTATAGGTTCATTGTACAGTCTTAAAACTGAGGGATTTTTTAACATTATGTGAACTGGGTGTCAAGGTCTTTTAATTTCCACTTCAGCCTCTCAGGATGTTCCCTGCCGCCTTTAAGAGTGTCTGCTGGAGCCCATGCTGCCCCTATATCTTTCTGATATGACATAAAGCCTAGTACATTTGTAACATAAACATGGGAAGGAGAAAGCCATAAATGGGTCCTGTGTCTCTTCTAGTATTCTGTTAACGTATATGTCTGGTTCCCTGCTGATTTTCTTTATGCCAATATCTTTACTGCTGCTTTCTGTCCATCTTGTGCTGTGACATTGTCGTTACTGTGAACAGCAGTGATTCTGGCATCTGTTTCCAGCTAAATGTTGCAGTATCTCTTGATGAGTAGCAGCATGCCTGGCTCGGGACTCGTGCTGGTTTCACAGAGCTGCTTTGTGCAGTGCCCAGATTGCACCTGCACCCTTATTATGTGACACAGACCTTCCAGATGAGCATCTTGCCCTCTGCCTCGCTGCCTTGCATCTGCTCTGGTAGGTAGAGCAGAGCCGAGCCCCTTCCCCGTTTCTGAGGGCCGGGGCACTGCGTGGCTCACATCCATACACCTGAACTCACTTCTGTCCCGGACCAGGGCTGTCTCACCCAAACTGCCTCACCTGAGCTTGTGCTGTCCCTTGAATTTTCTGGGAAGGGAGTAGTTGGCTCAGGCAAAACTTCTGGGGGGTAGTTTGCCACCAGTGAAGCAGTATGGGGCAAACTGGAGTATGTCACAGCTGCCAGCACAGTGAGGTGACCAGACAGCACGTCAGCAAGGGCTGGTGTCAGGAAATTTGGCATCAACCGCTGATTTCCAGAGGAAGGCAAACAATACTGCATCTGGGAAGGGAATCAAGGTCAATGGCATTTGGTCTGCTCTTGGGCTCCAAAGCCCCTTGATTTTCTGCTTATCCCTTGGAAACATCAGGAGGGTAATGCTGCAATCAAAGCTTTTTTTTTTTTCTTTTTCCCCTAAATCAGATAATTTCTTGAAAAAAGAAAAAGAAATTTCTCTTAAAGTGAGAAACTTTTGGTCTGGCACTCTGGTAATGTTGAAGGACATTTATTCCTCTGGCATTGCAAAGGGTCTTAGGGTGGGCACGCGCTGTGGTTGCAGTCTGAGGTTGCACACCAGAGAGCACGGACCATCTCCCCAGGAGGACCCGGGCTGCAGCACGTTCCCGAGTGTTTCGCATCCACTTGAGGGCACCATACTATTGCCGGTAGCAGAGTTTTTCCTGACTGGACGGTGACTGTTCCCTGCATTTTAAAGGCATCTGTGGTGGGTTGACCCTGGCTGGAGGCCAGGTGCCCACCAGAGCCGCTCTCTCACTCTCCTCATTCACTAAACAGGGGAGAAAAGGCATAACGAAATGCTTGTAGGTCGAGATAAGGACAGGGAGAGATCACTCACTAATTATCGTCACGAGCAAAACAGACCAAACTTAGAGAGGGAATTCATCTAATTTATTACTAGGCAAAACAGAGTAGAGGAATGAGAAAATAAAACCAACTCTTAAAACACCTCCCCCCACCCCTCCCATCTTCCCGGGCTCAACTTCACTCCTGGCTTCAACCTTCCCCCCCCGTCAGCGGCACAGGGGGACGGGGAATGGGGGTTACGGTCAGTTCATCTCACGGTGTTTCTGCCACTTCTTCATCCTCAAGGGGGAGGACTCCTCTCATCGTTCCCCTGCTCCAGCATGGAGTCCCTCTCACGGGGTGCAGACCTTCAGGAGCAAACTGCTCCAGCGTGGGGTCCCCCACGGGGCCACAAGTCCTGCCAGCAAACCTGCCCTGGCGTGGGCTCCCCTCTTCACGGGTCCACCGGTCCGGCCTGGAACTTGCTCCAGCGCGGGCTTCCCACGGGCCGCAGCCTCCTTCAGGTGCCTCCACCTGCTCTGGCGTGGGGTCCTCCACGGGCTGCAGGTGGAATCGCTACACCCCCTCATCCCTCCTCCATGGGCTGCAGGGGGACAGCCTGCTTCACCGTGGTCTTCACCACGGGCTGCAGGGGGATCTCTGCTCCGGCACCTGGAGCTCCTCCTCCCCCTCCATCTGCACTGACCTTGGTGTCTGCAGAGTTTCTTACATCTTCTCACTCCTCTCTCCGGCTGCAAAAGTTCTCTCTCTCTAAGTGTTTTTCTACTTCTTAAATATGTTATCACAGAGGCGCTGATTGGCTTGGCCTTGGCCAGCGGCGGGCCCGTCTTGTAGCCGGCTGGCATTGGCTCTGTCAGACACAGAGGAAGCTTCTAGCAGCTTCTCACAGAAGCCACCCCTGTAGCCCCCCCAGCTACCAAAACCCTGCCACGCAAACCCAACACAGCATCTTTTAGAAAAAAAGCAATTGCTTAATTTATTTAAAACTACCACCATCTCGTAAGGACGCCTATGTCTGATCTGGTTTATCTTCCCCTGAATTATGGGCATCTTGCCCCAGCACACAAAACCCTCTGTTGTGGTGCACATCTTATACCAACCCTTTCAGTAACTCCAAACAGGGAGGTGAGCTTTTTAGGTGAACAGACTCAAATGGAGAGAAAACAAGGTGTAAATTAGCTCTGAGCTCTTGTGAGATATGACCTTTGCTTGGGGAGCTGGGGCAGTGACAACTCGTTTATTTGAGAAGGGCCTGAAAGCCAAAGGCAGCCACTGTGCTCAGCATGGCGGGGGGGCTGGGCATGCAGCCCCCCGCACCATTGCTCCGAAGCCTCCTGCACTGAGGTGCTGAACTGCTTCTTTCTTCCCTTTCACCTCCTGTGCCTGCTCCCCATCCTTCCTCTCCCTTTGCGTGCTGCTTTAACCTCAGCCTCCGACGTTTCCAGCAGCAACCAGGCTAACGCGGTCATGTTTTTTATTATCCTCCGCAACATCCCCAGCAGGCAGGGGCAAGTCCAGATTTGAGTGCAGCCACGTTCGCTCAGCAAAGAGAGTCCCTGAAACAAGAAGGTCACCTTCACGTGGCTGAGTGGGTGTCTGTCCCCCCCCACCCCGGTATCGCACAGGTCCCGAGAGCAGCAAAGACTGAGCAAACCCCAGCACCCAAACGGCCTTGAGTCGCCCTGTGGCCACTCCAAGATGCGGCGTCTTGGCTTTGTCGCTCGAAGGAGGGTGATGCTGACGGTGGCTGATGGATGGCTACTTGCTGGTTTTAGGGGGATTCTGAATTTTTGGCAGAGGGGGTTGACTGAGGGTCTGACTAAACTGGAAAGGACAAAAGGGTAGTCTGCTCCTGCTAAGGACAATTGCTAACCACGCAGGAGTGTGTACCCAAGGGGTACTTTGCATTTAAGCTTATTACCTCAGAGGAATAAAAAGGAGGAGGTGTGTGCTTCTCTGGCAAGTACTGCGGGCCTTGGAGTTGTGCCCCAAAAGTGTTTCTGTTTGTATTTCAGAGGATAAGCCACTTCAGGCTTGTCAGTACAAGAACGGGCTCCCAAATGCATAAAGATTCAGTAGGAGAGCTCTGTCCTACAAAGCGAGAAAGAGCATGAGTAGATTTAATTTGGGGCTCGGCCTGGGACTCCGAAGGGCCCTGGCTGGCAGGGCACTGGGCGAAGAATCAGGAAAAATGATTTTGAGTCTGAAATCTACCGCTGGGTTATGTGATAAACTGCACAGCCTCTCTGAGCCTCAGATTCAGTAGCTGCACGCCGCGCTTAATTATGTTCAAATCCAATGGCCTAAAACGTAAGGGTGACATTGCTGTCTAGATTTGCTTTTCTTATTTATGGTCTCGTTGAGGACCTTATCTCAGTGACTCATCTCTTCCAGAGCTTCTCTGTGACAGATGAAATTTCACCCGGATAAAAGGCTTTAGGCAGGCTGGCATCAGTCTAAGGGGTGGGAAAGACGAATGCCTCTTGTCACTGGGTCAGCTGCTTGCTCGCCGAATGTTCCTCTGAGATTTTAGCTTTGTTGAATGAGGTTGGTGATCAGGCTGTGAGATTTGGGACCACCGGTCATTCTGGTGAGCTTGTGCCAGCTGGGGGTGAGGCGCAGCCCCTGCTCTCCACAGAGGATGCAAATGGGACAGCGGCTGATTTTTATGAACTGTTTGGAGAAGGAATATAAATAGAAATAACTCTCTGGCTTTCCATGGTAAGAACCCAGATGTCTCCCCCTCGCAGAGCTGTGTGAGGGTCTCCCACCATCCCGGTCAGCCCGTGGTACCTGGACTGTCTCTTGCTTCACATACATACTCCTGGACAACGTGTGGTTTGAAAGCCCAGGGATCAACTCCACAAGTCGCTGTGGCCGTTATCCCCCTCCTCTGTCAGGCCAGCTAATCCACCCATTTTCTGTAAAGAAGTCAGAGCTATGAACTGCAAGCATTGACTCCAGGAACATTTCTGAGTCACCCTTTCAAAGCAGTTTGGTGTAGGTGTCAGAAGAGAACGGTTCCTGTTCTTTAGCATCTAAGAGATGACTATTTAACAGGTACCTGCACAGTTCAAGGAGGCATTGAGAAATAGGCTTGACTGTATGTTTTTGTGGGGTGTTTCTACCACCTTCAGAGGCTTGTAGGCTCTCCTCTGGTTGTCTATGAACTCTGCACTCTCCCTTTGAGGCACTGGGTAGATCAGCTCTGCGTCTCAGCCTCCAGCTCCTTTCCCTTCCTGCCCAGTTGCTCCATCCACGCCACGAGGAGCAGTTGCCTGCAAATCCTTCTCGCTCCTTGTTTTCTTTCACATAAATCCATTACCTTGGCAGCCTCTGGTACCTATACACCTCATCTTCTCCAGTGCACATTTTTCATATAAGTTCTTACTTTATCTTGGTCCTCCTGGCCACCATCTCTGATGCAGTGAGATACAGATTCCATCTGTGTCACCACAGAGCGGTCATTGCAAACCTGGTTTGTATTTCTAGTTCTATCTTGTACGGCAGCACTGCCCAAAACAACCTTTGCCCCCCTGTTTTCATTTCACACGGAAATCCTACTCATTCAAACTGACTGAACCAGCTACATGCAGTGGAACATAGGGATGAAGGTGTGAAGGGCTTTGTCAATAAATTTAGGTAGGGATACACCGTTTACCTTTTTTTTTTTTTCTTCTCTGCCCTATGTCTCTTGTGAATATAAACTGGGAAATTAGTATTAGAATTACACCACTGGAGACAGGTGCAACAGGAAGGGATCAGTCATAGGTGATGTTTGCTGGGGAAAGCTGCCCCTGGGCTTTCTCTTGGACTGCTCTAAAACACAGCAAAGCGTGTGCGAAAACCTGAGTAAAGAGGCCTGCTTGTGCTTAAATACATGTATGTGTAAATTATGTTTTTATTTAAAAAAAAACCCCAGCTTTGGTGTCTTTGTAAAGTTGACATGAAAGCACTGGTTTCACAGTGTGAGGTAAAGATGAAATCAAAGCAATCCTACTTGAGGCTTGGTGTCAAACGGCACTCACTGCGTTGTGGCTTCGTAACGTAAACACGGTTGTGTCAGATCAGAGATTAACGTTTTCCCTTCATTTTACTTGTTGCATAAACAAGATGGGATTATGTGTGGTTTTGCTTTTGAAAAGCATATTTAGCAAGCACACGCTGCTGCTGGATCCCAATTAAAGGTTAACTACAGTCAGCTGTCATATTCGTCTCTTATCAGTTGCTTTCTATCTGTGAAGTCAACCTGTGTATAATTCTCTGTCCTTGGATGTTGCAATTACATCTGGGTAGTTTGGTTTACCTTTAAGATGGTTGGAGTGAAAATAAATAATAAACTCATGGAGATCATTGTCAGATCAAAAATCATTGGGTTCTCGCATAGAAACACCAGGTGTGTGGTCATCAGCCTGTTTGTAGCTAATCCATCTGCACGTTCCGGGACTCAGAAATGTACCTGGATTTGTCAAATGATGGAGTGAGGAAAAAGAAGTTTTGGAAATAGAGTAACACAGCAAAGCTTCATAATACTTTATAAACAGGGAAATATTTTTCCATCACTGCTGCTGTTGCTATTTGTATTACCATAAATAGCACCTGTTAGATGTGATACACATAAATCAGGATATATGCCAGCGAGTATCTTAGAAATAATGATATATGGTAATGAGGGTTAATCTGCCTTCCATTTTTTACTTTCACATATAGAAATATTCTGGGTTTTTTGAGAGAAGTGAGCTAGGATGCACCTGTAAGTTGCTAGAGCATGTTTACTTCTTATATTAATTTGTTTTGTGATGACTCCACAGAGTGTCAAAGTCCAGCTGTTTCACCTGCTCTACAAACACCCTGTGACAAACAAGCGCACGAAACAGAAGGCAGGAAAGTCAAGGCTAGCAGAAAACATTTGATTATGAAGGAAGTTAAGGCACATTTTGATGTATCTTCACACGCCATTGATTCTTTTAGCATTTTTGAATCACAATATCGGCTATGTGCAGCTGAGGCACATCCAAACCCAACTTTCTTGTGGACATCAGTGCTAAAAATGCTTTATTTGCAGGGAAAAAATACTTTGCTGTTAGAAAAGAAAATTAAAGGGGAAAAAAAATGTTCCTGCTTTCCTGTTTTTTATCTTCTTTGAGATTAAAACTTTCATAGTAAACTCCTAGCTCAGACAGTGAAGTGTTACTTTTTTAATAAACAATAACAATGAACAACAATAACCAGTAATAATATTTTTTTCCAATAATTTTATTTGCTCGCTTAATTTGCTTCCTCAGTTCTCTTCTTCTAAACGGCTCCATCTGTGGCGATTTCAGTGCCGGGATTTAATATGTAACAGAAAGCCCAAAGACCTTGCTCTTAATCTCACCCTTATCCTTTTCAGCACCAAAGTGGTTGCGTGACCATGTGGCTTCTGAATCATTTTCATGGGTTTACTGTAAACGGCAGAGGTATAATAAAACAGGAACAGGTGCACTTCAGTGCTACTGCATGGTGAAGTCATTCCTTTTGATGACATCAATACTTGTGTACCTGCTCTTTTGTCAAAACGTCCCCAATAATATTTTTCAGAAGAAAGCTTGATCTTCCAGAGACCTCTTCCTCTCCTGTTATTATGATTATTTAGTGGGGTGGGATTTTCTATGTTCTACTCATTTTTTTCTCTTCTTTTGCTGCCTGAAATGACAATTTGGGTTTAGACATGCAGTTTTTGATGCTATGTTAACAATCTGCTAATCCCCCATGCACACTGAAGCCCAAATTCAAACAGAAGGTGAGGAAGGCTAGCTAAACAGCTAATGAAACAGCTAAACCTCTGCTTAGTGTTTTTTCAAACCATACAGCTTGCTGTGGACACATGGATTTTGGGGGAAAAAGAAGTTCTTCCAAAAATAAATATTTTTAGCTAATCTGCACGGCACTTTTAACATCTTTTATATTACTTGTTTTAACTTTAGCAGTGTTTAAAGTGACATCTTGTTTTGACATTGAAAATAAAAACAGAATTACTTTTTTCCCCATTTGTTTTGACTTCGTTTTTGTTCCAGTCTTATATTTGATCTGAAAAACAAATCTCTTCTTTGCCATAGTTTATAGCTTATTAGTAAGGTAATGTTAGGATGCATGATAACGAACAGAGCAAACGTGAATGCTGCCCTTCCAAATGCTGCTTTTGTTACTGAGTGGGTCGCAGACCCTGGCTCCCACGCTCAGCACAACTGCATGGCAAACAAAATCACTGGTGGATGCCCCGGGATGGGAAATGCTGCTGCTGCCTGAGAGTGAGACGGAGCAGACGGGGAGGCTGTAGCAGCATCTTCCCTGCCAGCCATCTCCTGCAGGTCCTGACACGTGTAAAGGTACACAGGACCACATTAGTCAGGTTAATGTGCAAGAAAAATCATTATTACTGCCATGAGTTTTGCTCTGGATCATAATTTCTCATGTCTGGAAAAACGCAGTGAGAAGAGTTATCTGTCTTTGCTGAAATACCCGTGCTGGGCAGGGTCATCATTTCCATGTCCCGCATAACCTGAAGTGTTGGAGGGAGCCCTGCCCCAAAGGTCCTGGTAAGACTCTCACTCGAGCTGGTGAGACTCTCCTTCTGCTGAACGAGAGACAAGGTTTTCACCTATCCCTCAGACCAGCTCCGCTGTCCTTTTCCACTGATGAACCAACTCAAGGTAATTTTCTTCTCTCTGTAGATGACTTTTCTCCTGCTTTTCAAAGCAGATAAGACACTCTGAGGAGTGTGGTGGGTGCAGAAGTGTGCAGGACCCAGCAGGAGCACGGAGCTCTGAAGGGGTGGCCTCCTACCACAGGATCGGACCTGTTGGGTCACCTTAGTACATCTTGTCCCAGCAGCTTCTCCAAACGCTGAGGTGGTAACTGGGTTGAGGTACCCTCCAACATACTGTCACCTCCACATGTGTGGTTGCCAGCAACTCTAGTCTCGGATGAGATCAAGTAATGAGCTGTGTCATTTGTTCACACTTATGAGTTTGTATAAAACATGATTAGCAGGGTACATGGTGTGGGTACAGAGTAGGAGGTTTAATATGAAACATTTATATCCTGGGATTTGGGCATTCCCCAGCTCAGCTCTACTTCACAAAGAGCTGAGAGCTTGTTAAGAGTCTTGGCCAGTTATGGGAATAGCTGTGGCCTGTCTGAGCGAGGACAAACCCTCCAGCCCTGTCCAAAGGAGATTCAGATCTCCACAAGAGATGGTATCAAGTACTGGCTTAATGGAAGGAAGTGCTAGAGCCTTTGCTGCTTGACCTAATGAACAAGTATACGGGGCAGAAGAAGGGAGGGTAAGGGGGAGAGGTTTGGACCAGAATGACCCCACTGTTGGATCTGAGCTATAAAGGGAAGCAGGTGCTGAAGGTATAAACGCTTCAGTCCATCTGAGTTTGGATGTCCCCTCATACAGGACTGCCGCAAAGCTCTTAGCATCTTGTCACAGGAATCAGGGAGGGTGGAAGGATTGTTGAGCACTAACCTAAACACTCTGCAGACACGTGCTTCTCTTGGTCTTCTGTTTCTTTTTACATGTTCACGCAAGCCTTGCAGCTCTACTGACAGATCTGGATTCTCCAACACTCTCAGTTGCTTTCAGATGAATCTTGCCTTTCTGAACACGATTTCAAGTACATGGCTGGACTCTAAGGTGTCTGTTCCCTTCAGGGTGGTAGTTCTAGGTATCAGACACTCTCTTGAGGACAACACTCCTCACACATGTGTTTCCCAGGGGCGCTAAAGGAGGAAAAGGTATGTCTCTGCTTAGTTTCAAAGGTGACAATGTAGACATCTCTGAAGGAAAAATACCTTTTGGTGGCAAGCTAGGAGCAGTGACTGTCATATAGCACGATAAAATCAATCCCAGATTGTATAGGTTCTGAAAGAGAACTAGAGAACACACTTGATTTCTTGCCCACTGGTTTATAATGTGTTTGAAATCAGGATATTGCATATATTTCAATTTCCATTGCTCTAATGATCTGATGATTTCCGGAAACACTTTAATGGAGTTTCCACTGACCTTAAAATAATAGTAGTTTTTAAAAAGTGGTTTAAGTGCAGACTTTTATGAGACAAATGGAGCCAGACTTCTCTTTCAAAAATAAGAATTTTGCAAATGTGCTTGCTTCTAAAAATCTCAGACCTGTTTTTCAGACTGATAGGAATAACATAAATGCCAGAGTAAGCAAAGTTGATCTCACAATGCTGAAATCTCAATACTGAACGAACAAAGCATTCATTTACTGCCTACAGGAATAGGTCCAGAAGAAGGTCTGAATGTCTTTCAAACTACCAGTGAATGGCATGGAAGTGCTTGTGTCTCGTGGCCACCTTTGACCCCACGGGCAACTCACATCTTCATATGAATATTTGCAAATAACATTTATCCTGTCATAATCTGCTATTATTAAATATGCTCAGGTTTATCTTTTCCTCCTTTCCCTCCCTTCAGTTTTCAACCCATACTATTTAAAATTTTCAGGATCTTCAGGATACTCTGTCAGCATCTGGTTCTTTTTACACAGAGACACTGCGACTATCTTACTCTGGGTTTAAGCACTCAAAATTCATTTTCTTACCCTTAGTTTCCTAATCCTGTTTGCTCAAAACCATAGTGCTCTTTGGCAAGGTTTTCACAGCCTTTCCTCTTCACTCCTACTGGACTCCATGGTGGTCAGAAAGCTGGCTTTTCCCCAAAGTATCTTGACAATAGAGCCTCACATATGGAGATAAAAGCATTTCCTTTTTTACAATTTCCAACATGTACATGACAACATCTTTTCTTCCACCCCAGTTTTGTCAGACCAACCTATTCCTGAAGGAATGATTGGCTAAAGGTTGGCAGACTCTTGCCCTTCTTGGTCTTCAGTGGTGCCAGTTAGGTAAATGCTTAACAGATTGAGTATCAGTTGTATGTAATACCAGAGAATTTCTAAAATTTGAAGTAATTCAAGCTCACGCAATTGAAGATGTGCTTAGACGTGGACGTACAGCTTTTGCAAAGATATGTAAGCTCCAAAAGTGGACTGGGTTTTGTTACTCCTCTCAGTTCCAGGGATCCCCTGATGTCCTAGTCCCCAGATGCAGTGGGTTTGTGAACTCCTCTGTCCCTGCCTCTTTGGGAAATAATAGGAAAACAGTAAGGAAATAGATCTGCAATACAATCCTACCACAGCTGTGTCTGAACTCTGCCCAGCCTTACTTCAAATCAGATGGGAAACCAGCTGCAAAAAACCAGAGCAGGCATCTCCTTGGCAGGGGTGTGGTAGAAGAAAATCACAGCAGTCAGGGTGGGGAGATGGTCAAAGGCAGATAGAAGAAATGGGGCTCTTTCCTCTGGTGAGGAAATATCTGATGAAGAATCTCTCTGGGGTTGGGTGAACACTTGGAGATTTGTACATACAGGCTCCATGAGCCATTATCAGTAACTGATTATGAAGAATCAAACCCAAATGATGTAGATTTTTCTATCAGCTTTTAAGTAGTCTGAGCTCTAAGAAAATCCAGATTTTGAGATAAAACTGCTTTCTTCCTTCCCCCCCCCGCCCCAATCTGAATAGATAGATATTTTATTTAAGAGTTGAAGAGTTATTGATAGAGAAGTTGTCCTATGGCAAACAGTGAGGGAAGTTTGGGCATGTTAATTTTGTCACAGGGAAAACTCAACGCATTAGCCCTATACCTCTGGTAGAAGTTAATCTCCCCTCATATATTTAAAAATAAAATGTGTGTTTAGGATTTGGTTTTTTGGACCACAGATTACTTGTTTAGCCCTTGCTCATTTTATCATAAGTAAAATGTGTAAGGATAAGTCTGAAGATATACACCACATATCTAATCTGCCATCTAACCTTCACTTGCTAATCTGTAGTATTTATAGAGTGCTAATCACTAGATTGGGCATTTATCTTCAATGATATAAGATAGACTTAAGTTTAGTATGATAGTGGGCTCCATGCGTTAAAATGTTTATCATCTCAACCACTCTTCTCAGCCAGGGAGGGGGCTGACTCACCTTTTCAGTGCCACTCTGGAGATGGCATTGCTAGCCAGGAGCATTTTCTAACTTTGCTTTTTGAAAACCATGCCCATTTTCTACCTTGCTTTCCAGCATTTTCCACTTGCTGAGCAATACTAAGTGGTACATCTATCTATATTTAAAATGACAGATGGTGCCTGTCCCAGTGCTGATAAGGATGACTGTACAAATACCATCTCCTTGGTTGGGGAGGAATTTGATACGAGGTCATTTCTGGTTTATTTTATAATCCCTACACCCCACCCCCTCCAGGTGTGCCCTTATAAAAATTTGCCAATTTACCCTTAGAAAAATTTCCCTTTTTTTCCAGTGTGAAGAAACCAAACGATTGATGTTGGGCAGCTTAAAAACTACTCATGTCTCCAGATTCGCGCCCCTTTCCATACACTGCTTAAATCAAACCCTTACCTTTAACCAAAGGAGAAATGGCCCAGCAGCAGCACATGTCCTGCTCTGGCATACGCAGCTCTGCTGCAACTCCAAAATGATGACTGCTTGGGTTTTTAGATGAAGAAGGCTCTGATCCCATGTTACTGAGAGGCAGGATAAAGCTATTCAAAAACCACTGAAAGAGTTTACTTGTTCAGCTGTTTTTTGTTTGTTTGTTTGTTTGCTTGCTTGCTTGTTTGTTTGTTTTAAACAAGCATGAAAGCCCTTTTGGGTTTATTTATGTATTTGCATATACGGGAATTTGCTGCTTTAGATTCATAAGAAGCTGAAGAGTTAAGAAGTATGTTCCTGTGTCACCCCATCTTCTGCCTGAGGAGCATCACTGAGCTGATTATTTACTTTCTGTACTAATAGTTTAGTCTCAGATTTGGTTATAACTCCAGATGGCACGTGTTTGCATTCACATTTGCAACAGCTGACTTATGGTCGGGCAGCATAAAGTCTCTAACAAAATGTCCTCAGTCTAAAATGAAGACACTCTCCCTTCTTCAGCCAGTGACTAGCACCTGCCAAAAAGTCATTTTAAATGTTGCTCCAGTGTGTTTAGAAATGAAGAATAGCAGAACATGAGTTAAATGTAGATGCCTGGGGTAGGTTTTTAGGAAGGGGGTTTCTCAGAGCTCCTACTCCATGTCAGGATGTGAGGCAGAAGTTCAGAGGCACTTGCTTTTTCTCTAACAACTCGGTCACCAGAGGCAAGTTTAAAACAGGCCTAGATTCAGTGACAGACAACGTTTCACTGCAGGGCCTCCTGGGGCAGCTGCCTCTCTATTAATTTGCTACTTCTATTCAAATGGCTATCATCAAAGAGATGCTGATTTTACCTGACCTAATCAAGCAAAGTATTTTAAACACATGCTTAACTTCAATCACTTGAGAAATTCACCCACTGACCTTCAAGACAAGCTAAACATGTTTACATTAATTGCATTTACAATTTACATACCCTTGCTTCAGATACAAGGGCCAAATCCTAGTTTGCCGTGGCATTACGCGTTGGAGCACAAGCTAAAGACATTGTTTCAGAGCCTGTTTCAAAGCTGATCAGGCTTTAATTTGGGGATGGTACTTTCCACTATCTGCCTGGCCAAAGTAGGCTGTCTGAATGGTAGCTCTGGTTCAGAAATGAATACCTTTATTGCTCAAGAAAGATGGTGTGCATCATGGGACAAGGAGGAGATGGAATCTATCTAGAAAGATAATGGTTTTATGACTGGCTTATTTTGTCATCATAAGGGCTGTTAGTGAAGTCAGGTGTCCTCAAAAGTACCAGTGACACGAGATTCACCCAACTCCTCCCAGAAAACAAAATGTTTAAAACTCCTAGTGAAAATCCTGTTCTGAAGTCATATAGATGTTTATAGGCCAATCAAATGTTTGTATGGGAGACCAGAGAGATAAGAGATCACTGAATCAAGGAATACGTGCATGTATCAGACTGGTGTGACAGGATGACCTCAAAAAGGCTGCTGTCAGCTTCCTAGGAAGGTGTTTCCTTCTTGTAGCTCATATGCAATAATAGTGGAAGATTCTTCTCCTCCATAAGTGTACCTGCCTCCAGTCTCACCTGTTCAGAAAGTAGGACAGCTCACATCACTGCTACTAATAACTTAATTACTATATACATTGTGCTCCAATACAAATAGTCCACCATATCTGTGCTTGTGTACATGGACACTCTACTGCAAGGACAACGTCAGATTTTCTGCCCCATAGTTAAATTATGATTGTCTTTTAAACAACTGACAGCACTGAGTGAACTCTTCTGAAGAGCAGCGCATTCAAAGTTTCAAAATATGAATGTTTGCTGATGATACAAAATTATTCAGAGGAAGACTAGGGCTGTCAGAAGAATTGCAGAGGGCTTTATGAAAATTATCAACTAGGTGTCAAATGATAATTCAGTGTAAATATGGCAAAGGATGCACATAAGATAAACCAATCCTGACTCCACTCCTGACTAAGATGAGAGCCTCTGAACTGATGACTATCACTCAGGAGTAAAACTTGCCGGCTGTGACAGTCCTAGATACCATTTCCTCTTCTGATACTTTCCCCACTTCCCCTTAAAGAATATCTTAGAAAAGACATAGGGCTAAGAGAGGTTCAAAGGAGGGTAACAAGATGATCAAAGGCACGGTACCACTCTAAAGACAGAACAATTTTGGAAGCTACGTCTCTTTAGTTTGGACAAAGGATGACTGTGGGAGTCTTACTGAAATTTATAAAATAAAGGAAGCTATAGAGAGGGTGAATGGGGATTGACTGATTCCTTTTTTTTCCCCAGTACAAGAACAAGAAGGCACCAAATCCAGCGAATGTCATGCTTGATCAACACAGAGCTCCATGACATAGGCTGATGTGGATATTCATGTGTTTTCTAGGAGCAGACTGCATGAGATCATACAGTAGAAATTAATTGAGAGTTATTAAATGCATAAAATCACTCTGGTTCAGGAATTCCCTAAGCTGCAAATGACTGAAGTCAAGAAAAGGACTCATGAGAAGAGTGGTATATATCTGACACTCTTCCTGAAGGACTCATGTTTGGCTACTGCCAAGGTAAGGATGAGATGGCCACTTCGGCTCTTCAGCCTTCCAAGTATTCTATTAGGCAAATTAAGGCTATGGGCTAAGAACCAAAAAAGCTACATGCCTTATACTTTTGGACCCACCAGGATATTTAAGAATGTGTATAAGTCACTGGGTATTTAATAGTTAGAAATATCCCTCAGCTCCTGCTGACTTCATTACACTGACCCTGCTATCGCACACCGGTCAGAGAGGGTAGAAGCCCGGGATCACCTATGCCTAGCAGGCAGTTTTTGCAAAGCTGAGGAACCCAGGGATTTTAGGATAAAGGTTGCATCATGTGTGAAACAACAAAGATGAAGAGTTATATTAAGTATATATTACCTGTAACAGTAATATACAGGTGTGCAAAACAACATTACTCATGGGAGAGACAGAGATGGCAGCCTTGCTCGGAGCAGGACAATTCCCAGCAGTGGTGTGAATATCCACGAGCTATCTGTGGTAAATTGTGTGTGGACTTAGGATACACTTTGTTGTTATCCGAATGGCGGCACTTTTGCCTGAGAAGCAGTTCTGATGGTTGCAGAGAAAATGTAGTGGCAGCGAGTATTTGTGGGTGTATGTGCTTTGTTGATTGAAAAAGTATATGAATGTAAACCAGAAAAAAATTAACACTGATATGACTGTGTCTTACTGTTCTCAAACCATCATGCCAGAAACAGCTAAAATAGATAAAAGTCCATGGGGATTTCTCATATCACAAAACTGGTTTTTGCGTAGGATACTTTCTTAACATTTGAAAGTAAGAAACATTGCTACTGTGGCAGGAAGACTGTAGATGCTTGATATCTAGGTGCATGTGGCTTCAACTATTCTATAGGCAAGATTTAGGAAGAAAAAATAACTATTGGCTAATTTATGAGCATAGAGTTAAATTTAGCTGCTGGTCCTCTACATTTGAGAAAATCAGGTCACACAGAGACAATTCTGAATCAGGATCACCAGGATCAGTTTCATCTGCAATTCAGTATTGACTCATAATTCTAAGTAATCATTCTCTCAGAAAAAACTGATGATGTGTCCTTAGCAGTAACCTTTACTCTGTATTTTTGGTAAACAGTCATAAAGCTATTATAACATGCCAGGAATTCCTGTTAGAAAAAAATATCATTTGCTTCTGTCTCTTAGAACTATACACTATCAAAAGAAATTAATTATGATTGATAAATCAAGATCAGGTAGGATGGGGTTTTGAGCAACCTGGTCTAGTGGAGGGTGTCCCTGCCCATGGCAGGGGGGGTGGAACTAGGTGATCTTTGAGGTCCCTTCCAACCCTAACCATTCTATGATTCTATGATAAACAGAAATGATATCCAATACTATATGTTACCGACATCAGGACTCTCCGCATATGACTGATGCAGATCTCAGGAAAAAAAAAAAAAGAAAGTAGGACAGGAACCAATTTAATCTGGAGTAGAACTTGAATAAACACAATTAAGAGGAACTGTGAAATGATAACATGAACCATGAGGGTGAAATGATGGTGAACTATGAAATGGTGCTGATTTCAGCTCAAGTCAAAGATTTTTTTTCCCTTGGAGTAGAGGAGTTGGGTTTATCAGAGCTCACTCTGCTACCCAGATTACTGAAACACCACCATGCTCACCAGCAATTAGGAGTCAGAACTTTTCACAAGCAAACTCTGTGTACAAATGATTTTAGCAAGCTCAGTCTCTCTTTCTAGTACAGCCATTAGCCAATCTATGTAACTCATGCAGAACCTCAGATGGCATTAGCCTTGCAACTGGAAGTTCATTCCACTGAACCTCAGTCCAGCTAGAATTTTACAGTGAGAATAATAAGAATAGGACTTTCTGGGGACTTCTCTGATCCTGTGCCATTTAACCTAAAAAGCTCTTTGATACCCAAGCAATGGACAACAGCAGAGAGCTGTTGAATGGATGGAGAGGCGAACAAGCAAATGCTATCAGGTGTTCAGTGCTCTGGGCCCCCTTGACCTTCACTGCAGTTAGTGGTAGTTGCACCTCAGCAGCACTACACTTCTAGATTGCTCAACTTTGGAGCAGTCATCTCTTCCTCCACTTTTTATCTCCTCAGAAGGGGAAAATTTTGCAATGTAAATATCGTGGAGAGGTAAATAAATGGAAATTTTAAAATGGCCCAGCATGGAAACCACAAATAGTTGTAGCAAAGGACAAATTGCATCTGATGGGACGGCCTTTACACACCTAAGGCTTGGAGATCTAACAGAATCATAGAATCATAGAATGGTTTGGGTTGGAAGGGACCTCAAAGAGCATCTAGTTCCAACTACCCTGCCATGGGAAGGGACACCCTCCACTAGAACAGGTTGCCCAAGAGAAGTAGCTCTTGGAACTGTTTTTTTTAATGTTGTTGGGGTTTTTTGGGTTTGGTGTTTTTTTTTTTTTTTGTTAAGGCATGCTAAGAGCCCAGACAGTAGGAATGCATAAACATTATGCTTGATGAAGAAACATAGTACCTCTTCCCCTAATAAAAGCAAGCAAGAGAGTGCGAAGTAACAAAAGCTTGAAGTATCAATTTCTTCTTATTAAGGCTGAGTTCCTTGCATTCCTGCTACTTAATGTTCCCTGATGTTGACTGAAGAGTCCTGGCAATTCTATCATTCTGCTCTTCCTCTGCTACAAAAGTTCACATATACAGCAGTACGACTTACCATTTTGCTCTCTTTCTTCATCAGTTTTATTTCCACAGCTTGTATGAAGAATATTTAATTACACAGCAAGTCTGGCAGAAGTCTGCATGTTCTATGTTTGAAATTATCATATGCGAAATGCAGGAGATATAACATTGCCATGAGCTATAGCAGCTGACTTTCTCCGAATTTTCTTTCAAATCTCCCAGGAATGTGAAATAATTGCTATACATATACATTTCCATCCCTGGGACTTTCACCTGTGAGCTGCTTGATATAGGTGTCACATCCTATTAGTTACAGTGTAAAATGTGAACACTGTTAAGTGCTCTGTGAAAAGTAATGGTAGACATCCACAGTGTCTTCAGGTGGCTCCTTTTAACAAGAAATAAAAGCATCTACTCAAGGGGCTGCTACCACAGCATCATTCCTAAGTATAAATGTATTTCTGTGCACTCCAGAGCATCAGCTAGTGGGGCCAGGTCCGTGTATCAATAAAACTATAGACAACTTGTTCCTTCTTCACTTACAGTGTCACAGTTTTCCTTGGGCTTCCTTTCAGGGGCAGGTTGTACGCGCGATACAGCTGGCCTTTGCAAAAATACTGCTGCTGCTGGCAGCCGCACAGAGCCGCTGGCATGGGGGCAGAAGGCCCAGCACAGCCTGCCTGCACCGGGGCACGGCGGCGAGCAGCACCGGGGCACAGCCTGCCTGCATCGGGACGCAGCCTGCCTGCACCGGGGCACGGCGGTGAGCAGCACCGGGACGCAGCCTGCCTGCACCAGGGCACGGCGGCGAGCAGCACCGGGGCACAGCCTGCCTGCACCGGGGCACGGCGGTGAGCAGCGCCGGGCACAGCCTGCCTGCACCAGGACACAGCCTGCCTGCACCGGGACGCAGCCTGCCCGCACCGGGGCACGGCGGTGAGCAGCACCGGGACGCAGCCTGCCCGCACCGGGGCACGGCGGTGAGCAGCGCCGGGGCACAGCCTGCCTGCACCGGGACACAGCCTGCCTGCACCGGGGCACGGCGGTGAGCAGCGCCGGGGCCGGTGCTGCCGGCGGGCGGAAGCTCTCCCGCTCCCCTGGGGCTACGGCAGCCCTGTGCCATGCCGCCGGCAGCCCCGCCTAATTCGAAACAGACCGGAGCAAGTAAAGTTCAAGGTAACTTTACAGATCGGGGTCATATTACTTTTCAACCGCCGGTGTATATAAAAAGCACGCAATGCCTCGCTGTGTGGCAGAAATGCTCTCCCCTGCCGCCGATGCACAGCTCCACGCGCGCCGTTTCCTGCCACAGCAGGGGCGTCCCACGGGACGCATTCGGCTCTATGGATAGCGAGATCCCAGCTGAGAAATTTGGGAAATGTCAGTGCGAGACACACCGTGCCGACAGCATCCTGTACCAGATCCTTAAGAAAGAGCACGGGGGTGAGACCAAGTGGCACCAGCAGTATCACGGTCCCTACCGCTCCACGGGAAGCCGAGGCTGCTCTTGTGTGGACAGGAGAAGAGTTGTCCTGAAAACACCAGAAGCCACGTGCAGAAGAGCTTCCGAAGTGCTCTCAAAGACTTTAACTTTTATTAGAAACCTGCCTTCTTTTTATCACATGCCTTGGGAGGATCAGGTTGTCCTCATACAGCAGAACTGGGCCCCTCTTTTTGTCCTAGGCCTAGCACAAGAAGGGGTGGATTTTGACCTGAGAGAGATTTCAGCCCCTAGCTTATTGAAAAGAATCCTCCTCAATCAGTCTTTGACAGCTAGCAATGAACTGGGCAGCTCGGCACTGGGAGCATCTTTAGCAGAAGTTCGGAAGTTGAAGAATTTATTGTGGAAATTCTGGGACCTGGACATAAGTGCAAAAGAGTATGCCTATCTTAAAGGAATTATTCTTTTCAATCCTGGTAAGTCCTCCTGGAAATTACACAGATGATTATGTGCCTAGAAGGACATTTTGGCATTTTCATTTACATATAGACAAATGCTTAGTTTTACTCTTTTCTATGAATATAGCTAAATGTTCTCAAAAATCTATATTCCACAATTTAATGATTTTCTGCCTGAAGGCGTTTATTTCCGTTCCTTGGATGTGTGCAGTAGGTCACCCAATGTAAGCCAAAACTGCTTCTATTAGACAAATTTTAAGTCATAAAGCATTAACTGTGTCACTTCCAACTGATTTCCAGTTCAAAGGTAATAGAGCAGCCTCACCCATAGTACAGCAAAGGAGAGATGGTACGTGATGGGAGTATTAGAAGTATTTTAACAAAGAATTCCTCTGTAGCAAGAACACTGGAGAAGATAAAATAATCTGTATCCTCTGATTTTCATCAATGAGGCAAAAGGATATTGCGTTGAGGTCACACAGCTTTTATTTATTCATTTATTTATTTATTTATAGAATCATAGAATCCTAGAATGGTTTGGGTTGGAAGGGACCTTAAAGATCATTTAGTTCCAACTCCCCTGCTACGGGCAGGGACACCCTCCACTAGACCAGGTTGCCCAAAGCCTCATCCAACCTGGCCTTGAACACTTCCAGGGATGGGGCCTCCACAACCTCTTTGGGCAACCTGTTCCAGTGCCTCACCACTCTAACAGTAAAGAATTTCTTTCTGACATCTAATCTAAATCGACCCTCCTTCAGCTTAAACCCATTACCCCTTGTCCTGTCACTACATGCCCTTGTAAACAGTCCCTCTCCAGCTTTCCTGTAGGCCCCTTCAGGTACTGGTAAGCCACAATTAGATCTCCCCGGAGCCTTCTCTTCTCCAGGCTGAACAATCCCAGCTCTCTCAGCCTGTCCTTATTCTTTAGTATCTGTACGTTCAAGGCCCGGGACAACAGTCACGGAGCAAACTCAGACTAGTGATTGTATCCTCTCACTTCTGGTGCCCGGTTCAGCCTCTTTAGGAAGGAAGGTTGCCTAGGTCAGCACCACAGAGTGTGTGAGTCATTAAAAGCTGAGCTCTAAGTCCACTAATGTAAATGGAAAGACTTATGGACTCCAGGCTGCTCTGGCTCAGATCCCCGACTCCTTCCCCAGCAATCACTGCTGTTGGCTGCACTGTCAGCAGTGTGCTATACTTGGGACTGCACCAAAAGGATACTTGAACGCTTCAGTTATTCCATGATATTTTTTGTGGTGAATGGTTTATAGGCTGCTCAAAGGCTGTAGTGACTTTATATCTGTTTCCAATAGGATTCAAATTCTGATTTTTGAGATGTAATGTCATCCAGATGTTTGGTATTGTCTTGTGTATCTATGCTGCAGCATCAAACCAGTGGAGTTGGTTTCAGTGCAAGTTATTTTCTTAATTTTTCACAATAAAATCAGGCTGAAAGACACCACCAGTTATATCCAGGGTGATGATAAGAGGAGAAATCCCCCATCTGCAGCAACTTACACAGTTTAACTATCAGGTATTTTTATTATCTCCATGGATAAATGTGATTTTGACTTAATAAAGGAGAAAACAGTGTTATGTTCTGGATTTGTGCTAACTCCTGCTGCTTCCCTGGGGCGCCATATGAGAGTCCCAGCAGGCCTTGATGCTGTCTCCAGACACCATCCATAGCTTCAGGGAGACTCCCCAGTCCTTAGGTGCGATGACCCTACTCTCTGGAGGCACCTTTCTCTGCGGGCCGCAGAAGGCAGCTGGGAGGACCTCAGTTAAGTCTGGATTGATTCCAGATCAAAGAGTCACAGGCTAACTCTGGGTTGAAACAGGTACTCAAGGATTATACACAGCCCAAACCACCCTTTCTCTACCTGTTTTGCTGCAAAAAAATTTGTACAACTGTCAATTCACAATTATTATTTTTAATAGTTTTTGCACACTTTCCACCAAACTCAGAAAATGTTTTCTACATACATGCAGCACAATTTCAGCTGCCCTCTTAGTTTTAGCTTGATGTTTGGCCAAATCCCAATATAGACCTCAGTTCAAAGTGGATTTCAGGCAGTCACCGGCAGCAACAATGCTAAACCCTCTCCTGGATCATGGAGTACCTCACGTGGGCTCCTACCCTGTACCTTTTATTCCTGCTAGGACCACCAAAACTGGCTGAGGCAAAGGGGAAGGACCAGGCACGGAGCAGTCCAGAGCTGGGTTATGAGTTGGAGTTCAACAGCACTGGCCACAGCAGCACAGCTAGGCCAGTGCTTGGAGAAGCAGCGTGACAAACAAATATGGCAGAGCTTTGCTTGTGGCCTAAGTGATCTCTTGTGGCATAGAGATTGTGCTTACTATCATAAAAAAATCCATTTGGGGACAGGGTGGCAGGCAGCATGGGGTGTAGATCCTCCCACTAAAGCACAATTTGTGCAGTACTTCTGTGCGGGAGGCTCTGGCTGGGTTACTGATTGACCATGTCTGGGCCAGCAAGAACCTGTGAAGGAGAAAGCGTGCGCCCAACCCCTGAGGGCAAACAGGCAGCCCTGCACCAACAGAATCCAGGCTCTCCAGAACATGTTGCCATCCCTGCTCTTTGCAGGGGTGCTGTGGCTGGGTGACTTTGGAGAGGTCAAAGTGTATATGGGCGAAGGGTCTGGCTGCAAGGCCTTCTCCAGGACTCAGGCAATAAGTCAAAGGAAGGAGCGGGTAGGACTTTCCCAGAGTGTGGTGAAGCTGCTCTTGCTGCTTTTGACAATTGTCTGAAAAGCAATGGGAACTGCGCAGTGAAGAGATGGGAACTGTGAAAAACAGTGCTGTTATTGTATCAGTGCCATATATATATATATTTATGGATAAATAAATATATATATATATAAAAAACTCCACCAAGGCTGTGACAGGACTTCTGTTAAAAAAGATGCTCTTAAAAGAGGTTTACAGTTCAGCTGGAAATGTGTTTGACTGAATATTATTACAACAGATCTCAGAACAAGAAGTTTCTCATTATTTGTAAATTAAAACCAGTGTTTGATTACATATAAAAGAAGACCAAATGGGGAAATCAAGCAAATTTGAAGGGCTTCCTTTCCATGAAAAAGCTAACACTTGGAACCATCCTCACAGATTGCAGCTGGTGGTAATCCTGGGGGAGGAGAAGACTTTGCCAAACCCTTCATTTCTAGCTAGCCTGGTTGCAGGCTTTACTGAGGCTTCTTCTCCTCTGGCAGTGATATCTAGGGAGAAGAGAGCTGCTGAAGACTGTCAAAGGGCAGTCAGCCACAGACTGAAAAAAACCCAACCAGGTTGGTTTTGCCTTAGTACAGAGCACTAGGTTAGAAGGCAGAACCTCCCACACTTAAACAAATGATCCTGCATGAAACACTCCTCAGTCTAAGCTCTTCAGATCCCATCCCAGGGAGGTGTGGAGTCAGTCACTGTAAAAGATGCTAAACAGGCCTGGAGTCTGTGTTGGGAGATAGGTTAAAATAAGATGTGGGAGGCAGGAGAGGCAGAAGTCAAAACTTAGGGATTCATGCTACCCCTGTCCAGGCTGCAGCAATTCTAGGAAAGAAGAGATGGTGTTATCTTCAGGTGGTGAGGACAGGAGGCAACAGGTTGCTGAGAGCCACATGACAAAGCAAGGTTCCTTTGAACTGATCCCTGACATACACAGAGACCCTCAATGAGCCAGCAGGTTTGAAGTCACATGCTATGGGAGATATGTCATTGAGGGTCAAGACCATGGCTCCATAAGGCAGAGACCTCTCCCTCTTCAGAAATGGCTGAGGAAAAGGCGTAGAAAACCAGGAAATACAATTACCTATGCTACTCTTGTGGGTCATGATACATCTCACAGGGAACCTTTATACTCTTTTTAGACTGTAAATGAAGATATCTAGATAGCGTGGTCAACCATAGTGCCCCAGCTTAGTCTAGCAAGCAGAGGCAACAGGTGGAGGGAGATGGAGCTGGGTAGACTGGAAACCTATGTCTTCACACTGCCAGCCTGCTCGCTGCTCCAAGGCACTGCCTCCATCTTCCTGATGTTACCTACCTATTTTAGATCAGAGCTGGAACGTTTCCACCTACTCAGACTACAGCCTCAGCACCACTTGGTGGGTAGACAACACTATAAAGCTTCTTCTCCATCTGTACTGAGTCAAAGTTACCTCCTGTTACCATTTCAAAGCTGGATTTAATGTAACAGACTAGATTCCAATGTGCTTACAATTCTCCTCAATGTTCCTTCAAACTATTGAACTATGCATATCTTCTTTTTCAAAAAGGTATGTTTACAAAGTTTTTATTGTTTTCTAGAGAAAGTTGTACTATAAGCTAAAAAGCCAGACACTCATCATTATGAGGGGCACGGAATGAAAGTGTTTACTCAAGATTTATTATTTTACTTTTTGTTTTGACAGGATGCCATGTCTTAAAATGTCTCTCCTATGTACAAACACTGCAGCAGGAAGCTCAGCAAGCCTTGATGGACTTTATCGCAATGATGTTCAATAGAAACCTAGGCAGGTTTGCTTGGATTCTTCAGCTAATTGCCTCTCTTCAAGACATTGATGCAGATGCTATTGAAGAACTCTTCTTCAGGCCTGTCCTAGGAGAGGCCACCCTAAATGTATTACATCCAGAAACCCTATATATCAAGCCACACTTGCTTTGAAAACAGATGACATCTGTGCTCTCAAATACCTGTTTTTGAAGAGATGAGAACATTTAATGAGCTAAACACATTTCAAATAAATAATTGATGCATCTTTGTAAGCCATATATATTTTTTGTATGATGAAGTAATTTTATAACATTTTGGAATTGAAAGCAGAGATATCTAAGCATTTCATGATTCAGTGTGCTTTCAAAAATCTTTAGTCTAACATATTCAAAGACTGTCTAGGAGCACCAGCATACTTTCCAGTTGTGCTAGGTTCAACCGCATTACTTCTAGTGAGCACTTTATAGCTGTTGAAAACTATACTATATGCTTTTGGCTTTCAAGAAGTTTTTGCTTTCAGGAAAAGGGGCAGTGGTAAATTTTATTCAGTGCATCACCAACTGAAGATGAATAGATACATAAAAGGCTGATCAATGGCAAAATCAGTATAAATCCTTCCTTTTCCTGGGATGTCATTCCCTGATCCCAACCCCTTTTCTGTTCCACTGAGAACTCTAGTCCTTGGCTGTAATTGCTTGATAGAGCTCCTCCTTACTAGCTGCATTCTAGTAGGTTCCTTTTCTAAGTCTTGCAGTAAAATGTGGGCATTAAATCCCTCTCCCATTATTCACAAAGTCATTCCCTGACTAAGAAACTCAACAGTATGATTCAAAAATGTGTTGACTAGACAAAAGCCGTCATTCAGGATTGCTTCCAGGATGGGAATAACAAAGGCTGAAAGCTACTGTGTTATGCCATAAGCAGCAGAACTAATGTAGCCCAGTATCCTACTTATTTAAAACCTTTAGCCTTCCCCGCACCCTTTTATAATTACCCTCACTTCCCTCCAAACAGATGGCAGATGTTCCTTGGACAGCAGAAATGCTGAAATATGGTTTCCTACAGATGTGTACAATGTGTTCCTCCATCTCTCACTGCAAGAGTTCCACGTCTCCACCTCCAAGTGTGCTATGGCATGCCCTACAACATTTAGCTGTCTCCTATCTGTCTGGCTGGAGAAGAGGCAGCACGTGTTGGGATTGACGCCAAGCTATGTGTGTGCTGACTGGTCATCCGTCAGGATAAAAAAACCATTGGGCTTACACATTAGCTGCAGTAAGGGAAGCTATTTGTTTCTCTCTCCCGTCCCATTCCTTTCTCAATGGTTTCCATGAAACTTAGAGGAATTAATTTCTGAGTTTTTTTCAGCTGAGGGTCCAATCTAGCTTTCTTTGGCAAGGGGGCTCAAAAATCACCAAATAGGGACTGACAGGCAGGTAGACCGACAGGAGGACAAACAGTATGATAGCTTAATCCATTCTTAGAAAGTCAAGCTAAAATCGTAAGAAAAAACCCAACTCACATTGATATACATGCACACATCAACAAATATTTACAGAGATGGATGTTCGCAGGACTTTAAAAGAAAGTCGGTCAAGGAAAAAAGAAGTTTAAACAATAATAAGAGTTTACTACCTACCACTTCTGACTAAATACCACACATTTTTCCCTCACTTTGGTAACTGAGGAATGAATTGTAAAAATAAGGGGAAAAAAGCAAACCCCAAACAAGACAAAACAACTAAGCCCCTGGGTAGATCATGGAAGTAACAACCTCTACAGTAAACACAACTCACCTTCCTATGTTACAAGCTAACCAAACCTTTCAGAAATTAGGCTCTTTGGACTGATGTTTTCCATGGAAACCCCCCAGGCTACCAGTTTTCAGTAGTTTTTTGTTAAAATGTCTCAATAGTATTGCCACAGATCAAGTGGTGTGTGGTAACAGGATATTCCATGGTTAGTTGTTTGTGTTAGTGAATGGAGACATTAGTTCCAGAGGTTTGCTTTTTGTATGTCCTTTTTTAAGATTCACCCAAGCAGTATACATCCAAAAATTGTATTTGTACATTTGGTATCAACAATATCATATGGTAGTAGATGTACGAGTTTGTCTCTCTCAAACGCCTCCCAAGTCCTAATGGCTTCTACCTACTGGCTACTACAAATTCTCCCCTTGCCCAGGTGACAGAGCAGCGCAGGCCAGGGCTGCGGGAGTGGGACCCTGCTGGCCTTGCCCATGCAGCACCTTCTGCAATGAGAAGGGGATGAAGATCCCCGCTCTGATCTCGGTGCTCCCACTGCTGGTGTGAAGAGAGCAGAGAGGGGAAGAAACATCCTCAGCTCAGTGGGAATAGTGAGGAATTTTGGATAGAGGTAAAAAGTACAGGAAACATGTATAAGAGAAATAGTCATGGGTGGCTAGAGACAGGAGGAAAAAGGGAGAACAAAAAAAAAGCAGGAGGAGAGGACAGAAGCATCTTATTAATAGAGCTAATTTCTGTGTAGTGTCCAGCTTACCTTCATAAGCCAAAGGCCTGCTCAGTGACTCACCAACAACCTGAACCCAGGACAGGGTTCACGATTCAGTAGCTACTGAGAGCACATCAGACAGTCTCTGCTCACAGCTTTACTTATCAAAATCTACTTTGAGGTCTTTATCTTCAAGGTATACATTGGCTTCAATTCAACTTTCTTTGAATTGGAGGGCACAATGCCAACGAGTTGCCATGGCTTGGCTCACCTGGAAGACAATGCTGTATTTGCTGACTACCCTTTTAGCCTGACGGGTGTCTATGTAACCAGCTGTCTGAAAAGAATGCCTAGCGCTCCACAGTGAAGATCATGGTCAACGTCTTCAAGATGGCGTTACCTTCTACCACGAAGGTAAATACTAGGCTGCAAAGGGAAGTCCCACAAGATCTGATGCTCATGGACCTCACCTCATTGTGCTCTGAATACAAGATTCAGTCCTTCAACAGATCTTTAACAAAATACATCTTCTTTAGTATTTATGCAATTAAAAAACTCAACAATACTGAGCTAAAGCTGTATGTAACCAAACATTCCCCATCTCACAGATCTGATCACAGAGAGAGCATGAACGTTAATAATCATTTGCTTGATATCCAGTTCAAAGGGGATGAGATACTATTGTCTTGCTGAGGGCAGAGTAAGAATCTGTATCTATAGTAATTAAGCTGCATATGATGGTGTGGGCTGTGAAGGTACAAGAGGCAGGCAGGAACAGGAGAGGTGAGGGATCATGAGCAGAGACTGGGAGAAAAGCAGGAGCTCTCTCTGGAAGGAGGAAAGGCACCGCATAAGGCAGCCTTTAGAAGTCCATGGAAATAACACATTGGAATGGAGAAGCAGAGGCAGAAATGAACAGAAGGCAAGAGAAAGGTAAGGGAAAATTTCCTACACACAGTCTCCCCCCCCCCCCCCCAAAAAAAAAGAAAAAAAAAAGAAAAAGAGAAAAAAACAACGAGGGGAGAAAGGTTTGTCACCCCTTCCTTCAGGTTCTGGAATTGAAACCAGAAGCAGAAGCACTGGGTCTCCGGCTGTGAAATCCACCAGTAAATTATGTGTATCCACCCCCCTCTAGTGCCCAGGAGATGACAGTATTGCCACCACCTAGAGTATGAGCTTAGCTGATGAAGACCTGACAAATAAAGTACCTGGTGCTGGTCAGGAACCAGGCAGAGCTTTCATTCAGAGACAACTCTCCTTTCCCAGTTGCTGAATTTTTCAAAATACTGTATGACAATATTTTAAAATTGTTAGAAGAAACCTATATTTGCAAAATCAAGAATGAAAAAGTAAATTCAATTTGCGAAACCTTACTCCAGCCTCCTTCTGAATATTATCATAAGCTCTTTTAATGATCTGATTACAAACTCCTGTGGTTTCCCCTCAGGACTCCCTTCCTTACGTGGGGCAAGGAATGGCCTGTGCTGTGGGAATTTGTTACGACTGTGCAATGGAGGAGGCTGCTACCTGCTAAGGCTCAGCTGCTTTCGTTGCAGCACCAACATTGCAGAACCTGGATTAAAACGGGTCTGCAGTGACAGAAACAATGCTCTTCCAGTTAAATCGGATGAATGACACCTTACTGTCTGTGTGGCAACCACATAAACTCAAGTGGCATTATTCCAGGCACTCCAGAGTGGCATGTATCCCAGAATAAAGCTGCTACTAACAGTGTTAAACTGGAATAAAACTTTTTCTTTTTTTCATAGTGGCAAACACAGGGTCTGGGGAAGCATGGTTTGCAGAATTCAGTAGGCTCTCACAGCTGCAACCCAGGTCACAACAAACTGTGTCTCACACTTCCAAAATGATGTATAGTACTGTAAGCACTGAAAAAATCAGTTCCCAAAGTGCTTTGAATGGCTCTAATCTCACTGCTTTCATTCCTCCTTTGTCAAAAGACTTCATAATAAATTGCCTCTTTTTGTGACAGATCTCTGAAGACATTAATCAGTGTTTGTAAAGAGCTAAAAAATGCTATCATAGAATCATGGAATGGTTTGGGTTGGAAGGGACCTGAGCACCTTAGAAAATCCCACTGAAAATGAATAATTCTGTGTTCTGTGCTATATGCAGTAGCACACAATAAAATATTGCAGAGGCCTACACATTATAAGGAAAGGATAAAAAAAGATGCTGAAGAGTAGGAGCTAGTAAGCCGTGAGTGAGGCAGTGATCCTGTAGCAAAAATAACATGCCATTTGCTATGGTGGGATCCACCTTGCAAGTGAGTCACTTGCACTCTCTCTAGAGCAGAGACAGAGGAGCACGGTCCAAGGGAGATGCGTGTCCCTTAGACACCTCTCTTAGCTTTGGATGAATCACACTATGAAGTGCTTTACCTCTGCCTATTGATACAGCTAAGGAGCCTACCTGACCATTTGAGATTCATTGCCTAACTTTCAGATGGTAAAAGTGAGATTAATCCCACCTCTACAACATCTACAGACGCGGTGTGGATCCAGTTTGCACATGCAATATTAACTTTAATGTCTTCTAATATTAGTATGCTTGGCTTTGCAGTCCTGATCTTCTTTAAACAGCAGGTTTTAGACTTATGCTTCCAGCTAAACGTCTATTTCTAATAAACAACAGGTATCTGATATAGGCTTGGAAACAAAGATAGTTCAGTGATTTTATTCACTTGTCCAGAAAGGCCTAAGAAGACACACTATTCTCTGAGAAAACATTCATCTCTTTTAAGTAATACCAGATTTCAAAGCCACATGGGACATCATACTCATCTCTGTGTCCTTATCTATATCAATATTTCTACATTTTTTTTTCTGTGCAATGACTTCATTTATTATCTCTTTTGTAGAAACAAAGGTATTTCATTCAAAATCTAAAATTCCACTTTTGCTAGAAAGCACTTGCAAGGCACAATCTCAGTCTTAGATATAACTTTATTTGAAGTTGAGCCAACTATTGTAGGGTACAGATGTGTGAGAAACGCAGTGCTGTACTTCATATTAATATAGTCACACCAGGAAAGATATGCCGCTTATTTCCATCACATGTCCACTGATAAAAGCAACCTAACTCAAAAAAAAAACCAAAAACAAAAACCCCTGGAGAGAAGTTTCTATAATAAAGGTATAGGCTAAAGAAGCTCCAATTCTTTTAATGACAAAAAGGGATCTCACTGAAGCCAGTGGTACTAATTGCACAGAAATTCTCAATCTTTTCCAGTGGGGCCAGAAGAGGGGAGGGTGAGTCAGTAGCTCAGTTTTGCTTGGGCTTGTTATCAACTGTTGTCGTAGGTGAGGTTGTGATTTTGAAAGTACAAGTTGTCATTCTTCCTGTGCGCTCGCACTCCCTCTCCCTCTCCCTCTCTCTCTCTGCCTGGGGGGGGTAGCAGAAATGTTGCAAGATGAAGCACTCCACATCTCACCTAAGATAAGAACTTCTTAATCAAAGGAAGACATGGCCACAGCTATCTGCTAGCAGGTAATCTCAGGAGCCAAGAATGCAAAGCTTCAAGTAGCGTGGGAATGGTCCCATTTCAGCCGCAGCGGAAAGAGTGTGAGCGACACACACACACACTCACGCAAGCATAGATGTTTACTAGGAGGGCAAAATGGAAATTTAGTGTGGTCGAGACAGCAGTCAGGATGGCAGGAGAGGAATTTGCAAAATAAAGGTCTTGTTTATGTGCATGATCACGCAGTGAAGGATCTAATAATCTTTCCCCACCAGGATCTTATTAGCAATTAAAAATAATCTGTCATATGCCTATACTATACAAACATTTGCTTCCACATATACAAATATCAGTGCATTGGAACGTAACTTGATGCAGCAGACAGCTGTGGTCACTGCAGCATGAGCAGGGGGCTGTACTTTTGTTGAGGAGCAATGCAACTTCTGGGAACATGACGTGAAGTATGATGACAGACAAGGAAGGGATGCTCTAACTAGGAGGAACAGTGGCATCATCTCCACTGTGCTGTGTTCTCTAGGAACTCAGCACAACTGGGAGGGCAATCAAAGATGTAAGAGTAAGTTGTTGTTACTGGTGATGTCATACACAATTTTGGTGAATCAGACTTCAGTCTGCCATCACGCTGTCATACAGAAGTGACCAGAGAGATGTTGCACACGGCTCCTGAGTGTGCTGCTGTGGTACCCTGGATTAGTAGATGTTGCTACTACATTTCTTCTGGGATCTCAGCCCTGCTACGACAGCTTGTACAGTTCCTGCACCCCTCATCTGAGTATTCACACTCATCTGAGGCACTGAACATGTAAGCCATGCACAGCCCTCTGAGGGTGTATGGATAGGTGTGGACTCCCTCGCCCACACTCCAAGTTAGGCAAAAGCAAGCCAGTTCAGATCTGAAAGTCATGTATTTGCACAGATTTAACAACTTGGGCACAGCCCTGGGCCACTCCAGCTACACAGATTCCAGAGGTGGGTGGCATCCAGTTGGCTTGGAAAGTGAGTGAAGCAAATGTGTGTCTGTCTGCACCTGTCCTGGTCAATATATATGAGTCAACAGCATCATTATTAGGAAAATAAGATTAGGGCAGGGACTAGGAAGGCCCTCCTATAACATCCAGTCTGGTCTCTCTCATCATGGATATCAATCTTCTATATGATTACATCCCCAAACTCAGCTCCACCTGAGGATAATCTAGGATGTGTTTGCACACTCTAGTCCTAATGGAACAGCACCCAGAGCCTCCTGATCTGATGGTTAGGAACTTTCTAATCCCAATTCTAGATTATTAATGACTAATACATGCACGTTCTGTTTTGTACTATTATTGTCATTCCATTCAAATAGCTTTTCTCACTCCAAGGTGTTCATCCAAGACATTTATAGACAACAGTTGTATACGCTATTGATCTGCCTCTGTCAGCCACTCCTGCCATCCCTCCTCTGATGGTTTTCCACTTCTAGTCCACATCTCATTCTCTTGTTTTTGTCTGATGGCTTAACATTATGTTCACTTGATTTGCTTTAGTCAGAGCATGAATCTCTCTGGCATAGAGTTGTATCTCAGATTTGCTCCCATCGGTCTCTCCTTCACCTGGAGGTCATTTTGCTTCCTGTTCAATGTCATAGTCTCATGCATGGCCTCATTGCTCTGTCTTAGGCTCCACCTCTTAGCTATCTCAATCATATCTTCCTCTCCTCTGTTGCAACTGGCTTCCCTAATTTTCTCTTTTGCCATTCCACCATCTGCCTGATTTTTCACATCCCTTTCCATTACTGCAAATTCATTTCTCAACTTATTTTTCTCTATCAGTTAGTCTTTTTTGTTTTTGTTTTGCAACTGCATCCTTCTTCCTCCTTAACCTTCAGGTTCTTTTCCTAGATCCCAGCCTTAAAGAAAGGATGAAAATCCTCAGACCTCCTCCTACAAATTGCTACACAAACCATCCTTGCTGTTGTTTGTTTTGGACAGGTAGAGCACTGCTTGCAAGAGTAGTTTTTCCTTTGGTCTTGTCTGTAACAGTCTTTCACAAGAAGGTGAATGTGTGCAGTCGTAGGCATTAGCTTTGACAGTACACATGAAACCATCAGTAGGTCTTGTACCACCTCCTGGCACATTTGAAGGAAAACAGCCCGAGGCATTAATCTACTGCAATGTAAATCATCCCACTATCTTGCAGACCTGAACAAAACCACTCCTGTTTTCTATCTCATCCTACTTCTTGTTATCATCTTCTCAGCATGCTAAGAAAAGTGTACTAAGAAAGCACACTTCTTTCCTTCCACTAATCTAATTTCTGGGTGATGTGACCTAGCAGAGAAGACAGAGCAAGATGGTATAGAGCATGAGTCTTCACAGAGTCATCATACGCCTAGGAAATACACTTTGTCCTGCTGCTCTCCTGAATTTTTCAACTTCTCCAGCTAACCTTCTTATACTGTCCTGCCTGAGATCCCCCTTTCAAAGGAAACTCTGTCATTCATTAATTTGAGTTAGTTCTGACCAAGGGTTTTCCTCCTATCTTATAGTGAAATGTTATCCCTTCTTTGCATTCTGAAATTTATTTCAGTTTACTGGGGGGCTCCTCAAAAAAAAGTCCTGGAAAGTACAGATTTACAGTTTATTACCTAGACAGTTTAAGAAAAACAAACTGATGTATCTCTGTAAAAGGAGATGAGGCAGAATAGCAATAAAAATTAATAATATTTTTTTTGGTGCTGAAGTAGATAATTTGTCATGTCCTTGTCTTTATTACATCCACCTCAGAAAGTAGATGGAAGACACAAAATCCTGCAAGGGGAGCTGAACTTTGTCCTCTTGGACACAGGTCAGGAGAAATCCAAAAAGTGTTTGTGACCACTCATGCAAACAACTATAACTTCTAAGGAGGATCCAGTGAGACTAAATCTTGTTTAGGTCCTTGCATTCTCAACATATGACAATATCTTAGAACACGCTTATTCTCTTCTGGGGCAGACTGGGACAACACTTTCACATCTGATTGTAAAACAATGGAAGGACCAAAGGCACAAATGGAAATTTTCAGGATTTGGGCCCAGCTGAGTAAGCAGCTCTTGACATTTCTGATACAACTGTGAAGAACATCATATGGAAAACAGTCTGATAACAGATGAACAGGCTTCTCTAGCTTCAGGCATATGGTAACCCACATGTGAATCATGCAGACCGAAAAGACCTTTCCTTTCTGGAGATCCAAATATTTCATACTACTTATCCGTGGTTTAAAAAACATAACGCACGATAAGTGATGAGCTTGATCTTTATGATTGTTCCTCCCTTTTCCACAAAGATAAGTAAATCACCTCTGCCCCACACCCAGTCAACAGCATTAACCAATGTACTGTTAGGCACCAAGCTAGTGAGAGCACAGCAGCAGCATCAGTAGTTACAAGCAGAGATCACTTCATGTGAAATCCAAGCCAGGGGTCACAGTGTGCTGTGGACTGCGGGGGCAAATTACCATGTGCACACAGCTTGCACTGCATGTTGTATTGCATGACACCTACCTGTTCCCAGCAGCCTGTCCTTCAGAGAGCCTGGACAGCCCCATTGAACACAACCCCCTCAGAGAAACACGCTTGCTTGGTGAATCCTGTTTTCCATCAAGTCTTTCACAGACAGCAATGGTTGGCTATCAAACGGGTCACAATGCACCAGAAAAAATATCACTCGTTTGGTTTCAGACAGGGCCCAAGTTCAGTCTGCCTACACAATGCATCGCCTTGTGCGGTGGGTTGACCCTGCCTAGGGGCCAGGTACCCACCAGAGCCGCTCTATCACTCCCTCTGTCACACTTAACTTATCACTCGCTCTATCACACTTAACTAGACAGGGGAGAAAAAGTACAACAAAAAGCTTGTGGGTCGAGATAAGGACAGGGAGAGATCACTCACTAATTACTGTCACGAGCAAAACAGACTGAACTCAGAGAGGGAATTCATCTAATTTATTACTAAGCAAAACAGAGTAGAGCAATGAGAAATAAAATCAAATCTTAAGACACCTCCCCCCACCCCTCCCATCTTCCCGGGCTCAACTTCACTCCCAGCTTCAACCTGTCCCCCTCAGCGGCACAGGGGGACGGGGAGTAGGGGTTACGGTCAGTTCATCTCACGGTGTTTCTGCCGCTTCTTCCTCCTCAGGGGGAGGACTCCTCTCATCGTTCCCCTGCTCCAACATGGAGTCCCTCTCACGGGAGACAGTCCTTCATGAACTTCTCCAACGTGAGTCTCTCCCACGGGCTGCAGTCCTTCACGAACTGCTCCAGCGTGGGCCTCTCCCACGGGGTGCAGACCTTCAGGAGCAAACTGCTCCAGCGTGGGGTCCCTCCCACAGGGTCACAAGTCCTGCCAGCAAACCTGCCCTGGCGTGGGCTCCCCTCTTCACGGGTCCACAGGTCCTGCCAGGAGCTTGCTCCAGCGTGGGCTTCCCAGAGGGCCACAGCCTCCTCAGGTGCCTCCACCTGCTCCGGCGTGGGGTCCTCCACGGGCTGCAGGTGGAATCTCTACACCCCTTCATCCTTCCTCCATGGGCTGCAGGGGGACAGCCTGCTTCACCATGGTCTTCACCACAGGCTGCAGGGGGATCTCTGCTCCGGTGCCTGGAGCTCCTCCTCCCCCTCCATCTGCACTGACCTTGGTGTCTGCAGAGTTTCTTACATCTTCTCACTCCTCTCTCCGGCTGCAAAAGCTCTCCCTCTCTAACTGTTTTTTTTCCTTCTTAAATATGTTATCACAGAGGTGCTGATTGGCTTTGCCTTGGTCAGCGGCGGGCCCGTCTTAGAGCCGGCTGGCATTGGCTCTATCAGACACAGGGGGAGCTTCTAGCAGCTTCTCACAGAAGCCACCCCTGTAGCCCCCCCCAGCTACCAAAACCTTGCCATGCAAACCCAACACACCTTGCCCATGATGTCCCTGGCTATGCTGCATCTTTTCTGGGATATCCATAACCTATGGAGTTGTAAGGTAGGAAAAGAGTAGTGATCTATGGATCGACTGCAAGACTAATCCATTTGGAGTACTAAGACTGCTGTCAGGTGCTGAGGCTGATGGTATGCTGAATTAGCTTCTGTCCTGTTTGACAGCTTTCTGAAATCCGTGAGTTTTTTGTGAAGGAAAAAAATGGCTGTTGAAGGTGACCCACCTTTTATGCCAAGAGCCATGGTGGCCATGGGACTGTGATGTGCACAGGCAGTAAGACTTCTATTTGGAAGGAATCTGATTATCTGCAATCCAAATTAATAGGATCTGTTGCTTAAGTCATCTTGTAGTACCACCATTATGATTGGGTTTGAGATTTTTAACTATTGAAGATTCCTGTTCAGATACAGTTTCCCACAGGATTGCCTATGTCTGAACTGGGCGGATAAAACACAGTGACTGAAACTCAGGGGCTGTGATGAAAAATACTGGATCAAAATCCAAGCAGACATGTATATCTCACAAATACTGAGATTACAGCTTGTGTGCTTACTGTCAGTGTTCTCAGGCAACGCTGGGGCTGAGCTGGGGGAACAAAGGTCCCCTTGCTTCCAGACGCGATTGCCTGGGACAAAAGAGACACACTGTAGGCGTTCTGTGAGTTGCTGCCACACATTTTTCTGTGAATAATGGATTTCAGTCTCTCTACTGTCACTCACTCAAGTCACGTTACAACTGCATTGAGCTGAATTTCTCTGCATATCAGACAAATCAGTAACAAATCAACAAAATGTCCCTCCTGTGCTTTTCCTCCTTTCAAGTGTTAGCTTAACAAATGGGTACGGCAAACTGCAGCTGTATCATATTTTCTGGAATTGTTACTTCTTTCTTTGGCATCAGTTTATTACATAAACATATGGAAAAATCTGCACCAGGACTTTCCAGTTAAGCACATGTGACAATATGTGTGGCGGAGTTCCTAAGAGCTCGAGGGAATAAGAATAAATCTTTTAGGGGCTACTCCTGCCAGGGACTTAATTCTATGTCTCTGGGAAAAGCTGAGCATAGGCATCCTTAACTCCAACAGTCACTGGTAGCGGAATTAACTTCCCGTACATCCATCATCGAGTGAGTTATCAAGCAGGCAAGTCTTGCTCTGTGATTCCTGCCACCTACCCTCTCACCCGTGACATCCACTGCAAGTCTAAAATCAGCAGCCATCTAGATTTAGAGAAACAAACGCTGCTGACAGTATACATTCACTATCCTTTTACATGCACCCACTTATCTGTCTGCCTGGGTATCTAAACCCCATCACTTCAATCTTCTTGTACCTATGCTCTGTAAAATGTCCTTATTTATAGCTGGACCCAGACAAAAGCCTAGCCCTTACAACCAGTTTAGAATCAAGACTCCCAAAAGAATAATAAAAAGTTTCTTGCCTCCCACTAATGCCTGCTGGAATTAGCCTGGCCTAGAGGCTACTTCCAACAGTCAGATTTCACCTGACCAGAAGCCAAAGTAGAGGTTAGAAGTAGAGATAGAACTGTGGTCAGATTTAATTTTTAGAGGACTCCCAGTAGGATGAATGCCTTGTTTTTTTCTCATTTGACAAAAGGATTGCACAGAAATGAAATCTGAAACAGTCTTGATGAAAGCAGTGAGCCCTGTTGGTAAGTCATTTAATAATTAACTAGACAAAGCTCTTGACAGTTCACAGTAGGAAATATTTCTGATTCAAAAAGGGTGGAGAAAACAATATGACAGATCTGTATTTCAACATATGTATGACATTTCATCAAGTAAATCTTTATTGTTCCCTGCCACCTAATGGTGTACATGAAAAATTACAAATCAGTAAGACAATTCTCAAGTTATGCTATTTCTAATAGACTTTGATATATTTATTTAAATATAAAGAAATATCAAGGTTATGGATGAAAATGTGAATTACTGTTACTGTTACTATTACTGGCTTTCAGTGAGAGCCAGGTTGCCTAATTTAGTCTGAATTCTGGGTGTTCGTGAAGCTGTATTTCTACATTAAATGCCTGTGCTGTCTATGGGTGCCTCTGAAAACCCACTACAAGATATTCAGTTCATCTAAATTAAACTTATGCAGAAGTTTGTCACATACCTACTTGAAACAATTCTTTATATTAAAAAAAAATAGAAAGAATCAGTGCATAGCATTGCCACAACCTAGCTGGGTTTTTGAATGATGCACAAAAATGTTGAACCAATCTTAGATTTTCCCAGAGCCATATGAACTGCATGAGTATTAAGCATTCCTACTTTGAGTGGTAACCAACAGAATTTGCAGGTACTCTGTGGTGATGAAAATCTTTAGACAAAAAAAAAGGTATAGAAAGATATACTTTTTTTATGTTAAAATTAAAAATGCACTTACACATTTTTTGCTGGGATGAAGAAAATGGATTGGGTGAAGGAAAAAAAATATACCACAACCAGCTACCTTATTTAAAGATGGCTACAGGCAGGTGAAAGCACTGGTGCAGACACCAGTCCCACACCGACTGTAGCATTAGAATGTGAATACGAACCAATACTCAAAACCTTTGTAAATCAGCCTAGGAAAAAATACGTAGAACATTCTCTAACTGCAAAGATGGTTGAACTAAAAGGGAGAAGTACATAGAAGGAAAAAAATATGCCATTTGGATTAAATTTAGGAGAACTGACAGCTGAGTATGGGGTTTTGCTTTTATAAAAATAGTAGCATAGGTGTCCCTAGAGTATGATCTATTTTGGGGTAGCTTTGATTATTCACACCCTGAATACAGTTTTTTCCAGTCTTCTCATGTTTGAGAGCAATGAAATGTGGGCCTGGATACTGCACTCACTTGTGCAATATTGCCTCTCTGGCTACTGATACTAGTTCAACAAATGGGCAAGTGATGCATAGAAATTGATGTCTCCATACTTGAAGTCTAAATGTTACAATTGTATGGCAGCAGTATGACTTGTTCACTTGCTGGTAGAGTACAAATTCTTTATGTTTAATTTACAGAAATTACTATTAACATTATGGGGTGAGATTTACTATTTTTGTAACTGATCACAGCTCCCACTCTGATCAGCAGCGCAAAGTCAGCCTGTGGCAAGGCAAACGAAATCTCCAAAACTTATTTAAACCTGTGGAACATGTTGCTCGGTACACAGTTATCTCTAGAGCAGTACCTGCCAGCGGCAGGCAGAACACTGCGGAAACCTGTAGGGAACTCACGTGATCCAAAGGTGACTTCTTTAGATCACTTGACTGTTATTTAAAGCCAACTAAACTGAATAAACCCACATCTGACAACAGATAATTCATGGACAGTGGACTTTCCTTTCTATCTCCTTTTGTAATGCACTTCTACCTGTGCACATGGTAAAGTTTACAGTTTATTATTATTTAAATCAGAGCTAATGCTATCGGTTTGAATAAAATAAGCAGATAGTCCTCTAATTAAAAAAATAGCAGAAAAAATACAGGATTATGCTTCAGAGTTACCTATAGAGGACAAAATGCAACATCCACTGAACATGACTATGCTATAAGCAGGCATCAAAACTGACCAGTATATTGTAGCATCTTATCAAAATATCAGACAGGCATTCCAGCATGTTTTATATATGATCTGCTGGACAGATATATTTTACCCCAAGAATCCTGAATACAGAACTTTTGTGTATTTGCTCTTTGAACACTGTTTGTAATGGCTGTTGTATATATATGAAGAATCCATCTCTCCACTCGTTTCTGAATCTGATTGATTGAGATTTTTTGGCATACTTTCCTGATCAGTCAAATAGCAATTCTTGCTTATTAGTGAACAATAACTGGTATTTTAGAACTGGAAGGTATTAATATGTTTATTTCAATATGACCTCACCCAGTAGTTTTGGCATCAAGATCATAACTTTTGTTTGAGGTATAGTACATCTTCTACAAAGAAATCTAGTTATTATTTGAAGAATGGAAGTGATGAGAATGTTCTCAGGCAAATTGTTCCTACATTTAATTACCCTCAAGATGAAAATGTGGTCCTTATTCCTTGTACAAATTGGATTTCATTATGAATTTTTTTTGCATTAGAATTATGAGCTGTCAGCTATTAGAAATCATTTCCCTGTACAGGTATTTCTAGATTAAGTCACAGTAGAAAATAGAGTTAAATACGCTCTGTGGATTCAAAGCAATTAAAATTGATTGAATTCAACAGAGGATAGTGGGATTCTCTTCCCATAATTATGAAACACTGAAATGTCTTATAAAAAAAGCTGAATAATGTCTCTGCGGATAGATACTGCTGTTTCTAGCATTGCTTCACTTAATGTTAGGAATTACTCATATAATTTAAAAATAGGATTGTCTTCAACTTGAGCGTGATCATTCTGGTGAAGTGTTTAAAAATCTAAAAAGCAACTGGGGATGAAAGCCACAGTTACTATTCTAGACTGAGTGGGAACCACTGTCTTAACACAGAGGTGGGTGATATGGCAGAAGTAACCAGATGATTTCTGACCCTATGTGCAAATCAGTACAAAACTACTCCATTAAAGTTTCTTTTCCTTTTTTTGCCTGCTCTCTGCCTGACTACAGCTTGGCTGGCTCCAGATGCAGTGATCCTGGTCTGCTTTTTGTCAAAGTCTAAAATTATGATTTCTCTGCTAAACCACAAAATAGTCCCTGGCATTTATACTACCTAAGATGAAACCATTCACTTCTAAGTCCCTTCGCTCAAAACCACTGCTGCTCCACTCTTGTTCAGTTTGTCTTACTTGTTCTTAGGGGTAAGACTACCCTTTATGTTCACACATCTAATCTGTACAGGACTGATAATAAAAACAGTCAGGCCAAAAGCTACATCTTCTCCTTTCCACAGTGCATTTTAGAAAACAGTTCCTCAGTTATACGTACCCAAAAAAGAGATGACTGTCCCTAACCAGCAAAATAACCCATTTGTGCGAGTGATAACACAGTGATGGGGACAAAACAGCTCCAAAGTACCAATAAATTATAGAAAAAGAAGGATGAAGCAGCTCATATTAGGGTAGGAGGAAGACAGAAGACAGCAAAGGAAGCAAGAAAACAGCTGTAGGGCCAAGACATAGTATTAGCGTGACAAGAGTGCTTACTAGCAGCTCGTATAAGAGGGGTGAATCAGCTAATCGACTGTTGGGGTGGAGAACATGCCACAAAATTCCTTCAATGAACCACAGAGCAGTGAGGAAAACTTACAGCAACATTACAGCATGACAGACAGAATTGACAAGAAAACAACAGTGAAACTACACTCAAAGGAATGCAACAGAAATCACCTGGATGCCTCATCATCTGCAGAGATGTAATTTAAATAAAGCAACACCTACTGGGAAACGTGACAAGCTCAGGAGGAGTCTAAGTTTCAGCTGCAAGCTAAGTCCAAATTCTGAGAGATTTTGGAGTAGAATAGCAGACATGGAGCCATATGCTCATGTCAGAGTCCAATACTTGCAATTTGCTCACAATTAGATCCATGTCAGTCAGAGGTAACAACGTGGACTTCAAAGGAGTTACATCTGACTAATGCTGGCATAAACATGGGCATAATCTGGTCCATGTCAGTAGGGTCTGCAGTCATCATCAGATCCTCATTAATTGCTCTGCATAATTATTCAGGAATAATATTAATGACTGCCAGAGTTTTTTAATGGTTGCCAACAACAGTAAGGAGGCACATAATGACTATACACACAGATGGGGAATTTAGTTGATTTCAGCTCTTAAAAGTCTGATGTATAGATTTAACAGAAGTGGCCCTAAGTGACTGAACAACTTCCAAATGAGAAAGCTGTCTTCAAAATGTAATTGAAGTTGCTGGAATACCATAACATATACCAGAAACAACATGGATATAATTACTACCCTATCAGAGCTGGAAGTACATGAATGCCAGGACTCATCTCTGCTAACATATTGGTCAGCCAAAGTACACTTGGATAAACCTCTTTGATTGCCCATTTCCCTTTTTAGTACCAACGCAAATTCCTGAGGCCATGTAGGCAAACTACCTTTTGTACTCAAAAGGCAATAATAATTGAGGTGGTAAGCCTCATCTCCAGACACTTTTTTCTCTTTCACCTAGGTCTGAATAGCAGGTCAACAGGTCTTACTGAATGAAGGTATTTCTTCTTTCCACCCTTCCATCATAAATGCCATAACTTCCTCTGTCAAATACCGGGCTGCATGACCATTCTTTTCCTTTTCAAGTTCCACGTATTGCCAGATGTAGAAGACAACAGTCACTGAACTAAGACAGCAAGGGGTATCCTGCCTGTGTTGAAAACTGAAGCATCTCCTGGAATATCTAACCAAGTTTATTGCCACATTTCATAAATAATACAGCATTACAAATACTAACTGTACATAAACCCAATACATGTCTGTGTTGGGTTTGCGTGGCAGGGTTTTGGTAGCGGGGGGGCTACAGGGGTGGCTTCTGTGAGAAGCTGCTAGAAGCTCCCCCTGTGTCTGATAGAGCCAATGCCAGCCGGCTCTAAGACGGGCCCGCCGCTGGCCAAGGCCAAGACAATCAGCGCCTCTGTGATAACGTGTTTAAGAAGGAGAAAAACACTTAGAGAGAGAGAGCTTTTGCAGCCGGAGAGAGGAGTGAGAAGATGTAAGAAACTCTGCAGACACCAAGGTCAGTGCAGATGGAGGGGCAGGAGGAGCTCCAGGCGCCGGAGCAGAGATCCCCCTGCAGCCCGTGGTGAAGGCCATGGTGAAGCAGGCTGTCCCCCTGCAGCCCATGGAGGAAGGATGAGGGGGTGTAGAGATTCCACCTGCAGCCCGTGGAGGACCCCACGCCGGAGCAGGTGGAGGCACCTGAAGGAGGCTGCGGCCCGTGGGAAGCCCACGCTGGAGCAAGTTCCAGGCCGGACCTGTGGACCCGTGAAGAGGGGAGCCCATGCCAGGGCAGGTTTGCTGGCAGGACTTGTGACCCCGTGGGGGACCCCACGCTGGAGCAGTTTGCTCCTGAAGGTCTGCACCCCGTGAGAGGGACTCCATGCTGGAGCAGGGGAACGATGAGAGGAGTCCTCCCCCTGAGGAGGAAGAAGCGGCAGAAACACCGTGAGATGAACTGACCGTAACCCCCATTCCCTGTCCCCCTGTGCCACTGAAGGGGGGAAGGTTGAAGCCGGAAGTGAAGTTGAGCCCGGGAAGATGGGAGGGGTGGGGGGAAGTGTTTTAAGAGTTGATTTTATTTTCTCATTCCTCTACTCTGTTTTGCCTAGTAATAAATTAGATGAATTCCCTCTCTAAGTTTGGTCTGTTTTGCTCGTGACGATAATTAGTGAGTGATCTCTCCCTGTCCTTATCTCGACCTACAAGCATTTCGTTATGCCTTTTCTCCCCTGTTTAGTGAATGAGGGGAGTGAGAGAGCGGCTCTGGTGGGCACCTGGCCTCCAGCCAGGCTCAACCCACCACAGTTATTTTGGCCCCGAACAGGGACAGGAGAAAATCGAGATAAGGACAGTAATTGGAAGAGGTAACGAGCAAAACATTGACTGAACGTAGATTGAGAGTGAAATAGCGGTGAAGGGACGAGAGGTGGATTCTGTGTGTATTGTCTACTCTTGTTTAGTGTTGTGATAGTGTTGCTTTGATTCTGGTGGGGGGAATTCTTTTTCTTTTTCCTTGTTGATGTGATTAGTGTGTGTGTAGTTTTTCTGTTGAATATGTTTTAATAATTCTTAAATATGTGATTCACAGAGGCGAGGGGTGGAATGTGTTGGGTTTGCGTGGCAGTTTTGGTAGCGGGGGGGCTACAGGGGTGGCTTCTGTGAGAAGCTGCTAGAAGCTCCCCCTGTGTCTGACAGAGCCAATGCCAGCCAGCTCTAAGACGGGCCCGCCGCTGGCCAAGGCCAAGCCAATCAGCGCCTCTGTGATAACATATTTAAGAAGTAGAAAAACACTTAGAGAGAGAGAGCTTTTGCAGCCGGAGAGAGGAGTGATAAGATGTAAGAAACTCTGCAGACACCAAGGTCAGTGCAGATGGAGGGGGAGGAGGAGCTCCAGGCGCCGGAGCAGAGATCCCCCTGCAGCCCGTGGTGAAGGCCATGGTGAAGCAGGCTGTCCCCCTGCAGCCCATGGAGGAAGGATGAGGGGGTGTAGAGATTCCACCTGCAGCCCCTGGAGGACCCCACGCCGGAGCAGGTGGAGGCACCCGAAGGAGGCTGCGGCCCATGGGAAGCCCACGCTGGAGCAAGTTCCAGGCCGGACTGGTGGACCCGTGAAGAGGGGAGCCCACGCCAGGGCAGGTTTGCTGGCAGGACTTGTGGCCCCGTGGGGGACCCCACGCTGGAGCAGTTTGCTCCTGAAGGTCTGCACCCCGTGAGAGGGACTCCATGCTGGAGCAGGGGAACGATGAGAGGAGTCCTCCCCCTGAGGAGGAAGAAGCGGCAGAAACACCGTGAGATGAACTGACCGTAACCCCCATTCCCTGTCCCCCTGTGCCGCTGAAGGGGGGAAGGTTGAAGCCAGAAGTGAAGTTGAGCCCGGGAAGATGGGAGGGGTGGGGGGAAGTGTTTTAAGAGTTGATTTTATTTTCTCATTCCTCTACTCTGTTTTGCCTAGTAATAAATTAGATGAATTCCCTCTCTAAGTTTGGTCTGTTTTGCTCGTGACGATAATTAGTGAGTGATCTCTCCCTGTCCTTATCTCGACCTACAAGCATTTCGTTATGCCTTTTCTCCCCTGTTTAGTGAATGAGGGGAGTGAGAGAGAGGCTCTGGTGGGCACCTGGCCTCCAGCCAGGGTCAACCCACCACAATGTCATAGTTTATACTTTGGGTTTAGCAATCCACAAGTCTGACAACTGACATATTAATAATAGATGACAGACTTAAGTAAAGTAATACCTTGCTATACTATCTGTTCTCCATTTGTAAGTTTTGCAGATTGGACCACAATGATGTGTAATATAGCTAAATTCCTCCTACTCAAATACATTGCTTACTGAAAGAAATACAATTATTTGAATAATGAACTTGGATATTTGTAATCTCTTACACTATTAGTCATACAAATAAATGGTTATATATCATTCGGTGGTTATAATGTTTGCTACATACTAAACTTTTCCAAATATTTACATTTTGCCTTCTGGTGGAGTTGGAAGCAATCTTAGCATTTGACATTTATATTCCTCTTTCATTGGAGAGATTGCTTTTCTATTGTTTATTAAAATTCTTGCCCTCTTTAGAGACTGATCAATATTTTGCTTTCATGGGATATACTGGGATATGTTAGAAGAACTTGTTTGATCCCATGATCTCAAGTGCTTTGTCAGCAGTCTCTAAGGATAAAAGGCATGTTAAAAAGCAAGCAACTGGTCTCCCCAATTAGCAGTAGCATTAAGCCTTTTATCTTGCATAAATCCCAATGATTAAGAAATTCAAAATCAACATGAAATAATATTTTTTCACACAACACATAATTAAACAATGGTCTTCACTGAAATGGTCCTGTGGTCATTAGCAGGGATATTCAGTAATGGCTTGGAACTCAGATAGAAAAAAAGAGTATCTAATCATAATAGTGATACATTTTTTTCATATTAGATGTGTAATCTCATACTCATCTTTAAAACAAGGCCCTATTCAGAAGGGGTTACACATGAGCCCTCTTATTTGAAGGGGAGGTGAATGGAGTTATATCCAGTTGGCGACCGGTCACAAGTGGTGTTCTTCAGGGCTCAGTATTGAGGCCAGGTCTCCTGAATATCTTTATCAGTGATCTGGACAAGGGGATAGAGCATATCCTCAGGAATTTTGCAGAGGACACCAAGTTGGCTGGGAATGTTAATCTGCTTGAGGGAAGGAAGGCTCTACAGAGGGATCTGGACAGGCTGGATCGATGGGCCAAGGCCAACTGTATGAGGTACAACAAGGCCAAGTGCCGGGTCCTGCACTTGGGTCACAACAACCCCATGCAACGCTACTGGCTTGGGGAAGAGTGGCTGGAAAGCTGCTTGGCAGAAAAGGACCTGGGGGTGCTGGTTGACAGCCGGCTGAACATGAGTCAGCAGTGTGCCAAGGTGGCCAAGAAGGCCAACAGCATCCTGGCTTGTATCAGGAATAGTGTGGCCAGCAGCAGTAGGGATGCGATTGTGCCCCTGTACTTGGCACTGGTGAGGCCGCACCTTGAGTACTATGTTCAGTTTTGGGCCCCTCACTACAAGAAAGACATCGAGGTGCTGGAGCATGTCCAAAGAACAATGAAACTGGTGAAGGGTCTGGAGCACAAGTCCTCTGAGGAGCGGCTGAGGGACCTGAGGTTGTTTAGACTGGAGAAAAGGAGGCTGAGGGGAGACCTTATTGCTCTCTACAACCACCTGAAAGGAGGTTGTAGGGAGGTGGGTGTTGGTCTCTTCTCCCAAGTAACAAGCAATAGGACAAAAGGAAATGGCCTCAAGTTGCACAAGGGGAGGTTTAGATTGCATATTAGGAAAAATTTCTTCACTGAAAGGGTTGTCAAGCACTGGAACAGGCTTCCCAGGGAAGTGGTTGAGTCACCATCCCTGGAATTATTTAAAAGACGTGTAGATGCGGTGCTTAGGGACATGGTTTAGTGGTAGACTTGGCAGTGCTAGGTTAATGATTGGACTCCATGATCTTAAAGGTCTTTTTCAACCAAAATGATTCCATATATACATCATTCTCGTTTTTAGTATTTTTCTCTGAGTCAAGGTTTTGGAGTTAGAGCTGTCGGACAGAGTAAAAATGCTATCCAGTATGGTCAGTCTTATAGATAAGATCAACACAGACAAGGAGAAAGAACTCAAAGGGGCTTGTCACGTGTGGGAGTCTGCATGAAAGGGGTTTATGGAGGAGCGTGTGTATGGACAAACATGAAGCAACAATATGGAGGAAGAAAGGCTGCAACAGTAGAGCGTGAAGTTTCACCTGGGTGATCAGAGCATCTGGAAAAAGAATGAGGTGGCCACTCTGGTAAAAGCATTAGAAAGAATATTTTCTAAAACCTGACAAGGAAAAGAGGTACATATGAAAGACAGCAATTTCAACTGAAAAAAAAATGATGAAGGTATGAGCAGGAATGTTTGGAAAAAAAGACCTTGGACAAGAAGAATTAAGACAGACTCAGAGAGAGATTGGATGTGCAGTTGAGAGGGGGTTTGAGAAACAGAGGGAACAGGTAATATCTACAGGTCTATTAATTCTTCTTATCTTTCCAGGCCACCCGCAGGGGTAGAATTTGAGGATTTCAGACATTCGTTCAATTTTTCTCAATGCTGAGATAGCAACAGGAAAATCCCAGTGGAAGAAGAGAACAACATTTAAGCAGAAAGGCAAAGACTTTTGTTTCAGCCATAGCTGTTGACAGAACCAAACCAAGGAGAGGCGAGGCCCCGTTCGGCGCTCCCCGATGTGCCCAGCACACCGTTATCAGCAGCGCGGAGGAGAGGGAGAAGCACCCGCTAACCCGGCCCAGGCACACAGCCCCACCGCTGCCCTGACAGAACCGCCGCCCGCCCAGCAGCAGGCCCTAACGCACGCGCACGCGCACCCGCCGCGCCCACCCTGAGGGCGTGCATTCACTCCTTCTCGTGCCACCCCCACGTGCCGAGCACATAACCTGACCCCGTCCACCGGCCCCGCTCCCCAATAACGTGCTTTAGGCGCACGCGCAGTAAGCCCTCCCTCTCCCCTCCCTCCCCTCCACCCACCGCAGAACAGCTTCTGATTGGCCCGTCCTCCACCCGCTGCTGGCCACTCAGGAAGCCCGCCCAGGACCCCGCCTCTTTAGAACGCACGCGGCGGCCGCGGCAGCCCCTGACAGCGGCGGCGATGGCGGCGGCGGGGCTGGCGCTGCGCGGGGCGCTCGCCTCTGGGGCCGCGGTGGCGGTGCGCCGCCGCGGCGGGCTCTGGAGCTGCCTGTCCCCGCTGCCGGCCGCGCCACGCCGGTCCGCGGCGCACTTCGCTTTCCAGCCGGACCCGGCGCCCAGCGCGTACGGTGAGAGCGGGGCCGGGCCGGGGTCCACCCCGCGGGCCGGGCTCATCCTCGCTCTGCTGCCGGGTCCGCGCCGCCGCCTTCTCGGGGAAGGGCTCCGCCTGCCAGGGGTGGGGCGGTGGGAGGGAGAAGGGTGTGCGCTTCCCGCCTCCGCCCCCTCGGGTCGCCCTGCCCCCGGGCGGCAGAGGCCTCCGCTTCGGTGCGTTTTCCCCGCTATGTCCGCGGCGCTTCCACCCGCGGGTTTTCTGCGACAAACTTGGGCTGTGGGTGGGAGGGTCCCCGTGGGCCGCTGGCGGGGACGGTGGTGCTTCAGGCTTCTTCGGCACCTCACTGTTACTCCTGGAGCGGGTGTTTGTTGAGGTGTTTGTGGGCAGTCGGCGCAGTAGTTTCGATAGGCCTACCCGGTATCTGCTCTTCCCCTGCTCCTCTCCTGTGTCAGCGGTAAAGCTTCTAGCGGGAACTTAATGACTTGCATCCATCCCTGTTTCTCCATTGTATGCTTAAGTCATGAATGTGGTAATAAACCTGTGATTAATAAAGAGCGCTGTCTAGTGAAAGGTTTGAGGTAATCTTCGTGGTCACTCGACCGAGAGTAAACACAGATTGGTTGGAAATGAACAGCTTGGAATGAAAGTTGGTGTTTTGACTTTTATTTCTGAGATACATCCCTGCACATTAGTAGTGCTGAGTTCTGGAAGAAGCCTGCCAGCTGCAGAATAGCTGTTTCTCTCACATGAACCACACTGTTGTCTAGAAAGGGTGTTACTTAGGTGGGTGCCTTGGTGTTCCAGCTTGGTCATTAAATCTGAGAAAACCCTTGGCCACTTCTGTTACTCGTTCGGAGGTATAGGCATCCAAAGTGTCGTGGAGTAAAGCCTGTGTGCTGCAGGTCCCTGCTTGAGATCATCGTGAAGAAGCTCTAGTGGGGCAGGACAGTTTTTGTTGCCATTTATTAATATAAAACTACTTCCCTTTGATTAAAATACACTTTGAAAGTCTGTAAAAAATAATGAAAGTAAAATAAAGTTATGGCAGTACTGATCCTGATATTGTTAAGATAACGCTTCTCCAACTCCACAGTTCAAATCTGAAGGGCACAATTATTTTTTCCTTTTCCATGAGAGCTGAAACAGAAGCCATTATTATGTGCAAGAGCGGTAGGTCAGAATGTCATTTCTGACAGTTGCTTAAATAACAGGCATTTATGTATATCAAATACTGGAAAGGATTGTATCTTGTGGAAAAGATAACCTAAATACTAATGTGGATGACTTGGGAAAGAGAGAAACAATTGCTGTTCCCCAGCTTTCCTTCCCTTGAATTTGTAAGTGTTGATTATTTGTAGTTTTCATATAATTGGAACGGTTCCCATAACAGATTTTTTTACAGCTTCCTCTTCTTAAAGGGCCATGTGAAATGTAACAAGTGAATCTAGCAAGCACAGGAATGTGGAAGAATGCAGCTGCTTCAGCTCTAGTGTGGCATGAGATGAGTCTTTAACAAAAAATGCTAATGTTAATTAACAATTTAGGAGGAAGGGAAGCTGAATGGTTAATGGTTGTTGAGAGGTACTGTAGCTACTGGAAACAGAATTGTAGTTCTCCTTTCTGATTTCTAACACCCTTTCTCATGTTTGTCTGGGATCTTCACCTAACCATGTAACCATCACCCTTGTTTTTTTTTTTTAACATGCTATGTGTGCTGGTATGTAGTATTCTCCTTGGTTGTGGCTCCTAGTCATGACTTAGATAGAGGTTATGCAGGTTAAAGAGCTACCAAATGTCGGCCAGGCAATTTCTTATTCACTCAGTTTCTGATGAGGCATTATTTTATTTGCTTAGAAAATCTGAATTGGTCACAATTGTGGGGATTGGTCTGTTGTTTTGCTCCATCTTTGCTTTGAGGCCTGTTTGTTTTCCCTTGCAGCATTGTAATGAAGAAGAGCACTCAGGTAGCCTTTCTTGCTTTTGAAGGTTATCTTTCAATCTGCTCTGCAGAAGATTTTAATACAGCAGTCTGGTGCATTTGCTTTACCCATTTTAAGTATAGCTGTTCAGCATCAAGTTTTCTTTCTCTGGAATGTGGATTTGATGCTTCTGACACTGCAGTCCAGAGAGTAGGCTGATGGTCTAGAAAACTTATGATAATAGGTGTCTGTAAACAGGAGAGGCTGGAGCTTTAGAAAAAATAATTAAAGAATGATGAAGTAAGTTTAATGAGATCTAGTGAATCTTAGCAGAAAAGATCCCATCCTCAAAACAATAATGCTTTACTATGGTTTCTTCTTTTGAAAAACTGTTGTATTGGTCATTGTTTCTAGTGTTTGACTAAGCATTGTAAAGCTGCATTTGCTCTAAGAGCATAGTTTTTGAAAAAAGATTGAATGCAGGATAGTAAAATTATAGTCCTTGGGATTGCGAAGTATACCATGCTTAATCCCATTTATCCCAAAATTTAAGTTTACTCAGCAAATGAATCTCAGGCACTGCTAACAGGGTTCTTGTTTATGACTGTTAACTAAGTTTTTAGTCATGTTTTGCACTAGTGTTTTCTAATGTACTTTGTGTTTTGAACCAAATGAAATGGCTAAATAATCACTTTCACACAGGGCAAACTCAGAAGATGAATCTCTTCCAATCCATAACAAGTGCCTTGGACAATGCCTTAGCCAAAGATCCGACTGCAGGTATACTGTACTTGTTAGTGTGTTTTGCTTTGTATAAATTGCATTTTGTTTTGCCTATTTGTGTATAATATTAAATGCATTTCTCATGGCTTTTAAAATTTTCTTATAAGTTATTTTTACACTTTGATCTGAAAAAAAATTAAAAATGTGTTGTATAACAGATTATTAATGGGTTACATGATCTAAGATGCATTTGTGTCTTCTGTATCACCTGGGTGTGTTTCACTTGAAAATTGGGACAGAAAGATACATTGCTTAACATGCTTCTGGTATAAATGATGTGAACCGTACTTAAGGGCAGCTTGAGTCCCACCAGTAAGTAAAGGAGTTTTTAAAATGTAAATCTTAGGTTTTAGTTCCTTCAACTCTCGATGCTCAAAAAAGTGCTATTTCTTAGAGACTATATATTCCTCGCCCTGTCCATTCTCCCTTCTCTCCTTCCCTGCCCTCCAAAATTCCTTTCCAGCTTTACTGATTTCTGTTCATTGTTGTGCACGGGCAATGTAAGGTTTCCTAGGCTTTTGCGGTCTGGATAACCTGTAACTTTGAAGAAGCTAGTTCCTCATAGCTTGATTTAAAAGGGTTATCCTGAACTCTTCTGCACAGAACTATTTACTCTGCTTTTAGTTCTTATACATAACAGGAGGTCTGTTGCTTCTGTTGTCATGACAAAGGCGTGACGATGGCCAGATATCTGAAAGAGATGTTTAATGTCATGAACACAGCTGCAAAAGCTGTATGATCTGTTTAATTCTGGTTTTTCTTTTTAGTGTGTTAGTAACTCTTTTTGGCACTGCTTGAGCCACTGTTCAACTTGAAGTCTGACTAATCGTCTAATCTGTTAGGACAAATTCCATGTTGTCTGTCTAGTACTGTGCCTGTATACATTCCCACTCAATCTACAGCTGTGTTATAATCACCTTATTAAATTGAACTTAGACAACTGAGGGTAAATTAGTGCTAAAACCAGATTTTAGTACCATTTCTGTAGAATCAGCCACGTAAAAGTAAGTAGAATGTTAGTCCAGCAGCAACCTAAACTCATATATAATCTTCAGCCTTTTAGTTGCTCTAAGGTTCTAGTCTTGCTCCTCAGCTTTGCAGGGCTGGATCTTTGCAAAGCCCTTTGCAAGGTCATGTTGGAGTTCTACAGTGCAGACGTATGAGTTGTCAGTATTACCCTACTTACTGAATTAATTAGTACTTCTTGAACTAGAAAGTATGGCCTTCATATGTTTTTAGTTGTATGGGAATTGAGCAACTGTTGTTAAGTAGTGGAAATCCTCATGCTTGTGTTGATGAGTATTAGAATCTGTCCAGGAAAATATTTTCAATGGCTGAACAGAATGAGTAAATCCATGCAAGTTTGCTGTTACCAGCATTAAATGGGATTTTTTTATGCCAGCTGACTCAGAAGCGAGTAGCCATATGGTAATGGAAAGGCCTTACAAAGATTTTAAGTACATGAAAAAGCAAACAAATTAATATTAAATATGAATTAGATGGTCTGGGGACATACTTCAATCATAGACTCCGTGACTACATTGATTTTACATCATTATACAAGTTATTTTTCTTTAAGTGGTGTCTTTAATATGATTGTCAGAAGTGTGTTAATCCCTTTTAGTTCTTCCAATCAGAAATGCATTTTATTTAAATAAAAATAATATTTGAAACACAAGGAGGCTAACTCATTATTTTGTGTCCTTTATAATATGGAGAGTATTGAGGAACTGACCCCAGTTCATGCAAGCTGCTGTTGGTGATACTGCTGCACATCTCTTACATGCTGAAAAAAATGGAAATGGGCAATACTAGTTTCTGTGAATTAAATAACAAAACTATTTTAAGAAAAATTTGACATCATCATTCCATAAATTCAAAGGAAAAAAAAACCCGGATTAGTTGATATGAAGGTAAATTTTAAAGGCAATTACTGTTACTTTATTGGCTACATCACTCACACCATAAGGATAGTAGTTGTCCTGGTTATTAGATAGCCATATTTTCTGTAGAGGAGTTCCTCTGGAGTCACTCTTCAGGGATCTCGCAAGTATGTTTGGAGAAGGTTTGAAATTTTATGTTGGATTGGTATTTTGAAGAAAAGTTCAATTTGACATTTTTCAAAACACTACATTTACTGAAATCTGTAATGAAGAATGCAAATGGTTGCCAGTTGAAGCAGAACACATAACTTCAATGAGTCTTTAGTGATTGAATTTAATCGTTTCTTGGAATTGCTTTTATTCATTTAGATTTAGATATTGTGATATTATAGAATATTTCAGAAGAATAAATAGATGATTTAATGAAAGCATAGCCGAATCAGTTTCATGAATTCTGTTTTGAGACATAGTTGTGTTGCTGTACTGCTTCCTCAACTTCAGTTCTTTATTTGTTATAGTTAGTCTGTACATGAGAATTGCTTAGGTATAGATAAATCTTGAAGTAAAATGAAATGTTAGGTGCCACTTATGTTAGTATCTCATATAAAACCCTTTGAAACACATTCATTAAAAATAAGATGCACTGGAGTAACATTAGCCTTCTCTACTCTTCGTATTTTTCAGTAATATTTGGTGAAGATGTGGCCTTTGGTGGAGTCTTCAGATGTACAGTTGGCTTGCGAGACAAATACGGTAAGTTAACTTTTAAACCTGACATTATTTTCATATTAGCATCTCTCTTCTTTTGTATCCCACTATGGTGTGTGGGAGAAGAGAACAACACATGAGAGAGAAGCCTTATAAATGGATTTCTGTTTTCCTTTCTGTGCTTGGAAATAGAAAATGTTTTGAACGTGTTACCATTTATGTAAGCTTTCAAAGCTTTCAAAACTTTCTGACATAATATCAGGACTCTTCTATTACTTCAACTAAATTTATCAATATAACTTAATTTAATTTTTTTTTAAACTGCAGTTGAACCAGATATTCATAATTGTGGCCCCATTTAATTACTGTAATCAAATTAAAGCCTCTTAGCAACAATACATGGTGATGCTTTTTGGTCCTATCTGCCAAGAAAGGGGAAGGAATTACGTTAAAATGGATTTAAGCTCTTTGTTAAATATAGTATTTTTCTAGTGTGGCCTGGAAAGCCAATATAGAAATGAAGTGTTATAGCTATGCTTGTGCTTCATCTAGAATGTGATTGATTTACTTGTTTGGGAGACTCATGTGAAGGCATTCAGAGAAATGGTATAACCTTTGTCTCAAAGAATCTTAGAGATTCTAAGCCTTTACCACTAGATAGGAAAAACAGGTTTGCAAAAGTATATGAAAAATAAGATGGTACTCAGTCATCTCATACCTCAGACAGTTGAGGTGTGTTCAGTGAAAGAGGAAAAATAGTTACTTGCAGGAACTTTTAAATTTTTTTTAAAACTTATTTTTATAAATTAATAAATAGGAAAGTTTTAAAGTTTTAAATAGGGAATTTCTTTAAAACTTGCAGGAGCTTTAAAAAAATTCTTGTGTGATCTGTGATTTAAATTAATCTGTATATTGCATTCATTTTGGAGGAAACTTAGTTCCACTATTTCTGGGGGACAGTTTCCTATAGCTGGGTATCATTGGCTTCTAAGAGAGGTGGTGGGAAGGAAAAGACTTTCCTTCAGACCATATGTTGTTGCACAAGCATTTAAGTGTCAGCTTCACAGTTCTAGATGGATAGAATTTAACCACCTAGTTAGTGATGCCTGGTTGGCAAATGTAGAAGACTTTTCAAAGTCCTTCACTGTTATTCCAGTTAAGTTTCTTCTTTGGTTATCCATTTGGTACGGTTTCATGAAGTACCCATTCTTCTGTGAGAAGTACTGTTACTGGAATGCTAAAAAAAATAATCAGTGTTTCATGTATGGCAGCTAGGTAGTATATTGTAGTTTACACGTCTTGGAAACTGTGGATACAGTAACCTGATAGCTTTTAATGTGGCAGTCATTGTCTCCCCCACTGGGCCATAAAACAGAAGAGGAGGTTATAAAATGTTTCAGCTGCTTACTTTCTTCAAGGCACAAAGATGACTGGGACCACTGCAGCCAATGATTAAATCTATTTCATTTTCCTCATCTGGAGGAGATGAGTTATTGCTATCCTGGAGATCACCAAGATCCACTTGTTTTGAGCGAACCAAAAAAGGGAGAGGAGGAAGAGTATACTTTTAAGAAGTTTTAGAAATATAACCATATTTTCTTGTCTTGTTTCTCTGCTTCAATTATTATGTGGATGTTTTCTCACTCTCTGGTTCATACATTGATGTTCAAGTAGTTTGGATAGGACTTTTATTAACAATGATCTTTAGTGCTGCATGTTGAGGTTGATTGAGTTAGAGATCTGTAACTCTAGTGTGATATGTTAACTCTGTTTACTAGACTTCATGTGAAAACAAAGCCTCTGAGACAGCAGTAGCAGTTGGTTGCTGGAAACATGGGCAACAGAAGACTTCATTTGGGAAAGAAGCAACAGGAGCAGATGGATCCATAAGCAACCTTCTTGGTTTTAGTGAACATTTCCAGTTTAAAAGACAAAAAGAACAAGCTTTATATTGTTAGGGTGTTGCTTTGAGGGTCATTTGTTTTATTTGATGTAAGAAAGTCATATAATACTGGAATGAAGGAAAGACATTATTTAATTATTGTAGTAGCATTTTATTGATGATATATTGAGACGTGCCAGTGCTGTTCAGAGACTCAGTGATAACACCTCCCCCAGAGTACAGAGGGGAAGAAGAACTATTTACACTGTTAGTCACTCTGTCAAGCAACAGTTGCAGCACATCAGCAGCGTAGCTAGAATCAGATTTATTTTATGGGTATAACAACAAAGATTTTTAATGAGATTTTTGAGGAAGATATGACATGACTTTGGGAATATGTGAAAAGAACTCCTTTAAAGCATGAGAAGCAACATGAGATTGTGGGAGTACTTATATGAGTATTGATCAAGGGCTAATGAAAGCTAGTATTGCCATTCGATCAAAAAGGATACTAACTTCTTCAGGGTGAATGAGAGGATAGATTTGGTAAGGAAAAACTAAGTAGTGGTCTTGTTTAACGTGACTGTAAAATAAAATGGATGGGTACATAAAGTGCTGGTGAGATCAAATTAACACGGAAACTATCCACATTGATTCAGAGAATTGCAAAGATTATATTTGCTAGAGGAAAAGTATATTACCTGGAAGAGGAGGAGACATTTGAAAAGCTTTTTGCTGTTTTCCTACTTAAAAAAAAATTTGTCTTACAAATTCATCTTAGAAGATCCATTTGTTGTGCAGATTCTGAGATTTAGGTCTAGGTGAGAAGTGAACTGAAGACATTGTTAGTGATTGAGAGAGAAGGGGGTGGAGAAGGCACGACAGGAAAAATAAATAGGAGTTCTTCGTGCTGCTGCTGAGGTGCCCATGAGTAAATGAAGGCAATATCTGAAATACAAGTTTGGACAGAAGGAGAAGTCTGAAGGTAGGGTGAATTTAGGAGTCATGCAACTTTGTAAGGCAGATAAGATGATGCAGGTCACTTGAATTCTTTCTTCACTAATAGTGAAATCCTGTAGAAAATGGGCAGTGGTTAAAGAGGGGATGGCAAAGATGAACTAGTGGATGTATTGAAAATATAATTACAATGCTGAGGAGAACCAGGAAAGACCAAAAGCACAAAAACTGAAGGAATCTGAAATTTTGAGAGGAGTGTTACTGTCTGTCAGTGTTGTCTTAGAGATTAAATAGGTTCTGGATGCAGTGCTTGTTTTATGCCAAGGCTGGAGTCCATGTAAAATGAGGAATTCCAGACAGAATCGATGAACAGGCAACCTCATGGATCTTACCTGTACAAGGAAGATTACATATACTTACTGACTCTTCTTTCCCCGTTCCCCTCCTGCATTTACCATCAACATAACAATAGGAGATACAAGTGGTATAATATGAGGTTGTTTCCATATGTTGATGTAAAATATGAAGGAATTAATTTTTTTTCCTCCTCTCCTGGCAGAGGGAGGTTGTTTAGTGGTTTTTTTTTTTGTCGGTTTTGGTTTTTTCTGTAGATAATCAAAATCACTAGATGGCAGTCTATGCCTATAGTTATTATGATACAAATTGATAGTTCATTTTTAAGCACTTTTAGAGAGGTCAAAGTCTAAATATCCCCTAATATTGTAGTAGGGGGAATTTAGTATGTTAATACTCAGTAGTAGTACTATGCAGATGTTGGTTGTTATCCAGACTGTTTCTGAAGTCTCTCTGGAGAGAAAGAGAAGGCAAGGAATTTACTTTTAGAATAAGTCTGTCATCAAATCTAAACCCTTTTTTTTTTGATGTGGATGATGATGGCCAAGAAAGCCATTTAAGCCTGAGTGTAGAGTATTGTTGTACTACAAACACAGTTAGAGGCTTATACTAGTAGGTGAAAAAAGTCAAGCTCGTTGACTTTGTAAGGAAATAAATCCTAATTTTTCATCGGATTAATTTTTGACGTGCTACAAAGAATTTTGTTTGAAAATGTTTAATTGAGGAATCATGTAAACAAGTCAGTATGTGGAAGTTTCTTTTCCACAATAGCTATGACTTAGGATAGTATGTTTGTTCGTATACATCTTATGTCAACATTTGAAATAGGTGATTCCAGTTCACTGGCATTGCTTTGCTTCTCATGATCCTTCTATTGGTGTTAGTGTATTTTGCATGAACTGAATGCTTAGAAGTCTATTGCTGTATAATTCTCTGTCCTGAAAATGAATAGATGTCCTGAAATTTTTATGTGGAGAGTTCCTTTCAGATAAGGGAAGGGAAATAAGTGTTGTACAGTTTTTTCCTTTGTCCCCTCCCTCTGCTCTTGCACACTGGAAGGCATATTCTTGTTTTATTTCCCCATCACCCCCCACCAGGTTTTTGATTGTCACCATTTTGCAGAGGTTGCATACTCTAACCTATAGAGTATCTTTACTGAAATAATGAATGTCTGCTGTTCCATAGTCCTGCTGTCTGGAGATGTCTCCTGTCTCTAGAGCAAAGATGTAAACTGCGTGATTGATAGCCTGCTTCCTTGCCTACTGTATTTTTGTTGCCTAGGTAATGTGTGCAAACTTTTTTTTTTTAAGGGAAGTATATTATTATTTCAGTCTTTTGAAGAAAATGCTATCTGAATGAAATAGCTGTACATTTCAGTCTGCAGATGGATTTGAAACAATGAACTTGGAGTGTGAATACATGTGCCCTATTGCTCTACCTGAAGTGTGAAATCAAGTTGCAGCATGTAAAGATCAGTATCATCCACATGACAAAAATATAGAGGAGATCGGAGGTAGGGATTAGATGACAGGAGGTAAAGAAATGGGAAGAAAAAACAGAGACTAAGGTACAAATGGAGAAGGTGGACGGAAGTAAAGACTGAGAAACAAGAATAGCAGAAATAGCGATTGACAAGGAAGGCTACTCAGAAGAATGCCAGAGCATGGGGGGTTTTTTTGGGTAACTCCAAAAAAGACCCATGTAGCCTACTGTGGCCGAAAGTTAGGATTTTGAGATTATATAAACAGAGGACGTAAGGTATATATAATACTTTTCTTGAATACTCTTTCTGCCATCCTCCAAACACTTACAGCTTGAGGGCTTCCTTGTCTAGAAGTGGTGCTGTGTAGTCATTGGCCTCAATAGAGATTTGTTTTTAATACCATCCTGGTCTACACTTGAAGGAGGCTCTGATGTGCACTTACTGCTGTGTCAAAAGTCTGTCCTTAGTGAGGGTACGGATCAAGAGCATTCTGACTATTTCAAAGCTTGATATTCTGAGAATGTGGAATAGGATCCATCCTTGCTCAGAACTCTGAGAATCTAACAGAAGTAAGATTGGCTCGGCAGGTCTTTCCCCATAGCAGTACTTTGGGAAGACTGAGGGTTTTTTTGGTTTATGTGTTCATAAATTTGGGTAGGTGGTAGACACCAAACCCAGAAGAATTGGAAGAATTGAATACATTTAAAAAATTGGAATCTTAGATTGAGTTATTGCCCATGCTTGCTGTCATCTCAAGAAGTAATATACGTCTTTAGTAATTCATGTCTATGTGATAACAAATATTTATGTACAGGCTTTCCGATACTACAGCTGTTTGTAGGTCTTACCAGTTACATGCAGATGTCTCACACAGATGCACGCATTTGTATGTACGTGTTTGGATAACTATTGGAATTATTTTTTGATGGGAAGAGTAGTGTAAGTAACGTTTTTTTACTTTCCAGTAGGGAATTCTTGAATAATGCCATTTTACTTCACTTGCAACTATTTGGAAATACGGGTAGAACGTGAATACTTGGAATGGGAATTTTTATTTCAAAGATCTTCTCAGTTCCTGGAGGATGCCACTGTTGTGCCTCCCACCAGAAGTGAGTGCTGTCCCGGGGTAGAAGAGACTTGGCCTCAGTTCTGTCCATCAGGAGTTCTGAACATACTCCCAGAAGAGTTGACTGAGAGAGCAAAGGTGATCTCTGTGGTGACGCAGCAGAAATGGTTTTGTCAGCAGTTGCTCTTCTGAAATGTTTTGGAATTAATTTGTTTTTTGCTCATGTGATTGATTTGTCAATGTTTGGGATCCTCTGTGTGACAGCAGGGTGAACAAGAGGAAGATAGGTTTCCTCCTCTCCGGATAAATGTCCCATCACCGGCTGGAGGGGTTGGAGGGTTTTTCAGTCATAGCTTTTATTTTTGTCTGTTCTGGTTTCTTTTAGCTGTTCTGTTTGGTCTCTGTTATTGCTGTCCTCCTCTTTTTGTTTGTCAGTGCTTGCAGAGATGTACTGTCCACAGCAGCTTATGGTACTCTCATACAAAGTCGATTAGTACAAAATGCTTTTCATAAGGTTTCTGTGTAACATTGCTAATATGCTTTGGAGTGATGTTTGCTGCCTTTATTAGCAGGGTGGTGTGGACTGTTAGTTTGTGGCATGCTTTAGTGCCTAAGTCCTTTCTATTGTACTGTGGTGCAGCCAGTAATTGCTGCTTTTCTGGATGGACCCTTGATAAAATGAAACTCAGTAAGAACAACTGTGTGTCACTCCTGTATGTAGGATGAACCAGAATAAATCTCAGATCATTTCCTTTCAGGTAATTCTGAATTACGTACATGGCTAGAGACATTCATACATGCAAACAGTAGTAAATGAGGAATAAGCAGTTTCATTTTTTTCCTCCTTACTCGTTTTTCATAGCTAAAATAGATTTCCTCACATGGAGTAGAAAGGGTGCAGTAAGTATGCACATGCAACTTGAAATTTAATTCTTTTCTTCACTTATTCTGTTCAGTCATATAGGCTTATTTTATAAATAATACTATGTTTTATTATTCTGAGGCAGCTGAAAGCATAGATAAATTTGGTAGGATTTTTTATTAAAAAAAAAAAGCAACATGGATGGGGAACAGATTGTAAACAGCAATTTGTCTGTTCGATCAGTCCAGGATCTTTTCTTGCAAATTGGAAAATCACAGAAGAAAAGGAAAATCAAGAGAAGAAATAACACTTGAATTGAATCCTGTGAGGGTGGGGGGAGTTGAATCAAAGATTTCCCTTGTGGAAAATTTCAAACACATCACAAAGCAAGTGACTGAGCTGCATATGAGACTACAGTTATAGCAAGAAAATAACATCCTTATGTCAGGATGACCTAGCCACATTAGCAATCAGCTGGATGCCTTAAAAATGATTTTATTTATCACTTCCATATTTGTTTTCCCCTACTTTCTGCCTGCCTTACAAAATTAGAGCTCTGAAGCACAGGATATGTTTGGGGACAGATCAGCTGGCAAAGGCTGTTCTTGGTCTTCAGTGTTGGAGATTCCCTGGCTTCCCTACACACATGGTCCCAGTGCAGGATTATTCTTATGGTTTAAAGCTTTTTCTTATTGATCAGTTTTCTCTGGGCTCTGGTTGCTGCAGCGGAAGGATATGGGCCATCCAAAACTGGATACGTTACTCTGGGTCTTCCTGAGCAAAACCTGGTTGCTTACAGCTTTCTGTTGATACATCTTATGATAATGCTAGCTTGTCTTGCAGCAATAATGTTTATTTCCAATGTCTGATCCACTGTAATCCGTGGTTGTTATTCTGTAGACCTTGTGTCTAAAGTGTAAACACCTGTGTGAGTTTTCAGGGAACACTTCATTCTCAGTAAATGAGTCGTTTGTAGTCCGGCAGAATAATTCAGGAGTTTTTGTTTATTTGGCCAGGAGTTGGCTGTACCTAACCATGCCTCCCCGATGCTACTAGTGGTTAGCTATTACTTTAACAGGTCGGGAGACACTCTGGGGTTTTTTCTATGAGGTTTTTTATTCATAATCATCGTCTTTTGCGTGCTTTAAGAACATAGCAATATGCTATTACAGGGAGCAGAAAAACTCAGCCTAAAGTAGCATAAGAGATAACGGTTTATAAACAGATAGAAAATGTTAGCTTGATGCTTCAGAAGCAGACTGCAAACTTGTTGAAGCTCTGTGCTTTGTCTTTTATGTAGGTGCTGGTCCTTCCTAACATATTGCACACGGTAGGATGAAGTACTTCAGGATTTTTGACATGGTGGACTTAAGATGACAGTGGAACAAATGAGTAGTTGTTGTGTGTAGATTGAGTAAAACCTAAGTAGTCTTGAATTTGGTTATCCTTGTTTCTTTGTGGATGGTTTTAAGTGGAGAATTCTGCAGCTTGCTTGCCTGGTTCTTCCAGAGCAGTTTGGCAAGATCTGAATTTTGTTCTGATTTATATAAATGTCTTTGAACAGTAACAATGTGTTCCAAACTCATTACACAATAGTACATTTTGTTCATTTTAATCTTAAATAGCCAATTCTTTTCTTAAGATTTACAGTTAGAAAAAAAGAGAAGTTATTTGAGAACTTGATATGATGTAGTATATCCTTTTACACTCTTTGTGTCTGTGGGATATTGATATAAATCAGTCTGTGTCAGAGCTAAATACAATTTATTTTAGTTTTGGTTTTATTTTTTTAATTGTTCTGATAGTGCCTGGTGTGAAAACAATATTTTGTTTGTTTGGGACTTAGTAACATTTGTTATCTTTCTTTTTGTATGTTGTAAACCTGTTTGAGGGAAGGATAAGGCATATACTTTTTAATATAGAACTTGATACTCAGTGCAGAGCTTAAGAAAGCTGTTCTAACACATTTTAAAGATATTTCAAGATACATTGCTGGGCAAAAAAAGTATATGCTACTGAACTTAATAAAAAAAGGAATTTTTCCACTTCAGAAAATACTTGCAGAGAAATGTTTAAAAGTAATACTTTAGTAATATAGTGTCAGGAGGATGAAACTTTATGGATTAAAGACACAAGACGGAATCGATGAGCATAACTAGTATTCACAGTCTGTATTAATACCAGCTCTGCAGGCACAGTTTGTGTACCTTGTTTTAGATGTCAGTCTTTATATCTTTACTATTTCTTGGGTGGAATTTAGTGATTCTCAATTTCCTTGGTTAGCCCTGTGATCAGTACGCCCTCTGTTTCATTTGTACTTGTCAAATGGGACTAATTTAGTATGTCTGCTGTTTTTTCTGCCTTTGAGGTTAGTGATGAAGAGTGTGGTAGTTATCACCACTTCAGTTTAAGAAGGTGCTGCAGACTTTATTACAGGGAGTAAAACAGAGTTTTCTTGGAAGTTATTTGCTAGAAGCCTAGAAGGGTCAAAAAGGTCAAGACTACCACCCCAGTCCAGCCAATTGTCTAAGCAGCTTTGCAGCAGAAGTTCTTTGAGGAGCAGATTAATCTTAATTTACCTTGATTCAGAGCCATCTTCAAATGACCAGGCTGACTTAATAAATGACTAGCATGTTATGAAAGATCTCCTTTCTTTTTAATTTGTAGAAATATTAAATCCTTAAAAACCTGGCAAGGAGTTTTCACACTTATATGAAAGCACCAAGTATAGATCAATTTATTGATTTTGTTTGTTTGTTTTGTTTTTTCTCATGCATATGCTTTGCATTATCAAGGGACAGGCATGGCTAAAATTGAGATTCATAAGCTGTTTTTTCATTATTGCAGATTACTGGTCATTCAGCACTTTGTTCTTGGGTGCTTCTTTAGCAGCATTAAATCCTTGCTTTTGTGTTGAGAATGATTGCTTCACAATTTAAGGTAGATCCAGCATGCTTTCAAATTTACTATAAAGTATTTCTAGACTACTGATACTGAGGAGTGTGAGAGAGGATGCCTTGTATTTGACACAGTTTTGCTTATTCCTTGGTTTGTCATGCAGATAGTGTACCCAGCCTATTACAGCGGAATTTTCATTAACATGTTGTAATACTTAGCTTTGGTAATTGTTATGTGTTTTCCTCTTGGATCTCTTGTCATGTCATGTAATGTTGCAAATAGTCTTAAAATGTGTGGAACTGACCTGAACCTCTTAAATAAAGCTGATGATACATTTTTCCTTGGATATACCCACATATAAGTGTTTGGTAGATGTCAATTTTAGGGCATACTTTTGCAAGTGAGCATTCTGTCATCTGGTATAGCTTCACACATCTAACTTTATAGTCAGTTATGCTTTTCTGCAAGTGTGCTTCTCACACAGCAACGTTTTTTTGTGGTTGAGCAAGGAATGTTATTAATCATAGTTGGAGGAACACTTGAATGCCTTGGTGCAGTTAGGCATCATGCTTTTTTTTCTTTAGGCTGATACAACTGGGTATATGAGCCAGATGATCAGAAGGAATTCAGTGTGGACTACCAGCATAGTCATCAGTAAAAAGAAATTCTGGTGAGCACATCTGCCACTATGATGTTAGCTGCTTATTGAATATTTTTCTAACAGTGTGGAGCTGAATCAGTACTATTTTATCAACGTCATGAAATGCTTCCATCAGCAGGACAGGTACAAACATAGAAAGTTTGAGCAGTCAGCATGTAACCCTGCTTGGGGCTGTTGATGAATCATGGAATAATAAGGGTTGGAAGGAAAAGACCTTGAAGGTCATCTGGTCCAAACCGATACTCAACATAGAGCTGGTTTAGGTTGTTTGTGGTCTTGTCCTGAATATGCCCAAGGAAAGAGCTTGTACAAGCTCTCTGGGCAGCTTGTTCCAGCATTTGACTGCTGTCATACTGAGGTTTTTTCCCTCTTATATAATCAGTTTCCCTTTTCTGCATCATTCTTTCACCTGTCACTGTGTACCTGAAAACAATCTGATCTTCCCCCCCTTGCTTATACTGCTGCTTTGGCTGCTTTTTCCTGGGTTTTCCCTTATCCAGAGGGCTAAAAGCCTGACAATTGAGTAAATGTTTAATATGATGTTCATGCTGTAAGCAACTTTAAGAATTTACTAAGTTTTACTAGAAAGCAAGGTTCCTTTCCTTCCAAACCTGCAATTCAGTAAATGCACAAATTATAAGAATTTGTACTCCCCGTCCATGGTAATGTTTTCTTTGTACTCCAGCAGTTCTCCTGACTCTGATATTGCTATTGAGAGTGAGTATGCAATGAAAATGCAATAAACATGCTTTTCTCCTAAGGGAATCTTGGGGGAGAGGAGGTGAAAGTACAGTTTGGATCTATGGAGCTCTTGGAAGAAAAATGCACTGTCTTGAATAAGAGAATGATGTGGAGAACGCTTTGAGCTAGAACTGCTAGTTCAAATATTCATGTCTATTCAAATGTATGAATGCCTTGGAATTAGTAACTGGGGAGGACTTAAAAGGAAAACTTGCCCTTCAGCTGTTTTTAATTTCCAATTTACTTGAAGTACTCTTCAGAAGTGTTGGTTATGTCAGTGGAATAAATGATAAACCTGTGAGAAATTCCTGCTCTTACCAGTTACCTGTCAGAACAGGTGTCCTTTTCTTTGGGCAATACAGTGGTGATTAGTGCTTCAGAAGGATACATTTTTTTTTTCTTTTTCTTTTTCTTTTTTTTTTTTCCCCCCAAATGAAGCTTAATTAAGACTCCTGTAAACTAGTGAAACTGAGTAAGGAAGACCTATTTGTCATTTGACCTTTATAAACCTCTTGTCTAGACTAAGAAGTCAGGTCCTTTGTTGCAGAGTAGAACATGATAGCACATTTTGCAGCAGCAGAAGAGGAAGCAGCTAATTTAGTTTAGTGCATGCATATCTCCATTCTGACCCTGTTCTCAGTCAGTCACAGATTTCTGAAATACCTTTTTTGACTGATTCATGTATCTTATTGCCATAATGTGACTTTTTGGAATATTTAAGGAAAAAGTAATGGCAATCGGCCATGGAATTAGTTGCTAATTAATCAAAATTTGAATTAATTTTTCATTCAAACTAATGAAATGTTGAACTTCTTTTGAAAGCATAGGCTGCATATACACAGTGATTTTTTGATTTTTTTATTTGGTGGGTGTGGATATATGTGTTTCTCCTATAACAGACCCAACTCATTGCACTTGACTTGAGACTTTAAGTGGACTTAAATCGGGACAGAGACCTGGCTGCTCAGCCCTGTAGTTGGCCGAGCTACACCAGAGGTATGGCCGAATCCTTAAGCCTGCTGTGAATGTCTAGGCACACACAGATGTTCTTGGCTCAGACTGTGCAACTCTTGTAGGGTACAGAATTGGGGAAGACCAGGAGAGGAGTAAAGCTTAATTCTGTAAATTGTATTATTCTACACCCAGTAGGTAAAATTCATCATAAGAAGTTATAAGCTATTTGCATAGGAAATGCTTTTCATTTTGTGTAATTGCTTTTCATCTGTTAGGTAGGTGAAATGATCTGTTGGGCAGCTCTGGAAAAAGCAGCTTTTTAAATGGCATGGCACGTTAGTGTGCAAGGATGCAAGATTGAGAGGTAAACCTTCTCTGTGTCTGTGAAACTGAAGCCCTGCTTTGGACAAGTAAATTTGAAGTTTGCATATTCAGCTGGAAAGCTAATGTGCTTTTACCAGTATTCACTGTAGAGGAACAGTGCCCATTGCGCACCCTTTTTTAAAGCTGTAGAACTGTGACTAGAATATCAATAGAAGAAGTGGTAGAACAAATTGATTAAAATAGTAAGAAATTACTAGAACTGTTTCGTGTTCAACCAGGAGCTCTAAAAGAGCTGAATATGAATTTACCTGCCCTCTCACATGGTATCAGAGAAATGGAAGATAACAAGTGTCATCAATTGTAAAACAGGACTTAAAAGGGATTGTTTGACCAATAAAGTCTGAATGCTGGATAGATTGTGTTAAATTATCTTAAGGACTAGAATTAGTAGACTTATGTAGCTGTTCATCTATGAAAAATCCTAGATATTCTAGGATTAGAACAGGTCTTTAAAGGCAGGAGTGATCTGAAACCAGTCACTTCTATTTGAATTTTTTACACGAAGTCCCCAGTGAGTAGCAAAGAAGCTAATCTGCTGGGACTTCATTTTCTTTCCGGTCCTCTGTTTCTCCATGTGCATCCATGACTGTTGCAGTTGAGGACAGACTTGTTGGACTCTTCTATTTGACTTCTAATGGATGTTTTAAATGAAAGTTAATGAGATCATGGGGACAAATAAGATGCTGCCTAGGTATATAGTTAATACTAGTCAGTACTGACATCTTTTAAGATGCCTTTTTTAATGCAAATGATGTAGAAGTATTTTAGATACGAAACAAAACACCCTCCTTTGACTAAATCACCAGCAGTACTCCTTAAACCACTCAAATTGTCCGCATGTAGGCTCTTACACCATGATATGAAATTACTCAGAGTTGGAGCCTTGGGTGGTGTGTTAACATTATAGGAGATTTGATATTGTTTGAATATCTCATTTTTGAAGTTAAATTAAGACGGGAACATGTTTCATTGTGGAGGCTGAAATCTGAAATACTTTTTTCCTGACGGCTTGGAACAAATAAAGATGAAGCAGGCCAAAACATTAATGCACAATAATTGACTACATATGTCTGTAAACATGTTCTGTTAGGTTGCTATGAAACTTTTTATTCTTGGAGGATGAGAAGATGACTGTAAGACTGCCTTGAAGCTGTTGCCCCTTAAACAGAGGGTCAGTGGTAATTTGAACATTTGTGGGGTACTTAACTCTTGGCTCTGAAAATGACAAAGATCAATCTTTTATTATTTAAGCAAAACTAGATCGGGGAGGATGAAGTAATTGTTTAAAATTCCTTTTAATCAAATACTACTTTTTCCTTAATGTTTTTTTACTACTTCAGATTTACCTTATTAGGCAACACTTCTAGTGTATTTATTAATTTGCTTAACATGCATCTAATCTTCTTCCTGAGTTACTGGGATGGAAAGATGAAAAGAATCATCCTTTTTTCACATAGCCCTGTTTGCCATATTGCTTCCCTCACTACTTGGAAAAGGGCACCAACGTGTTCAGATGGCTGAAACTAGGGATGTTTATAAAGCTGGGCAGGTTAATTGAAATGGACACCACCATAACCTCTTTTTTCAGAGGCTGACGCACCTGGTTTCAGATAATGTAGAGGTACTACTTTCACCTGGAGTGACGAGTCAGCTTGTGGAGTTTTGTGTTAGCTTGTTTTGAGCTGTGTGGCTGACGCAAGTAAGAGGAGAAGAGTACATTTTAAGAAATGTTTCTTCATTGGTACGGAAATTAAATATGGAAAGATAAAGCATCTCTGAGTTATTTGTCTGCTTGAGTCAGATTTCACCTGAGTGAAGGGTTCGCAAAGGGTGGTGTGAATGGTTCTTTATCAAAATTGACTTCCTTGTCACATTTTGAAAAAAAAAGTGAAATAAAATAGATAAAAATACATAGGCTTAATGCCTTTACGTTTTCAGTGTTCAAATAATTTATATTTGTTTTAGTAATGATTTTCATATTGTATAAATAAAGATAGGAGGTTAAAGCCATGCCATATAATTTTTAATGTTTGGGGAAATGAATAAATTTGTTTTATCCTAATGATATGTGGGTATTTTTGTCTTAAAAGACTAGGTTTAATTAAAAATAAACCAAAACAACCACCCAACCTTTGGAACTCTATCCAAGGCTAGTTTTCCCATCTAATGAATAGTAAAGTGCTTTAGGTTTTGCTTTTAAGAAGGGATCAGTATTATTGTTGTGCATGTAAAATCAAACCCATTCCTGAGTACCGAATCTTATTCAATGACAATTACTTGGCTCTTGCTTCACTGATGTAAGCCATAGTAGTTCAGGATTATGCCTTTAATTCTCACAGTCCAAATTAGGTGCTTCAAGCTGATCATGTTATAATTGTCATGTTGTATTTCACATTTACTTTTATTGATTCTCACTTCATTTATTTCATCATACTCCATTGACAGCAGCATGCTACCTCTAATTTAATATCTCAATAGTATTTCAGCAGTTTTGTTAGGATGTCTTTTATATTCCGAATCATAGAAGGGCAAGCTAGTGTGGTGGATCAAACATGCTTTTAAATTCATTCACCTATCACAAATTAATATTAAACAATTAATTTTGAAGTTTTTATAAGCTGAAAGCTTATTTTACAGGATTGTTCAAATATACTTCAGTTTTTCTGTGATGGTATAAAATTATTTATAGAACTAATGTATAAGCAATTTCAGTGCACTCTGAAAAATCTCGTAATAAAGAATAAGGTTAAGCTTAGTATCATGATCTGTTCTTTTATTCTGCTCAGACATTAGTCTATTATGTAGGCTACATGGTAGAACTTTAAACTAGATTTAACTGCATTTCATAAAATCAGTATGTGTTACAATAGAATAGAAATTCACATGAAGAAAAGAGGGCCAAGTGAATATTTTGATTTCAGTGTAATCATAGAATCCTATAATGGTTTGGGTTGGAAGGGACCTCAAAGACCATCTAGTTCCAACCCCCCTGCCATGGGCAGGGACACCCTCCACTAGACCACGTTGCCCAAAGCCCCATCCAACCTGGTCTTAAACACTTCCAGGGAGGGGGCCTCCACAACCTCTCTGGGCAATCTGTTCCAGTGCCTCACCACCCTCACAGTACAGAATTTTTTCCTTATATCTAATCTAAATCTACCAACTATGAAACTCAAAACACCAGGTAAAGCACAGGGACAGGGTACAAGCAGTGACAATGCTTGCTGGGTGATGTGTAGAGATGAAAGACATGTCCTTAAAAGATTTGTAGAACCTGCCTCCCTTTAGTATATCGTAAATAAAACTGTGGGTAATGGTTCTGCTCTTATCCCTTTTTAAACCCTTTTGTTAGCTTCCCTTTCTCTAGTTCATTAACTTGCAGCTATTGAAATTAGGAGTCTTCATAGTAACAACTTCCCTAATGATTAATTGATTTGTTTGATCTTTCTTTTATTAGTTATGTATTTGGTGGTTATTTAGTTATTTAATTTATTTCCTAGCCACTGGTGTGCACCTTGCTTACTTTTTTCCATCCAGTTTGAAGTCTTGGCATATTCATGCATGATGCACTCCTACAGAAGCCTACTGTCTATTTCCCAATGCTCTGAAAGGAAAATTTAATAGCACAACTAGGTTCTCCTGTTGATTTGGCGAGGAAGTACAGTACTGCTGGTAAATATTGTAAATATGTCTTATAGAGGGTATCTCCCTCCCTGTCCTTGTTTTTAATTTCATGAACTGAACAATTTTGTCTTCATCTATTATTTGATGCATATTTGGAATCTGAAGTTACAGTGGCACAGAAATATGTCAGGGCTAAAACAATGTTTTTGCACTCCCACGGGGAAGACACAAACCCCAAAATATTTGATTTCCAATCTTGTGCCTCCAACAGCACGAACAGCTTTTTTTTTCTCTTGCCTTAGCGACAAACCAAATTCTTTAGTCAGCACGGCCTTACCTTATGAAGGAAGGCTAGTAAGACTAGGCACTGTTTACAGGCAGTGTGGGGGAAAAGACGGTATACTTTCATACGGATGCTCTCGTAGATCCATCTGCCTTTGAGTACAGACAGCTTTTAATGCTTGTAAGTATTCTTTACTTCTGCATAAGCATGAGGGGTATGCATGTTCATCTGTATATACATCAAAACAAATTATTTTCCTTGAAGTGTTAATAAGAACATTATAAGTTACAGAAACTGTTCTTGTGTTTTGTTTCTCCTTGTCTCCCTCTGAGCTGTTACAGGTTAAAGTGAAAGTATTTTTATCTGTAATGGATGTTTATTGTTGCCACACCTAAAAAAGCCCATCTAAAAAGCCATATGCTTATTTGCAGGTGATTTGTTTATAATTTGAATATTTCTGGTGTGTTAAAGAAATTGTTTTTTTAAATTGTTTTTGGGTTTTTTTTTTTAATAGGTAAAGATAGAGTTTTCAACACCCCCTTATGTGAACAAGGAATTGTTGGCTTTGGTATTGGAGTTGCTGTTGCAGGTGCTACAGCCATTGCAGAAATTCAGTTTGCCGATTACATTTTTCCAGCATTTGATCAGGTTAGTACTAATAAACTTAAGCTAGGTAAAAAGAAATCTTGTGACTGTTGAAATTAATTTCCCAATACCATCTCTCACTTCTCTCTGCTGCTGCAGCCAGCCACGTGTCCACAGGACAAACTACAGATTTGAACTGGGCTGATTGACAGTGTGGGAATGGGGAAACAACTGGGTTATGTGGCTACTCCTGAGGCCTAGGCATCTAACATGAACACACTAAATTATTGCCTCATTTGCCTTGGAAAATGTTTGCCTTTCCACTGACTTAACAGGACTCCTTTGCTTCTCATTTGGCCCTCTGAATCCCATGCACAGTGCAGATGATATGGTTCTATCTTATGTATTGTAGAGGTTTAATGACACATAACTAAAGGTATTGGATTCAATGTTATTTTTGTATATAAATCTTCCCAGATTGTTAACGAAGCAGCAAAATATCGTTACCGCTCTGGAGATCTGTTTAATTGTGGAAACCTCACCATCAGAGCCCCCTGGGGCTGTGTCGGTCATGGTGCACTATATCACTCTCAAAGTCCAGAAGCTTTTTTTGCTCACTGTCCAGGAATAAAGGTACAGTACCTCTTATTTTATGAAGATTGTTTTTGTTTGTTTGTTATAATGAACCTGAATAACAATGAGTCTGGGTGCAGGCAGGTAGGCAAAGAATGGAAGTCAAAATCCCCAACAAAAAATCGGAATATGTTAATTAAAAACTCTTTTAGAACTTTTCAAGTTATAAAAGTTAAACTGTGTAAGTGAAAGGTGAGGTTTGGATTTCCGAAGCAAAAGGGAGTTTGCACAACTTTGGCTGTTCAGGGGAAGGACTGTAATCATGAGTGCTTAAAACAAGGCTTGTTAGGGTGACGAGGACATTGCTAGATGATTCTATCTTTAGTCTATTGTTGTGAGGATGTATTTCTTAATGGATCAGACAGTCTTCCAAAATTACTGCATTGACTCTCTCCATTCCATTGTAAGACTGCTCCAGAATATTTCCCATCATGGCTAGAAGCTTTCTTTTCATTTCCAGCCTAAATTTGTTCCTCACTAACTTGTATATGTAACTTACCTGTCCTTCATCTTCCTTTTCATATACTATGAGAACAATTGCTTTCCCTTTCATCTTTGTTCTGTTAGACTAAACAAATCAAACTATCAAAGAGATATAAACAATTCCTGAAGCTCTTTTGGCATCTGTTTCATTCATTTTCTTTCAAAACAGTTGATACAGTTATGAAGCATTCCATCTGAGTTTCTAGCAGTGATTTTTGCAATAGCACTAACATTTCCTTGGCTATATTATTATGCTTTTTTTAGGTCTGTACTGCATAGCATCCTAGTCATCCTTTGAGCCAATAATAAATTCAGATCTGAATTTCTACTGCTGAGTTCTAAATTTATAAGAAAAACGTAGTCCTTAAATGTGTGACTTGTCAGTATGTATTGTTCAGTTTGCTTTTGCTTTTGTCAGTCATGTCCTCACTGTGAACTAGATCTTTTTGATATCATCCTCTGTAGTGGTAGTGACTCTCAGCTTTTGAATAGTTTTCATTACTGTGTTCTGACTTCACATCGTAAAGGAATAAGGTAAATAAAGTCTGTCCTAAAAATGATCCCTAAGGAGCTGCACTGGTAACATCCATCAGTTGGGTAATTTCCCATGTGTCTGTTAGCAAATGCTTTGGTGAAATATTAATAGACTGCTTCTCCTTTGTTTAGAAAAATCACTTATCAAGTTAATTTGATGTAAGAGCAGATTTAGGTTGTGTTTTTGACTCTTTTCTATTACTTTTATATAATTAAATGTTCTTACTCTCAAAAAATATTTTGAAGCCTTGGAAACTCCTGGAGGCAGTAAGTTAACATGTCTGTAATTACATGGAGGTTTTTTTTCTTGAAAAAAGTGCTACAACTAATTTTTTCAGTCAGAGAGGGACACTTCTAAATTCACAGCTATAAAAACATTTGCTAGTAGACTTCACGCTGCAAGTGCCAGCTCTTTGAGATCTCTGGGATGTAAATTAGCTGGTCCTTCTGATTTGAGGGAATTGAGCTCTCGGGTTCTATTTTCATTAAAACTGATAATTTGGTAATTTTCTCTTCATAATAAATTTTCTCTTAGGTCATCCAAAATTAACTCTTCTGTTGGCAAATCAATTATACTTTTTCCTTCCAAGTATTCAGATTACATCTGGAGGCCTGGTTAGTTTTTTCTTTGCTTGATAATAGTTTCAGGTATTTTTTGGTATTTGTTCATTTCCAAAGAGAACAAGTTTCAGACTTCCACCGTAAGCAAAGGAAGTCAACTTTAAATAGCTATTTCCTTTTTTAGTCTTCAGAACTTACTGGGCTAAATCTAAATACCTTCCAGGCCTGCTCTGATGAATCTTTACCCAAGCAACTGAGGATCACTCAGCTGAATTTTTTTGTCATACATCAACATTAATTTTACTAAACTAACAGTTAAATATTTTTCTTTTTAACCTGACTGACTTTCTTCTGTTTCTTCTACCTCAAAATGTTATTGTTAACATGTTAGTTCTACCTTATTGGAGGAGAGTCCATTAGTATTTAAATCATGGTGTAGAGGGGAACTATTCAACTCTCGTGAATGAACAAAACTCAAAAGTTGGAGTGTGTGTTGGTAACGGAGCACTGATGTTAATTCACTTTGTAAGAACTGCTCAATCTGTACATAGTTTTATTGAAAGCAAATAATTGTTTGGTTCTTAATATTAATTGAGGAAGCTTGTAGCAGAATTGCAGTTTAAATAAACTATTTTAAAAATATTTTTACAGATTGTTATTCCAAGGAGTCCTCTTCAGGCTAAAGGACTGCTGCTGTCATGCATCGAGGACAAAAATCCATGCATATTCTTTGAACCTAAAATACTTTACAGAGCTGCAGGTAAAGATTTATATGCTGTATTTTCCAATAAAGTCACACTTTTTTTTTTGTCTTTTTTTTCCCCCCCACATATATGTTGATGGTCACAGCTAAAACAATACTGTAGCAGAAGTCTTGACTTTTACTTGTTTTGTCTCTAGTTACGCTTGGGGGTTGTGTTTTTAGAGGAATTGTGAAAACTGAATAAGATCTCTAAATTTGGCTGCAAAATACAAATGAACATTTACAGTCTGATTCATGCTCAGTTAACTTGGGAAGTGGAATGCTTTGTACAGTCTTGGGTTAAAAAAAAAAAAAAGAAATAGAACTAAGAGAGATTAGCCGTTATCAAATTGCAATATAAATTTGACAGAAGTTAAACTGCTTGCTTTTTGATAAATCTAGAATCTAAAATGTTTCCAGATCAGTTTTTATTTTTCCAAAAGAACTGAACATCACCATCACCATTTTCCCAAAGTTAAAACTTCTTTGAAGTGCTTAATTTCTAAAAATCTTGAAATTCTACCCCCTTAGATTTTAGTTTTATGCGGAAGGAAGGTAATTGCCATAACTTTTTCATTTGTTTTAGTCATAGCGAACTTTTTGGTTTAAAGAAGTTTTAACAGCTATCATTATGCGTAACATACAAGAGCAGAATGATTTGAAGATGATAGTGCTTGAGTTGGTTGTAAAAATTAGCTTGTTACTTCTTTGGACTAGAGAAACTGGACTGAGAACAGATAGTGGATGAAAACAGATTTTGTACGTGGAGATAGGCAGAGCGATTGGGTGAGCAACTGATAAAATAGAACTCAAGCCATCACTTACCTTCAGTGTTTCTATGTCATATAGGTTTATATACCAACTATGCTTGAATCTGTCAATCCAATTTATAAGTTGATTCTGTGTGTGGACTGAAGTGAAGGACAAAATGTTTGTATTTTACTTTGGACCTTTTAACAGCACTTTTCCATCAGTGCATCCATTTTGTTAGTAAATGTATCCTCTTCCTGGAGAAGAGAACCAAAGAATAACAAGGGAAAGATTTAGAAAGTAGACATCAAAGCTACAAAAAATAGCAGAATAACTCGGGAACAAATAGGATATTTATTGGAGAAACTGCTTATTTGTTTTTATGTTTTCAAAAAAGACCCAGAATTCCCATTAGCAATGTATTTTTCAAAGTGCAGCTATTTTTAGTGTGATGTGGTGTGATGTACCCAAAGGGTACTGCATTCCTTAAGTTCGGTGTGTTTGAGAGCTTACTGAAATTTAGCAATGAAGACCTCTGACCCTTCATTTGGATGAAGTAGTTTGGAAAATGAACTTGAGTGTTAGACTCCTGTTAAACAAAGAAGTTTAAAATTCTTGTGTCTTTTAAACAACCCATTCTTTCATTTTTTTCCCCAGTATTTACAAGTCACAAATACAGAGTGTAGAGTTAATAAAATACTTGCTTTCATAGTGAAATGAGTGGCTGCACATCAATATCACACAGCTTTTGAGAATATAGGAATGTCTTGTATTTGAGGAAATAACTTGTAAAGCAATTGCTGGATCATCTAGTGAACATAAGTCAACCTTGTGACTGAAATTTTGAGTGAAGACGTGCTGAAATAGTGGTTAATGTGGTTTATGTGCTGGTCAATAACCAACCACAATGTTGCTACAAAGTGATGTTGGTAGTTTCTGCGAGACTGAGATTTCCTCCTATATTCCGATGGTCTGATTTTCAGAGACGTTACCTACAGTTTTATCTTAAAATTTCTAAGAACATCAGTTTAGCAATCTAGGCTCAAATTTATAGTACACTTGTGTCAACATGTGATAGGGATGATTGTGACAGGTAACTTCTTTTGTTTTAAGACAATTTTCAGTGGACTTTTTATTATTTCTACAATATAAAGCAGGAATGTTTTATTATGTGGAAGGGTTTTGATGTTCCTTTTATTTTAATTTAACCCTTTTCCCTCTGGCATCATTAGTTCCTCTTCTTAACTGCTTAGCTGTCCTTTTTGGGTTGGGTCAGCTTGAACTGGAAGAAGAGTGGTATCTGGGAGTTTCTCCTAGAAAACTTATCTCTCTTAGAGTTTCTTCTTATGCTGCTCGTCAGAGTTTCTTGTAATTCCACCACAGAAACGAAGTGGTCTGGTGAATTCAGAAATGGGAATTCTTGTAAACAGTCCCTCTCCAGCTTTCCTGTAGGCCCCTTCAGGCACTGGAAGGCTACTATAAAGTCTCCCCAGAGCCTTCTCTTCTCCAGGCTGAACAACCCCAACTCTCTCAGCCTGTCCTCATAGAAGAGGTGCTCCAGCCCTCTGATCAGCTTCGTGGCCCTCCTCTGGACTCTGTCCAGCAGCTCCATGTCTCTCCTGTACTGGGGCCCCCAGAGCTGGATGCAGTACTCCAGGTGGGGTCTCACAAGAGTGGAGTAGAGGGGCAGCATCACCTCCCTCGACCTGCTGGTCACACCTCCTTTGATACAGCCCAGGACATGGTTGGCTTTCTGGGCTGCAAGCGCACGCTGCTGGCTGACAGTGTTTCTCCCCCTGGTCAGCTCTTTTCCTTTCAGAACTCAAGTGGAGGATCATAGCCAGTCTAGCGGCCCTGCATGGTTCCCACAGGAGACAGAACAGCCTTTTACTTGCCTCGCTCCAGTCCATCCTGGTAGCTGGTGTTTGGGACACATGCTGTTCCCACCCCAGAAGCTGGTGGCCAAGACCCCCACTTGCTCCTGTAACTCACACCACAGGCCCAGGGTGTCTGCGCCCCGCTTTGACTCTTGTTGCTGGCCCAGTGTCTTGTCTTGTCATGCTGGTCTCACCAGCAGCTGGCACTTAGTTCTTGCAGCACATACCCCTGCATGGGATAGGATTTCAAAAGAAGCTAGGACTGACCACCACGATGAGGCACAGGGCTCAGTCAGACAAGCATGCTGACTGGCCTCATTTTATGTGCAACTGGCCCCTTCTATAATCTTTTATGTTTGTTCCCCTACTTGTTCCTCTCCAACCCCCTTCACTGTCACGTGCCCTCGTCAGCTGGTGTAGTTCCATACATGCCCCCTCAGGGGCATACATACCTGGGCCCTCAGATTTCTGTGCCTGTCAGGTGCAAAGTCCCATTTTGCCCATAGTTTCTTGATAGCCCTTCACTCAGTGTGTCTGACCAGAGTTGTTTCTCGTCTTTGTCTCTGTTATGTTTGTCTTCAGGTTTGTGTCTCTGTATATTTTGTTTATAGCTTCTTTTCCTTTATCATGCCATTTGACAAGGTCCTTCATCAGATAATCTTACTGAAAGAAACACTCCCACATTCCCGTTATCAATAAGTGGGACTGAGCAGGTTGGTTCTTGTTCCTGCCTCCCTCATCATTTGTTGGTTAGGTTTGTGTCCCTGCGTGTTCTTCCTTTTGACTTCTCCCTCTTCCTATTACCCCCTTTTGCATTGAAAAGATCCTTGTCCAGACACTGTTAAGGAAGCAGATGCTCTCTCCTTTCACATAACCTTACAGTGGCCAATAGAATTTTTTTGTATGTTAATTTGCCTTGTATAAAATTAGAAAGAAGCAAAGAAATGTAGGCCTTTCTGGGTAAAAGTGCAGAATTAAATATACAAGTACGCATATAGAGAGACAATTCTGTTGCTGGTTAACTCATGAGATTATAATGTTATTGAAAGTGCTGTGGTGACGTCCCCCTAAATGTCAGACATACTAAGAAAATATCCGAATTAAAAAGAAAAAGGAGGCTTTGATTTATAAAAAGTAGTTAACAGCCTGTGCAGTGTCAAAAGCACATAATGATTATGAATCAAAGGAGAAGATGAGTCACCTTGACATTATCAGGTTTAGACATCTTGTGAAGAACCTACTCTGATGTTTTTTGACCTTTTCAGTTTCATTTAATTGTACTATATATGACATTGGTGGTGTAGAAATAAATACGACTTGCATCAGTGGTTGTTATAGAGACAAGACAGGTAAGATGAGAAAACGTGTTTTCTTTCTGCTGTTCAGGTTGCTCTTTTAGAAAAAGCAACAGATGGTGCAGCCTCTTAAATTAACTTCTGATGGCCCTTTTTCTCTCATAATTACAACTTTTTGTTAATTGCTTTATTTGAAATTGATATTTGAAATATCTGATTTAAAATTATTTATATCTTCAGTAATATGTGAATGGACTGCTTTGTATATAAACATTGTTCTGGTTTGGTTGCTTATTATGGAAGAATATGCATAGAATAATTTCACAAGATCCTTTTCATCTTTGTTAGTGGAGGAAGGAGTTTTTGCAAAGGCATTTGAATAAAATCCTGCCAAATCTGGACTTCCTTATAAAATTCTGACAGGCTGAATTTTGCATTTAAAAGTGTCAGGGACTCTAGATGAACTCATCCAATGGACGTCTTGTTGCAGAATGGTTTAGCTATAAAAAGAAATCAGTTAATTTGTGTAATTGTAGGTTATATTTAGTTTCCCTAACTGGATAAAACCATTACATGGAGAAGGAGCTCCTTTTGTATCATGTACACCTTCCAGTTCTTCCTCTGGTACATCCCACTGTCACTTCAAAGCCTTCTCATTCATGTCAGTTGCCTGGGTTTCCACTCCAAGTTCCTGTGGCATCTTTATAAGGTTCTTGTTCTCCAGGTTTCATGTAGATGACAATCCCATGAAAAAGACAGTTTTGCAATACCAGTTAGTATAGTTGTGGGTTTCATTATCTTTCAGGGTCTCTGCTTTCTTTTGCCTGAGGGCTTTACGATGTGCAAAATCCATAGAAGCCTGGTCTGCTTTACTGTCAACCAGTAATGTGCAGTGAGCAAGGGCTGGATGTGCCTTTCCCCTCTTTCTTTCCCCACCCTGTAGTCCTTTAGCCACTTGTTATTCAACAAAATTATTACAGGAAGACACTGATATTTCAAAACATTAAAATAATAGCTTGCAAAGAGATCTGATTTTGTTGTATGTTTAAAAGCACCTTGTATTTAAAATTCTTTTTTTTTTCTTTTCTTTTTTTCCTTGATTGAATGGACATGTGTTCTTGAATTATGCCCAGAGAGGTGGTGGAGTCACCATCCCTGGAGGTGTTCAAAAAATGTGTAGATGTGGCACTTTGGGACATAGTTTAGTAGACATGGTGGTGTTGGGTTGACAGTTGGACTTGATGGTCTTAAAGGTCTTTTCCAACCTTAAAGATTCATATATTCTATGAATATAACACTTATTTTCCCCTTTGTTTTTATTTATTCAGTGGAACAAGTTCCTGTGGAGCCCTACAACATTCCACTGTCTCAAGCTGAGGTGCTGCAGACAGGCAGCGATGTGACACTGGTTGCTTGGGGCACTCAGGTCAGTAAGGCTCTTACAAGCTATTTGTCATCCAGCAAAGCCTAGGTTAAGGGTGATGTTTTAATAGTGTTGCATTCAGGCTTAAGTGCCAGACAATAAACGGCATGCATCTTCCATCACTATATGCTTGAATAAATGATTGACAGTGTTTATATTTATATGAAACCTGCTTTTTATTGGGTAAAATTTTACTCATTTTTAGTTGAAGCTGACTCTGGAAATGTGGAAGAGGTACCTGTGCAGGAGGTTAAATGATTTATGCATGATTCTGAAAGTGATATATTCAAAAATGGGGCAGTGAGATGTGAATCTGAGGAAGGCAATGGGAAAAGAGAGTTCAAAGTAGTATCCTGAAAGAAAAGTATAGATTTTTACTGCATGATTTAAAAATGTGCAGTTGGGGGAGAGATTATACAGAGAGTTAAAATCCACTGAACATTTAATACAAATAGGGATCGATATAGTTTTGATTCTAACAGTTACATTTCAAAGCTGTCCAAAAATATGATTGGACACCCCCTCCCCCCAAATCAAGATATGTAACTATTGAAAAATCTGGTAAAACCCCCATGTTCGTTTTCAAGAATTATGGAAAAGAAATTTGAGTCTAGTTTGGAATTACCAGAAAAATCTTTTTATTGCCTTTAACCTATAATTAAGAAAATTGCTATTTTCCTGGCCTAATTATATCTGAGAAGCTTTTAGAGGAGACTGTTAAAACTTTCATCACAGGAGTATTGAATTGATCTCTGGGCTTGTGCCTTTTCATGGGGTTTTTTTGGGTTTTTTTGGTGTGTGTGTTTTGTTTTGTTGTTGGTTTTTTTGTTTTTTTTTGTTTGAAATCTATAATTTTCAGTGCTTTTCTGCGATAGTTTCTTTGTCCTCAGACTACTTGATCTCCTTCATATCTATGGTTATTCCTGCTAGTCTCTGATACTTTGCACTCGTATTAAATTATGGACTCCATCAATATCTTTACTTGTACTCATTTCTCCAGCAGAAAACAGTTTCTATAGTTCTCTCTGTTCCCTTTTGAAAGTGGAAATTTTTGCTTCATTTGGATGAAATCTTAGTGTTCATCATATTCCTAAAAATTGAATTGATAAAGTAATGGCTTGAAAGCTGGCTATGGAGATGTAATAATATCTTGAGTTTTCCCAGTAGGCAGCAGTGCCTAGAGAGGACTTGGAGTGACATCCTTCAAAAAAATTGCTTGGAGCTTGGAAAATGTAGGCCAAGTGTTAAGACAGGCAGTTCTTTTGATGTGAATAGTAGTATGACAGATGTGCAGACCTAATCCAAATTTAGGAGCTAACCGAAGCAGGGGTGTGGAAGGATAATACAGCATGGGGACATGCTTAGCGCATATGTAGTAAGTCCAGCATGTTCTGGATGTGTTGAGCTTCTGCAGATCAAGTATGTTCAGTGAGTTTGTGCTGAGGATGTTTGCAGGCTGTGTACATAAACTTGGAATTTGTTTGCTAAATGTGCAACCAATCTAGAGTTTATTGTCAATAGGCAGGGTGATTCCACGTACTCACTGGTTACTGGACGATAGATAGTTGCTTGCAGCTGCTGCTCTGATGGGGTTATCTGATGCTTGCTTTCCTGGGTGGTACTAATGAGGGGCAGTTAAAGGCTTCTAGTTCCTCTCCAGTTGTGCTCAGTGGTTTATGGTCATTAACTAATCCTTATTCCCTGTGAGCTAGGTAAACATTCTCACTTATACATCAGAGAAACATCAAAACCATCTGGATATCCCACGTGTCATGTTGAAAGTTCTCAAACCGTCTTATTACATCCACAGATGTATTAGAAGTTTAAACAAAAACACTACAAGCTATATTTTCTTTTTATTATTGCAATACTTGTATTGATTTATCTTTTAAAATTGTCCTTTGGTGTTTAGTTACGCATATTTGCATTATGTAGATGTTTAATGTTTAAATCCTTAATCATCTTGTTTCAGTATAGTTTTTTGCTCTGTGTAGAATTTAATACTGCTCTTTGACCCTCGGGCAACTGACACTGCCTGACCGTGCCCATATTGTTAAATTCTGTTACCTTCCAGACCAAGATGACCTCATCCAAATAGCTTATTGGGGATGGTCCTTGGCCTCCAATCCCTTACCTGTGCCTAGAAGTTGCTCGATGGAGGCCATCTGCCTCAGTCCAAACCTGTATTACAAAATGTTCTAACAACAAGGAAAACGTCAGACTTTGACAACATCATATTGAGAAATTCTTTTTTACCCTCATCTCATGAGCAAATACTTTTTGCTGAGATATTTGTGGAGGATAATCTGAGTTGTTGTCATAACAGTTGTTATTTTCTGTGTTGGAGCATTTGCCTACTAATGTTTGTTTTAGGGAAGCCAATGGTTACAATATATTTTGCTTAAAAGTGTTGTATAACATAATGTCAAGATACAGTTTTGAGTGTATGTAATATTGCTTTCTTTTCTGTTCATAACATACCTTATGAAAAGGATGCTAATAGATGTGGATTGTTTTATGTCTACTTTGACACACTTATACATGCTGCTAAATAACGTGTATTCTAATTCAGTACAAGCCTCTTGCTAGGGGGGAATACTTTTTTGTTTTAATAAAATGTTACTTATAATAATCAGATAATGCAACTCTTGTAATGTTGGTATTCAAATATGTTGGAAGACCAGTGAATGGTCATATTGTCATATTACTGCCAATATGCTTTGAGTGTGGGGGTCAGGACTAGATATTTATAGGTATTTTTTTATATGGTATTTACTATCTCTCCTAACTGTTCATAAGATAGTGCTTTGGAGATGATTACTTGGTAAGCTACTGCTCTGTCAGTAAATTGTAGTAAGTGTAGTTACTAGGGCTATTTTTGAATGTACGTAATGCTTCTTGCAGAATTTCATGTGACTGCTACATGAAAATACATTATTCTGATATATTTGGGTCTTAGCTTAGCTACAGTCCTAAAAAAATCTTATCCTAACCCCCAAATTGACTATAAATATAAAATACTGAGGCCTGATGCTGTTCACTGAAAGATGGTTTTCTAGAAAGCAACGTTTTGTTTTCAGTGATTCTTCATCGAAGTTAGTTTCCGAAGTGCTGCTAAAATACTAGGAATGATGTAAACAGTAAATAAGAAGAATGAACTGAGTAATAAATGCTTATTAGATGATTGAATAAAAAGGATGCTGCTAAACATGCAAGTAATATGTTAAATCACTGCTTGTATTTAGTATGCATAATTTAGAACATCTTAAAGAGAAACAAAATGTTTCCTTGGTGATAACACATTGCCTTTTCAGGTACATGTGATCAAAGAAGTGGCAGCAATGGCTCAAGAAAAGCTTGGTGTGTCCTGTGAAGTGATTGATCTGAGGACCATCTTACCCTGGGATACAGAGACTGTTTGCAAGGTAAGGAAATGATGCATATTAATTTGAAACCACAACAAACCAAAATATCCCACTAATAACAATTTAAATGCAAATAATGATGACTTTGTTCTTGAATTTTTTTAAAGGCCTACATTTTGCTCTATATTGTATATATTGTTCTGTATTTTTTGTTCTGTATCATATATGAAGAGTAAATGCAGATTACATGGACCAAACATTTGCTTTAGCATTGAAAAAGAACTATGTTTCAGGGTTCAAAATAATGTTAGAATACATGTTCTTTGGGTTGATCAGAGGGCAGGATTTAGTCAGACTTGTGCTTGAAAACTATTTTTCCATGATTTCTGTCTCTTTCTATGATCTTTGCTGTCTTTGGGTCTCAAAAGATCAGGTGAAATCTTTTTTTTTTTTTTTTTTCTTTCCTTACTGTTTTACACTGTATCTTTATTAGTTTTAGGTCTGCAATAATTTGCCTTAGTTTTTTTTTTTTTTAAATCCATATTTCTAGAAATAAATATTTTTATTTAAGGTATATGAATTCTTGGGCTGGGGAGAAAAGGCAGCATTTACAATTATCAGGGTATCTGGTTTGAAATTCATGGTACTGTGAAGTTCTTGTGTCATGGCGTAGCCCCAGCTGGCAGGTAAGCAAATGCAGCCCATCACTTACTGCTTCCCCCCGCAGTGGGATGGGGAGGAGATTCAGAAGAAAAGGGTAAAACATATGGGTTGGGATACAGACAGTTTACTAGAATTGCTGCTTCTACTAGAGCTGTGAGCTTCCCTCAGTGGGCTTGTCCACAGTCCTGCAGGACTGTGGCTAACAACTCATTGAGTCCTTATTCAATCTCTGCACACTAGGTCATTTTATGCTGCTGATAAAATCACTCTGAAACTTGAGAGATGTCGGCAGCTTAGTTAACTCAGGCCTCGTAACTGTAGAGTACTGTGTTAAGATAACCATAGGGATGAGAAGAGCCATAGGCTTGAAGAAAGTGTGTGATTCCATCAAGTACTTTCTCTGCCTGCAGTTTCTAATTTAAGGCAATATGGTGTCATATCTACAGCGAAGTCAGATTGTACAGATGTTTAAATAGGGCAGATCAGGCACACCTGCTTATCTGACTCTCTGTATTTGGAGTATCTTAATTGCGTAGACAAGTGTTTTGTCATTCTGTAGTTGCTCAGTAAGGGGCTTGCTCTTGGTCAGGTAAAGTATTAAACAGATTAAGTGTGATAAAGGGAAAGACGAGCCATTGGTCTGCTATTCTATGGCAAAGCTTGTATTTCTCCACAGTATGAATTTTACTGTTATGTTTGTCTGAGGGATTGCCAGGGGGACTGGATGGAGCAGATGGGAGGAAAGATCCATGTTGGGCGTCCGCTATTGGCAATGTCCTATTGTCCAGTTGTGGATGTGTAACCAGTTGTGTACTTATACGCATAGCTATGTGTTGCTTCATATAAATTTGATCTCAGTTGAAGTGTTTTCAGTGTTTGTTTGCAGTGTATTTCATGTTACTTGGATGTACTTTCTATCTGTAAAAAATTAAATGAGTTGTTGTCATCAATATGAAGAGAAACTTTGGCAGTAATAAATCTTTTACAATCCCTTCTGGACAAATAAGATTATTCCTTTTTTTTAGTTAATTTTTTTTCCTTCTTTAAAAACTTGAGCTGTCATTCTGTGAAAACGAAGCCTCTCTTTGAAAGAGCATATAAGTCTGTTTCATTGATTTGGACCTGCACTGAAACACCCTCAGGAAGGAAATGCAGCTGTGCATAGGATGTGCAGAGCTTTAGTTGTACAATGTTTTTCAAATCTTTAAAAACAGATCTTCCATGAAGATTTTCAGCTTATGTTCCATCTTGGACATCTTTTAAGGTAACTGTGGCATAAATAAAAAGATGGAACAGATAGACCTGTTGCTTTAAATCTGTTAATGAATTTACTATTAAGAATTAAAAGAGAGTTATTTCTAGAGAAATATAGTGCACATTGGCTAGGAAGTTCAGCTATATTATAATAAATACCAAATAGTGAATGTTTTTTGCATTGCTTTTATATTAGTATGACTGCAGGCTGGCCAGTCTGATGGGAGAAATGTTAAATTATCCTGTTGGAGCGAGTCCAGAGGAGGGCCACGAAGCTGATCAGAGGGCTGGAGCACCTCTCCTATGAGGACAGGCTGAGAGAGTTGGGGTTGTTCAGCCTGGAGAAGAGAAGGCTCCAGGGAGACTTTATAGTAGCCTTCCAGTGCCTGAAGGGGCCTACAGGAAAGCTGGAGAGGGACTGTTTACAAGAGCATGTAGTGACAGGACAAGGGGTAATGGGTTTAAGCTGAAGGAGGGTAGATTTAGATTAGATGTTAGGAAGAAATTCTTCTCCATGAAGTGTTCAAGGCCATGTTGGATGGGACTTTGAGCAACCTGGTCTTAGTAGAAGGTGTCCCTGCCCATGGCAAGAGAGGTTGAAACTAGATGATCTTTAAAGTCCCTTCCAACCCAAACCATTCTATGATTCTATGGAAACGATAGTTGTAACTGCTTGCTGTAGCCTCATCCCAAGAGGAACTGCTTGATGCAGCTGTTGCAGATGACAGTGGCCTACAGGGTCAGTTCTGGTGATGGCACTTGTTATTCCCTTCCAGAAATGCCAGTGTCAAGGACCAAGAGAGTGGTAGAAGAGTTGGCCATGCCAGAGAAAGTCCTCAGCTGCCCATTGGCCTGCTTAAGTCCTCTTTGCGGGGTCTTAAATGATAATGGGATTGCTTTTACTCCGGTCCAACCAATAAGCAAATCATCAGCTGTTAGAGTCTGTCTTTTGCCTCAGGCTGTTACTTATGTCAGCCTCCATAAATCTCAGGCCAAGTTTTTTTGGTTTTCCTTGTCTTACATATGTATTTGAAATGTGTTTGTCATCTCCTTGTCCTGCTGGACACAGAGGTAAAGAATGGTGTATGTGATACACTGCAACCTTATTGCCGTTCTGGTGCTTGGATACACAATCCTCTGTTGATGGGATTCTGTGCTGCAATCTTATCAGAGAGCAGGAGTTTGGGTTTTGATGTCCATTTTACTGCTGGGAATGGTGTCCTTTGTGTTTTTAGTCCTGTTATTTTAGTCCTTGGCCTGCTGCTGCTTTCAGTCCCTGCACACGCATGGCTCTGTTCACGTCTTTCATACCAGCCTTAACATACCTGTTACAATTCTCCACGTTAGTATGATTCTCCAGTCTTCTAGCTCTTTCTGGAAGGCAGGGAGCCTTATCTAGCTTCTTGTAGGCTGTGTGATTGCTCCTAATCATGCGCCTGACGTTTGGGTTCCCTGTGTTCCATATGGGTCAGGGTCATGAAGATTTAATAAAGGAATTGAATTTTACAGAAGTTGTATGCATTTGCCAGTCTAATATGTTTTACTCTGCAGGCTTATTTTATTCTTACGCTAAGCCAAGAAATGCTGCATTTTTATATAGAAATATTTCTGTGAATTTTCCTTGCCAGTCTATGTAATTTTTAAACAAAATCAAGGAGCCTTCATGGTTGATGTTGGGGAATGATCTGGCCTCATAACCTTAACTTAATTGTTGGTATCTTTAGCAAGGAAATAACTTCAACACTGAAGTTTTCAATGCTGCTATTTAAACATGAGATGCTTTACTTAACTGGAAATATATGCAACTTTAAGCCTAATTTGACAATTGTGGTGTATGCATGAAGAAGGATGGGCTGAAATGGTTAGTGCTTTGGAGATGAGCAGTAATATGTCAAAATTTTCACTGCAAATCTAACTGCTTAGTCTGCTTTCTGTAGCTGTTTCTATATAGAAAATTATGTCATCAGAATACATATTTCATAAAACTACGAGAAGTTATACTTCACAACTGCCACCAGAGGCCTCTTTTTAACTAAGTTTTTAACTAAGCCCCTGCTTTGACTTTGCATTGCTCCTACGAGTATGTTTATGAATATATAGCTCTGAGTGAAACATAAATAAACATAAATAATAAAAATAGTGAACATAAATAAAAATTGCTGCCTAATTTTACTGATAGTTTCTTTGCATTTTTAAGATTTGGAGATTATATTACGTTTTGAAATAGGTTAGCATTTGTCATCTGCATGAGAAAGAGACAAGGGTGTGTCTGCCTGGAGCAGACTGCTATGGCTTTGAATGGGTCCCAGCAATAATTGAAACCTTCTCGTCATTTCAATTCCTGGGATGGGTAAATGTGCAAATGGGGGCTAGATTTTTCTTTTGTCAGTCTTCAGATGTCTGAGTATTGGAGTTTGAGCTAGTTACAGTAGCTCATAGAGCTATTCTAGAGAAGGGATATCTCTTGAGGGTCATTCATCCCAGCTGTTTCAGCAGCCTATTTTGGGAGGAGATAAACTGGCCTCTAGAAATGTCTTGGTTTAAAATTTTTTTTTGTTTGTTTGTTTTTTAAAAAAAAAGTTAAGGGAGCCCTGATTGATGAGTGTAGTGTAAAGTCAGGTGAGATAAATTGCACCCTCATTGTATAGCTGAGCTGACACCTACTGCTGACAGGACATTAGTAGTTGACCTGTTTAAAAAAATATCTAACATTTCTTTGCTAGAATAAAAGCAAAGAATCTATGTATGTCTATATTTATATGAATATATATATTTTTTACATAAGGTTTCATTACTATTTAACTTGGACAAGCTTCTTGTGAAAGAAAGATGTCCTTCCTCACTTAAAGGCAATAGATACCAACAGTACCTTGTCCCTGAAAATTGATCTAGCCTGTTTCAAGATTCTCTAGCATTCTTAAAAAAAAAACCATTCCTGCTCTGGATCAAGAGAAATCATTGATTTTACAGGCTGACAACTTAAAAAGACGTGCAGGAAATATTTTCAGTCACTTTAGTTACTTTAGAGCTTGTATTTTATACTTTATTGCTTTTCACAGAAATCTGGAGAGGCAAAAATGTTAAACTACATAAAATGTAGTATCTTCCTCAGTTGTCTATATTCAATCAGAATTTGTCATTTTGAACATATTTCAAACTGCTGACATTGTGAATTCTGTGCATATGTTGTGTGATAGGCTCCGTGCTGTGAAAGCTCAATGTGATGTGTCTTCTGAGCTTTATTACCTGAGTTTTCATGTGCTTAGAAAACTAACTTCTGAAGTGATTATTTTTCTGAATTTTATGAAGTCTTTGTACCAGAGAAACTTTTTTTACAAAACTTGAGTTTTCGTTTTCTTTTGATGATGGCAAGGACTGTTTTTAATATATAACTTATTTTCTGGTTATATGCTTAGGTTTGAGCTGGTGTGCTGGTATGTCATGATCACTGGTAAAACACAGCATTCTGAGGACAAAGATTGGAACCTGGGATCTTTTCCTTTTGGAGAGTGCCCTCCTTACAGGAATGATCACATTCCCTTTTGTTTTCTCTCTTACTGTTGCCTGGTGCTTATTCTGTGCAATTTATGGTAATAACAGCAATAGAATATGAGCAGGCTGATCGCCCAGTTTATCCTATAATTTGCTAACAAGGTCACACCCCAGTGAGGTGGAAGATTGGATTGGAGAACCTGTATGATGACAAGACATTGAATCCAGGTCTTGCTCCTCTTGAGCATGTGCCTTTACCACCATCTCTAATTGAGGAGCTGAGTAGCTCATAAGCTTTTGTCCCCAGGGCCATGATACTTTGCTATCAGTTCAATTTTAGCAGATTATCAGCATGCTCAAAGCACCCTTCAGCCTCTGAAGGATATAATTTGTTGTGGTTGCTTAGGCAGTGCATCCTAAAGGGCTGTATGTATGAGCTGTGTGTTTACGTTCTTAGTAAGCCTTTCATCACCCCTTAGTTGAGAAGCCTGGATCCACTGCAGACTTGATGCAACAAGTGTCCCCACTTCCTGTCTTTGCGATCTGCTTTTGTACCCATGTCATGGTGCATTTTGCTGTCTCTACATAACGTTGCAGTGTGATGTGACGTACCGTGAGATGCCTGGGTGGTTACATGTAGTTATTTTAGGTTGTTGACTTGAGCAAGTTTAAAAAACTTTTTAGGATATTTTTGCTCAGTCACCATAGCCACTTCAGTCATGTGGAAGAAATGCAAGATCCTAGTAGTGTCCTACAGCTGTCCTTATTTATAGATCTGTTCCTAAAAGGAAGAAAAATTATTTTGTTTATAATTGCTTTTTCATGATAGAAGATGGAGATTTCCCTGACAGAGGTGGAAGCAAGTCTTTTGCAAGGAAAGTCCATCAACAGTTTACTTTTATTGAGCATAGAAAGAATTTTGTATACATTAAAACACACACTGATCTATAATCTTTCTAAAGCCTTTCACAAGAAAAATGGAATTGATTGTACAGCTTGTACATGCATAGAGCTCCAGTAGAGTGCTTCTGAATGAGACATGATGCAATTAGAGAATCACAGAATGGTAGGGGTTGGAAGGGACCTCTTGAGATCATCTAGTGCAACCCCCCTGCTAGAGCAGGATCACTTAGAGCAGGTTGCACAGGATTGCCTCCAGGCAGGTTTTGAATATCTCCAGAGGAGACTCCACAACCTCTCTGGGCAGCCTGTTCCAGTGCTCGGTCACCCTCAGAGTGAAGAAGTTTTTTCTCATGTTCAGATGGAACTTCCTGTGTTCCAGTTTGTGCCCGTTGACCCTTGTCCTGTCACTGGGCACCATCGAGAAGAGCCTGACCCCATCCTCTAGACATCCACTCTTTAGATATTTATAAGTGTTGATAAGATCCCTTCTCAGTCTTCTCTTCTCCAGACTAAACAGACCCAGCTCCTTCAGACTTTGCTCATACGAGAGATGCTCCAGTCCCCTAATCATCCTTGTAGCCCTCTGCTGGACTCTATCCAGTAGTTCCCTGTCTTTCTTGAACTAGGGAGCCCCAAACTGGACACAGAACTCCAGATGTGGCCCCACCAGGACAAAGTAGAGGGGGAGGAGAACCTCCCTCCAGCTGCTGGCCACGCTCTTAATGCACCCCAGGATACCACTGGCCTTCTTGGCCATGAGGGCACATTGCTGGCTCATGGAGAGCTTGCTGTCCATCAGGACTCCCAGGTCCTTCTCTGCAGAGCTACTTCCCAGCCAGTCAACACCTAACCCATACTGGTACCTGGGGTTGTTCTTACCTAGGTGCAGGACCCTACACTTGCCCTTGTTGAATTTCATATGGTTCCTTTCTGCCCACCTCTCTAACCTGTCCAGGTCTTGCTGAATGGCAGCACAGACTTCTGCTGTGTTGGCCACTCCTCCCAGTTTCGTATCATTAGCAAACTTGCTGAGGGTACACTCTTCCCCTCATCCATGTCACTGATGAATATGTTGAATAAGACCTGACCCAGTACTGACCCATGGGGTACACCGCTAGCTACAGGCCTCCAAGTAGGCTCTGTACTGCTTATCACAGCCCTCTGAGCCCTGCCATTCAGCCTGTTCTCAGTCCACCTCACTGTCCACTCATCCAACCCACACTTCCTAAGCTAATTCTTTGTGCTTTACCTCTAGAGGATTGAAAATGAACCCAACATCAACTCCCAATACATAGCTGAATAGATCAGCATGAAAAGTTGTGTCATCATATGTTAGAAAAGTGACACAAGCTTGTTTAAAGAGTATGTACTGCCTTTGCTGCTTCCTTAGGAAATGTAACAGCAAAGGCTGTCTTTAAATTACTGAGCCTCTTGTCTATATATACATTCTCAAAGCACTGTGTCATTTCATGGGCCAGTGAAAAATGTGGTAAGACTCTTGTTTACTTTGACAATCTTCACTGATTTCTGACTAAAGCTCTTGCTTTATTCCCCAGGGCTGGAGTATGAGTGATGCAGCGGTTATGATTCAAAGAGCGAGTAGTTAGCTGTCCATAGAGAGGATTACTTTTTTTTTTTGAGGGAGAATGCATTCCCTGTGCTTATTCGCACATCACCATCCTATGTCTGTGTGTTTAATTTGTGTATGAAGGAGCTGGGATTAGGAGTAATCTCTCCCCTTTATACCTTCAGCTGTAAACATGAACACATGAAATTAATGTGCTTCTCAGCGTACATTGCTGATGACAAAACCTCTGCCTTGACCATGCTCTTCTGATTCTCCAGCTGCTGCATGTGCATGCAGACATCTGCATTTAGTGCAGCCGCACCAAAGATGTCTGTTCCTATCCCGGCAGGTAACACTTTTCTACTACTTGATTGATCAGCTGTATTGTTATTGGAAGGCTAACCTATCATGAAAAGTGCAACTCAAGAAACTGAAACATGAGACATCTATGAAATATCTATAAAATTTGTTACTTTATAACCTACAAAGCTGTTTAAAGACACTTTTTCTCCCTTTCAGAAATTAAGTTTTCAGACAAAACTTTTTTTCCCCTCCATTGTACTTAACAGATTTGCTTGGAAGCTTTGGAGAGATTAGACTGTGGATTTTTCTGTCTGTGATCTTTTGGGTGGTGTGGTATTGATTAAAAAGCCAATGGCACACTTCCCAGTGCTTTACTGGTCACATTCAGGGTAAAATTCTGTGGTTGTAGTGTTTTTTATATTAAAATGCATGTGTTACTGGAAGTGGGAAATCTAGCTCAGGATTAAGTACTCTTAAGGGATTGTGCAGATTACTGTATTTTATTCACCCTGAATTGAGTTGAGCATGTTATTTAAACTTTAAATTGATTAGTATCAATCTGCCATTTTCACTTTTGCAAGTGGAAATTTGCAAATGGACATTTTTGTGCTTTTGTATTATTTAGAAGGCAAGTATTTGCCACGCATAATGATGATTTGCATTTATTACCTAATTAGTCATATCCTAATTTTCTCTGAACTGTTGCTACTGTAGTGCAAAGAAATGCTGAGAATTATTCCTTCATGACTTAGTAATAAAAGCACTGTAAACTGAACTGCGGTATTAAGGGCTTGTGGGTTACTGTGAGCCTGGATAACCGTGAATTTTGCAAAAAAAAAATAACGGTGTCTTTGCAGAAACATAGTTTATGGATTGACATTATCAATGATAGTAATTCTGAACTTGCTTCTTTAGGACACTGTACTACAGACAAGTGAAGGGATGTATGTTCTTGTGGGCACTTGGTGGTGCTTTGCTCTTCCGTAGGAAAGGTTCTGCAGACCTCCCCTTGGAGATCGGCATAAATGCTTGGCAGGCTGAAAAAAACATCTGCCCTTCCATTGGAAAGAGCAAATCTGAGCAAAAGAGAAAGCAGCAACAGTGGGAACCGGTGGGTAGTATAGTGCTGGGGAGCAGGTTAGGGCAAACTCTCTGCCTGTTTTCCATCGAGGCTATTTGATGGGAGCCATTTCATCAGTGTGCACTAGAACTTTCTCCTTAATGCATAGGTGGCATTGCCATTGCCATCAGAGTGATTGAATAATTGTCAGTAGTAGATCCCTGGTGCCCTGTATTTAATAGGTAGCGTGTCCTGGCAGACCTATTGGTCTATCAGCTTGTGTTTCCCATTACTTTAAGTTTACTTCATCTAATTGGACTGTGAATAAAGGAAAATCAAGATCAGTGAGGCTGATGTGGGTTTTTTCTATATTAACTGCACTCACGAGGCATTGAATTGTACAATTGTAATGCAGGTATCCTGGGATCATATTTATGTTTCTTGGCCATCTGTTCTTGATCTTTTGCCATTTTTTTACATGTTGCTCCTTTGATTTCTTACTGAATGGATCTCATACCTATAAAATGTGATTAAAGTTGTACTGCTTGCATGATGACAATTAACTTTGTCACTGTTTCCATAAGAAACTTGTGTCTTTTGGTCTTGTAGTTTCAGGCTGCTAAAGCTGTTGCTTGGCTTCCAGAAGCGGAACACTGGAACTGTGCTTGCAGGCAGTCATTTTAAAGTTATGAGAATATATATAAACATTTTAGAAACCAGTTATTCACATCTTTTGCTCTTCTATATTTCAAGAAAGCTTTGAATGGAAGCCTTGTTGTTTGTTCCTATGCATCTTGTTGTTTCAGGGAGGTACCTCAGCGCTGAGTCATTTGTTTTCTCCTTTCTGCCTCCCAACGTAAAAATGGTTCTCAATCTTTAAATTCCTGTGTCTGATTTTCATGTATGTATTGATAAATGGTACTTGAGAAAGAATCCGACTATTGAAAACCTTGATTAAATAGAGAAAAGGCATTTGCATGTAGTTTCTGTTAACATTGATGAGTCTAGTGCTGATGATATGGTCCATGAATTCCTCATAAAACCTTTTCCCTTTTGCCCACATTCCATATTACAAGCTTCAAATTTAAAGGCACTCCAGCAAATAAATGAGTAGTGGTGCATAGTCTATAGTTAGAAGCTATTTTATAGCTTCAATATGTGTTTTTAGTTTTTTTTCCATTGCAACTGGTGCTGATTGAATTCTAATGAAAGTTGGGATGAAGTTCCACGATGGTAATCATATATGAATCATTCCTCCATAGAGATAATTACTACTTCTCTGCAGTATTGCCTTTCTTTAAATGTCTGTAGTTATTTATCCTGCTAATATCACTTAGTTGAGCCAGCTACTTTTTTGAACTATATTTTAGGATTCTCATGCCATAGATTCTTATTATTTGTGCATTATTAACCTTTACCCTGAGAGAATGTAGTTTTAAGTATTTCCGCAATAATTTTGTAATTTTTAAGATAATGTTGACATTTGTGATGCTAAGATTTAATCTGCTTTTCATTGGATTATTGTGTATAGCAGATACATTTATTAACAGCATGATGCATTGTATTTGGCTTATTGTAAGTATTTTTCTTTTCACAGTGAGTTTTGTGTGAAGGCAGTCTGAAATGCTTGTAATACAAACATAGACTTTATAGACTATGCAGACTGCAGAGATTTCCAAACGTAAATGTTGTTTGATTTGGCTTTTTAATTTTTTTTTTTTAATAAGAAGATCTTTGTTTTTTGTTAAGATATTTACTCATTTACCAAAGGTCTTAGAGCTGTATCTGGTACGATTACAGGCTAAATGCTCACCTGATAGATAGATTGATTAGACTTAGTTTTCACTATGCTGTTATCTTTTCCAATGCTACTAATGTGGGACTGCACAAACCATTTACCTTCCCTCCTATCTTCATTTTGTGCTAAAGAGCCTGTACTTGTGGACTGCTTTCATTTTTGGTCTGCCACACAACAAGGCTCACCAAAATTGAAGGGTTTCTTCTAAATAAACTCAATATATTCTCCTGTAACTTTTTCTGTTAAGCTACTATGGAATACTCCTAAAATCCCCCAAATCTCTTGAAATTTTTTAGCCTGTTTGACTATTTCCCCCTGGAAATCTGGTGAGCTGAATTAATGCATGAAATCCTGAATGTTTGGTTACCTAATTGACTCATAATGTTAGAAAACAAGTATTTTTTTGTGTATTATCCTGTGTTATGTTTTCTTGTTATGCACCTTTTGAAGGCTGTGACACACAGTAAGACCTTTACCATATTGAAATGTTTGATTTCCTTAATAAGTTCTTTATTACTATTTTTATCAGATAGAGACTGAACTAATCCGAAAACCTTGGCATTTGCTTATTTGTTCTTTGTATGTAACTTGCACTGTCCTGAAATTTATGACAATTGTTCACTTTAAATATGATAGAGTAGGACAGAATTTGCATTGTCTTGGTGGACGCTTTACTTTTGCGTGTGGATATAGGAAAGCAAAAATACCTGCTGTCCTGTAATGTCATGAAAAATATCCTAGAACGAGATGCACGGACTTAAGTATTGCATGACTATATAGTGGTTTAACACATGGAAAAAACTAGTCTAGATTTTTATTTTCCTCCCCAGAAACAAATCAGACTAATTTTTTTCCTAGTTCTTTATGTTTGCAAAATATGCTTTTGATATTTAAAACTGTTACTACTTGTATTCAGAAATTGTTTCATTTGATGTACATTTTTGAGAATCTTAAACTGATGTGTATATTTCAGAACTTTCTGAAGACTTTTTTTAACATAAAAGCAAATAATAAAATTCAAAAAAATTAATTATACATTTGTCTATAGTACTACATTTCAACAGAGTACTTTAGCAAATTTTTTCCTCCTTGTCTGTGACTGAATTGCAATTGTTATATAGAGCTAAGCCTACAGAACTAAGAAGCTGCTTGTTGTGCAGAATATCCTTTTGCAGATAATACAGGATAGAATTTCAAGGGACAGATCTTACCTTTTGCTCTTAGTCTGTTCTGCTTGAAATTTTGCTCCCAGCTCAATTGCATATCGATTTTTTTAATTAAAAGGGAATGTAGTAGCTCTGTCTGTACTTAAAACTCTCTAAAAGACCTATAAAAAATTTAGTTCCATATAAATTTGCCAGACTTAAATTGCTCAGTCTTTTCCATATTGAGTGTCAGCCTAAAGCTGTTTTTTTCTTTTTTTCTCTTTGTTCTTTGTGGAGATTTTGCTTGGGGTGTTACATTTGCTAAAATTATTCATCCGTATCTCAAAGTATGGTCTAACCTACTGGCTGAGCTGTTTGTTGTCTTGCCCATAGCAATCATAATGAGTTGTGATAGAACAGCGAGACTGAATTGGCTTACTTAACTACATTGGCCAGTGCTCATGGATTATGGCTACCACTTGCAGACGTTTGATTTACTAGGTGGAGTATTGTTAGCTTCATGGTTGGGAAGCCTGTGATTGCTTTATATTATTTTTTTGTGGGGTATAATGACTGTGACTGTCATTGCTGGAACCTGCAATTATAATAAAATACCTCTATAGTCCTCTACATTTACTTAGGGCATTTGTACCTACATGGAAAAAAGTGAAGCTAAAGCAAAGTTGGGAGTGTATTGAAGCAAAGCAGTGTAAAAAGTGAAACTAAGGATGGAGCAGGAAAAAAAAAAAGATGTCATCCAACACCTGGAGGAAAAACTCTTGTGGAAGGAATTTAGGGATATGGGAAAAAATGGTTCCAAAACAGAGAAGAGTATGTGTTAGAGGCTTGTGCTACATTTCCTCATGTAATGAAATTATAGTTGAAGATTACACTACTGCTTCATTTTATTCAGACATCTGTCTGTAGATGAATTGTATAACATTGCATAGGAAATGTAGACTTGTATGATTTAAATGGTTTAATAGACTGTTCAGTAGGTACAGTAAGAGAACTATTGCACTAGCATTTTCATACACAGCAGCACATTTAACAGTGTATCAGTCACCTTGCTCCCCTTTTCACTTTGAGTGTTTTACCTATCGACTTTCATTAAACCCACCTCAACTTTGCCTAGGTGACAGCATAGCTTTGATAGGTGTCATTGCTGTTTAATACCTCTACTCACCTGTTATGGCTCTTATATTCACCTTAAACTCAGTGTTTTAATAGTTCTCTAAAATGACTAAGAGTATAGAATGTCTTAGGACCACTCTTCATATTCCTTTGCAAATTTGGAGATCTCTGGACGTTGTTGTACCTGTTCATTATTGGCACCTGAATGTATTCTGTTTTCTGTGCTGAAAAAGAGGAAAGCTTTGCTGTTGTTCAACTTGATTCTTCTCCTAGGCACTGAGAGAGAAAGAAAGAAAGAGAAAAGAATAATAGTCTTTGATTCCAGTGGTTGTCTCTTCCAAACACAAAGAATGGGAGGAATTACTGTTGCAATTTTTGCTACTGCTCTTGTTGCGCTTTTCTTTTAGGTATCCATTGTCAGGGATGTGTTCCATTAATTTCTAGCCTTTGTACTTGAAGTATAATCTAGTTAAAGCTGTAAATGCTGGACAAGAAGGAGCCAAATGAAGGGAAGTATTCAGAACTGTGGCATATGTCATCATTACTTTGAGAAGAATGGAAGAAGTTGGGCCACAGTGGTAGGATAAGCAGGGTGGACTAGTGGCATCTGAGAAAAAGCAGGAGATTCAATTGGCAGTGCTAGAATGTCATCATATTCTTTCTTTGTGTCCTCTCCTTCTGTCTATGACTTGACTAAGAACTGCCCATCTGTATAGTTCTGGAAGTGTTGTAATTTTACTTATTGCATAATGAATTTCACGACAGTGCTAAGCATGCAGGGAAATCAGGTGCTCTTTGCTTTTTGTAGATCTTAGTACACAATATGTTTCCTGTATTCTCTCATTCACAGCGTTCTTCTTCCCCTGCTTTTCTACCCATGTGATTACTCTGCAAATGCTTTTGCCATTGATCAACATTGTGGGCTTGTGAACTAGAGGTGCTGGTGTTACATGGTTGTTTTGCAAGTTTATTTAATTTAAAAAAGATAAAATTTTGATTTATAAAATTAAATTGCAACAAATAAGTCTTTAGGAGGAATTAGTTCAGGCAGTTTTCTCTTCTCTTTGAGATAGAATATGAAAGATAACATATAAGAAGAAAAGCAGCCAGAAATTGAATTAGTAAAGTACTGGAAAGTCTTAATCTGAAGCAATCTAAAATAACCTTGTTAAACGTTAGAATAATCTTTATCACTTTTTAAAATCAGGTGATGTGAGGGGAATTGTTCATTCAGCCTAAATTTCATGCAGAGAAGAGGCTGCCAGCATTATGAACGCTTACAATGATACCATTTTAAGATCATGCATCCATTTGTTCCATTTGAACTGTATGTGAGGTATTTATCCACTTACCTGAGCAATATTCTGTTTAAATTATAGTCATATTACTTAGATCAGCAATGCGATGTGCTGTAAGTTGGAACGGTTCTTTGGTATATGTCTTGTAGCTTAAGACTTGCAATTGTTTACAGAGAATGCTAATCAGACTTTTCAGATGAGAAAAACAGTAAGTGGTAATTTACAGCTCGTGCTGTAAGTGTGCATTATGATTTCTCCATCCAGCTAAAAACCCCATATTGCCAGTTTTATTAAGTTACTTGGTCTGCAAATGACAAAACTGTAAAACCACTCTTTTGGCATGTGGTCAAACATTACTGCTAAGTACTAATCTATACTATATTATCATCTCTGGCATTTGTGGTGCATTTACTAACAGTTTGTTACCTATACTTTGAAGTTCACAATAGTGCTGTGTTTGGAAGATCACAAATTTCTTAAGGAAAAGGGGCTTAAATGGCTTTACTGCAAAAGGGGAATCTATTCTGAATTTACAGAGTAAGCAGCATCTCTATCATTTACCAGTGAACTGGTTCATTATTTTAGCACTAAAAGCAAAAGTTGAATTATTAATTTTTTCAAAGTTTTGAAAGATTTCTGTTAGAAACTTCAATTTCTTTAATAAATTTAGGTGTGATTCTTTTTTCTCTGCTTCTCCCTACAGGGAAAATGGAGTTAGAGTTGAGGAGAAAAAAAGAAATTTGGATTATTAAGCACAGCAATGTAACTTCTAGTTTTCCATTTGTTAGTGTTGAACTATTTGCAATAGCAAACAGATAGCAACAAATGTGGTGCTTTAAAAAGCCTGTGGAAACAATTAATTTCTAATTACCAGCTACAGTATTTTGTTGACATTAGAGAAATCTCTTTATGCTATCTTTTTTTTGGCTTAGAGCTTAATGATGTTTTAAATAATGGATTGACTAGAGGAAAATATGATTTTTAGATTTTAAAAATACTGTCAGTAGTTTGTGTTAATCTAGTTTTATAGTTTTATTTTCTTGTGAAAGAAAATAAATCTATTAAAGTAACCTGTCTACCTAGTCACCTAGTGTAAATTATCCTTCTACTGGACAATCAAAATGTATATAAAGTAGTTAATGCAAATGTTACTGGTTATGTATGTCTCTAGATTTAAAAAGTATCATCATGATTGATGTAGCTGTTTTGAAGTTAAACCTTAAAGATCTTGGTTGTTTTACCTAATTACGTTTTCTTGCACTAATGAAATGTAGAGATTTTCTTGAGGCAATTACTTGGAGTAATTGAATAGTTAATATATGGAACCTTTCTTATTTCAGAAATGACTTAGTATCACATTGGAATTTGCTCATTAGAAAAGATAAATTTAGCTGTATTTTTTTTTTCCTGTGACTTCAATAGTTGTCAGATATTTAAGATTGTACCTTGTTTTACTTAAAGCATCATAGTGTGAAGTAGTTTTCTGACCTGTAATACACTGTAATAAAATACATTTTTTTTCTCAGTATTGAGAAAAGATCAAAATATAGGTCACTGTAAAGTAGAAGTCAAGACTCATATTCCCCTCCCTCCGGTATTCTTTATTAATTTCATCTGTATTTCATTATCACCTACACTAATGTCAGAACCAACACAATTAAGCAAGCTGAGGATTCAGCAAAGTACTGAGGAAGTTGCTGTTGTGATGAAGTTTTAAGTTTTTACCATATGTGTTCTTACAATATCATGAATCTTGTATATATCAGCAAACTTCTAAAGAAATAAAATACTTAGTGGTAATACAGAAATGCTGATCTTTAAATAAATAAAAGACTTTGAACAATCTGAAATTATATAATTGAGAGACTCAATGCTTTTATAACTAAACATCATTAGAAATACAGGAGTATAGAGGAAGAGATTGTGATTTGCATTAGTCAAGCGCCTTAGAAGTCCTTTCTGCCACATACTACTTAGGATATTTGGCAAGTTACTTAATTTCTTTGTGCCACGGTCTTACCATTTATAAAATATGTATTAATCTCTCCTTTTTCCTCTGTTGTCTGATGTAAATACATTCATAGTTTGGGGTTTCCAGTAGCTTTTAAAGATTTGTATCTTTTCTCTAATTTTCTTCAAGGCACTGCAATACAACCACTTAGTCCCTTTTTCCAGTTTTCTGCATTCTCCACGCTAGCTGTTTAGTATCATCTGCTTTATCAGTTCCCCTTCGAGGAAAATAAGTGATAACAAAGGCTAAGCAACAGTCTCTCTAAAATGATTATACTGAAATGATTTTACTCTGGAAAAATTTACCTGAGAAATCTAGAAACTGTGATAAACCTGCTTATGAAAAGCTTTCTGCAAAAGCAGAGCTCCGAAGAATATGAGAGAATGCAGATTTTGTTATTGAGCTGTGAGTTGATGAGCTTCTGTGAAAGGGAATGTAGAGTGGTTTTCTGTAAGCAAATGCAAATGTTGCTCAGAGTAGGAAAATGGAGAGAACTAGTAAACAACCACATTTTGTTTGCCACCTACTGTGCTGGGTAACTGGTCTTCCCTCTGGCCCTTCTACTACCAAACCAAGTTTTATAAAGATCCATAACAGATCTACAGCTCTGCTAATTACTGCTCTCCAAGAATGAATTGACATTCTGGTCAATAGCTTTGCTCATTTGACAAATTTGGTTATGCTTCTTTTGTTGTCATGCTCTGAGATGTGCAAAGCTCTTTGGTATTTCTAGGGATCCGCATTTAATGTCTTCTCTCTCTGGTCCTTGTATATATAGAGGATGCAAATGAGGAGATCTCTACAGGCATTTAAATGATTACAGTGATGCAGAATTAATTTCTGAGTTGGAACGAGTGTTATTCAATAGCTTTATGTTAGGAAATCAAAGCTTCAGACAAGAAGGGCTCATTTGCATCTTGTATAGTTCTTATGCCAACTTCGTGGTTTTCTGTCTGCATCATATCTGCCATCAAACATAAAAACTGCCTTAGTGATTTGGGAGAAAAATCTGTGTGTGACACTTTGTCTAAGACTATCACATTTCAAAGTGTGTTAGAATAAACACTCTGTCTCAGATATGTTAATAATACATAATAAGCAGAAAGGAGGGAACAAAGACTTTATTATTCAGCAGTATTCAGAACTCTGAAGTGAATGATTTATGGGCTTTGATTATTTATTCTGTTACGTACAAAGATGACTGCTGTCTTTTAGTTGATAAGCATGTAAAGGGTTCAACATGTCTTTTAAGCTGTTGATCTAAGTGAAAAATACTAATGTTTGTGTATCACGTTGAATACAAGAAACTAAAGAGTTGGTTCTTTGAGGAGTATAGCTAAATAGATATGGATTATTTATAAACTCTTAGTGCTGATAATTTGTTCATGCTGCTGACTCATTTTGATGCTCTGATGATCAGTAAAAAAAAAAAAAAAATTTGTATCAGTTAATGGAAGCAGGCTGTTTTTCCCAGGTTACTTTCACAATTTTTTCAGCTCATCAGGAGAGGCTATTTAAAAGTAAAATATATTTCTTGGTCTATAAATAGATGTTCTTTTGTGTACATTTAAAAATCACTATAAGTAGTGAACATATTAAAAGATTGAATGTAGCAATTAAATGTAGCTCTATTGTGTGTCAAGAAATGCCTGTCACAAATATGAGGCTTGATTTGGTGTTTGTTATTGAAGAGCCTTCCATTGACGTCAATGAAAAAATGCGTGTATTTTGTGACAGTTTCTGGGTCACTTTATATGTTACTGCTTTATTGTCCTGTGCTAACCCATCAAATGTCATTGCCTTACTATAGCTCTAAGTAGCATGTCACTTGTGCACAAAGACCATTAAACTTAATGGAAATGGAGAATGAATTTGGTTGAGTACAAATAGAACTAAAAGGCACATGATTAACCTTTTTAATGCCTTTGAGCATTGGGAGAAGTTCTTATTTTAGTGTAATGTAATCTTCTTATTAGCTTTAGCTTGGATATGCAAGACAGATGTTGATGGAACATGCTGGAAGATTTTAATAGTGGCATTTGCCTGAAAATATAGACTATAAAACTCAAGTTAATCTATAAAGGAAAGACTGCTGAATCTCAACCTCTGTTTACGTGATGACTCATTCTACATAAATTTGCCCTTTTTACTTTTCCTGTTTTCTGAACCAATTGTATGTGACAAAAAGTCTGAAGCTGTATGATGTAACCTTAATCAACCTTAAGTTGATATTGAGAGGTAATGTTTTACCTTTATCCCAAGCATTGCAACCGTAGTCACTTTTCTGGGGAAAAAGAAGTTAAATCCAAATTACTGGATTGATTGAGTGAGATGCAGCAAAAAGATCAAACTATAAAGCTATTGTAGTAGAAGCAACATTGTTGTTAGTTAAATAGAAAATATTGTTTCACATTTTGAGGTATTTTAATGGAAATTTAAATTAAAAAGTTACAGCCAAATTACTGAGTGATAATTCTGTGCTAATGATTTAAAAATCCCAATAATATAGTAGAAAAGTTCCATGAAATGGAAGCCTCTCTCAAATATAGGTTCCATGGATTTTTGATTTGGCCATCTTGGTCTACTTCATATTTTTCTTAAATTATTTAGTGATTATTTTGCTCAGATCTTTCCGTTGTATTGCCTCATGCTTTGCTGTGTAGTCCATGTTAATAATTCAGATGCTAATTCCAATGAATGCTAGGCATAAGTGGGTTCAACAGCTGCAGTGAAACGAATTCATCTGTCCTGTGATGAGCTGTATGAATTTGTGCTATCAGACCTGGAATTAGGTTCAGGAAATAGAAATGAAGCAGATTCTGGATGCATAGATGCTGAAGTTCCCACTTATGGAGTGTTAGTGAATTTTTTTTTTAAGAATTGTGGTGTAGTTTTTCAGAATAGTTATTCAGATTATAAAATGCATTAGCTTTCAGATTTAGCATACATACTCTGGTCTTCTTTGATGTGATTGTTTAAGTTTTACTTGAAAAACACAGTTGCTGATATGAAGAATGTCAATAAAGTGGTTCTCTCCACACACACACTTGAAAGATGTCTTCACAGGTGTTTATTGGTGGCTAGAAACTTACTGATATTCCCTTCTTCTGTGTCTAAAATGTTTAGTGAACATGTGGCAACTAGAGAACACTGAGGTAGGGCTGAGTTCATTATTTTAGCCAAACTGGATCCATGAAAGTTTGAAAATCTAGAACAACCTTTTTAAACGTCTGTGATGAGTTGGCCTTAGCTGGAGGCCAGGCACCCACCAAAGCTGCTCTGTCACTGCCCTCCTCAGCTGGACAGGGGAGAGAAAATACAACAAAAGGCTTGTGGGTCGAGATAAGGACAGTGAGAGATCGTTCACTAATTACTGTCATTGGCAACGCAGACTCAACTTGGGAAAATTAATTTATGACCAATCAAATCAAATTCAAGTAATGAGAAATAAAACTAAATCTTAAAAACATCTTTCCCCCACCCCTCCCTTCTTCCCAGGCTTAACTTCACTCTCAGTTTCTCTACCTCCTCCCCTCCAGCGGCACAGGGGGATGTGGAATGGGGGTTACGATCAGTTCATCACACGTTGTCTCTGCTGCTCCTTCCTCCTCAGGAGGACGACTCCTCACACTCTTCCCCTGCTCCAGCATGGGGTCCCTCCCACAGGAGACAGTCCTACACAGACTTCTCCAACGTGAGTCCTTCCCATGGGCTGCAGTTCTTCATGAACTGCTCCAGCGTGGGTCCCTTCAATGGGGTGCAGACCTTCAGGACCAGACTGCTCCAGTGTAGGTCTCCCATGGGGTCACGAGTCCTACCAGCAAACCTGCTCCAGTGTGGGGTCCTCTCTCCACAGGTCCACAGGTCTTGCCAGGAGCCTGCTCCAGTGTGGGTTTCCCACAGGGTCATAGCCTGCTTCAGGTGTCTCCACCTGCTCCAGCGTGGGGTCCCTCCATGGACTGCAGGTGGATATCTGCTCCAGTGTTAACCTCTATGGGCTGCAGGGGGACAGCCTGCCTCACCATGGTCTTCTCCACAGGCTGCAGGGGGATCTCTGCTCCGGCACCTGGAGCACCTCCTCCCCCTCCTTCTTCACTGACTTTGGTGCCTGCAGAGTTGTTCCTCTCAAATCTTCTCACTCCTCTTTCTGGCTGCAATTGCTCCTGGTGGTTTTTTTCCCCCCTTAAATATGTTATCCCAAAAGTGCTACCACTGTCACTGATGGGCTCTGCCTTGGCCAGCGGCAGGTCCATCTTGGAGCCAGCTGGTATTAGCTCTATCAGACAAAGGGGAAGCTTCTAGCAGCTTCTCCCAGAAGCCACCACCTGTAGTCCCCCCACTAGCAAAACCTTGCCACCCAAACACAATAAAACATCTATGTCTCTTTTTAGAAGGCTGCATATTAGTCTTGGGTTGAGAAATCGCCTTTTAACTTTCACTTGTTGTTTGCGTACATCATAAGGTTAATAGGTGACACGTCTGGGTTGTTTGTTAGAACCTCAAGAGCATGGACCATCTGTGATTAGATAAATAGATGCAGGGAATATTTTTCCCTGCTGAGAGATTTAGATGGACTCAGGACTAAAGTGCTTTTGAGAACAGAATGTCTTCCTTGATCAAGGAGACCTATTTTCATGTAACATCAACTTCTTGCTATGAAGTAGAACAGAATTTCCCTGTTCTTGTTTTTGGTCAAAACAAGAAACCCCTCTGCTCAGTTCTGAAACTTTACACTTGATTAGTTATGTTACCAGTTGTTCTGGCTGGCATGTTTAGCTTATAGATAGATAGAATCATAGAATGGTTTGGGTTGGAAGGGACCTCAAAGATCATCTAGTTCCAACCCCCCTGCCATGGGCAGGGACACCCTCCACTAGACCACGTTGCCCAATGCCTCATCCAACCTTGCCTTAAATGCTTCCAGGGATGGGGCCTCCACAATCTCTCTGGGCAACCTGTTCCAGTGCCTCATCACCCTCACAGGGAAGAATTTCTTTCTAACATCTAATCTAAATCGACCCTCCTTCAGCTTAAACCCATGACCCCTTGTCCTGTCACTACACTCCCTGATAAACAGTCCCTCACCATCTTTCCTGCAGGCCCCTTCAGGTACTGGAAAGCCGCAATTAGATCTCCCCTGAGCCTTCTCTTCTCCAGGCTGAACAACCCCAACTCTCTCAGCCTGTCCTCATAGGAGAGGTGCTCCAGCCCTCTGATCAGCTTCATGGCCCTCCTCTGGACTCACTCCAACAGCTCCATGTCTCTCCTGTACTGGGGCCACCAGAGCTGGATGCAGTACTCCAGGTGGGGTCTCACAAGAGTGGAGTAGAGGGGCAGGATCACCTTCCTCAACCTGCTGGTCACGCTTTTTTTGATGCAGCCCAGGACCTGGTTGGCTTTCTGGGCTGCAAGCGCACGCTGCTGGCTCATGTTGAGCTTCTCATCAATCAATACCCCCAAGTCCTTCTCCTCAGGGCTGCTCTCAATCCATTCCTTGCCCAGCCTATAGCTGTGCTTGGGACTGCGCCGACCCACGTGCAGGACCTTGCACTTGGCCTTGTTGAACTTCACGCACTTTGCACTGGCCCACTTCTCCAGCCTGTCAAGGTCCCTCTGGATGGCATCCCTTCCCTCCAGCGTGTCAGCCACACCACACAGGTTGGTGTCATCAGCAAACTTGCTGAGGGTGCACTCAATCCCACTGTCCATGTCGCTGACAAAGATGTTGAACAGTGCTGGTCCCAGTACCGACCCCTGAGGAACGCCATTCGTCACTGTTCTCCACTTGAACATTGAGCTGTTGACCACAACTCTTTGAGTGCGACCATCCAGCCAATTCCTTATCCACTAAGTGGACCGTCCATTGAATCTGTGTCTCTCCAATTTAGAGACAAGGATGTCATGCAGGACAGTGTCAAATGCCTTGCACAAGTCCCGCTAGATGATGTCAGTTGCCCTTCCCTTATCCACTGACACTGTAACGCCATCACAGAAGGCCACCAAATTTGTCAGGCACAATTTGCCCTGAGTGAAGCCGTGTTGGCTGTCACCAATCACCTCCTTATTTTCCATGTGCCTGAGCATAGTCTCCAGGAGGGTCTGCTCCATAATCTTGCCAGGCACGGAGGTGAGACTGACCGGCCTGTAGTTCCCTGGGTCTACCTTTTTACCCTTCTCAAAAATGGGGGTTATGTTCCCCCTCTTCCAGTCTGTGGGAACTTTGCCGGACTGCCAGGACTTCTCAAATATGATGGAGAGTGGCCTGGCCACTTCATCCGCCAGTTCCCTCAAGACCTGTGTATGCATCTCATCAGGTCCCATGGACTTGTGCACCTTTAGGTTCCTTGGATATTCTCAAACCTGATCTTCTCCTGCAGTGGGCGGTTCTGCATTCTCCCAGTCCCTGCCTTCTGTGACCTGGCCAGTGTGGCTCAAGCATTTGCCAGTGAAGACTGAGGCAGAGAAGTCATTGAGCACCTCAGCCTTCTCCATATCCTGGGTAACCAGTTCACCCATTTCATTCCGGAGGGGACCCACATTTTCCCTCGTCCTCATTTTATCACTAACATACCTATAGAAGCTTTTCTTGTTGTCCTTGACATCCCTGGCCAGATTAATTTCTGTCAGGGCTTTGGCTTTCCTAACCTGATCCCTGGCAGCTTGGATAGTTTCTCTGTATTTCTCCCAGGCTACCTGCCCTTGCTTCCACCCTCTGAAGGCTTCCTTTTTTTGTTTGACTTTGCCCAGGAGCTTCTTGTTCATCCACGGGGGCCTCTTGGTGTTTTTGCTTGACTTCCTCTTTGTTGGGATGCATCACTCCTGAGCTTGGAGGAGGTGACCCTTGAATATCAGCCAGCTGTCTTGGGCCCCTCTTCCTTCCAGGGCTTTGTCCCATGGTATTCTACCAAGCAGATCTCTGAAGAGGCCAAAGTCTGCTCTCTTGAAGTCCAGGGTAGTGAGCTTGCTGTGTGCCCTCCTTGCTGCCCTGAGGATCTTGAATTCCACCATTTCGTGGTCACTGCAGCCAAGGCTGCCCTTGAGCTTGACGTCCCCTACCAGGCCCTCCTTATTGGTGAGAATAATGTCCAGCATGGCACCTCTCCTTGTGGGCTCCTCTGTCACTTGGAGGAGAAAGTTGTCATCAACACATTCCAGGAACTTCCTGGATTCCTTGTGCTCTGCTGTGTTGTCTCTCCAGCAGATGTCAGGGTGGTTAAGTCCCCCATAAGGACCAGGGCTTGTGAATGTGAGGCTGCTCCTATTTGCCTACAGAGGGCTTCATCTGCTTGGTCCCCCTGGTTAGGTGGCTTGTAGCAGACTCCCACTGTGATGTCCCCTGCCCCAGCCCTCCCTTTAATCCTGACCCATAGGCTCCTGGTTGGCTCCTTATCCATCCCCAGGTGGAGCTCCATGCACTCCAGCTGGTCATTGACATAGAGGGCGACGCCCCCTCCTCACCTGCCGTGCCTGTCCTTCCTAGAGAGCCTGTACCCTTCCATCCCAACACTCCAGTCATAGGAGCTATCCCACCATGTCTCTGTAATGCCAATAATGTCATAGCCTTTCAGGCGCACACATGTCTCCAGCTCCTCTTGTTAATTCCCTGTGCTCCGTGCATTCGCGTAGAGGCATTTCAGTTGTGTCCCCATTGAGCCTGACTTATTGGCTGGGGTGACTGGAATTCTTTTGATGTATCTTCCCAGTGTTACCCCATTGGTTCCTGTTGCATCTGGGGCCCCTGGCTCATCTCCTCTAGCTGATGTTTTATTAGATTTCATGTGCTATTCACACTAGTCTTACAAATTGACTTTCAATCTTCTGTTGAAAGGTTTGTGAGGTGCTTGGTCAGGTCAGATCAGTTCAACATAGTAGCCTGAGGATGCTTTATGTCTTAGAAGGGATTCTTTGAGCATTGTGTCTGTTTTTTTTCTCCTGAAAGAGAAAGGTAAACAATTACATTTGTGGTTTGGAAGACTGTCAGGGGGCTTAAGCCTTAGAATGGAGCAGAAGCAGATGGAAGGGAATCTTTGAAGCCACTGTATAGGGATAAAGAGCAAATTGCATAGATGAGGCTAATAGTGGACTGTTGTAGCCTGAACAAAGTCTTGCTGCTGTCCTAGTCATGTAAGAACTCCAGTATGAACCAGAGTGAAAAACAGACAAGTGGTATGCCACAATTTGTATTACTAACACTTTTCTCAGTTCCTTTCTCCATACCTCCAAGAATCCAGGTCTTTCTGCAACTTGGCATCTCTCTTGCCTTGGCCTTTTTTCTTGCTGTTCTTCATCTACATTTTTGCACTTCTCATTTTCCAGAATTCATGTTTTTTCTTCTGTCTGTGCTGCCTTCAAATTCTTATATTCTCACAGTCTTTCTCTTCATCTACAGTTTTAAGAAACATCAGTTTCATTTTAATCTTTCTATTTGGAAAATAGAAGGGGTGCCCAGGTAGTAAATGACAATTGCAGGCTATCTTGCATCCATCTCCTGTTGTTCTACCTGCTGGCTTTCAGTCACATGCTGCACCTTCTTTTGACTGATAGCCTTTGTATTAGGAGATGTGTGTAACTTGCCATATATTTTGTTAGGTTTTTCATTACAGTTTTCATGTAATTGTAAAGATGAAAGGCTGTGGTTCAGATACTTTCTGTATATCTTTTATTGTTGTGTCATGGGTTGAGCAAAGCAGGATTTTTGCTGGAACACTAACTGTTGTCTGTCCTACATGGTTATTTGAAGCGGGTTAGAAGCTACTGAATAATTTTCTGACGGAAAATAAAATTATGATGGGTTCAGCAATGAAATTTCAGGCTGTTTTACTTATTTTCTTGGTTACCTGACGCTATTTTTTTTCTTTTAAGAACAATTATTTGCTTTTTTCCAAGTTCTCCAAACCTGTAGTTAACTTCAATAAAATTATTCTGAGGAAGCCTGCTATGTGGGTCATATCTGGCAGCACAGTGTTTTGCTTGTGGATGAATACCACTAAAATTTGTTCCAGACAGTGGTTTTGTGTGTGTATCGGGGTGTGCGTATGGCAGTGACTTAGTTGGCCTATTCTTGGATCTTCCAAAACACCTGGAGAGGTTGTTTTTCTGGTGTTCTGCACAGAAAGTGTGGTACAACATTTGGACTAACAGAAGATTTACGAATCTTAGAAATAACTGCATTGTCCATGGGAGCTCTTTCAGAACTGGCCAAGATCCCATCTGTTTTTCAAAAATAAGAGAATAAATTGCATGTAGGAATCTAGCTGAGCCACTGTTCATCCTCATAATGTTTTATGACTCAGCAGTGGAATTGAGAGCTTCATTGTCTGAGTTTTCCATAGAACTCTATATGAGAGTTAATGCACCTGGAAGAGTTAGGGTGCTGAAAAGGGAAAGGTGGTCATTATGAGGAAGGCAGTAAAGAAAGCTAGCTAGATCCTCTTAGTGTCTCAGGAGTTTAGGCACCTTGGTAGTCCTGAGGTAGTTGAGTCTAAGAGTGTGGGACTTGCATGCTATGCAATCTGGGTGCTTTCTCTGCCTTTTTGAGTGTAGAAGACTGCAGTCTTTCCTTAAAAGTTGGCTTGAGAGGAACGTCAAAAAATACTCAAACTTAAGACCTTGGAATTTTTTTTTTTTTAATAAAAAAGTATTATAGTGAAAAGGATGTATACTATTACGGCCCAATTATCCCAGGAGTTTGTGGGACAGCTGAAATTTTCAAAACCTGCAATTATTAATAAACAATATGCACATAATTTCTGAAAGGCAAAAGGAGGGCTAACTAATCTCAGATTTAAATAATAATTTATTAATAGACTTATAACTTCTGAGACCTAAAATAAATGTTAGTTTCAAACATAGGTATAGAAAAACTGGAGAAGCAAGTTAATTTATGAAGACTCTATTTTATATGTGTAGCAGTGTAATTAAGACAATGAGGAAATAAAGAGTCTCAGAAAAGGACTTTTCCCCATGGAATGTCAACTGAATGTGGTGATGCCACACAAACTTGAAGATCTTATAATGTGTCTATGAAGATTTCTGGGATGAAAACCACATCTTTAGTGAAAAGGATCTATTTGGTACAGCATTGCCCGTATGTATTTGCTGTATTTGCCAAGATTTCCTAATTTTGCTTCCATAAACAGGGAATGAAAAAGTAGTCTAGTGGGGGAAGGAAGGACAAATTTGTCCATGGTACGTTATTAACTACTGTTCAGACTGGCGAAGTTTGGAGGCTGCCACTGAAGTTCTTGTTCTCTGAAACCTTTATTATTCAGTATTATGTTTTAGGCTACACACTCAGAAAGATTGTTTGAATAGATGTATTTAATTGTGGTTAAGTAGGCAAATATAGTTCAAAGTATTGAGGAAAGACGAGGTACCAGTCCAGCGGATTCGTGAATATTTTCCATTAGTTCAGTTGCCTTTATACTTAAAAAGACTATTTAAGGAATCTGTTCATAGTTATTACTAGAAGACAATGACTGGGAGATTTAGAGGCATTTGGTCAAAAGAAGCTTTTTTTGTATTTATATTACTTATTTCAGTAGTGTTATCCAGGTTGTATGTGAGGTCCTCAGAAGGAAACAGGGACTCCTTGCACCAAATGTATACTAAAAATATTAATTGTCACTATTAAGGAGAGCTTCCAGTATCAGAAAACAAATGAGATGTGAAGAGGTGGAAGACAAAAATGCAATAAAATCAATATAGTGTATATGAAATAATAAGAATGAGCCAGGTGGATTTTATTTTCAAATTTGCTTTTAACTTCTGAATCAGTTTTCTTTCCTAAACAATTGATTCCAGTGTGTATGTAGCAGTTTATCTGAAGGATATCAAGAGGTCATGCTAAGTAATTTTTCTTTGCCTATCTCTTACTGAAGTTGGTTACTATGTTCCTAAATATTTTTTAGGTTAAGCAGGAGTATCCATCTGCACAAAATATAACTTTTCTCCATTGTCTCCACATCCTACGACCATTACTATCAGCTACTGTTTTCTTAGCAATTAACTGCTCACTTTTCACAGTTTCAGCTATTTAAATTGAAAGTTGTTTTGGAGAGGAATTCTCTGCTACTCTGTATTTTTATGGTGCCTAACACATTGGGAATCTGTCCTTGCTTCTTGGCTTTGGAGGAAGCTTATAAATCTCTCTGAACATCTCAGCCATACCCTGACAATGTTGTGTAGGATGTAAAGGCCGTGACTGGTTTATTATCCACTCTCTTCATTGCTTCTTAGGATGTTCAGCCTAGCCCTGTAGCCAACTCTTTTGGTTTTGATTGTAATTTTTTAAATTTTCCAGGTTACTGTACTTGTTTTCATTTTTCATTATCTCTGCACCACTGTCTTCACACTACAGCATTATGTTTTCGGTGCTATGCAGGAAGAAGCCACGTTAGTGTTTCAGAATTATTTTTGGCATTTATAGCGTAAAATGATACATATTGGAATAATAAAATCCTGGTGTGTCGAGGCAGTAAGTTTTATGGTTGCGCTAACATTTCTCTGCAAGATGTTTCATATGTGCATCCCAGCTGTGGTCACATTAGTTCTTTATGAACTGTTCCTGCCATGCATACATTTTAAACTAGGGAAAAGATCCATCCTGATGTGGATTTCAAAGTGGTGAGGTTTAACCAGTGCGTTATGCAACATCAGCACAATAGCGTGAACTATGCAGCCCTGTCATTGGGCATCACCGAAAAGAGCCTGACTCTGTCTTGTTTGCACCCTTCCTTTGTATATGTATATACATTGATGAGATCCCTTAATCCCAGTCCCTTAATCATATTTGTGGCCCTTCATTGGTCTCTCTCCAGTATGTCCATGTTTCTTGTACTGAGGAACCCAGAACAGGACACAGCACTCCCGGTGTGGCCTGACCAATGCTGAGTAGAGGGGAAGGATTACCTCCCTTGACTGGGTGGCAACACTCCTCCTAACGCAACCCAGGATACCATGGGCCGCCTTTGCTGCTGGGGTGCATTTCTGGCTCATGGTCAATATGGTGTCCACCAGGATGCCCATGTCCCTTTCCTGCCAAGCTGCTTTCCAGCTGTGTGGCCCCCAGCCTGTCCTGGTGCCTGGGGTTGATCCTTCCCAGGGGCAGGACTTTGCACTTCCCTTCTTGAACTTCATGAGGTTCCTGTCAGCCCATTTCTCCAGCCTGTCCAGGTCCCTCTAAATGGTAGCACAACCCTCTGGTGTATTAGCCACTCCTCCCAGTTTTGTGTCATCTGTAATTTTGCTGAGGATACGCTCTACCCCATCATCCAGAAATGACTGAAGAGTTGCCTGAAAAGAAAACTGCAATAATATTTTCTAAATAATCATTTAGAATACAGTTCTGCAAATGTGTAATGAGGTTGCCGGGGTGTTCCCTACTGTGGGTCGTCTCACTGACAGCACTCAAACTGTTTACAGATGCGTGTCTCCTGCTTCAGTAGCACTTGGTTGCCTTTTTGTGATCAAATTTAGGAAAATGTGTATTTCATGAAAGAATTATCAATAAATGCTTTGATGCTGTTTTTAGTCACTAAAACTAGTCTTCTTCACCCAGACTGAAAGTTTCCCATAATTTCTGAACATATTAAGGAGAAGATGAGTAAAAGTAAGCATGGTCTTGCTAAGGCTAATTCATGCTCGACCTATGTGATTGCCTTCTGCGATAAAAGTGTCTGGATCTGTGGACAAGGGGTGAGCAACAGATGGACTTCAGCAAGGCTTTTGATACTGTCTCCTGGAATACTCCTGTATCCAAGTTAGGATGTTATGCGCCGATCAGATGGGCAGCTTGATAGGGAAAATGCTGTTTTCATTGTTGGGCCAAGACGATCACGGTTAATGGGTAGAGTATGGTATTCTACTTGGAGGCCAGTGATAAGTGAGTACCTGGGATTTTGTAATAGCTGGTCTTTTACTCTGATTTAAAATTAATTGGAAAGGAGGTTAGACTAACAAGTTTTGGGTTTTAGGTTTTGGGTGTTTTGTTTATTTTTGTCTTTTGCTCCAGAGAAGGCAGGTAAGGATATAGTCGTAGTGTCAGAGGAGGGTTGTGCTAACATGCTAAGGTCTCACGCTGCGTTGAACACTGGTGGACAGCTGTTCTCTGTTCCTTCACTAGTCCCTGTTTCTCCTTCCAAGGACCACGTTTTGGTTCTCTCTGTGAGAAACCAGAATCCATGCCTTTGCAGTCTGGGGGCCCTAATGGATCTGCTCGTCCTCGCCATGTGAATTACTTACTGCAGATCCTGTTGCTTTTGGGAAGCTCTGTCCAGGCCACAGCCTGTCGCAGCAGCCTCGGGCCATGCATCTGCAGTCAATGGGTTCCAGGCTTGTAGGTCAGAAAGCACAAACCTCGGCTGACCAGGCAGGCAGTAATGGATTAAAAGCCTCTGTTTTGGTTAACTACTAGAAAGAAGGCAGAGATTTGTGCTCTGCTAATGTGGATCAGTTAAAGTGATTGGCAACATTTTAGCGATTTGTGTCGTTAAAAAGGAAGTTAATTTTCTTTTTCATTCCCTGCTGTTAATCGGCATACTTGTCTATTACAGAACTGCCTATTTTTTTTCATTTTATTGTTTGAAAAATTTTAAGAATTTTCTCCAATGGCCTTCTTAAGTGATGAAATAAGTAGTTTTATCTTTGATCTACATACATTGTTGCCAGTGCTCAGCTAGTATTCTCTGTGATATTATTGCAATACTCTGATATGTTTATTATACTTACACTAGCCTTATGAATCTTAACAGAATAAGTGTAAGGCTGACTGTCTCATTACCAGTAATTGAGAAATCTTATTCATACTTTGGGCTATTCACTTGTGTGTGATGAAATAATGGTTTGTCATGGCATTTGTTTGTCATTGCATCTTGATTTTATTGATAAATGAGTTTCAGTCAGCTTGGGAGTGTAGCATGGACATGATATAGTAGATTTGAAGGTGCTCTCTCATTTTTCTTCTCCGGGAATTTAGTACTGTTGAAAACCACACCAAATTATGTTATTTTATTTTCTTTTAGTTGAGGTTAATTATTGAATATTTTTTCTTTAATGTTAAGATTTTTTTTTTTCTGTTTGGAGCTTTAAAGAGTGTATAACGTTCCTAGCTTTTACTACTTCTAGAAGAAGGTAGTTCTGTGCAACTGATAGTTATACTTCGCAAAGTAGATCATGATCATTAGGCAGTTACAGGACTCTTGTATCTCCAGGCTCCTAGGACATCCTATTCCTCTTCCCTTCTATTCCTTCTCTTTGCAGTCTGGTGGTAAAAAAAGACAACAAAAAAACCCAAAAACAACAAAAAAAATCTGGGATGTCTGGAAATTTCTCTGTGGGAAATGCTGAATAAAAATCTGGGATCCTATTTCTGTCCCTATGCTTATGATATTCAGTACCAAGAATGCTGCTATGCAATTACATTTGTTATTGAAACATTAAAAGGAGAGTAGAACTAATGGGTTGGGGAAAGTAGCGTCCCTTAGGTTTTACAATTTCCAAGCACAAATTCATTAAAGCTGATCTAAAAATGAAAAAGAAAAAATATTTTTCAAGGCATTTATTGAAACTTTACTGAGGTGGGGGTTTTTTAAGCTTCTGTATTCTGATTGGCTTTCAGTAAAGGCATGTATATATTAATACTCACTTTTATACAATTTTATAATTGTTTGCATACATGCTTCGTGTGAAATGAGATATAATACAAATACAATTTCAGTATTTTTGCCAGCTTCTTTAAAATTATTTTGGAAACCTTTTTTTTTAATTATGCAGGAATTTTTTATATTCTCTAAAGAACACAATCAAAAGTATGCAAAACTTTAAATGTGAAAGTGAAAATCAAAGTAATTCCTTTTCTGTAAGAGATGGAAAATCTTTTTTATTCTGAGAACAAGATTTTCTTTTTAAAGAAAGCAGGCAACTTGCCATTGTGTAACAGCCATTTATAATCTAATTCTGACTTTCATAATTTCTTTAAAGGCAGTTGCTGTGTTAATGAAGCAGCTGGTTACACTGGAAGTAGCACTTTTGCTATGTGAGTAGAGTAATAGTGTAAAATGCAGTTAACCATCAAACTCATTTTGGTTTCAGTCTGCTTTCTCCTAAGTAAGGGCATAGTATGTTGTTGGTAGTGTCAGCACTTAGATTTCAGATTGCTTGGAAGTGTTGTTTCTTCTGTCATCAGTGCCCGTAGGAGGGGAGAAAGCAGCCAACATGACGAATTGAGTTGAACAGAAAAGTGATTATAGAAACTCTTGGATAAAGAGTGTGATCAGGGAGGTTGAAAATAATTTGCTCAGCTGCTTCACTGCAAAAATGCTGGGCTGCAGTTCAGAAAACCTTCAGAGTTCAATCTGAAAGCGTTACTCTTGCAAAGGCATTAGGGGTTTTTTTACATTTCATTATCAGGGTGATCATGCCGCTAGCCTTTTGCTCTGATGCAACGTCAGCTGTCGTCTTGTGGATGACACCGATGTGAAACAGTCCTGACAAGGAAATTGAGGTGGAAAAGTATAGTCAATAGTGGTTTCTGGTTTTGTTTTAGGGTTAATTTAGTAGTTGAAAGCCCTAGAGTCTTTTCTCTAATAACTGGCTAAAGCACAGGTGACAGTGTTGTGCCATGACCTCCAGAGGGAGGGGGTACTGCTGAAGCTTTCTGTGAGTGAATCGTGATCTGCCTCCGATCTCTGAATCTGTCTCTGGGGTGGTGTTTGCTGCTCTGTGCTAACTGTACACTGCTGCAGGATAAATTGGATTTTCTCCTGCAACTGGTTTACCCCGTGGCCCCTTCAGTGCTTGAGGAGATGCCAGGGGTGAACTGGGAACAGGAGGTTTTGGGTAGAGTAGGACCTCTCCCATTTGGGAGCAGCCGGGGTTGCATCAGCTGAACTCAGCTGTAAAAGTGCAGAGTGACTGTGACACAAAGAAGAACTATGCTCCCTAAATGCCTGGATGTTGCTTCTGACTTTCCTCTATGGTCTGTTAATAAAGATGGCAAAAACCCATTTCCATTTTAATTGAATTTGAGATAGGAGATAACCTACAGAATCTCTTAGCACCCTCAGAAGACTCTCTGGACTTTAAAGATGAGAAAACAACAGGACTTTAAAGATGAGCAAACAACGACTTCTGGTTGTGAATGTAAAGAAGGAACATATTAATCAGGGTCAGTCTCCTAAGCCCACTGTATTTTTAAAAGTACTCTACATGAGATGCAGAATGGGCATGCATTTCAAAATTTCAATCTCTTAGTGAGGTAAGAAGAGTAAAGGCTGGGGTTTTGGAAGATAGAGTGGGGATATTGGGGAAATGGAGGAGAATCAAGCCCTTATAGAAATGCAACAAGTCTATGGTTGAGGGGACAAAATAAATTGTTCCTTGAAAAGCCATTCTTTTCTCTAGCTAATCCAAATGAAAAAAATCCACTCCAACTATCCACCTTTTTAAAAGGTGATAAGATGGTAGGATTATATGCTGTCCAATTTGTTACACTGTGCTGATGTAACCACTGTCTTCTCCAGTTTCGTGCCGGTGGTATTTCCCATTATGTTTGAAGGGTAGGGACCGCATTAGTGGATGTTACCATGCTGCATTTATTTGGACTGTAAATGCTCTTCTGAATGTTGAGCTTTGGTTATTGTGGAGTTTGAATGCTTGCCTCATTTGATTTGACAGGGGCTAATGTTTTATGGTATATTTTAAAAATGAAGTCAATATTTTATAGAAGAGCATTGATATCTGAAAATAATCATTAACAATGTCCACTGTGCCCTATAGATTGTAGAGCAGTTGCTTTATGAAATTTTCCCTTTTAACTGATTAACCATCTCACTTCCAGGAAATAAGATTAAATTTCCATATGAAGATAAAGAAATTAAGTAAGTTAGCCATTCTAGAACACTACCAATGTAGGAAAAGGTTGAGCTTTTTCATCATGGGCTATGACTTTCTTCTAAGCTATATGGTCTGAAACATTTTTACCTGGTAATACATATTTAAAAAATTTGTTTAAGAAAATCACATTGATTGCTATTGGCTGCTGTTATTACTGTATAGTACTGTCATCTGTAAGATGGAGAAAACAATATAATAATAAAAATGATGAGGGCATACAGACACCCAATATTTTTGATGAACCAAAGTATCTGTCTACCAGTAATTTATTAATCCGATACTTTATGGAGTGTTTTTTTCCCCCCAAAAAACCCCTAAAAAAACCCAACCCAACCCACCAAAAAAATTATATTCCTGTCCTGGTTTCAGCTGGGGTAAAACCATGACAATCCCAAATCAGTTAGAAGGAATAATCTATAAAGCTATAAAAAAATTAGCAGGGAAGAAGCAAGTAGGGAGAAATAACTTAGAAAAATACAATCGACAATTCCTAATTAGATGCTGACAAAAGAAATTAACATGGTTGAGAAAAATACAATCGACAATTCCTAATTAGATGCTGACAAAAGAAATGAACATGGTTGAGAAGTAAGGCATTAGTGCTGCGTTGACTTTAACTGTATGTTATGTAAAGACAGTGCTAGTGAATGGAAATTGTAAAGTCAGTGAGGTTCTGCAGAATCTGATTTTTAACCTGTTTTTTAATATTTCTGTCAAAGATATGGAAAACACTTAAACCCGTTACTGATAAGTTAGAGGTAACAGACAGCTGGAGAAATAGATAAAATAGACAGTCACTGATAAAGAGAAGATAGGTTCATTAACTGAGCTGGGTTCAGGCACACAACATATTTTTCAACATACCCAATTTTGTATCTTGAAATAGTAAATGCACACTATATTTCCATCTTTATTCCAAGAAGCGATTATCCTTTGCTGACAAAACCCTCTTTCCCAAGAACAGGGAATCACAGTCATCAGTTGAAACTGGACTCGTGTTGTTATGCTTTGGCCAAAAGGCCTCATACATCCAAGAGCTGCAGTATTGAGGTTATATTATCTCCGTATTTGGCGTTGCTCTGAAAAAAGGCTGGAATGCTGGTTCCAGATGGGTGTACTTCAAGAAGGACATTGAAAACTGGAGATGATTCAGGCTGGGGTTGTAAGAATGAAGGAATTGGAAGTTTGCTGTATGGTGAAAGATTTAGAGCTCAATCTGCTTAGTTTAGCAAAAGTGTGGTTAAGAGATCATTTGATCACAGTCTTAACGTATTCGTGTGGGGAGCAGAAATGTGATAATAGCTTCTCTGTCTAGCAAACAGAAGTAAAATAAGAACCAACAGTTTGAAGTTTTGAAGTCAGCCAAATTAGTTTGGAATTAAGGTGCAAAATTTTAACAGGGAAGGCAGTTAAACACTGGAACAACTTACCAATAGCTGTAGTGCATTTGCAAACACTGGAAATACCATAATTAATATTGCATGTCTTTCTGAAAGACTCACTGTAGCTTAGGAACAAGTGTTAAGTGTGAAGTAGAAATTGATGCAGGGGAGCCTGTAATATTCAGGAATTGCAATACTTGCATCCTTTCTTAATTCCAAGACTCTATTTGCTGTGAAGTGTAGTGGCTAATTTCTCCTCATTTTGATTCTGGCTTAACCATTAGGAGAATTTTTAAGGTATGTCTACATGGCACAATGTGGTGCAGGTATCCACGCTGACCCTGAACAAGCTAGGATGGGTAGTAAAAGCACCAAAGCTATGCTAGCATGGTTTCCCACCAGGAGTGATATACAGTGCTTTGTAGCAGGGCTGAGATGCTTGTATGCGATGCTTGGCGATCACAGCTGCTTGTTTGCTCTTAACAAGCTCCTACATGCAAGGAATACTTGAAGCCCTTGGGAATCATATGTAAAAATAAGGATTCCTCATATAGGAGAAGCAGGTTTCTGAAATGAGGTTTTTTTCCCTTTTTGTCTTTTGCTTTATTGTTTACATGGGTTCAGTTTGAGAACAGATACATTTATGCAAGAAAAGTTATCAGTCAGAGCAAGAAACCGTATTGGATTCAGGAAACCTGTGATGTGAAAGTAGTTGGAGGCTGAGAAATAGTGAAGGAACACGTTAAAGACCCTATTCTTAACTCTTTCCTAAGTATCAAATTATCTTCGTTGTGGAAACATGATACTGGTCAGCTGGATTACTGGTCTGATCCCATGTGGATTTTCTTATATGCATTCTAACAGTGTCTGTTTCATACAATTAAATTCTGAGAAACCAAATCTGTAACTTTAATGATAGCTTGTAATGTTTCTAAAGTGTGAACCTTTCAAAACAAATACATGCAAAAGAATCTTTGTTTAAAATAAAAAAGGATTCTCAAAAAAACCTTTACAATTGATTAATTGTATCAGTTTTGCCATAGCAACTTAAAACCGATTGTACCAGTTTTATCATATCAACTTAAAACTGGAGTGTACATTTTGTTCGTTGAACTGTCATTTTGATGTATTGGACAGATTTATAGTACAGTTATTGCCTCTGCTCTTTAAATATGAGTTTCCAGTGCTGGCAAAAGGAGTTCAAGAAATCAGCCTACGAACTGTGGATTACTTTCCAACTGTTGAAATGCCTTTTCCTGTCTTGTTTAGCTCTGAATGTTGTCAAACCACTTCATAGTACAGTGTATGGATCATCTTGTTGATAGGCCTGTGACTTGCCAGTACATCTGTGGATGAGCTACTTAGAGCCATTGATTGAGTCATTGCTAGAAAAGCAGAAGAATTAGAAAAGTACTTGAATCAGAAGGAAAACTGTATAATTAAGGCATTGCCTTTCTGTATTCTATTATGGAGACAACACAAAGCTGCCCAAATGGAGAATGTGCTGGCGTAGACATTAAGTTGAAGATCACGGCATTAAAAAAGTCTGACCTGATAGCTAGCACTGTCTTGGGCTTTTCCACTAGATGACTAATGGTACACCAGCAGTACGCTATGTACTTATCTTAAAAATCAGATTGTAACTGTTCTTGAAAGATTAACATACACATTATTCTGGTTTTTTTTATCTGATGTGAGTCTTTAGAAGTTCATGAAACTTTTTTATGCACTTTATGAAATTATAAAATGTGTATTATAAAAAATAAGGTTTTCCTGCCGTATTTCTGACCAAAGGTATCTGATATTGTTTGATTCTAGGCAATTTAGCATGTAGTTGTAATAAACTTCAAGATATTTGGGTGTGGTGAAGCTTTATACTCCCATCAGATTAAAAATATTTTGTCATTGTTATGTTTCACAATGAACCCAGTTTGTTTTTTGATTAAAAGATGCTTAGATCACCTTCTGTGTATATTGTGCTACGTAATTATTTATAAAGCAGATCACTTAAAAACTGCATGTACATTGAGATTTAAAATTAGAAGATTTTGCTTCCAATTATCATGTAAAACTTAAATAAGCAGCATTGATCCACATGATTGTTTTCTTGCTAAAATTTTTGTTTAACAGTTTTGCTTTCAGAATAGCTATGATTCATGACTCGACCTAGGATCTGGCTGTGCAGAGATATGTATCAGTGGAGGATTTTTTTACATGTGTGTCTTTTAGTATTTTCAGGATCCAAGTCTTTACTGACTTGTTAAAATCCATATTCTCCTTCAGAAATGTTACAGTTTGCATTGACAGGGTAAATTCATATTTGATGGAATCAATTTTTATTCTTGATATTTGCTTAAAATGGAGTGGAAGATGTAAACACTTTTATAGTAAATTTAAAAACATCCTATTAATTACTCGATTTAGACTTGTAGGTTGCTTTATCTTTCAGTGAAAATACAAGAGGGAAAAAGTAGCTACATGCTAACACTGCTACTAATGTCACATATTTCATATGTTCCACAAGTAGTACAAGTAAGAAATCACAAGAGCTGTAATTCGATTACATTTTTGGGGTTTGTTTTTACTTTTTAGTCGGTGGTGAAGACTGGGCGATTGCTGATTAGCCATGAGGCTCCCTTGACAGGAGGATTTGCGTCTGAAATCAGTTCCACAGTTCAGGTACACAGGTTATTTGTATTTAACTGTTCTGCATGGCCGAATATGATTACTTATAGAAATAATATTTATTACTGCATTAAAAGTTTAATTTTTGTTTTTTAAGTTTTTCTCTTTTACGTTTTTATTAAATTTCAGTTTTGTGGATGCTTGTGTTACTTTACCTGAACAGCTGAGAAACCATGTACCTACCAGGCACTGTGCACAACATCTGCTAAGCTAAAAAATTTAACTTTCACTGAGAAGCAGGGAGGATGCACTGTAAGATGCAAAGGAAAAATCTTTATGTATGGTCTGGTTTTAGGTACTTTTTTTACCTTTCTCATATTTTTATCCCCAAAGCTTCTTAAAAATACATTCTAGGAATGTTGAAATCAGACACAGAAAAAGAGCCCAGGTCTGGTACAGTATAATGTGGTGTTAGACATGGCGCTCAGAGACCTCATTAGGAGAGTGGTCTGCGGAAGTGGCTCATGTGTAGTTGTGGCGATGCTCACACTTGTGTAGAGTTTGTGTGCACAGAACAGCTTTGAAAGGTTGAGATATACATCAGTATCAGTTGTCTGGAGCATTAAGCTTTAACTTTTTTGGAAGTCCTTTTGAGCTTTCTGACCTGATTTATATCGACACTTGCATACAGATTTTCCCCTTAACTTGATTTCTTTCTTATGCATGTCAGTGATACTGGTTTATAGAAACATCTAAACTAATTGTGTCCATCACCTTCTGATTACTATTTTCCAATTATTCTGTTCTTAGAGTAGTTAAATTATAGGACTAGAGAGAAATGGGATTCTAAAATTCACAAAATATAAACCATACAGGCAGTAGTTAAAGCTTGGGAATTAGCCTTTTTGTAGGAAGGAGTAGAGTCAATTGTTCTGGGAATGTAATTTTGAATTAAATATGTGTAAGGAGTCGGAAAAATATTTTTCTTGATCTTTGCAATACAATTTCCTTTACAGAGTAATTGTATTAATTTTAATATAATTATATTAAGGTCATCAATTTTTTCTACCAAAATTTTGTCTCCATTAAAAGAACCCAATATTTACCATCCTTCTGAGTAATTAGTATTTGACCTCCCTTCTTTTATAGGTAGCCTCTTTAATTAAAATAGGTCTAGTAAAGTCATAAGGTACTGCCAACCGCGCGTGTTGAAAGTGATGATTTTTCTCAAATTCTTACAAAAATGTCTAGTAAAGTCATAAGGTACTGCCAACCGCGCGTGTTGAAAGTGATGATTTTTCTCAAATTCTTACAAAAATGTGAAATAAACTCAACCAAAAGAGCCTGCCTTTTAGTGTCTTGTGTTATTATTAACACTTGAAGAGAAAACTATTCTAAGCTGTGCAGCAATCTCATAATTTACTGGCATAACAAAGGAAAGCATATGTGTTGGAGAAAAAAGTGAGTTGAACACAAGAAGAGCTTATCAGTAAATATTAATAGAAGAGCATGGGATGCTCAGTATATTGCTGAAACTACAAAATGAATTTTTAATCTCCTCAGACCTCCACTAAGAAAGGTACTTTGCTGATTGATCCATCTTGGGGTTGTTTTTCATCAGAGATGTATCTTGACAAATATAAATTATTTAGAAAACAAAGTTTAAAATGCTTCAATAAAGGGCTATTTATTTCTGTCAATATTGAAAGCAAATATTTGTTTCATGGTGGTAGCTCATAATTTTATATTCATATTTTTTAGGAAACTGGGATTTATATCCTGAGAAATATTAGTTAATTTATCACACATGCTACCTCAGAATAAACTGGAATATAACTCTTTTGCATTGAATTTATCCAGGGCAAGTTTTTTTCATATAAATTGGTTGACTTGAATCCATGTTATAACCATATTGTCATTACTCTTTGTATCCATTCTTGAAGATTTTATCATCCGCACTGAAATTTTGATACCAGTTTTTTTTAAGAATATTCATACTGCAAAAGAGATTAGAATAATATTTATAAAGCATTACAACTTTTTAAAGAACAGTATTGCTTTAGGCATAATAAAGACCTTGCTTTTTTTATTCCGTTAAAACACTTGATCTCTAAATGATCAAGTTAAGTCCATATGTCTAATATCACTGTGCTGTAAAAATAAAAATGAAAAGTGAAATTCTCTTTTGCTGGATACAATGCATACTGAGAATGCCAAAAATTGGGGATTGCAGTTGGCTTTCCTTTCCTCTTACACATGGAAGTAATAAGACTTCAATAAAGTGTGTCCAGTTGGATTAGATGGTTAGTTTCCATATTGTTATTCCATCCTTGCTGTGAGGTCTCTCGTCATAGAAATAAGGTGAATAAAAGTACATAGGTTATTTTAAAAGTTAACTGTCGCAGACACTTCATGGTGATGTACACTTCAAGGAAAAGAGCGCAAATGCAAATGATGGCTTTCACTCATGAACTATAGGAGAAAACTGTATTGAACAATTTGATCTTTGCATATGAGAGATTAAAAGCAGTGTTTGGAGAGCATATTAAATAACATTTGTTCTGTGTCAAATACAGAGTATTTTAAAGGGGCACAATATTGCATTAAGCGGTCATTTACTCTGATTTCTCAAACACATAAAACTAAGAACAGGATGAAGTGGTGTAGTTAAAACTCTACATGATACGACTTTGTCCTTTGTACTGTTTCATATATGATCTCAACGGGTATTCTGAAGTGAGCAACAGATGATAGGATAAATTCAATACAGGTACAGTTAATACTTCATATTGATTATATTCTGCATAAAAGCTTGCAAAACTGACATGTTCAGCAGAGAAGGCACTAAGCTTTTGCATAAGGCATACAGTTGGAGCACAGTTTGAGAAGCCTTGGAGAAGGGCCCACTGAGATGTCACTTCCAAAATAATGAGGCATTGGGTGTGGAAATCATCAGTACATTAATCACTTGTAATATAAAAGAATGTAAATCCAGTATTTGTGTCCCTGTTAAAAATAAAAAAAAAAGAAAAGAAAAGGAGAGAAACAGGATGTTTTCAAAGAAGGATGAGAGGGAGGAAAAAGGGAAACGTGAGTAGATTATGTTCAGTTGTGTGATAAAAGACTCTTCTCCACACACAGACATGCAAAGGAGCCCAGAGGCACAACGGCAGGCAGGGGAACTCTGATAACCCAGTCTGGGAAATGGAGCCCTGAGTCAGCTCCTGCCAGGGTTGTCCCCAGCCTCAGCCCCATGGGCCAGGGCAGGGACAGCCAGCACCAGGAGTGAGGGACACTCTGGACCACTCTGCAGACTGAGGGGGCTTGCTGCCTGCCAGCGTTTGGGACTTATGGGATGCAGAGAGGAGTATTTTGGAATCATACAAGACTTATGGGATGTTTAGAGGAGGAACCAAAGGTGGAGAGAGGTGGGGACCCAGGCAGTTTGGGGAGGGATATGGGAAAATTGAGAGATAAGGGGATAAAAAGGATTGGCTGCATATAAACAGGCCGATTGGTATGACTGGCCATGCCCTGTACCTAATCAGCATGATGTGTCCTGTCTTCTCATTAAACTCCATTTCTAACTATGTTCTTGAGTGAGACTCTATTCTGTGTGCATGTGTGTGTATGGAGGTTTCAGTGCCAGCCACTGGAGTCAGAACACGGGTCATCGGGGCCAGTGTGCCTGGGGTGCCAGACTGGCAGTGGGTGAATGTGTCAGGGTCTGTCACTAGCAAATATCAAGCTGGACTGGCTGGGGGTAGGTTAAGGGAGCCAGGTATCACATGGATCTATGTGTGTGTGTCTCTGAGTCAGCTGGAGAAGTTGAGGGAACTGGAGGAACCAGGATGTCCAAGCCAGCTACTGGAGAGACCATAGAGTCTGGGGTCAACTGAGAGACCCATTGGTGTGTGTCTGGCAGTGACTGAGACAGTAAGCAAGATCGAGGATCCAGGGCAAGCTACTGGACAGACTGCAGTGTTGAGGCCCACTTACTACAGGGATCTGTAGCGTGTGTGTCTCTGTGTAGTAGTGTCTAAATTGAGATGGATGTCTGTCCTAGCAGCTGGAGTAGGGGCTTCTGTGAGCAGGTGCCAGTAACTGGAGAGACCAAGGATATTGGTCTTAGGAATTTATATCCTAAGATATAAATTTATAATTTATACCTATATTGCAGGGTAATGCAAGTGCATGCTGTATTATTCTACCTTTCACTTTTGTTAATCTTGTAATCACTTAATTTGTCTATCAAAAAGTGGCAAATATCATAGAATCATAGAATGGTTTGGGTTGGAAGGGACCTCAAAGACCATCTAGTTCCAAACCCCCTGCCATGGGCAGGGGCACCCTCAATTAGACCAGGTTGCCCGAAGCCACATCCAACCTGACCTTGAACACTTCCAGGGAGGGGACATCCACAGCTTCTCTGGGCAACCTGTTCCAGTGTTTCACCACCCTCATCATAAAAAATTTCTTCCTAATATCTAATTTAAATGTACCCTCTTTCAGTTTAAAACCATTACCCCTTGTCCTATCACAGTCCGTCCCCTGGAGGACACGGTTGGCTTTGTGGGCTGCAGGCGCACATTGCTGGGTCATGTTGAGCTTCTCATCTACCAACACCCCCAAGTCCTTCTCCTCAGGGCTGCTCTCAATCCATTCTCTGCCCAGCCTGTAGTTGTGCAGGACCTTGCACTTGTACATCTTTTGAGTGTCTACTGTTCCAGAGCTACTTATAGGTGAGGTTGACCAACTTATAAGCATGTTATTTCTCTAATTAAAGCAAAGTTTCTGAAATTAGGTTAAGCTCTAATCCATGGCTGTCTTTCAATAGTGTCCCTGTGGAAAAAAGCTACCTTACAGAGCAGCAGCTTGCAATCTCACCTCCTCCTTATCATTCTTGTCTTGTCAACAAAATGAAGATGATGGTGTGACACAATTTTGGAAAGAAGTGCAAGACTTAGTAGGGGACTATGAAGCAATAGGTTCTACAAGGGAAAATGGACTCAGTTGCGTGAAGAACTACTCCTTGATTTTCAAAGTCTTTCATGCTTGCAACGGTTGATAACCCTTTTATCAGATCTCTTTGTTTGTAGCTGCTACTGTGTCATCAGCGTTCCAATTTAAGTTGTTATGTGTTACTTTTTTCTTACAACTAAAGGGATTATTAGTCTAGTTTGCTTTTACTGGGATGAGCTTTTGAGCATAGCTGTATTGATCTCTGTAGAAAGATGAGTTCCTTCTGAATGGAGCACTCCTGTTGAGCTTACAGTGTAAAGAGGGTAAGGAATCCAAACATAAAGCTGTAATCCTGCAGTAACCAACCACCATCATTTGCAAGAATGCTGAAGATAATAAAGGTTTTGGTTTTAATAACGAGTAGTTATTGAAAGGCTCATCTGGAACTGACTCAAAGGTGATCTTTTTTTCTTTAAGAAGTCATTACCATTATCTTTTTGTATTATTTCAAAATTACTTGTCTTTTACTCTGGGATGTAATATATTAGAAAGCTAAACTTACACTGAGGGTCTTCTGAATCTGAATTATTGGGGTCTAAGCCACGTATCAGATTTGAAGAGAGTTCTCAGATTCTGTTTTAGGAAGGACTTAAATGAAACTTTTTTCCTTTCTTCTAAAAACAGATGGCTTTTCAATGTGAAATCTCAAACACTTATATTTTGTTTGTACATAATGTATTAGAAGACAGTTTTTGAAATTTAGGTATGGCTGAAAATTTCATGGCAATCTGAAGAATGCTGTCTGTTTTTTCATTAAAAACATTTTGAATCATACATTTTTAAGAGAAAGTTCATCTAAGCCTGAAACAAATAGTTTTTGTTTTTAAAATTGAATTTTTAATAGTCACTAATATAATATACAGTTCTTGCCATTTTCTGGTTTTATCTAACTTCTGTGTATGATAGAATGTGCACATATTTTGAACATTCGAGGCTCTTCTGCTTAATTTCTGGCTCATTTGGGTCCAATAAATAGCAACTGCTTGATCATAAGACTTTATCAGCACTGAATTGGCATAGTATAACATGTAACGTTCATTCTTGTTATTCAGGTCACCTTTCTTGTCCTTCTTTATCCAAACTCCATCTCAGCCAGACCCAATACACAAAACCTATACTACTGTTCTGAGAAGTGAAGGCAATTTGGTGGAGAATATATTTAGAAATTGGAAATTGAGGAGAACAGTATTAAGATCGCTGGCAAAATTTGTAGGTTGTTGTTGAAGATACGCGCCTGTTGGGAAAGGATTAGGATGTGTGTACTGACTAGTGGCTTGATTTTTTATTTCCTAGTTTTAAGGGCTTGTACATCAAATGTCAACACACCCCCCCGAAAAACCCCTACTAAAACCATTTCTGCTTTCTATGGGGCTAGATGTGGACAGGCTGTATGATGGTTACAATAATATGGTGGTTACTATATTCTGATAGGTCTGAAATAAATGTAGGGAATTAGCATGTACCATCTGACATTGATCCTGCAAATACAGAAAATGTATGTCACAGGAAGGTCTTGGTGGTTTCTACATATTCTCTACAAATAATGGGTAAGTTATCGAAAAATCAAAAATTATTACTAAAGTTTAATGTTTTCATTTAATGAACTTAAAATTCCACTTCTGAATTTTGATCTTTGTGTACATCAATAACATTATAGCAGCATATACCCTGAAAATGTATGCTGTTATTAAAATTCAAGAAATGCACGTGACTAAATTAAGGTGTTAGCTGGCCTGGTAAAGATCATTGCTGTCTATAAAATAACAAGTCAGCACAGTATTTTTTGTAGAGGGTTGCGCAGATGTAAAAAGGAACATATTTTCTTCATTCTTGCAAGAGCAGAGCAATTCTGGTTTAATTGTGCTTTTCTGTCTTAGTAGCGCAGTTTCTTTTCTTATTGTCCAGTAACTACTTTGCCCCTGGGCATCTGGCTATGCCTTGTGAGGATCCAGGGAACAGGGAATGTTGGGTCAGCTACCACCGAAATGTACATGTGACCAGAGCTTAGTCCTCAGGAGTCCTTCCAGAGGACTCGGGGTGTTTCTCAGAGTTTCATAGGAGTTTCAGACTTACAAAAGATTGACATTTATCAGGGGATGGGTCCTAGCAAATTCAATGAAATAACCCGTTTCTGAGAATTGAGTTATGTGATCTTATTTTTTCAGTTCTTCAGTTCTGTATCTAAAAATTTGATATAATAACCTTTGTCTATTTGGACTGGTGGTGCTTTAGATTTCCTCCTGCTGCTGCAAAATAAGGCCTAATCTCCAGTAAGTGGTGTAATTTCCTGCTAGTGTGTGACATTAGGAGAAACTATTAGATGAGGTATTTTTGTGAGAAGCATTTCAAGAAAAGGAAGAGTAGATATGTCGAGGAATGCTTTTCAAAGATGTAAGAGTTTCAGAGCAATTGTATTCTAAAGCAGGGTGCCATAGAAAGAATTTGCCAAAACATCAAAAAAACCCCTTCAACAACAACAACAACAACAACAACAACAACAACAATTTCAATGATTTCAGCAGTATGAAGATTTAAAGTAAAGTAGCCCTAAGTCTGATATTGGACAGGAACTGTGGAACTGTCTTAACTATTATTTTAAAGAGTCCTAATGAAAAAAATTCACCTTTCCAACAAAATGCTTTCAGAATGTTTGAACTGAATCATTTTTCATGCTATTACATTATCTGTCTTAAGAATTTGAGATGTTGAGATATTCCAAAGAGTCCTATTATTTCAGTTTTCTCATGAACTGAAGTTATTCCCAGTGAAGCTGTGACAGTCCTCCATGGCTCTTTGTGGTGCTTGGAGGAAGTGATTGCAATGCAGTACTCCAAAATATGTGAGACCAGGTTTGAGTTTCAGATTACACATCTGTGTCTGTACTTCGTGCAATAGGAACCTATGAATAACTTGAAGTGGTCTGTGAGGTTTATTTTGAAATGATAGTGAGTAACATCGAATCTTGTGCTGGTGCCACTTAAAATCTAATTTTAATGAACAGGCTATGAACCTGCATTAAAGTCTATCTTTATTGAAAGCAGTGCTTCCAGAGTAATTGTTATTTATTTTATATTTAAATAATTTAATTCTCACAAGATGTGTTGAAGCAAATTGCCTTTTGAACTGACCATTGAGATATAATGGAATGTATACGTCTTAAGAAGTTGGAGGAGTTTGAGGTACAAATTGTTAGAACTAAATTATAGAAATGAAAGAAATTTGAAATAATTCTCTATTGAGTTGGAGAAGTAATAAAAAAGACGACTCAAAGATGTTTTTTCAAGTTGATTAGAAAGATGATTGAGCACAGGTCAGCGTCAACAGCTTTTTGTAGGACACAGACTTTTCTCACTATTGAATACCATTTAATGGAATGGCTGAACAAAGACTAAACTCTGGACTGAATGTAACACGGATACCTAAGAAAAAGACATGCTAAAACATGTAGGTACAGGACTATGGTAGTTCAGATGACATAAGAAAATTATTAAATCTGACTTCATGTTTTGTAACTAACTGCTTCGACAGAGTCACAATAGGCAGTAAAATTGGAAAAGATGAAATACTGACACAATGCAGTCCATTTGCTATCCTATTTAACTTTGTTTGCCACTTCCACTCTTTTAGCCCATCTAGCAGGAATCACAAGCTATAAAAGCCTGATTTGTAGATCAGTTTCTGTCACTAGGAGCACGATCTAGGAAATGCTGGTATGGAGTATAAAGAAAAGCTGGAATAAACACAGGGAAGTCAATTCAAGTTGGGTGTAAAATGTATAATAATACCATAGAAAAAGAGCAGTGATTTGAAGGAAAAGCAAATCAAAACATACAGCAATAAGCCAGAATAATGGAAAAGAATGTTATTTCCTGAGGAGTTGGGAGTAGTAAGGGAAATATCAACATGAAGTTGCCATAGTATTGAATGTCATCAGCATATTTTGGTAAGCAATGTAGAAAATAAGGGAATAGACAAAATGTAACAAAACCAGGATTTGTCAAAGGAAATAAAGCTGTATCATTCATCAATGAAAACTGAAGTTTGTATACTAAAAAAAATGTTAAAAAAGTAAAATTTACCAGTGATACTGAAAAATTCAGTAAAATCAATATGAAAAAGGGTCTTTCATATTAGAAATTTGTCTATGAATTTAATGTGAATCTTTTATACTTACTATCAAACAAAGAGTTATTCTGTATCTTAAAGAGCTTTCTAAAGAGCTTGGATACACCAATAAATATTTGAGATTTTCTGTTTTCTTTCATACATAGAAGATCAAGTTTTGTGCCTTGTACTCCACTTCTAGACCTTTGCCTGTTGCTGCTTGTGAGATTCTCTGCTGCAATGCCTGCACAGCACCTGGTGCTTGCCAGCCCAGTGGTAGGGATTCGGTGGTTGCGTTTGTCTGGCAGAGGTGGTATTTTTCTGAACCTGTATCACTTTCAAAAGAGAACCAAAACCCATCAAGCAATGAATGTTCTCAGGGTAGTGCCTGTATTTTCTCTACGTTAACTCTTTGATGCCAAAATTGTTCTGGATGTTATACCGAAGTCTCTTATTATACAGTTTGACTCACTGTGTGGAAGTACCTTAATTTTCATCTTGTTTCATGTTCTGATACCTATGACCCATACAGAAGTCTTGTTTCATAACTAAGAAATGCAGCAAAAGATGAATGGACTTGCAAGAAGCTTTCTTCAATGTTATCATGTCATAAAGTCCAATTTACTCATGAGACTGTGAACTTAGGAAGGAACAGATCTCTCTAAAATGCAAACAGAAAAATCATTATAATAGTGGCCCATGTTATCAGTTCAAGCTACAAGGGAGTGTTGTGTTCCTCTAGGTTGGAATAAATTCTGTACTGAGGAGAGAAAAGTGGTCTAATGAATTGAATATAGCCAGATATTAAATGGGACACACAGTAATCTGTCTGTACTCCGAAATACATTTCTTAGAATAAGCAAACAACCCCCAAATCCTAAAATAACATTCCAGTTAGAAAATTAAGTGCTCCAAGATTGTGGTGGATTTTTATAAGATCTGCCCCAAAATGCACTCTCTAAAGTCGTAAACACAGAGTGTTTCCATGTCCAATTAGTCCAGTCTCTAGACACAACAAAAATCAAAATGTCTTATTCATCTGCAGCTCAGCTTGAAGTCTCTTCAGCTGAAGAAACGCTTCATGGAAAGGTCCACGTAGGAGTGGGCATGTGTGCTAAGAGATGTTCCAGCCGTGAGGTTGCTCATGCACACTCGCCCCTCTTGTTTTTGGGGACAGTCTCATTCCCTGCATGAGAGGGACCACAAGCCAATGCCCACTGCAGGCAGTGTTTCAGCCAGCCACTTGTGGCACATCCTTCTGATGGCAAATGAGTAACACAAGCTTGAATCCCACTTGCGCTGGTTTGGACATGGGTTTCTACACAGTTGAGTGTGTGCCCTGCCTACGTGGCTATGGATCTGTCCTGTCTAAAAATTATGGGTTGGAGTAAGCTTTTCCTGTGCATCATGGGAGTATCCTCACTGCCGGCAGGAGCTAAAGCTGTTTCTTTTTTTTTCTCTAGAGAGGTAGAGCTAAGAATGAGACAAGAGCTTGGCGGTTTCCATAGTCACTGAAAGGAGAGGGAGAGTAAGCACTGCCTCGTTACAAGTCTTTAATCAGTGAGAGAACAAGGCCACCGGTAAGGTTTTGAGGGGCCGTTCCCAGTGTATGAGAATAAACGCCTGCCCTCTTGGAGTACGCTGCTGTCATGGTTTTACCCCAGCTGAGCACCGCGTAGCTGCTCGCTCACTCAGGATGGGGGAAAGAATTGGAAGAGTTAAAGCGAGAAAACTCATGGGGTGAGATAAAGACGGTTTCACAGGTAAAGCAAAAGCCACACATGGAAGCAAAGAAAAACAAGGAATTCATTCACCACTTCCTGTCGGCAGGCAGGTGTTCAGCCATCCCCAGGAAAGCAGGGCTCCATCACGCATAACGGTGACTTGGGAAGACAAACGGCATCACTCCAAATGCTGCCGGCTGTCTCCTTCCTTTTCCTCAAGCCCCTTACATGCTGAGCACGATGTCAATATGGTCTGAGGTATCCCTTTGGTCAGTTGGGGTCAGTTGTCCCGGCTGTGTCCCCTCCCAACTCCTTGTGCATCCCCAGCCTCCTTGCTGGTGGGGTGGGGTGAGAAGCAGCAAAGGCCTTGGCTCTGTGTGAGCACTGCTCAGCAACAACAAAAACATATCTGTATAACAAAGCCATCTCTATATTATCAACACTGTTTCCAGCACAAGTCCAAAACATAGTCCCATACTAGCTTTGCTGCTATGGGATCGGAGGTCACGGATGGGAAGGGTGGGTAGGACGACAGGCGTGTGCCAGTAAACAGCTCACAGTGGATGGAGCAGGGAAAGCTGAAGACAGTGGGCAGCTTGAGACTGCCGGCTTCTCCAGACAGACATTTGTGGTAGGCAGCACCCGGCAAGATCAAGCGCTTTTTAGGAAAGCATTCAACTGAGAAAAAATTTTTTTAAAGCTTGGCATTAACGTGTATGCTTTCTATAGAGTTACTTATTTTCAAGTAATATATTGAATATATGCTTTTGGCACTGAAGCAAAATAGCCCTCTCCTGTCCGTTTTCAGCTGTGCTGTCTGTTAGGCAAGGGGCAGCGTTTCTTCCAGATGCATCCAACCCCATTTTCCTTCTGTCTGAACTGGTATTCCTGCGTTGGTGGGGTAGGCAAGTGTGCAGCCCAGTACTTTTTCGTTTCTTATGCCAATTCTTGAAGAGGCACAAAGAGTTTATCCCAGGACAATTCAAAGTGGTAAAGTGGCAGAATACACTGAGAGTCATTGCGATTCAGTGAAATCAAAAGTTTTGTCTGCTGAACAAGTTCAGTGTTGGATTCGTCTTAATCACTCGAGTGTATAGTGTTAGGTATGCTCTTAGTGTATTTACTGAGGACATTTTTTCCACATTCTGATATTTAATTTGGCATGCAAATGTTCATATGCCTGAGGCTGAACTCCAGCATCCTTGTCCTGCTGATACGTCCGTGTTCATTCACAGTGATTTATAAGTTTAAACAATGTGTTTGGCCTTCCATACACTAATTATAAAAAAGACTAAAAATATGGGCACTGAGGCAGAATTAAAATTTTCTCTTTGCTGTGCACTCCCTTCCTGTTTGCAGGTTCATGTCTTGCTGTTAGAAATCGTTGTCCTATGGGAAGGAAACTGTTTGTGTTTATACTTACTCTAAGGTACAGTTTGCATTTTCAGACATACAGTTTTAATTCAAACTGCTTTGATTATAACTAATTGTGATCATAACATTACATTTCTGATAGCCGACGGAACTGATAGAAATGAGAAAGTTTTGCTCCAAATAATGAGGAGGACAAAAAACCTTCCATGGACTGCATATCCTATGTTTTCTGGGCTGTGATGTGGTGATATTTTTCCACTTTTGTCTGTAATACCATATTGTAGTTCAGTAACATCAGCATTTTTAACTGGTATATAAACATAACTAATGATGATTTAGAAGACATCAAAATCATGAACTTTCCTATAGCAATTTTGGGTAAATGTTAAAGCCGTTACTGAGCAGGCCTCTATATTATACCATGTCATATTGCCAACTTGTTGTTTAATTCAAATTAATGTAAAAAAATCCGTTCCATTTCAATAGGCTTTACAGTGCTTTTAAACTCTGACTCTAATCTGATCAAGATGATCTGAAGCAGGATTCTAGAATAAGGCAACTCTGCAAAGTAATTACTAACTCAAGGATATTTAGCTTCTCTTCTGCTCGAAAACCTAACAATACTGTGTTTAACTTGCTTTATTTTGTTTGGCATTATCTTTTCTTCTGAAAGAGTTATGAGTCGCTTTAGAACTCCAAGTAAGTGGAGCTTTGAACAGCAATTTACGATGGTGTGCCCCGGAGTCCCCCGTAAAAGTGTGGTAATGACCTTTCTTCCGATTTCCAGTGCTATAAAAAACTTCTTGGGTGGTTGAAATCACTCAACCTTTGACATCAATTCTCCAAACACTTCAATGGGATGCTAGAATCCTTTATTAGCCACAGGTACAGCAACTTAATCCGTACTAAGGCACCCTGGCAAGCCAGGATAAAGAATAATGGGGAGTTTTTTAGTCGCACTGTGCGTCAGATTTACTTCTTTGGAGCAGACAATCAGTAGCGTGTCTTATTTACTTAAAAATTTACTTTAGTGGCTTGGTTTGGTGTTGTCAAGTGTTGATTCATGAAAACATATTGTTCTGTTTTTTCCTGGCCTTTCATATTTTGCTATGGCCATTAGTAACGGTCTGGCTAGACCATCAGTTTAGATCAACAGACATAGTTCAGAGTAGCACGACTGGAGAAGAGTGGCCCGTGGCATATAAAAATCTATGCAGAATAGAGGGGAAAATATAGTACAAAACAAAAATCTATGCTTGCATGTTAATGGCTCACTGAAGTTTTTAAAATACTATATATAAGGAATATTGCTTTTTTTCCTTTTCTTACAAGTTTACTTCAATTAATACTTAAAAGTCCTGTAAAACAGTGTGTATTTATTGATGTTTTATGTACGTGCACAAGATCAAATTATTTCAGTTCCATGCTGAATGTATTCATAGGAGAGGATGTAAAAAGAACCTCTTGAACTCTTCTGCGCTTCTGTGCCCTTCCAGAGCACCGTGAATTTTATACTGTTGCTGTTGGCTACGTTCAGATCTTTAATACAGAGGAGAAAATGGAGGCTGCAGTTTTACTGCCTAAACAAACTAGTCTAAGCAGCTTCTGCTGCGGGCTTGGGAAGGGAACTGCCGGTTCTGCCTGGGGACAGACGCAGCTTGTCAAGTGTCACCCTGGCTTAACGTCTCAAATCTGGACATGTGATTGTAGGGTAAATTACGACAGTGCTGAGTTTCTGTGTGATAGCTTAGATAGGCACAGAGAAAGAAATTTTGGAACAGTCTTTTTCTTTGTCCAATAGTCCTTTTGAATGAAAATAGGCACATGTTCATTGCTATTGTGTAGGGATGTAGCAGTTAAAAAGCTACAATTAAAAAGGTACAAAAGCAATTAAAACTGATTAAGAATTCCTAAGTAGCAGATATAAACTCTGAATTAGTTCCTGAGAAAAAGAAAATTGCTAATTTCAGCCAGTTACATGAGAAGAATAACACTGAGAGAGAGCCCTGCAGGGCCCTCTGTTCCTATGGCCTTATCTGCGACGATGTTTTAAAGTGCTAGAGAAAGGTATATTGCACACTGTAACACCAGCAAAAGAGAATGAAGATTAATTACTGTCCTAGTTGTAGATATAATTAATATACTGTATATAGGCAGTGCCTGTGATGCTTTATGTAGTTGTGCTGTGTTTTCTATCACAGTGGCATTTTGAAAATGCAGCTTTATTGAAAGAGCAATAGCAGTACAGGCATCTGTCTACATCCCACTGGAAATGTTTGTCACTGTTACCATGCTTAACAGTGAACATCTAAGCAGGAAACAAAGTTATAGGCACACATAGAGCAAATCATTCTACCGTCAGTTGTCTCACAAGGAGCAAAAATCAATGAGGATTTAACGTTAGATGTGACTGAGTTAGGAAGGAAGGTCTGCTTCCACTGTACCGAATACTGAAGCAGTCATTTTATAGAACACCCTTCAAAACTGAAAAAGTTTCTCTACAAACAGCCAAAACCATCTTTTATTAATCTATATATGGAAGTTTCTGACTCTGGAAAAGTTGATCCGTGTAGCTGGAATTGTTCCTAATATACATTGGCTTGGAAATCATATTTTGCTCCCTGTCATCATTGAAAAAGTGCCTTTTGTCTGTGTTACTGCAAGTGGAGTTCTGATCACCCAGCTGCGTTTTGCTGAAGCACTAAGCATGCACAAATGACCAGCAGTGCAGTAACTTTGACGTCTGAGGAGTGTAAGTATCTTCTTGGATGGAAGTCAGAAGGGGGGGGCAGAAGCGTTTCTCTCTCTCCTATCATTTGGTGAAAAAGTACCATTTCTCCTGTACATTTTAAAGAAACTGCTATCCTACATTTGGGGTAATGCAGATTAGGAAGGTATATACATAAAATGTGGCTTTCTACTCAAGATAACATTAAAAAATTACCTAACTCTTGGGAAGGGAGGTGGTAGGAAATGCAAGCTGCTGAGATTTCAGAGCCATTCTCTGGATGCTGTATCCTCTCCCTCCCCATGTGTCTCTGGCACTATGAATTTGTCTTTAAGTCACCCAAGGTGAAAATGTAGGCCCAGGCGATGAAGTCAGTGGAATTAAGATTTCATTCTGAATAGCTCTTTTTTTGGTATTCCACTTCTTTTACAAGTCAGTGTGTGGAGAGGATGGTTGGCCCTAAATGTCACCTGTTAATTTTTTTTTCTTTAACTGATTGCATATGTGTAGGATTGGAAAGCTTGAGTTCTTTACAGCAAAAACTACAGTGCTTTGCTTTTTGTACCTTCTTTTGTTCAACCAACATTACTTGTACTGTGCATCGATGAATAACCTTGCAGTAAGTAAATCCCTGAAGAGTGCAGTGTCTTTGAGCAAGGAAAATGCCAAGAATGTACTCTTATATGACATTTTTATGAATAATATTATCGATATATTATTAAAAAAATGAATGCCACCAGGTCTTCTAGAAAGGAAATGTCTCACGTTTTCACTCTCTCTAGTTTTACTGATTGCAGCAATATTATATCAGAATCTTATATGTCTTTGTACTTTATAATACATGAATAACCAGAGTTTATTGTATATGCAGAGACATAAATGAAGCTATTTAGCAGGCAGCTCTTAGAGTAAACTTGTAACTTGGACACACTTCTTTTAAGCTATATTAGTGAAAATGTTGTGCATTTTTTGAGAGGACTCAAGTTTCCTCAACACAATGATTCAGTTCAAAATTGCACCCATGCCACATCAAAAGGTAAAAGGAGCAGTAAAGAAAGAATCCTCATTATCCATTAGTCCTTCAAAAATGCAAGTTAACTATTAGAAGTGTGTTTTGCCTTACTGGAAGTTATAAAAGGCAATGCAATGCATTTATGGACATCACACAACCCTCTGAAAAATAGGCCATAGTTAGGGTGGATCTGTCGTGGAGAATCAGAGAAAGTAATACTACATTTTTTTAACCTTTGGTCTTAAAAGCCGTTTTTGAGACTATGCAGTTTTCATTTTTTTGATCCTTCTCCTACATAGGTTTTTTTTAAAGGGGTCTGTTGTTTTCTTTCTATGGTACATGTAGTTAGACTAAGAAGTTTGTATGTGGTTACCTAAATATATGGCCTGACAAAAAAAATTCACATCTGTCCTGAAGCTAACTGAAACATTCCTGCTGGCTTCTTTCTCTTAGAACTTCTCATTCATGAAAAACAGAGTGATTATCAAGTATATGAAAAAGGTAATCTAAGTATCTCCTCGTTCTTCCTTTTGAAGTTGATATTCCATAAATCATCTCCTTAAGAAGTAAGAGAAAAATGACATAATCACAGTGATACTTTTTTCATAGGAAAGTACTGAAAGAAAAAGAAAAGAAGCATTACGACTTAATGCCAGTGACATTAGTAACTGGTATGTATCTCTCTTTAAGTTTTCTGTTCAAGGGTAATTCAACCACTGAGATCAACAAGTCATTGGTTAACTTCGGCAGAGCCAGCATTTCAAAACTCTATAAAGAAGGTTTTCTAGACTAACTGAAATCTTTAGCAAGGTACCTTTTGAGAGAGATCAGGTTTTTACGCAGTGGCTTTGCACTCATAACTGTGTGACTGAAAAGGAGTTAGGTTTTGTGTACATGTATGCCTATTAATTTACTGGTTTGAGAATATCTTTTCAATTTAGAATGCTTTAAAAATAAGAAAATAAGAAATTGTGGTGTTTAAAAGATTCTCTTAATATGAATTGTAGTTTTGGGAGTATCTCATTTCTTTTGAGACAGCGGCAGTTTCATGGTTAACAGCGGTGTGTTTCATGGTTTACAAATTAAATGATCAAATCTGGCTTCCCAGGGACAGAGATTGATACTTGGCTTGCACATGTATTATGCTAATAGGTACAGAAATCTATTACGCTAATATACCCAGCATTTCTTTTGAAATAAGAATAAAATTAACATTTGGAATAAAAATTACTTTTCATTTCCTTCTCTCTGATTTAGTTCCTCATCTGTGGGCTGAACTTGCCCCAGGGCAAGCTTTATTAATAGGTGGGGTGGCTTGCAAAAAAGGATAGCCGAGAATTATTGCAAGCTGTGTTTCAGGCATCTTTCCATACTAAATTCAGAGTTTTCATATGTCAGGGATGTGCGCCTTTTAATGACTTAACTTGTAGAAAGTTGTCTGACTTATGTGATTATGTAAGTACGTAATTTTTGGCCTCCTATGGTTAAAAACATTGCTTTTTCAGCAATTGATTTATTTAAAAGATGCAGATGATAATCTCTACCATACACATAACACTTGTTGGACAGTGGAATATCCAGTATGGGAAAATAATGTTTTTTCTGTTAAACTGATCATATATTTTGTATTTAATATGTGCAAACAGTCTAATAAAAAGTAAGCAGAAATAATTGAAACTCCACTCTGATCCCATGGTGAGACTATTACTCATTATTGCTTCTTCTGAACACCACAGCTAAATACACTCTAGATGGCATCATAAAATTAGCTAGTAATTTCAAGAAAAATACCACATACTGGTTTTAAAGTGGAATAAAGAATTATAGTGATATATGCTAGAATTGTACTATGAAAACTGTTGAAACTTTTACAGCCAAGTGACTTCATGTTGCAAAAATGAATTTCTGGTCTGAGTTGTGGTGGTACACGCTACTATTTGAATTAAAGAAGAAAGAAGAATCTGCTATTGAAACTTGCATTCCAGTGTTAGTAACTGAGACCATGATCAGAATAAAATGTATTTCTAAGCATGCAAACATGCATTGCAAAAGAAAATCTCTTCACTAATCTTGACTGCAGCCCAGTAGTGAAATTTAATTGCAGAATATCTTAAATAAAAATTTTGCAGTGTTAAATAAAATGGAGTTTTGTTGTTGAAGTTTACAGGCTACAGAATTTTATAATTATGTGGATAGGTTTCCTTTAATCAGCTCTTAAAATATTAATTATGCCTATATTTTGTACTATTAAAAATAAGTCCCTTCACTGATATTTAAAAATATTTTCTGGGGGAAAAAAAAAAAGCTGCTTGGTTGCATACGTTCCAGCATTTTACTGTGGGATGTGGTTCTGCGTACTGTTAGTCCTTCTCTGAGTCATTAGCCGGGAGTTGCGCTAAATATATGATGAAGATCACTTTACACCTGTGGAAGTGATTCAGTTTTATCAGACTTGAAAAGCCCTTTGCAATATTAAAAATTGATTGCAAGTGTGAGATCCCAGGCCTCTATTTGCGTGCTAACAGGTATTGTGCCGGCTTCAGTTGGGAGCCCAGTGCTCGCTGCCTTATGAGTTGTCTGGCACTTTAAAAACTCGGAGATAGGAGTGCTAATTATCGGACCTTGCATAACGGGAATCTTAATCCAGTCCTGCTTCTGCAGTGGTTAAGGTTGAGTACCACTGAGAGACACACAAATAGTGCCAGTGATTGCAGTGTTTCAAAACAGGGCTGAAGGAAATTGTGAAATATGTAAGGGCCAATGTATAGGTTACTTCTATTCTTGACTGAATGTGACAACACTAGTATCACAGCCAGGATCGCAGTGAAAGTAAGCACTTAAAATGCTGCTCTGAAACCGTCAAGAAGGAAGACTGAAAAGCTCTAAAAGCGTGGAATAACATTAGGAAAGGCTGTTGTTTCATGGTTTACTGGATGTGCAGATCGTTTTGCTGGCGGCAAGTTATTCAGTTGTGACAACTGAGTTAAACACACATATATTTCCTTTTCACTTTCCTCATCATCGCAAGCAAAGGGAGGAAAGCCTCTTCAAATAGCTCTTAAGTTTATTCAATGCATGTGTAATACATCCATAGGAATGATATGAAGCATCTGCCTCCTGAGAGGGAAAGCACAACTTGAACAGCCGCAAATGACATGACAAAAAAGGTTGTTCAAAGTATCAAAACACCCCAAACCCTTCTTCTGTCAAAACTAAAATCTTCTGTGGTACAAATCCATTGGCTAGAGTGGAGTCACACTGCATATTAAGCTTACAAATGTGTTTACTTGAATACAGCATAACGGCATCATTTTGAACAAAAGCCAAAGGTGGTGTCTTCTCCCTCCCCCACTTTGATATCTTTTGAGGGCTAGAAAGAAACCTCTTGGTTTTCTTTAAGAACTGTCATTTACATCTGCTTCAAATGCTGGAGCCTTAGCGATTTCCTTAGAAATAGGTGCATTGTGCAATAGCTTTACTCCTTGTAACTGACAGTTTATGCAAAGGCGTAAAGGCAAATTCCTGGCTGTATTCCAGGCAGCCCCACTGTTTAGGGGTCTTACACGTTCATCATTACTTTCCCAAGTCAGTTGCAAAATAATTTAATCTGTGTTTGCTTTTAATTTTGCCGTAATTTATTAGCAGTAAATATATTAAAAACACAAAGCAGTTGAGGAAGATGGCTGATATAAAGAATTTTCAAATTACTATGCATTTTAGCTTTACAGCTGAAATGATTAAAAACAATCATATTGCGACATGCCTTTTTGCTCCGCTGACTGAAGTGGCAATGTTTGTGCTTCCTGGAACCTTAGATTACACAAATCGGAAGGAAAAAGAATGGAGAAACATGGCTGTAGATTTTACTGGCAGTTTTCAAGATTGAAAATAAACAGTAAAATAAATATTATTTTGATGTGCTTCCAAAATGGAAAAACTCCTCCTAATATTTTTTAGCTGTAAAAGAATTCCTCAATTTTTGGGAAGGTTTTGTTCTTCCCAAGATTTCAACTGGATTAAGTCATGTGAATGATGCTGAACTGCTGGTATACATAGGTCATGGAAAATCACGCCAGTCATTGCATTAAGCTTCTTATATAGGTGATTTTTTTTTTCCCCCTGTACATTTTGAAAAAACTTTTTTTTGAGATAACAAGAAATAATAGGAAAAGCTAATTTGTGGAAGATGTGTGCAAGTGTGCTGCCTTCATACTGTTCTCTTATTGTTATGCTTACAAAAATCACAGGTTTAGGGTAGCTGTTCTGCTACAGAGTCATGTCTCTGTTCAGTGCTAAAGATCAGATTGAATTATTCCTATGTAGTTTCTTTGGGGCTGAAAAGGATCTGTTCACGTTATTGTTTCTTCAGGCCCATTGAGCCATTTTCCCCACTTTCTCACCTGCACTTGGCAACGTGAGCTGCAGCTCTCTAGAATATCATTAACAGATCTCAAGGATATTTTCACAGCCATGGCCACTCTTCCTTCCATTTTTGTGTGCCTTGGGGATGGACATGGGAGGCAAATAATGGCTCTTTGCTAACAGAGAAATAAATCATTTTCTAGTCTGTGATTATGAGTTTTAAATTATCATATATTTTAAATTATCATATATTGAAATTCAAAGGTGTTTTCTTAGCAGAAGGCATGAACGTTTGCTACCTCTGTCATGCAACGCCTGGGACTGTGCCCACCATAGCGAAGAGTGTTAATTAGGGAAAGCAGGGCAACGAGGGCTTAGAACTGTCTCAGTTCTCACAGTAAATCCATATCTGTTATTTTAGAAAGATTTGAAATCGTAAAAGCTTTTTGCAAAAGGTTGTCCAGCGTCTAATAACCCTACAATACTGATGTCAGTGACTACGCAAGCAGGCTTTCTAGTTTACTTTGCACTTCCCCATATACAATGCAAACAGATAGCTAATGACTGGGTAAATACAATGGGAATGTACTTTGTGCACTGTGTGTTCTGAGCTTGAGTGTTTTGGTCTTTATTTTGTTTGCCTATTTTTATATTCTTTCACAAGCACATTTTGTAATGATGGAATATTACAGAGTGCCTAGTACAGTACAGAGGAATAACACAAGGAATGTATTGTGCTCACTCTTTTTAAATCTGAAATCCTTGCCGATGCCAATTATTTTTGGCTTTTATTCTTTTGAACTAATATAGTATGAACAGGGGTTATGTGTTATGATTCTTCAGCACAAGAGTGCTCCTTCAAAGCAAAAAAAAAAATCAGACAAAAATGTATCTGTCAGACTTCAGTGTATCCATTTTCTTTTTCTACCTTTTAACTTTTTTTTTTTAAATAAAAATCCATGAAAAGTTTAAATGTATGAAAGAAATGACAGTGAGAGCTGAGGAAAAAGTCATTAGCTGAAAACTACTACCAATTGTAGTATTAGCCCATACGGATTACATTTGAGTCCTGTAAGGAATATGATTTACAAAACCACGAAAGACAGACATTGAAAGCAAAGTCTTTAAAACCAGGCTGATCTTGGATTTACTGACACAGCCCAGTATGCCATTCTCTGCCTTTGCTGGAAGTGCCTGCTGCTGCCTGGTGTGCAGCTTGTTGCCCAGCAGGATTCCTGGCTTCTGTTCCGCAGAGCTGCTTTCCAGCTGGCTGCACCCAGCTTGCACTGGTGCACAGGGTGCTTGGAGCCTGGGTGCAGGACTTGTTGTGCTTGTCATGAGGTGCTTGTCACTCCATTTCTCTTATCTGCTGAGGTGTCACTGAATAGCTGCTCCGCATTTCAGCTTATCAGCCCTTCCCCCGTAGTTTGGTGACACCTGCAATCTTGCTGAGTGTGCTCCATCCCATGGCCAAGATTGCTAATAAAGATGTTGATGAATGTTGATCCCTGAGGAACATGTCTAGTAACCAGCTGCCAACTGGATTTTGTCCTGCTGATCACCACCCTTTCAGCCTGACTGATCCAGCCAGTTTTCCACCCATGCTCACTTTTTCAACCTGTGTTTCACCAGCTTGGCTAAAGGGAGACTATGGGAGGCTGTTGATAGCCTTGCTAAAGTCCTGGTAAAATGATAGCTGCTGTTCTCTCCTTGTCCATTAAGTCTGACATCTCATCTTAGAAGGCAATCAGGTTGACCAGGCAAGATTTGCCCTTCTTAAATTCATGTCGGCTGTTCCCAAACAACTTGTGGTCATTGGTGTTCTTGGACATGGCATTAAGGACGGCTTGCTCCATCTTTCTAGGAACTTGCGGTTAGGCTTACAGTTGCAGAATCACATTTCTGTAGATCCTCCTTCTTGCCCTGCCTAAAAATGTGAATTAATTATGTTGCTATGCAGATCACGTCCCTACTGTGTCTTGTTCCTGCAATCATACTGGATTTGAGGAAGAAATCAGCTATTGTAAATCTTTTTCTGGTACCGGAGAGTCCCTCTAAGCAAAAAAAAAATCAGCCATCTGATTTAGTTTAAAGGTTGTGCTGGATTTTGTTTATGCAGTACCCAGTGGCCTGAATGGAATGGATTGGCAGAAGTGCATTGGCTAGTCTTACATAACTAACTTTCCTAATTAATTTAGAATATAATGGTAGAAAGAAAGGAAAACTAACGATAGCATTTCTGTGAAAAAACACTAGTGCCTAGCAGTTATTGTGTCAATATGAAAAGCTGCAGTGACCATGTGAGACCGGAATGCTTTTGCTACATATTGTGTTAACATCTCTTACTGCCTAATTCACCTCTCATCTAGTCTGTCAAGCCCAGTCATCATCAAACAGGTCAATTTGGGTTTTGTTTGAACATTCTCCTGACATACTTATCTCTAAGGTTCAAGCAATGACATTTGGAGATATTTGGAAAAGATAAGCTAAATGAATATTTTATTGGTTTTGAGAGAAGAAAGGTATTTATTTTGGAACTCAGATAGGCTTCGTATCCTGAAGGGACGCATGGTCTTCAGCATCAGATTTCTCTGATGGTTTTTTGCATTGCATTCCTTTGCAACAGCTGGAATTGGCCTCAGAAAGTGGACAAATGGAACAGTTCTCTGAAGAAAATTTGGAAATTTTCTCTCCTAGATTCCTGTTTTGTATATTGCTGGCTGATTTAGATAAAACTGAACTTTAGTTTAGAAAGTTTGGAAGCTCATGATGTGTTTGTGTGGGAATAATTAGCATCAAAAGCACAGTGTTGCAGCCTGGGTGTTCATCTGTTCTCTGCGATTACTTGTACATATTTCTCCTGATCGATTCCTTGATGGTGGATGAGCCTTGGCTGCTGTTGACAAACAGCTTTCACTTTGTCTCTTGGTTTTTTTGGTGTCAAATAGTTTCTGCAGAGTTTTAGCATTTGAATCCATTTTATATTTGGGATAGCTGGAAGCTATCTGGAGGAAACAGAATTGCTTGTTCTTTATGGGGCAATGGACTAGACGTTCTGAAGAATGCTTCAGATCTCCACACTATCAAGTTATGTGGCCACATTACATAAACTTTTGCCTTTATTTTGTTTTTAATGTACCTTTCTTATTTTCATTCCTGCCTTTTCTCAAATTCAGCACTATTCACTTATTTAGGCAGCTCTCTCAAATGTTCTTGGAAGGGAAGCAATCATATGGTCTCATTTACAAGAAAATTTTTTAAAATGATCTAAGGAAAACTTATAATGGTAAACTGATTTGTTTTTAACTCAGGCCATAAAAAAATAATTAGAGAAGCATTTTGAAGTTGCAAGTAAACCTGCTATTGTCTTAAAATGAATTGCAGAGTAAGCGAGTGTACTCCATAAGGGATTTTGCAGAATGCAGCACAAAATGTTTCTGGAAGTCACAGAGGTACTGTGACTTAGAATGCAGGATTCGTCCCCTAAACCTTGGCAGTATCGGCAAGCAGCTAATTGATCTTGCTGAGACTGCTGCTTTAGGTGGGTGCTCATCAACAATTATGTTATATGGAATTACTGTATAACTGAGCTCCACTGCTCATGTAATTTACTTCCACTCGGCATCAAAGTAATCAATAAAAACGTCAACAATTGAAAACTTTCAGTTGTTGTGCAAAGCTTGCTAGCTTTGCTTACAAATGATAATATATGAACTTTATAGTTCAGCTCAGAGATGTGTTGATGTGATTGGTGTATTTGTTCATTTTGCATTACTTAAAAAATGGAAATAAAATTGTTTAATAACATTCAAAGCAAATGTTGAATTGATTACATTCATGACTATTTTATATTCATATGCTACAGATATCTATGCTTGAATGTGATTGTGCTGCTTCTGTGATGGAATATTAGCCAGTAGTTTAAAGTTGTATTGTATTCTTAGTACAAACTACATTGTCAGAGTTTTAATTGATTAAAGCCAGATTTGTCTCATCTAATTTTTGTTACAGCAGATGAAACAGACTTTTATGGAGAATAGGTGACCCTTTTCTGAAATAGACTGACAGATGCAGAGGCTGTATAATCTCTGCTGTGTCTTATTTTTCCTATCTAAAGAACTTTGATGCTAGGTTAGTTAAGATGCCTGACTTAAGCTGAAGTTAGGGAGAAGTTCCACCTTTAGAGGGGAGAAATAACAGACAGCTGAAGTAAATAAACAGCACAGACTAAACCACGTCATTCACAAAAGAAGAGTTAAAATTTCCGTGTCTGGTAAGAATTACATGCTGAAAATCTCTAACTTTGAGTAAGAAGTGTCATCTATTCACACAACTCACAAACATTTAAAAGACAGCACATTGTTTTCAGAAGTATTTTACCCAGTTTTATTATTGAAAAGAGAAATGGTAAATTACAGTGTTCCAGTACTTAAAGGGTGGCTACAAAGAAGATGCAGACTCCCTTTTTACAAGGAGTCAAATGGAAAAGACGAGGGGTAATGGTTGCAAGTTACTCCTGGGGAGATTCCGATTGGACACAAGAGGAAAATTTCTCACAATGGGAATGATCATCCATGGGAACAATCTCCCCAGGGAAGTGGTGGATTCCCCAACATTGGACACTTTTAAAATTCAGCTGGATGGGGTGCTATGCTAGGCCATCCTGTCTAGAGGATGTTTTTGTCTAGACAGAGCTTTTGCTAAGAGAGTTTGGACCAGGTGATCCCTGAGGTCCTTTCCAACCTGGTATTCTATGATTCTATGATTAAATTATTTGTAATTAGCACTTGGAGACACTCAGGTTTGTCAATTTAGAGTCAAGCAATTTATCTCCAGACTAGACATTCATTGCCAAATAAAGGACTACTGCGCTATTTAAAAGGGCAGTTGTATACTTAGGATACTCTCAATATTTTTAATAAGGTAAAGAATGCATTTAGAACTGAGATAAATAGCTTATCTCTTAAGGCCAGGTGTGGAGGAGATTAGCTTTAAAAAGTAGAGGCGATTAAGAATTTTGCACTGAGGGCAATATCTAATAGTAGTATGCCATAAGCTGTAACATGAGGAACCTATAAATAAAATGCAAATGAAGCAGAAGGAGCAGCTACCCTTTAAATATATATACCTTTGAATATATCAACGTAACTCTGGTATAAAATGAGTCACAGTTATAAATCTCAGTGAGGGAAAATGTTCTCACATATTATTATTGTGTGAATAGGTATTTATGGGACCAAAACCCAATCAAAATTACTATTTAATCTATCATAGTGTCTCCAACAAAATTACATCCTGCATGATCTAGCAAGATATTCTGAGTATCTAGAAGCCTTAGCTTTATATGCTTACATCTCACTGGCCTGTTGGAGCACCTTGCAATAGTGTCTATGAAAATGAGGAGTTACAGGTTAAAGATAAACTTCTTTTCTGAAGATGACTGCAAAAGCAGCCCCTTACCCTATAATAGCAAATATTCAGTGGGAAGTTTGTAAGTGAAATCAAACTAAATTTTCAAATCCCAACCTTAACTTATTCTCACAAAAGGGATAGTGTACCCTTTCAAACATTAAACTACATTCAAAATGACAGTTTTGAAATCAGTCATGAAGGATAAGCAGCAGTGTTTTACACAATGCAGCTGAGAAATGTAGGGATTAAAAGTTTTTGAAAATAAATTAATAATTCTCTCAGAAATTACAGTACAAGAAGTTGAAACAGGTCTGTCAAAAATCTGTCTGGTTTAGTGTAATGCTATAAACAAAATGACACTTTACCAAATGAAAGTAAGCAGCTGCTGCTTGAAATCTTTAAATATTAGTAATAAATACATTAACAACATGAGCTTGATCAGTCTGGTACATTTGCCAGATGCCTGAGTTTTCAGATATCCTGAAACAGTGACTTAGAAATCTGAATTTCTGTGGAAAGCAATTACTGTAATTCTCTCACTAATATTACTGGAAAGAAATAGTATTGGAGTTGAGAATGGAGTCCAAAAGAATTCAGGGGAACTCAGGAGTGTTTGCAAAGTTCAGAGTTCATAAGGAGAAAGGGAGGGGACACACAATCAAGATGATAGTCTTGAAAAGGACAGATGACATTAATTCTGGAGGAGAAGCATATGAGGGACAATAAAACAAATAAGTGTGATTGAAGCTATGACATAAAACTGGCTTTGCCCTTGATTTACTAGCTTTGGTAATTGTGTAGACTGAGAGGATTCCGTGCATAAAAATATCACAGATTGTATTTAAACTATATCAGGAAAAATATATTCTATTGTTGAGAGGTATTCTTTCATGTCAGTCAGGCTTTTTCACAAATATTTTGTTATGGAGAGTTGTTTCATATGCTTGTAATTGTTTAATTATGTTGACACTTTTCTGGACTTTTTTTTTTTTCTTCATCAAGACACAATTTCTGGAGAATAAGATTAAGAATAAAACATATTTGATTAAAACTGTAAAGGCTGTTCTTAATTTTTTGCTCAGGTTCATAAGATCCAAATTGCTACATGTGTGCCAGATTTTACTAGTGAGCAGTATTCAACAGACTTAATAATGATCTTCTGTATCTGAATTTTTGAAAATTAAGATATGTGCAATAATTTGCTGTGCAAATGCTGTTGGTGCTTTGATTTGATCATGTAATGTAGCCTCTAACTCCTCAGTTCCCTGGAAAAGCTGATGCAGACTTAGCGGAGCAAAACGTTTGAGCTGGTTGGAACCACTGACGGTTTCAATTCCATAGCTGGGAAATGGTGAGCGACCCATTACTCATGTTTCTCCTATGAGTCTTCACCTTTGAATATTAAGGAGAGGAAATTTCGTCTCAGCTCAGGAGTGCTAAATAGTTATAGCAAGAGAGTTGAAAACTAGGATTTTCAGCTGCAAAACTTGGGTCTTTATGTTTTAAACTGAGTGTTAATCCAAGATAGACTCATTTCATCTAGGCACTGAGCGATGCCATAAAATGGTGAAGTGCTGAAGCCGGCGTCTGACACTAGAGAAGTGGGAAAAGGTTTGATTTTTGATATAAACCAAATTAAAGACATTGCCGTGCAGATAAGCATGCTGATAGTCAAGTGTGTTACAGCAGTATAAACTGTTGAGCATTTCAATAGCACAAAAGTATTTTTATACTTTCTTTTTATGCTGCAGCGCTTTTTGGCATGTGGAAGTTTTTAGTACTGGTTCTTTGCAGTTCTTTGGCTGGACAGTTTTAGCTATTCCTCAGTGGCTCTCTTGATTTAAGACATGCTTTACGGTGACATCTACCAGCATGTATTGATTTATTGCACTGTATGAAAAATAAAGATATCGCTTCCCTATGTGAGCAACCGCAAGGATGACCAGGGCTCATGGTAGTTGTGTACACCCTGCATGTAGTTCTGTATGTTCTTTATGGCTTGAATAATTTAAATATGCTGTTGATTTTTTTTTATAAAAATGGGACTTCATTTTTGATTTAATTTTTGCTTGACTGGACAATTGCCTGGACCAGATTAACTGAAGGGGCTGGGAAGTTTTACTGCCATACGCTCCCTCCAGAGCCGCAAAGCCGAAGACTCGGTGACACAGAGCTCCCGGGGACTGCCTTGCCCCTGGGGAGGGCCTGTCTTCTCCCTCAAATTGTGAGGAGGTTCCAGACAACCAGCTTAAACCAGATGCTGGCTCTAAAATAGCCAACTGAGGTTAGAAACTGCCCACCCTAATGGACCGATTTCAGACATTTTGTTGACGAAACAGTTTTAAATTAAATATTTTACTGTCCAAAATGCATTTTGAAATTCTTTCAGGTAATACTCAGCTGCGGTTGCTGCCATTTCCCTCTGGGTAATACAGAAATACAAATTTATTCAGTGGCTTCTGAGTAACAAAAACTGCTTTTAGATATTTTAAACCTGCCAGACTGGGGGTGCAGTGCTTCAGGTTGGAGGGTGGTCGCTGTGGTCGCTGTGCCACCCCTGCCTGCTCGGTGGAGAGGAGGGGTCTGTCCCCTCGCAGAGGTGGGCGATGCCCCTCAGCTGGGGGGGGCTCTGTGCTGGGGAGCTTTGCCAGTCACCGCGGCGGTGCACTGCATTCTTGAAATGTGTCCTGAGTGAGGTGGGAGTTTTGGGTCGGGAAGCTGCTTGCCTAGACAATTCGTAGAAGGTGTTTGCCACTTGAATTCAGAAATAAACCTGGAAGAGGGTGCACAAAATTGATTTTATTGAAGCAAACTTATGATGAATGGAACATGCTACCATCGCTTTTCTCAGGGGCTGACTTCCAGAGCAGCGGTCAAAGCAGACCGGGCGCTGTGTTCGAATCAATTGAATTACAATAAGTATAAAGCAAAATCAGTTGTCTTAGCTTTTACAGTTTTGGACCAGATATCTCAGAAATACGAATGTGTGACAGTGTGGATGCCTATCTTCTTGTATGGCCAAAGTACCCATAGAGTTGAACTGGAGTCCTGCCCGAGGACACAAAAACCAAACCAGAGAGTTGTTTAACAAACGAAACGTTTCTTGCTTTATATCCCCAGTTTAGTGAGCTGTAACATGTTCGATCAGTAAAATAAGTAGAAATAAGACAGTTTAGTGCATTAACATGATTTGTACTGTTTCTTTCACAAAAAAATTCAGACCTAATGCTTTTTGTGGTGTTTATTGCTGTCATCTCTCACTGAGGTGTGAGAGTTTTAAGTAAACATGGAAAGCATTTCACAGCTCACAGGACTGGAGTTGTTAATCTCTATGCAACGTTAACCTTTTTTCACAATTTGGAGCCAGCACTGTTGTTTACATAGTAGAAGGAATTCAGAGTGGTAATTAGTGAAAGTAAGAATGAAAAAAATTAGGGTGTCTTTCTATATAAATATTAGTGACGACTATGAAATATATTCCAGAGAAAATGTATGTTTTTGTTATTACCTCAGCTAGTATGTTCCTTCGCACAGCTTGACGCTCAAAGACAATAAATTACCTCTAATTCTCTTTATGTATACAACAAGCATATTTGCAAAATCTCACCATTTCAAATAAGTATTTTTAAAGCTTTATTTTCTGTAAACACAGCATAAGATGATTGCAATTTGAGTTAATTGCTTGCATGTGCTCTGGTTTGTAGTAGCACTACAGCTTTAAAATCTGAAAGCTAGTCTCATGCCTGTTTCATAGCATGAGATTTTACAGTAGGTTATGGAACATAAATACAGAACTTAAATACAAGACTGCAATTCTAAATATATTCTTTCTATACTAAATTGATGTTTATCACTTATTACTTTTTAACAGATTCTAATTTAATTCTAGAGATCAGAAAAATGTTGAACATATTATTTGTATTAGCTGTTCAGAAAAAAACGTAATTTTTGATTTAAAAAAACACACTGACCAGTACATTGTAAACCTGAAACCTGAGTTTTCCATAAGTAAAAATTATGATATTAATTATAGTACTGTATCTGGAACTCTGTATGTTTAAAGTTGTGGGGTTTTTTTTTTTTTACAACTAAAGTAAAAATTTTCCTTCCTACAGCTGTTCATAGGTTTTAAAGTCGAGAACAGTTTTGAGTAGTACAATGGAAACTTCATGGGGCTACATTTGTACCTTTGCCAAATAATGTAATTAATTCAGTGCAAAAAATACATTAGGGTATAATATTATAATTATAAAAATACACAAACTGTAAAATGAAGTGCAGTCATCTTATTTGAAACAATTTACTGAATGTGAATCATCTGTTAGCTGAAACTGAAACACAAGTCTAGTTCCACGTGATTTTACAATCTGATCTCAGTGTGTAAAATCTTTGGAGCAATATTAATATATGTGTAAATGAATTGGTTTAACATTCAATTTTTATAATATGATTGCCTTGAATCGCGAAACCTCAGACCTAAGATGTTCCGTCAGGGTGGCAGAAACACTGCTAACAGTGAAATCCAAAAAGCATACAAGAAACAGCTTTTGGGTTTATGAGTCCAAAGACAACTCACGTGGTGTTCCTGCAAAAACTTAAGGGGAAAAAAAAAACCAATAGAAAAACCCACTCTTTAAATCCTGCATTATAATGTGAAAGCTCCATGCTTTTGTTGGACAGCTGAGATGGATGAATCCTAAAGTATTTTAAGATTGGCTGCTGCTCTGAATACAGTCAAACTTATACTGTTCAGCATTGTCACAGAAAAGAAGTTATCTGCAAGCCCAAGTTTCTGTAATTAAATCCTGGAAGGCCCCCTGGGTGGCTAGCATTGACTGGTGTTATTCAAAAGAAACAAGCATCTCATTTCATTTATGAAATACTCGACTAGAAATACAATGTATGTCTCTTTGCCTGACATAGTTTCAATATTTTTCTTTAAGAGGAACTGTAAAAGATGAGCAGACTCTTATATTTGACTGTGTCTGTAAAGGCTAGATCCAAGGCAATAATGATAGGGAGAGAAGACGACAGATGAAAATCACTGACGACCTGGAATGACCATCCAGTTCCACTGTTCAGGGGCTGCAAACCTATTATTTCCATCAGGCAGGAAGCTAATTACATGTAACGCTTTCATCCTTTAGCAAAAAAGATAGTGTCTCTGGTTTTGGACTGGCTGCGGATTTTTTGACAAAATATTGTTCTGTCAGAAAATGCCAGCATCAAATCTTTTTGCAGTTTTACCAGGCAGTTTGTCAGGGAATAGTTCTGTCTTTCCAGGAGGAATTTCTGACAAACTTGATGATCTTGATTGAAAGTTTGAGTTTCTTCCCTGGGCTGTTTCTCTGGTTTGCATCTGCATCTCAGACATGCCATGTGCTCTGGTGATGGGCAATCTGTGTAATATTTCCCTAAGGTTCCTGAAACCTTTTTGAACCTGGGTTTCCAGAATTCAGGACCTTTGATTTTACTCTTGATCTCCTTTGTTCTTCTGTTTGTACCTGAGGCTTGTGTTTCTAGATCAGAAATTAATAGTCTTGTCACCTTACAGATTGAAGAAAGCGTCTTTGGGGCACTCTGATAGTAAAACTGAGTGTAGCTTAAATGTGTGTTTAATTTTACGTGATCTACCATTATAATGCTGGTTTTAAACTCACTGTGGAAATATGAGGATGAGGTTAACTTTCAGGAGGTCCCTCACTCCCACTGTTTCTCTGACTCACTGTGCTTCCACTGCAGGGAGGACAGGAAAAATCCGTAAGGGAGTAGCCAGAGTAAACAGCCATCTGTAGTGGATGCAGATACTGGGGCTTGTATAAGAATGAAGGAGATTTGATCTTTTTCCTACTCAAATTATCTCACACATCGCTTGCTCGTACCCCTGCAGTGCTGCGTTCACTTGCTCTCAATTCTCCTTCCCAGCAGGGAGCTCTTTGCTGGCCTGGGACCCTCAGGCGAAAAGTCCGGCACCTCGCTCGTGCTGTCCCACAACTTGTAGGTGCTGGACTTCAGTGCTAGCAGCCATGGTCCCTGGGCATGCCTGCTGTTCATCTCTGTCATAGCTTGGACTTACGAGCATTTCTAACTTTATGTATAAAACTTGGTGGTACTGTCTTTATGGAGGCTAAGAAAACCATGAGTTGTGTTTCTTTTTTTGCAGTGACAGAGGTATCTCTTACACAGCAAAACATAACTGTTGTCTGCAAAACCATATTGATGGTGGATTTTCTCCCTGCAACAGATTGACAAATAAAACATTCAGTAATGTAAGTCACTGAGTGTATATGTTACCACCAATGGGAAGTTAAAAATAAACCAAAATTTTTGCAAAGGATATGCTGCAGAAGGATACTCCTTTCAGTAGCATAGTGATGCAAGACTTCAATGTCATCTTAGCAAGAATCCTGAAAAATGTGCTTCAGCATGTCCTTTGCAGCTGCTACATCTTGTTATGACCTAATTTCTTCCTCTCTTCTGCTGTGATTAGATGGGTGAACCTTGCATTTATGAATGCTATTTGACTGAGAATAAGAAATCTTGAATATAAAAAGCTAACATTGAATATTCTTGTGTATACTTTAGGTGTCAAGATCAAGTCTGCAATATGCACATATGTTTGAGTCAACCGCAATATATGTTGATGTTGATGGAATTCATGTGATAATATGCTAATAAATATATTGATGGGGTTATGCTGTATTCAGTCTCACAGGGCAGAAGGGAAAGGAGAGAAAATGTCTCTGAAAATAGCAGTTGTAACACCATATATTGCTATGTGTTGAGTTAGCAAATTGTTCCCATTTATTCAGAATGCTTCAGATAAACAGTTTATCTTCAGAATGTCTTGAGAATGCTTCAGATGAAGAAGGAAGCTGGTAAGTAATACAGAAGAAGAAATCCAGTGTTATTCAAAACTGAAATTACTCATCAGTGTTGCATTTCCAAAGGCATTTTAACAACTTCCTTCAGAGGAATCCTACTTGGTTAAATTGAGAAATTTAATTTCCTTTGAGGGAAAATCCTCTAATCTTTGTGTATTTAATCACTATCTATACTCAGAATACTAAAAAAAAGATATTTCATATAAATAAGCTTGACAGGTTTAAGTGACTAAATGTGGATATTACCATCTTTGCAAATGTTATAAGGTATCTTTCACTATTCTTTAATGATAGAAGTTCTCTGATTCAGCTTTAAGTAGGAAGATCTGAACTTCTCCCATTTTCATATGGAGTTTTGAGCTACTGTAGGGAAACATCTGTTTCTAAATACTACATGTGACATTACATACAGATTTAGAAGTGCAGTGTTACGAGTGTGGATCAGTGTATTCTGTTACGCATCCTTCCTTATCAGTTTATATATTTGCATACATTCATTACTCATGGAAGGTTGAGAAATATCGTCTAGTTGGATTCTGTTCTTAGGAAATGGTGATTCATTTGGAAATAGCCTCATCTGAGAAGCCAACGTTAACCTAAAACATGCTGAAACAAATTTATAGGAGCAACTTTAGAAGTTATCAAGTCACCTAATGAATGGTATTTTGTTTTCTTTTATAATGTGTTTGATTACCTGCAATCTTCATTCACCTTTAAAGCTGGATATTATACCAACTTTGAATTCCAACAGGTAGTCAAGAAACTTGGAAGATCTGAAGACCTTTCACTATCTGTGTACTGACAACATATATTGTCCTGCATTTTATGTCCCACCTTTGGCAGTTAATAATGATTGAAAAGAGAGGGCAATACGGATGGATTTTTAAAGTAACATTGTCTCTTTTACTATTATTGATGGGCATTCTCACTAGGTACTACAGATTTTGTATTGGTCCAATTTGGTATTAAATAGCTTCCACAATAATTCCATTTAACTTTGAGCAATTGTCTTATCTCTGCAACTACCTGTGTAAAGACACCCACTGCAATGAGGTGGCATGGATTTGAGTTTTTCTTCATAATTACTCAGGTAGGATTAATCTAAAAATTGCATCTCTAATCCATTCACTCCGGGCATCCTTCCTAGTCAGTAAGAGCAAACATCTTCAAAGGGTGGCACATTTCATTTATGAATAATCTCCCTATGGAAAGATTTAAAACTTTTTAGCAGCGACTGAGAATTAAAGATCCCATTGAATGTCTCCTAAAATAACTATGTCCCTTACAAGAACATAAATAGCATTGGACATCCAGCCTCTGATCTGTCAATGCAGATATATGGCAATTGAGATTATCCACCTCAAAGCTGCTCAGCTGTTTTGCAGTGTTAGCAGTCGGTCTGCAAGGTAGATTGCGATTGTCTTGCAAACTGTATTCTAAACCACCATAGCTTTTATGTATTTTTAAGAATAGTATTAAAGTTTTGATTGGCTTTTGGGTTTAGTATGAAATATTTTGAGGTTTTACAGTTAAGTCAATTCACTCCCAAAAGAATTTACTTTTTTAATTTTAAACAGCTTATAGCTTTATTCTCATGTTGTTCAGATTTATTAGTTGTCCATTACCATAGTAATATTCTGCAGTTTACTTACTTAAAACCACTCACACCCTCTGAAATGACCCATCCCAAAGGAAAGTCCCAGAGTAAAGGAAAAAAAGCCTGTCTTAATAGTTTTTTTCTGTTCTCAGAGAAGCTGAGAAACTTAACGTGACATGTAACAGCACAAAGAAGAATATTTAAACACTGATTAGAGCTGAGAAATTCAGATACATATTTCATATTCCCATTTTTGCAGGGAAAAATCAGAAAGAAGTCTTGAAAACAGCTGGTTTAAGATGCAAACGGTAATCATTTAGAAAAGTTATATCAAATAAGTAAGAAAACCTTCAAAAGATGTTTGGCTATTGGAAACCATTGCATGCAATAAGAAAACTGCAAAGCAGCAACTTGAATTTCAGCATGCTTTGGTCACCGTGCTACAGTAAACCTCAGCCAATGCTTGCTTTGGTCAGAGGGTCTTCTAGGCTGAAGTTGTTTATTAACCACAAAAAGCTAAGCTTTTCTTTCTCTATATAATTTGTGGACACCACTAAAATAAGTAGAAATATCTTGAAAAATTATACACTGTTCAGAGAAGGCTGCTTAAGCCTCTATTTTTGTAGAACTTTCAAAATAATATCGATTTTATGATGGATAGGAAACTATGCAGCCAACAAACCCCATAATTTCTGGAGTATCCCTGCATTCATAGTATATACAAACCATGAAAATAATGTGTTACATGTGAGCTTTATTTCTGTGGCTTTTTTTTTGTTGTTTTTTAACCAGCCATTTGAGACCATGTTTCTTACCTTGATCAAGACAAAGTACAATGTCAAACACTTAAAACTGGATCTTCAGTGATATAAACCCGTGCCTGTGGTGTCTGCAGGATTCTTTCTTATAGCTGTTAGCAGAATTGGTTGACTTTATTTCTACCAGCTGACACGTGAAAAGTCCACAATTAATGTAGTCACCAAATACAGTGAGAAAAGCCCCATAATAACTTCTGTACCAGCTGGGTATTTCCCAACACTGGTTTTCCATCTTCATAGCTCTGAATTCCTTCCTAAAAGCATAAAGTACTCATTTTCGTCACTTACTTTATTCTGATTTTTTTTTTGTCAGGCTGATGTTTTCTGAAACTTAATTTGTTACCAAATTTGCTGGGTTTTATATAGCAAGTGTGTGTCGTGCCACATTAACCTGACAGATTAGATCCTGACATTACAAAATCTTGACAGTACAACTGCAAGGTATATGATGAGGAGATTGTAGTATGTTGAGTTCTCAAAAATGTTACCAGTTGTAAGAGGCTACTAGTAGCATTTCTTAAGACTGGGTTAGTTCCTAACACTCTTTTTAGTTTCTGAGTTACAAACAATAGAATTTGTGAGTCATAAAGTTGGTCTATTGTTAATATAGTAAAAATTAAAATCAGATAATGAACCTGGATGATGTTGAGGGTCTCAGAAGCAGAAACAGAGTACAGTCTAATAGGGTAAAGTACAAGGTTACATAGCTAGGAACTAATTTATTTTTTTTTTTTTTTACATAGGCTTATAGCTTATTAGTTGGGCAAAAGAGGAAGAGCTAGTGTATCAGTTACCTTCTGCTTTTTTGTGTACCACCACCATCATGCAGATGGATTAAAAGACAAGTGTGTTTGGAGAGCCCTTACAGTAGGAACAGTAAGAACTTATTTTGTTGTAGAACATAGTGGTAGGATCTCATGTGGAATAGTGTATATACATGTGGTCAACTAGTTTTAAGGAAAAAGCATTGAAGCCAGATGTTGTGAATGAGGAGCTGCTAGGGTAATCAGAAGCTGTGGAGAGCCTGCTGTATGAAAGTAGCTTACCAGTGCGTGCCTTCTTCCCACTGTCAAAATGAAGGCTACAAGGAATGTAAGTCCTGTTCATAAATTTACTGGAGAAATGAGCAGAGGTAACCAGCAGAAAAGGGCCTATTTTACTAAAGTAATACTGGGGGAGAATAATATACAAATGAACTTGAAATGAATGGCTTGAAATTACAAAAAGAGTTTTAAGATTACGTGTCATAGAGAAGGAGCGGGGATAAAAAACCCCCAGTAACTGCAGTGTCACCACAGTACGGTACAATACAGTCAAATATGATCAATTTATGGTAGCAACTGTGGCCTTCTGTGGTGGCAGAGACTGGACTTTGATTCTGAGACCTCAAGTCTTGTGTCCTTATGCTTTCTCAGAAGTTCAGGAAAGAAAACCTTTAGCTGGGCATGACCTGCCGGTCTCCTTTATTGAGCGGAAATCAGATGCATGGGCTGGTGGGCGCAGGAATTTCCCTGACTGGTCAGCCATCATTTAAAAATGTGTTTTGGTTTTGTGGTTGCGCAGTTGCAAGAGCACATCAGTGTCAGTGCACCTAATCCCTGACTTCTGCCATCAGTAGTGACTTTATGTGATGGGAAATCTGGTTTGAACAATGGTGGGTTTGGCCACCAGCAAAGGAAATGGACCTAAATAAAAGCTCAGACTTCTACAGAATTCTGCTTTTCGGTGTTTCTCTTTATGCTTCCTCTTTTATATCATATATCTCAGTCTCTGTGATTGCATGTGGCTAGAGTTTGTGCTACTGTATGATTATAGTACTGGATACAGGGTGAAACAAGAAGCCCGGTGTGCTTCAAAAAATTTGTTAAATATTGAAAAAATGAGCTGACACAGAGACCATTAATTCCTAAGCAATCCTGCTTTAATATAATAGCTGTGGATATTAATTTTTTTCAGAGGAGGGAGATTAGGACTGCAGTTACTAATTAGCTTTGCAGAATCAGACCTTGTAAATAGTAAAATAATCTCGATTTGTACTGTAGTTCTATTTTACATTTGTGATATTGAATGCAATTTGTTAGTGATCTCCACGCCTGTGAATGCAGCTTGTGTTGATAGATTAATCTCAGCAAAAATTTTACTTATTGAATAAACTGAGAAAGAACTTCTTAACATACTTACATGAGGGAAACATTTTGATTTTTACTGTTTAGCAGTCATATAGGGGGAAGAGAAAATCTCAGCCTGAACTGGGTTGCAATTTCCTTTTTGCAATATTGCCAATAATTTATTTTTACATTTCATTCATGGCAACTGTACTTTGAGTGCTAACTGTTTGTAACCGAAAAGAAGAAAATTATGCCAGGTGCTTCATGGTAACTAGGGCAGCTGTGTAGGTATTTTACTTTTTACTCTGGTTCTTTATTAAGAAATTTGCGATACAATTCACAACACTGGTGGAAGAGATAGGTTAGGTTACGTAAAAAGATTTATAGTTTTGGCTGTAAAGCAGAAAGTTGTGGAGTGAAAATTAAAATTGCATAATTGATTTAGTGGAAAAGTAAAGTTCACATAAGAATTTTAAGTATGAAATTTATTTAAACAGTCAGTTCTAAAACATAGACCAAGTTAAATACTTGGGCTTAATCCAATGAAAACTTCAGTGAGACTCCTAGAATATAGTTAACCTCTACCATTACATTTCTCTATTATATAAAAATAATTAATTCTGTTATCTGTATTTCTGTTCTTAAATGTTGCTGGATACTTCACAGGTCACATGCATTTGTTTTTATGCATGCAGTTCATTGACACTTCAAAATCAGGTCAATCATTTTGAATTGTTAATTCTGGGATAAAGGTAAACTAAAATTTCGTAGCCTCTGAAATATATTATTCTTGGTCTTCAAATTAAGAGATGTAATGTTTTATTAAACATTTTAAAATGAAAGTGTTTCATTTGCAGCACATTTATTGGTCTTTTGCATTAACATTTCATAGCTGGAAAAATTAATAAAGTATTTATTCTTTATTTTCTTAGAAGGTTTTTGGGTTGGGTTTTTTTGTTTTGTTGGCAATTTTTCTTTACAGTGGAATAGCAATGTGGCTGGTTTGTTTGAAGAGTAATTTAGGAAATGTAGTGAAAAATGATCAAAACGATACAAAAATACATCTCTAGGAAGGAAGAAAAGCTAACTATTGTAAGAAAGTTGGGCATAACTTGGTATAAAAATTTGAAGTTTGTGTGATAAAATAGTTCTTCCACGGTTTTTAAGTCTGTCTGTACCCAAAATCTCAGTCTCCAGTATGGTTCATTCATTTTTTCTGAGTATTTTTTTGCATAAACCTTTAAGCTTTCTGTAAAACCTCATTGCATTTCTCTTCATTCAATATTTTACACTTTTTCTGTACAATAAAAACGACCTCTCTATACTTACAAGTCAGCTTTCCTAACAGTTACTTCTGTCATTATAGGAGAGGATATTGAATATGTGAGTTGAAGCTTTGCAATAGAATCATTAAGCAGCTTCCTATAAAGGAAACACATAAGTAAAATGGCAACTTGGTTTAAAGAATACACTATAATCTGTTTCAAGCAATCTAATATTTCCCTGCCTGCTCCGAGTCCATTTTACAAAGACGATAATGTTAAAAAATTCCATGGAAAAATACTAGATAAGCCTCAACCTTTTCACGGGTGGACAAGATAGTTCCTTTGTACTTGCCTCTCCCTTGGCCAAGCTGTGGGTTTGCACTGGAGAAGTGTTTGGTGACAGTGACAGCATTGTTTTTACTGTGCTGTCACAAAACACAAATGCTTCGATATAAAATGGGAAATACGCTGTTTTAAATTGTTTAATAACAGCAGTTGAAATTGCATTTCCTTTGAATTTCATTCGTGTGTGTTCAGTGAAGTGCTTCTATAAGGATTTTACTGTGCCAGATACGTAGATTGACAAGGCTGTCTTTGCAAGAATCTCTCAGCCACCTAAACAGCTGTAAAAATAAGAATACTACTCACTGGCTATTAAAACTTTTAGCAGCAGATCCTTCCAGTCACTTCTAGCATGCTGAGCTTAACCAGGAGATGTTTTTGCAAAATACTTAAATAAGTAATTAGAATGGTAGGTGATAAATTATGATCTAAAAGTATAAAAGCTGATTATATTGGTAGGATATTTCTAGCTTTGTGATTAAAAGATGTAGGATGTAATTAGAAGGAGGATGATCCTCACTTTAAAAGCTTAACAAACGTTTATTATATTGCTCATTCATGCGGAAAAATGACTTGCTGCAAACGTTTCACGTAAGACTAATTTTATGCAGGCACTTTAGCTCCATTGATTTAACGTGGATTATTCACCTGTGTTAATGTATGTGTAACAGTCTGCAGGGTCATTGACTGAACAGATGAGTTAGTAATGTCAAGTAACTAAATAAAGCAAGTATCTTCAGATAGTCGTGGGCCTGGGAAGTCATTGTAACTGTCTGTGGGGCCTAGGGGGTACTTTTAGAAAATATGTGGCTGCCAGTGCAAATATTCATAATTGCCACTTCAAGAAAGTACATACCAAACTTGGAATTTCCTATAGAATAACATGATTTGTAGTGAATGTAAGGTTGTTTGCTACTCTACAGAATAAATAACTTGTCCTTGAAGAATTTCATCGTGTTTTGGGTATATTTTATATAGCATATGTAATTTGTAGGAAAGACCTGAGATTGTTTCAGATACGATGTAGCAATAATTGCCAAGGAAACACTAGTATTTCTAGTACTTGTAGCGAAAAGATGGGAAGTGATCATCCAGTGGATTACAATTAAATATCAAAACCCCCTATTTGCCAAAGAGCATTGTTATGGTTCATTTAAGGCAGTAGTGTATTCTAGCAACCTGGAAGTCCTGTTACATCCTCTCGAGCGTATCCATCTTGTGCCATTTATTTTGTGGAGAAGAAGCATGCTGGCTGCTGCACCTCATGCCCTAAACAATGCAATTTATAAATTTACTGGGAAGAACTTAATTTCTGTCAGTGTGTCATTCTGAATTAAATATAGTTCAATTCTAGTCCTAGATTCCACCAGGTTGGATTTAAATTGTTTAAAATTTTTACGGATAGCCTTTTTGCATAAAATATAGGATGGTATGGGAAGAAATGAAAATTAATTTTTATTCATTTATCTCCTCTTGTGGGAAGGATAAGATCTTTGACATAAACAGTAGTGGTTTTGTTTGGTTTGTGGTTGGTTTTTTTGTTTGTTTGTTTTGTAAATACCTTGGGATTGTGGTGCTGATTTTTTTGTGCAGTTCTGCCACCAAGACAACTAAGCCACTGACCCATCAGCTTCAAGTTAGTGCTCTTGCCGTGAATGTTTGTTGGAGTGGTTGTGTTGTAAACTTGATAAAGAGAATTTAATGAACAATATCAGTCTTGCATCAGGTTATTAAAGATGTTCTGTTCATTTGTGAAGCTAGCTGAAATGAAATTTAAAGGCAATCTTCAAACCCATGTATGAATGAGAACTTAACTGCATCAGGCAGTCATTGCTGAGATAGCTAGTGTTGTCTTAAGTTATTGAAGCTGGAGAAGTTAATTTCAGTTCTTCCTCTTGGAAATTGCAGAACCTTTTAAATTCGCTGTGAATATTTCATAAGCAGTAATGTTATTCTGCCTGTAAGCAGTTCATAGAATCATAGAATCGTTTATGTTGGAAAAACCTTTAAGATCATTGAGTCCAACCGTTACCCTAGCACTGCCAAGTCCACCACTAAACCGTGTCCCTGAGCACCACATCTACACATCTTTTAAATAATTCCAGGGATGGTGACTCAACCACTTCCCTGGGAAGCCTGTTCCAGTGCTTGACAACCCTTTCAGTGAAGAAATTTTTCCTAATATGCAATCTAAACCTCCCCTCGTGCAACTTGAGGCCATTTCCTTTTGTCCTATTGCTTGTTACTTGGGAGAAGAGACCAACACCCACCTCCCTACAACCTCCTTTCAGGTGGTTGTAGAGAGCAATAAGGTCTCCCCTCAGCCTCCTTTTCTCCAGTCTAAACAACCTCAGGTCCCTCAGCCGCTCCTCAGAGGACTTGTGCTCCAGACCCTTCACCAGTTTCATTGTTCTTTGGACATGCTCCAGCACCTCAATGTCTTTCTTGTAGTGAGGGGCCCAAAACTGAACATAGTACTCAAGGTGCGGCCTCACCAGTGCCAAGTACAGGGGCACAATCGCATCCCTACTGCTGCTGGCCACACTATTCCTGATACGAGCCAGGATGCTGTTGGCCTTCTTGGCCACCTTGGCACACTGCTGACTCATGTTCAGCCGGCTGTCAACCAGCACCCCCAGGTCCTTTTCTGCCAAGCAGCTTTCCAGCCACTCTTCCCCAAGCTAGTAGCGTTGCATGGGGTTGTTGTGACCCAAGTGCAGGACCCGGCACTTGGCCTTGTTGTACCTCATACAGTTGGCCTTGGCCCATCGATCCAGCCTGTCCAGATCCCTCTGTAGAGCCTTCCTTCCCTCAAGCAGATCAACACTCCTGGCCAACTTGGTGTCCTCTACAAATTTACTGAGGTTGTGCTCTATCCCCTTGTCCAGATCATTGATAAGTATTAAAGAGACTTGGCCTCAATACTGAGCCCTGAGGAACACCACTTGTGACTGGTGGCCAACTGGATTTAACTCCATTCACCACCACTCTTTGGGCCTGGCCATCCAGCCAGTTTTTTACCCAGCAAAAGTGTATGGCCATCCAAACCATGAGCAGCCAGTTTCTCTAGGAGAATGCTGTGGGAAATGTGTCAGAGGCTTTACTAAAGTCCAGGTAGGCAACATCCACAGCCTTTCCCTCATCCACTAAGCGAGTCACCTTGTCAAGAAGGAGATCAGGTTAGTCAAGCGGGACCTGCCTTTCATAAACCTGTGCTAACTGGGCCTGCTCACCTGGTTGTCCTCTACATGGTGGGTGATGGCACTCAAGATGATCTGCTCCCTGACATTCCCTGGCATTGAGTCCAGACTGACAGGCCTGTAATTTCATGGATCCTTCTTCCAGCTCTTCTTATATATGAGCGTCACATTTACTAACTTCTAGTCAACTGGGACCTCCCTAGTTAGCCAGGACTGCTGATAAATGATGGAAAGTGGCTTGGTAAGCACTTCCACCAGCTCCCTCAGTACCCTTGGGAGGATCCTATCTGGCCCCATAGACTTGTGTGTATCTAAGTGGTGTAGCAGGTCTTTAACCATTTCTCCTTGGCTTATGGGGGCTTTGTTCTGCTCCCTATCCCTGTCTTCCAGTTCAGGAGTCTGGGTACCCAGAAAACAACTGGTCTGACTGCTAAAGACTGAGGCAAAGGCGGCATTAAGTACCTCAGCCTTTTCTTCATCATTTGTCACTATGTTTCCCCCACCGCATCCAATAAAGGATGGAGATTCTCCTTAGCCCTCCTCTTGTTGCTAATGTATTTATATTTACATTGCGGTGTAAGTGAAGTACAAAAGGTATGACTCCCCAAAAATAATGCATGTAGATTTGGAAAATGAAATCCAGCTCATAGTGAGGAGTCTGTCCTGAATTTCTGGTCAAATCCTCTTTCAGAGTGTTTAAAACTCCCAGAGGTACAAGTGACAATGAAGACAACATTATCCTCATTTGTTTTACTTGTCTAATTATGCACATTCCTTTCTGTGAAATGGAAGTAATGAGCTTAACAGAGTAAATTGGTTATTTTTTAATATAAAGAAATTGCAAGTGGTCTGGAAAAATATGCAACATAGATGTTTTTCAGTGACTTGAATTAAAACATCCTTTCAGTGTCATTACTTGCATCAGCTAATGACATGCCAGGAGCAAAACATGCAAATACATATCTGCAATGAAAGTCAGCAGCATATCCAGGATTACAGAAAAATAACATACGGGATGCTCTAGATACTGATTTTTCACAAAACATTCATTTAATATTTTAATCAACTTGTGGATTCTTTACTTCCACACAACAAAGAGCCCATATTAACAGCATTGGCTTGCAAGGCTGCTGCTGGTGGATAGCTACCCCATAGTTTCTGTGGTGACCTAACATCATCTTATAGGACTGCAGTTATGGCTACAGCACCAAAAATTCTGTCCTGCCTGAAGAGAACAGTTTAGAAAGTACTTTATTTAGTATATAGGAATGTTTGTATTCTTACAAGTCTGGGTTACTTCCACTTGTATCATTTTAATTTTACATTGCTTGTGATTTAAACATATTTTTGTTCAAATTCCTTGAACATTTATTGGGAAACCTTTTAGTTATATGGTATATATGTTTTCTAAAAGTGTGTGTGTGTGTCATATAGAAGGAATTCATATTAACTGTCACCCTCCTCCCTCTACCCAATCCTACGTGTTTCTTTTGATGAAGGCAACATTTAAAGCACACATGCACTCCCGTTCTTTTCTAGTAAAGATATTAGTACAGAGAATTTATATATCATTTTTTTTTTAGTTTGAGATGAGTATCATAGTGCAACATCTCATAGATAATTTAAAAACATTTAAGTATTAAAAGTATTGAACTATTAAAACAGCATTAAGTATTACTCTTAAAATATTGCATTATGTTGTATATGTCTGGATTCGAAAAGTGCTGTGGTCAGAAATATATTCACTGCTAGTAGATTCAATGCTTGTGATTAAAAATAGCTGAAGTAAATTCTTGTTTGTCGTGATGGATTTAAGAGGGGTGTGAATTATTTGGAAATAATTTTGTTCGTTTTATGCTACAATACTTTATCTCTTCTATAGTAAATTTGACTTCATCTATAAATATTGTTTTATGTGATTCAGTTCTAGAAAGACAGTATTTACCATTAATTGCTTTTTAATGGTAACAAGCCAGTGAATTACACAGAAAAAGACCTTTTTCCCCCTAAGTGCTGCTTTATTTTTTAATTGCTGTTGTATTTTGTAAGCAAAAGTATTATCTATTTGGCAATCATAAGATAAATAATTTTAACTGTGAACTATTTCTCTGTATTTGACAAAATATTAATTATGTAAATTCAAAGAATTGGTAACAAAATGAATCATTACAAGCTATGCTAAGTTATAAAAGGATTGTTTTCAAGTGATCTCAAAAAGGAGAAAACTCTAATAGAAGTTAAATGTTTACAACGTATAACTGCAGAGTTCTCTGAGGAAAAATTGTATCACTATTTTAACTATCAGGAAGAGATTTATAAAAGTATTTTAAGATGAAAATGGCTAAGCTGTTGGAAAAATAATGTTCCTTGTAAAAAAAGATATAAATATATATATACCTCAACTTGAAAATATCTCATGGGTATATAGTACTTATGGACTGTTCATAAGAATGTAACATATATATGTTGTCAAAGCAAATTATCTTTAAAATTTGTAGCATTTGGTGCTTGCAGCTGTTAAGGAATTGTGAGACATATGAAAACTACAGATGCTTGACTTTTCTGTTATTGAAAGTAAACACTTCAAATAAGACTTTTTTTTTTTAAGTAGAAACCAAAGAAAAACACATTTAATCTGTATTTAGTGTCAGCTTTATTGCATGAAATCAACCTTTTATAAAATGAGATTTGATTGACTACCTCTTTGGAAAGCTTCTTTTGAAAATCTTTATCTAAGCTTTGACTTAAAAAATAGTTCTTGTTGTAAATGAGATCATAATGCTCATTATTAACCTATATTAGGATTAATCTCATTCTTACAATAGTAGGTAATTTACAGTTGAAAACCCATATGGGGAAGTAATAGATAATATAAATCTAACAGTCATCTACAGAGTCATATGGAATAAGTTTTCTTAACTGAGCCCCACATTTTAATTTATGACAACAGCATAAATAAATCAGAATAAAAATATCAGAACAGAAAGTGAAACTCTAATGTGATAAGTTTTCTCTCTGAAAGGTTTTTCGAATATCTATGTAGTTTTTAAAATTTTGTAATCTATAGATGAGATGGAAAAATTCAGAATTCTAATTGACAGGAACCACAACTGAATTAAACCTTTGCAACTAGTCACTGAGTTCCTGGGTCTAAATTTTGTAGTTATTGTCAGCAGAAAAATAAGTAGTCTTGCATGAAAAATGTTCCTACAGTTTGCCTTTAATGGACCTTAACCTTATGTTTAGTCTTCTTTTTATTACAATAGCTGTAGTACCGAAAGAAATACTTCACATTTCTATCAAACTCTGCCTTTTCATATTAGTCTTTAAAATTGACTTTTGTTTCTCATCCCACAGAAAGTAAATTCCTGTACTGAAAAAAGGACTTGTAAGATCAGTGTTCTCATATCGCGACTCTGTAGTCATGTGATACTCTGCAGCTCTTAATTTTTTGGTAGTGTTGCAAAATAAGAATAGCATGGGAGAGATCCCTGGGACATGAAATGTTGCAGAAAGAATTGATTTTTAAAGGAAAGTTTTCTCACCTTAGGGAGCATTCTACCGAGTAGTAGAATTTAGAAATAATTAAAAAAAAATTAAAAAAAAATTAATTATTTCCTTTTTACTGATTTTAATCTTTGTCAGTCAGAGGGCAAAAATGAAATAGATCCAAAAGATTTGGAAGGAAAGAGAATAAGACCGAAATAGGATAATTAGGGGGAGAAGTGTCAGTTTGGAATTGTCTGTCTTGCGAGCTACACGTGAAATAGTCTCATTTACTGGTACTTACCAAAGTGTTTGCATATGGAGGTTTGTTTACTATGAATATAGAAAGATAGAGATGCCTTTCAGAGGAAGGAAGGTCTGGAGCAATAAACCCTTTAACTATTTTCGTATTGGCCAGATGCCTAAAAGCACTTCCTCTAAACGGCAGACCAGATTGCTTTATTTTTCTATACGTTGCAGAAGGATGAGTAATGTTTTCTTTTAGTAATGCCCAATAATGGATGTTTTCTTACTTTATCCTTTTTTGTAATATTGTATATCTCTATAAATGTCTGCAGTTCTCAGTTGTACAGGTTTTTAAGACTTTAACATTCAGAGCCCTGATTTAGCTATGAGTACACAAATCTCTGATAAGAATAAAATATACACTTAAATAAAGCAAAAATAAACTTGGATAAAGTTTTCCATATTAGCATACTGGAATATTATAATTTGGGGAAATAGAGGGAGTGTACCCAGTACTAGAGGATGGATTTCAAATACAATCATGAACCATCTAGCAAGTCCATGGTTTTAGCATCTATTATAAAAATCAAGGCATAAAATTGTTTTGAAGTGGGGTGTGTGTGATACATTTGACCGATTGTTATGAATTTCAAGAACAGAGTTTTAGTGGGACCTGTACTCTTGTTTTGAAAAGTCTTCCTAAATGTGTATTAAACATCAAATGTTGAGATGAAATAATGTGACCAATTAAAATTGTAGAATCATCGAATTGTAGAATGGTTTGGGTTGGAAGGGACCTTAAAGATCATCTAGTAAAATGCCTTTATAGAATATAATATTGTATTTTCCAGGAGGCTTTGAATGAAATTCAGGGAAATTAAGGTAGTTGGCAAAGGCCATATTGAATAACTGAGACCAGAATTTAACCTCTGCAGTTAGGAAGCAGGAAGAACAATGATTTAATGTTTTGTCTGAATTTTTTTAAAATGAAAAATAAATTGGATATATTAGACTATTAACTACATCTGTTTCCTTATAAGCATTTTTTTCTAACAAAACAATGATTTTTTACTTCAGTTGAATTTTGGAAGTTAGTGGATATTTCACTAAATAAGTATGACTCTTTCATACTGATTTTCAAAACTGAATTTAAAACATTTTACACTGAATCAGAAATCCCATGCCTACTACTTTACTTCCAAAGCCATTCAATTTTTAAGTTTTTTGCTAAGGTCTTTCCTTGAAAGATGTCAGATTGTTTAAACAGTCTCTCTGAAATATGCAGAGATTTATTGATTTATTGAAGGCTGTAAGCTTGCATTCCGCTACTGTGCAAGAGCATTTTAGGCCAGTACCAGCCCTTTATATGCCCAAGTAGTACGGAGTAAATCCACTTAATGTAAAATTTTGATCTTCTATCACTCTTTTAAATACTGCAGTAAACTTGTTCTGATAGGCTTGTACAATGAATGTTTGCTAATTAGTCTTTAAAAGATTTGTGTATTTAAATTAAATTGTGTATTTCACGTTCTCAGTTGTGTTTCCCTACAATGTGGCTGCACAGGTGCAAAAAATCTGGCACAGCAATATGTACCGCAGATGTGGCAGTATCATATTCGGGACGAGGTGACCTCTTGTTTCTCCTACAGACTAACTTTTAACAGCAACTGTGAACAAGAATCCGTATAAGATAGGCTATTTTATGGGCTGATCATGTGAGTTAAGTGATCTTCAAGCTCAAAAGGGAAGATGAGTTAGAAATATGTCCATAGCCTATATAATTTTTTTAATGTTAGGATATAAATCTTGCTAACACTATGATTTTTCAAAGCGTAATGGCATCTAATGAAGAACATCTTCTCATTTGCTCAGATTACAGTTGTTAAGTTAATGGCATCAAGCAGGGAGTTTCATATTCTATATCTTTGTGCAAAAGTTTGGTTTGATTTGGATTTAAAGGACACAGCTGAATATATTGTCCCATAAATTAGAACTGATTCCAAAGATAAATCAAAACCACATGAACCGATAAAATTTATTAGTTGTATTTTAAACAAAACTGGCTCCAAACCTAATTGTAGATCATTACAAGCAAAGACCTCAATCCCACAAGATACTTGCTGTGTACGTAGATGTATGTAAAGCACAGCTTGTAAAGTAGTAGTATCTTCTATCAAACCACCCTACATATTTGTAAAAAAAAAAAAAAAAGACAGTTTCCCTCTAAACCATCTTACTAAGATATTTTCTTTAGCTTGTTTTCTATGACTGTTTATGTGTAAAATATGTGGATTTGTGATTTTTTTTTTTTAACCAAATACTTACCATATGGCAGGAGTATCACTGTGATTCTATGAATAAATCTAGCTATCCTACTGTGAGCATGTTGAAACTCATAAAAACATTAGCTTTATTACGTTTTGAATGAGAACTGTGATGCCAAGGCCAGGTGTTTGTCAAGCTCTTAGCAAGATTAAGACTTTTGTCTCTTTACAATACTTTTACATAGTAAAGTAAAAGTGCTTGTTTTCTTGATTGTTTTCAAATACCTTATTCTGATGATAACTTTATATTCCACCTTGTGGGTTATCATTTTATTTCCACTCTGTAAAAAAAAGATAAATCTTAAAAGCTGTTATTCTTTGCAATTTGCTCTTATCAATATTCTTGCAAATATTTTCAGTAAATCTGTAAATTAAATATCAGCTGAATCATCTTCCTTTTGATAGGTCTGCAGCATTACTGTGGTCATTGACATTGAGGGACTTAGTCCGGTACCTTCCATAACCAACACATCACCTGATCCAAACTGATGTCTGTAAAATGTATGCATCAATAATCTAACAATCTTCCGCATAATAACATATACACGTGGTGTATAGGATTTACCTATGACTTTAGGTATGGCTGGTAAGGTAAAAAATACATTGTAAGATGTGCAATTGGGGAATGGACTAATTGATCTTTGGCAGTCCCTTCCAACCCCAACCATTCTATGATTCTCTGACGGTACTCTAAAAACTGTAAGCAGTTTATTCAGCCTATTGTTATACACCTTTTATCAGTTTAGTAGGAAAATTATTTTTTCTGCAATAAACTATTAAAATGTGAAATTCTGTGTGTGACACTATGACAGTCAGAGCCACTTGGGTGTGAACCTTTGTGAAACCATGTTGACTTCAGTCAGATAATGTGTAGGTAGGTAGTTTCCCTCATGGATTTAACTGATGGCTTGGGTCTGGTTTTTCTGCCTGTGAAGTATTTTATAGTGCAATAATTTAGTTAAAAATCTGCAAAGACCCACCCTCACCTCCAGGAAACTAATAGTAACAGTAATTTTGTGTATACACATACACATACACGCAGAGACTAAAGAGCTCTTGGACTGTCATTCAACCCAACCTTTCTTGGGTTCTTGGTCTTGTATGGTATCTGACAAGACAACACTGCTCATCTCAGCTTCACTCTCTCAGTTCCTCACTGAGGCACGGGGAATCCACATGAGTCTCTGGAATCTGTACAAGATTCAAAGCAATGGGTGTATGCTCAAACTGAAAGCATTTGCTGAATTTTAAAACCACAGAAGGGGTGATTGTAACAGCTCTTTTGGGTTCTCCCTGATGAAAAAGAATATTAAGTAGAGTTTTGGAAAGTCTTATGACTTAATTTTTATTCAGAATTAAATATAATAGCAATAACATTAATAAATATGCATGCTTGCAACTATTCTAGATGGCTTGGGTCTACCAACTGAGATTTATATTTACAGCTAAGGCTGGGGAGTCATTCAGGGGAGGATAGCACGCCGCCTGCCAGTCGTGGCTAACATTTCTCTGTCTGCTGCTTGGGCTGCTGAAGGTGCGGCGCTGCTCTCTGCATGGATGTCCAATGCATGGGGAATATTGCAGTGAATATTTCCAGTGAAACTAACGAACTTTCTCTCCAAGCTTCATTTGGCATGGGCCGTTATCACAGAGCTGGTTACAACGTAAACCAAAGGTCTCTCTTAGGTAGTCGTCCTGTGATGGGTACTCTGAGACAGCAATGCAGGACTAGAAGTCTGTGGGTCTAGAATAAACTTTTATGTTTTGGTGTAATGCAATCTCACAGGTGGTCTCGGCAGGCCAATTTTGGAGTGGCCTGAAAGTTATTGCTTTGTCTTATTGGGCAGTCACAGTATGGGAACCAAGGACTGATTAGTATGAAAAATATCCTTGCCATCGAGTTGGGGTAGGACATCATGATCTACCTCATGGACAGGTAAAGGATTTAATACGCTTTACTTCCCAGCATTTTGTACTAATGTAAATCTTTCACTTTACAAAGCAAAGCCTTACAAAGGAGTGACTGAAAATGGAACTCAAAAAAATCTTTATATTATTTGCATATATTTTTACCTCAGACCTATTCAGACTCTGAAGTTTTCTATTCTATTAAATGTATTGACACTGTATGCAATCACACGACCTCCTGGACTTTTTACTTCCATCTGTCTTCCAGAAATACATTGCTTCACAATGCACCGAAGTGGTAGCTGGAGCAAAAGTTTATAATCTCAGTGTGTGTTATGAGTACCTCCTATACTGCCAAATATCGTGATGTATAGAAGGAACAGTAAGTTAAAGTTAGGCTGCCATTGACTGCAAGACAACGTGCATTCATCAGTTCATTAGTTCATCAGTCTGAGAAAATACTTAGCACTTTGCTGCAGCTCTTTGCCTGTTTTCCTTGTGGGCCTGGTGGAAAAGAACTGTTAGATAATCCTTCACCTTCCATTTTGCTGAGCCAAGTACATGGGAAGTTGGCCAGGATGTCTCAGTTGCTGCAGTCCATAAAGGAGAGGCCAGGAGGAGATATGTTTTGTCTCTTCATTTGTCTGCTCTGGAAAGCAAATACATATGCTAAAAATAGGGGGATAAAAGAAGCTGATAATTAGCATCGACGTCAGTTTGATCTGGCAAAGTTACTTCTTCATCTACTTGCGAATTTTCATGGTCCATGCCATCACTCTGGTACTTGGGAGCAGGAAGATTGAAACCCCACTTTTTATTTTGTTATTAAAGCTGGTAATGTTACACATATTTCCACAGGTTACTTTCGGATTAGTGTGGGGTATTTGTAATATTTTGTGCCCTACTAGGTTGAGTAATGAAACTCTCACAGTCATTGTCAAATCCGATCTCTGAATAGAACACAAGTTGTGGGGGTTTCTGCAGAGCGTGGATTTGACTCAGGGGTTGACGATATGCAAATCAACTTGAGTTCAAATTCCTAATTTCCATAACTGCTTAATGCTTCTCAGAGTCTTAATAATCTAAGGGGTCAAAGAAGTTTGCATATGATGTTCATGTATCCAACAAATAATGCACACTCTGAGATTATGTAATTTTTCTATATGTTTAAAAATGGTACAGGAAAGAAACATTTATTCCTTTGTTCCTAAAATATTTGTTTCTTGGCAGTACTTTTCTGGATGTATAGCAGATGTACTAAATATAACCTGCGTATGATTTAATGCAGCACACATGTAGAAAATGAAAATAACATTAATACAAGTTGTTATTTTAATATGGACCTTTGGGCAAAAGGAAGCACTGTTCTGGTCTGGACTACTTATACTGTGATATAAATAGAAAACTTGAGTTTCCAGGACTGTCAGTCTGGCAGAGTTCATTCGACCTCAATTTGTGATGCAAGACTCCTGAAAATAATGGCCTCACTAACATTTATTCTGTATTTCTGTTAATAGGAGGAATGCTTTTTGAATTTAGAAGCTCCTATTTCAAGAGTATGTGGCTATGACACTCCTTTCCCTCACATTTTTGAGCCTTTCTACATCCCAGACAAATGGAAATGCTATGACGCTCTTCGAAAAATGATTAACTACTGAGCAGTAGTAAAGGTGAGAAATAATGTCTTATACTGACAGTTTGCCTGTAAGGATTCTGACAGAGTGATTGTAAAGTTTGGGGCTAAAGTACTACTTATTTATTTACTTATTTATTTGCCTCTTAATGCTTTGGGCCTTCGGTCTTAAAGGCATCTGAATATATTTAAGTAGTGTCATCAAAGTTGGTGTTTAATTACCTTACTTAATCAATCTGAAAATTAAATGTCTTTTATCCTCAGAAGTGAAAGGAATGTGAAGTGAAAGGTGAAAGGAATAGTAATGCACAGAATATATTTTCACCCTTATTAGAACACTTACAATTATTTCATAGGCAAAGCATATTGTAAAATGCTGTATTTTTTCACTATTCAGGGTGGCCTGTAATCCTGTAAGGTACTAATAAGGCCCATTTTACACCGAATGTAGGCACTGCACTGCAAACATACACAGAGCATTGAAAATAAATGAAGTATCTGTAGTATCTTAGAGTTCTGTTCAAATAAAATTATAAGGCTTCTATTTAATATTTATTCTAAAAATAATTTTTCTTTATAATCTTTTATGTAATTTGGCCATGCTTGAAGATTTCTGTTTGCAGAGCCCTTCAGGCACCAAGTATGTGAAGTAGCATATATTTCTATTACGTGTTTATTAATCAGAGTCTGTAACATCTTTTGCCTTTCATTTTATTGTAATATAATACTAAACAGCATTAGACTGTGCAGTGGCCAGCCAGGACTTCAGAGAGTATTGTGCGTTGCTGCGAGAGAACTTCTCATGTTTAATGACCAAAGTTAAATAAATAGTTAGGAAATGTGTCAATGGATTGTGTTCTCTACTTCCTTTAATTACGTGAATCGAGTAGCATATTTTTGAGATTGAGTCTTGATGGGCCTTGTACTTCTGAACTGAAAAGAAAAGAAGAAAACAAGAAGCCTGTTTGCCTGTGGAATAAGGAGATCCTGTAATAGGCAGTCAGGTTTTTTTTAACATGTGGACACCGAAGACAGGAGGGCCAAGGTGGGCCCTATATTAGGGGTGCCCTCTTGTGTCCGTTTTACCTATACCTTAAGCTGTGAATTCTATTTAGGGCCAGGGATAGAAGGTTGTCAATACCTTAATGTTAATCACATTTATATGCATACTTACTTTCAGGACAACTTTTTGCATTTCACTCTTTTTGTTTGCCTCAATAGCTGATAGTGGAGCTCCTGTAGGCGAAATGGGAACTCTACCAGTAAGGCAGTGTCTTTGAAAAATAGTGTAGTTCTACTTACAATATTTCTCCAAAATCACCCATTATTCACATACCAGAGCATTTCCTTAGGCTTAAAACTGAAGAATGTAGTGATCTGTTTTGCAGAGCATGTGGTAAATGCTGTCTTTTTCATGACAGTTCTCCTTGCCTTATATCTGAGTTGAACTAAACTTATTAAAGCCTTTTTTTCTTTTTTGTTTGGCACATCTGTAATACAGTCAGTGGAGCTCTCCTAAAGAGAATGAGAAGTCTCAGCTCGTTCACGCGAGTTGCTGGGCCACGCTGGGTAGCCTCTGTTCTGTTCCTTTCCAAAGGAAACCAAAGGACCAAATAATCTTGCCCATGTGTAAGTAGAGGGAGACACACTGAGGACATTTGGTGTTTCAGAGACTTGGTTTAAGCCCCGTTCTTCCATAGGATGGTAAAGTGAAGGAGGTATGAGGAAAAAGAAGCGGGTTCTGAGATTGCAGTGAATTTACACACAATCCAGTTTCCACACTGGAAGTCCACGCTAAACCTTTCTGGGGAGGTAACATGGACTAAAACTTGGAAAAGTCATCTGCATTCATATTTACATTTCTCCTGTGGGCTGCACCCTGCAGCAATATCAGAGGAGGCTATTGGCCAGCTGAAAACGTGGATTTAGCATATCTAGGAGCTGGTTTATTAGGGGCTGTCTGGAAAACAGTGTAAAGACACAGAAAACTGCTTTCTGATTTGCCTAAGAAAACATACTGATGGCGTGGCCCATAACACCACATCTTTTGGTTGGTATGACTAGATACTAGTGTTACAGAATGAGGCACTCAAAGGTTTTCCTAAGAAGGAACCTTAATGTTCCTTTGTCGTATGGCACATTTCAGGGGAGTGGTGCCTTATTTTTCTCTACTGTACTAGGTAGTTGGTCTTATGTGCTTGACACAGCAGTTAAGGTAGATCTCCATTCTGCAGTCTACTCCACAGAGTTTGCGTATAAGATAATGCATTTATGTTTCTGAGAAATGGAAGGATTGCTTTACATTTGCTGCTTTTTGTACTCAGTGTAACGTTTATCAGTGACGTTTCTTGCCATCGGTCTAGACTGATGAGGTTAACGTGTTCCAAATTGCCTCATGTATAGGGAGACAGGGATATCTTTTCTAAGAAATGGTGTTACAGTTTGTGTGGATTTGAGCACAGCCATAGTCTTCTGGCTGTTAGGAAAGTTGGGCCCCTTCTGTCCTACTGCTGGAGAGGGAGAGGAACTAGCAGTTCCCCATGGTGAAGAGGGATGTAGGGTTGGCTTTTGAGTTACAGAAATGGCCAAGCTGGCTAAGTTGTTGCTTTTGTTATGTTTTAAGTCATTTCTCTTAGATACAACCTAGTAGCATGGCTGGCTACCTCCTCCTTTTCCCCCCTTAATCGACAATTTAGAGCTTGCTTCTTCCTTTGCTTTCAGGCAGGTTGTGGGGAAAAAAACCAACCAAGTGATAGTTGTCAAATATATCAATGGTATATATCAGATTACCCTTTCTAACATGGCCTGAGATCTCTGTAGTTTTACTGGGAAGCTACCTGCCGCTTCATTTCGTGAAGTCTGCAGTGGTATGATTCCCTCCCCTTGTTACTGGATGGCACAAAGTTGTGTAATGTTTCCTGGTCTACCACTGCTTGAAAGTGCTCTTCAGACCTGGAAACAGGTTCCATATTAAAGCATGGGGATGCTAACTCCAAACTTACTTTTACCTGTTACAGTATGTTTTTCCTTAAGTTATTGGTGTGTCAAAATCGTTGTGTCCTTACTCACACAAGTAAGTATTTCTCACCTAACAAAGAATCAATCTGCATCTTCCTTAAAAAAGCACAAACAGAACCCTCCCTGAAATATGTTTGTCTGTGTGTACAAAAGTACCTCGTACCCAGAAAGGTTCCTCTCAGGCTCCTGAATTAACTTACTGCTTTGTGTCTGAGGCTAATGCAGGGTCTCAAGGATCTCAAGCGGGATGCTGCAGTCAATCATTTCTAAACTTAGCCTTATTATCTTAATGTACATTTGGTTTTATTCAACCTGTGTTGACAGTCTCTCACACAGGCATAGTTGCTTATCTTGAGATTGACAGTACAGATGGTTTTCCTGCTCAAAGACAGAGTTTGACAAGGCATATAGTATACCTCACCAATGAGACAGGCAAGAGCAAAATCTGTATCTTTCAACAGCTTCTTAGTTATTAAAATTTATAGCTATGTTAGCTGTAAAAGAAATAGCTTCCAGGTAGGCAGCTGTGTTCCAGATAACTCTTTGTAGTTGGAAAAAAGATAAAGAGAAAAGAAGCAGTGAGATTAGGATGGATACACGTTTCCTGGATAGATGGAACAGTGTCTGGCTGTTCATTTGGGAAGGGGGAAAAAAAAAAGATAAAAGAAGAAACAGAAGAAAACAGCCACAAATTTTATAAAATATAATATAAAATAAAGTATTGAGGGGTGGCTATAGCATAGAAATGGCAAATAGCCAAGTGATTTTCTGTTACCTTTTGCAGCTTTTTCTACCACATTTGCATATTCTATTTTCTTGTCAAATTCTAAATTTTAAAGCTGTCTCTGCCAGGTGACAGTTTACCTCCATGAGAGTGTGTGTGTATGTGTAGAGACACCATTACTATTACAAATTTAGTCTCTAAAACAAAGTTATCACACTGAACTTCACTATGGAACTATTTTATGGAAAGTTTAATCTTGGTGCTTACAGGTTAGGCGACATTAGGGGATGCTGGGAGGTTGATTTAAATTTATTTTTCTTTCCAAGCATGTATTTGAAGTTGTATTATGACATCCAATACAGTTTGCTCAGAACCAGTGCTCCATTTGGGAGAGACTTGCAAATGACGGCAATGCTTTCCCTATCGCAAGCAGTACGTTGTGCTGGGAAGCAGGAAGGGACCTGGTAGATACTTCGGTTAGTAACTGTCTGTTCTTTGCACTCCTGGTTATTAGGCAGGGCTTCACACAGGTTAACTTGAGGCACAGAAAAAATGTAATTCCTCTCCTTGTTTGGTAAATAAAATATGAGAGACTGTGCAAGATCACTTCTTTTTAACCTGAGACTAACAACCAGGGGTTTTTTCAACACAGAACACCAAATGTGGCAGGCTAGACTGCTCACCTTTTATAATGTGCGGTCTGTAACCCACTAGAATAAACAACCTCCAGAGGCTTGAATGGGACACAACATTCCTGGTTTAGAATGTTTTCCCGCTGGATGGCAAAAATCATGCAAATGGCCAGTGAATCATGTCTTAGTCACAAACAGTGAGTAGTCCAAATAGAAGATAACAAGTCTACTAGTGCTATGAGTTCATCTGTTAGGATGGCTGTTGCAAGTCTGTAGTTGCATTCAAACCTTGCTGAGAATTCATGCAAGATCAGGAGTAATGAAGTTATCTTTTAAAAAAACCCTATAAATAGAAAAGGTATCGACTATAGGTTTTTTACAAGACACCTTTTCACTGTAATAGTAGATTGATAGTATATCTAGTAGAGCTTTGAAAAAACAACGTAACCGCTTAACATGCTAGCGTGGGAGGGAAGACACTTCATCGTAAAGATTTTGCGTAAATGGTGGTGATTAATGTTGTCTTGACACTAGATATCAGTTGCAGCATTTCTAATTTCTGCGTGTCTGCCTTGGCAGCTTTAAAATTTTAATATAGTTTTTAATACATAATAAGTAAGTATTTTGTTAGAGTTCACACACCTTGCAATTAAAAGGACATTAAAAATTTTAAAAGTAAGATAACCATGGAGGGCGCTGTGTGTTTAAGTTGTGGATATTACTTTCAGCCTTAAGATTTGTAATTTATTTTGTCATCTTCTGCAGAGATGAGAAGAACAACAAGGAAATACAGAAGCCACCTTCAAAACTCTTGACACTTTACTCAGATCTTTTGGGTTTGGAATTCACATAGCGGACTGTTTGCTCTGAACTCAACTATCCTTAATATTCATCTTGGCTATTCTTCAGAAAGTTCAAATCTTCCTTAATTATGAAATCAGTGATGGGCAGGTGATTGCTATAATAAGTAGTTTCAGGTGTATTTAAAGATATTCCGGATGTCATATGAATGTTACACATTGCCATACTTCACTAGGTTACATCTCTAAATTTCACCGTGTAAATATTAGAAGCAGGATTTTATTCAATAAAACATATTATGCACATGTTGTCTCTTGGCTTTGTTATTGTTTTGAGAAAACCCAAAGAAGTTATTTGAATGTGACTGTATTTTCAACAAAATAAACCTTAGACAGACAGACCAACTTGTGCTTCTGGTCTGACTGAGACCTCCTTTAACCAGTGTCATTAGGTGTCTTTCGGCTGAGTGGCTCTATGTAAAATAGTCCCAAATACTGATTTTCCTTCCTACAAGGGAAATGAAAACTCCATTTTTCTTGAGAAGGGAGGAGAGATTTTTTTGCTTTCTTGCTATAGTTGGGAGCTCCATTGGTACATCTTTGCTGCAATATCTTTGTTTAATTATTTTTCTCTAGATATGGAATGTTTCTGCTGCTAAGCAGTTGTGCAAAATGTGCCAGTTTATCACAAAAGATAACAGTACACTGACATATTCATGCCAGTGGTGGGAGAAGAGGCAGCGCACATACCAGGACACAGAAGTACAAAATTACCAAAAAGATTCTACTTTAAAATTAAACCTGAATGTTTATTTTTTCTGTGCTAGTATAAAGGGCACTGAACATCCCTAAGTGCAAAAAGGAGTCCAACATTTCAGACTGAGAGTTTCTGAGCTCAGTGGAGGTTCATTTAATTTTTAATAATGCCCTTCTTTTCCGTATGACAAGCCAAGGACACAGCAAAGATGTTGTGAAAATTATCCTCTCTTGTCCTACATTCCAGGACTGCTCAAAGGGCAGCAGATCTTCTTCCAGCACAGTAGTTTCAAAGCTTATTACTGAATTCCTTTGGTACCAGCTCTGCTCATTTTTCCACCACCTAAATTGAGTGTGAATTCAGCAGTTCCTTGTCTTTTTGGTTGCTTTGCTCTCTGTACAAATCAATCATCTCATGTTGCCTTGCTTCTTATTATATGGGGCAAGGAGGGGAGGGGTGGGAAGATGTATGCCAGTAGCCAGATAACGACATTTCCATTATTCAGAGGGATCTTTCAGGGAGAAAGAAGAATGCCTTTGTATACAAACCTGTTCAGGGCAGTCCTCAAGGTGACGGCTGAAACATGCCAGGGAGGAAGCTCAGGAGGATAACTTCACTCTGCATGTCAGTGGATATTGCCCCCCCCGCCCCTCCATCACCCATTCTGATGATCTGGGAGGCTGTTAATCGAGCAGATCCACTGAAACCTAAGGGAAATCTGGCCTTTGGGACAATGTCCTTGGTTACGGGTGCCCAAGTGCACGCACTGCATCTAAAAGTGGTGTGCTCCTCAGGGCTCCTAGCCAACTCTCATCTCACTCTCCCAAACCTCAGGAGTGGTCCTTGTAGAGTGGTTCGTTGTTTGTAGCGTGGGGCGATGCTTGCCCTCCAGCAGAACTCCATTCAAAAACCCGCGTTCAAAGAGCTTGTACAGATGAAAGGTGCTAAATGATAAGCTACTCCCATTTTGTGTAAGATTCTGCGTTCTTAGTTCGTACGTTCCCTACAGAATCCCACAACTGATAATAAAGCTATTTGTTAATGTTTCTAATTGAAATGACATTATTAGTCAGGTCTTCTGTCTGTACGTGTCCTGTAAATGCTGTGTATAGAATTTGTTTATTGTTTTAAATAAGATAGATGGATTATGTATTTTATATTTTTTGTGCTGGATGGAAACTATTTTGGTTTTATGAAGAAAAATGGTTTTAAATCTTTGTAGAAAATCAATAGATATTTTAGTAATTGTTCTAAAAATGTACTGTTACTATATTTCAAAGCATGTAAAATAGATACAATTATAGTATTGCCATAGTAAAATGTGCTTTGATAATTAATAGCCTTAATACTATATACTTGTATTTGTGGTTTTCATAGATAAAAGCAGTTTGTAATTTAGTGCAGATCTTAAATTCAAGTTGCGTGTATGGAATAATACATTTCTTAATAAATGTAGAAAATATGTGCTCTTAATGGGACTACTACAGTCTGGTTGAGGTGCAGGTTTTGTATTTTCAGTGAGTGGTGATGTGTCGTTTTTTAAAAGTATAAAAAAATGTTCCTTTCTCCTCCGTTTTGGATAATAAGAATGTTTTTCCCTGGCAAAGACTGTTCTAAAATAGGTGCTGCTCCCCAAAGCCTGCCTAGATGGCAGTATCCACTCACGTAACCTGTGCCCAAGGACGGCGGCTGTTTAAAGTGCGTGTTATGGAAAAATGACATGGAGTTCTAAATTGGACAGGAAGGTGTATGCTGTTACATACAACTAACTGTTTCTCATTAAATTCCTTGATAATAAAATCCAAAGACAAGTCATATTTTCTGGGTTTTAACCACTTAAGTCTCTTAATTAGATTAATTAGTTTATGCAAAAAATGTATGGAGGAATATTCTCCCATTTAACCTGGGCAGTGATTGTTCCAGTAGAAATAATTCCTTCAAAAGCAAAAATCGTGTCAGTACTCCTTGCTGACAGTCCAGAAAATTACTAATCTATCTAGTCATGCTCATTTAACACTAATTGCTGGAAATACATATGGTACATAGTTTAATGCTGGATCCTGAGATTGGAATTCAAGAAGGACATACGCAGCTTTCATGGGATACCAGATTTATTAACTGCAGATGAAAGACTTGTATACTCTTCTTCTGTCATCTAGCTCAGTTAAGACTGTAGTGCCATAACAACCTCGTCGTAATAAACAGTGCACCAATGAATAAAAATTGGATTTAAGTCATTAGAGGTATTCTCCCTCATGGAAGTGCACGTGTTTATAAGAGGATTAGCTTGTAGTACGTTCTCACTGCAGTAGCCGGGAGCCTTGACACAATGACCTTCCGCTCCTACGGTCTGATAATCAATTCTGAGCTCATGAATCTTTTCAGACAGCTGTCTCACTCCTGTAGCTAAAAAACGGTGTTCCTGATGCAATGGTATATTGCAGAAGCTCTGTTCTAGCCACATAACTTCAGAGGCAGCAACTGAAAGGAATCCATTCAGCGAGCTGGCAGAGATTGTTATCACAGCAGCTCACGGGGTTCAGTGAGCATTATATGTGCATAACACAGTCTGTAAGTTCTGCCAGATCTCAGTAGACCTGAAATAAGGATGCAATTCTTTTGTAGCTCTTTTGCTGCTTAGCTGCTCTGCAAGATACGTGTTTGTCAGATATGGGAGATGTACATCTGACTTCAGCATAAACAAAATTTTTTAGAACTTAATTTGGTTGCTTATGCTTTGGCATCCAGTACCGTTTGAGAGACTCTGGGGTATCCTGCGTGGTCTCCACATCTCCAGCTGCTGCTTCCATAGGTCCTATGTGATATCTGCCAACCCCGTGTGTATCTTGGGTGCCTTAGGGCATCTCAAATGGCACTAGATGCCTGCGTTCAGGCATCTAAATGGAGCCCTTTGTTTTCTGGGGCTTGGATAGCTGATGTCTGACTATTTTTCTGTGAGCTTGCATAAAATGCTAGCACTGAGATTGGTACATGCCTCAATTTTCAAAATAAATTGCTCAAATCCCCAGTAAGTACGTAAGGTAAGATACATGACATGCTGTGCGTGTGAAAGAAAGGATTGTCTCCTGGTTGACGGGCTGATGCTGAACTGGGCAGTTAGTTCCTTGAGGTGAATAATTTAGAGCAAACCCCCAGCTTTATAACTGTCCCCTGGCTGGAGCTGGTTGCTGCAGCTCACAAGGTTTCTGATGAATATCTGAAGATAGCGTGTGGGCAGGACCCAGTTCAGAGGCAGGACCCAGGGGAGATGAGGGATCTGCAGGGGAGATGAGGGATCTGCAGTCCCCTTGCTTTCTGCAGGGTCTGTGTGTGGGATTCAGCTCAGGATTAAGCCATCTAAATTTAAGAGTCGAGATGTAGTTTTGGATGGCCAAGCAGAGCAGTTGACCTAGCTAGCAAGTGCCTTTAGGGTAATCAGCCTCATCCTGTAGGCTGAACTGACTACTGACTGCCTTGGTTAAGTTGTCCATGCATAGTGCGCCATGAGATGCTGTAAGGTGAGATGAGATGAGATGAGGAGATGCCTTTGGCTGGGCTCAGATCTCCCATCAGTCATAACTGCTAGCTCAGGTATATCTTGCATGCCCTAAGTCACCTCAGGCATCATTGCTAGATGTTTGTGTGGGCAGCTGGTCATGGGATCACAGCCCAAACGCGGGCTTCAGATGCTTAACTTCAGATGAAATTGCCCATTCCATGCTTCTGACAGAAGGGAGAGTGGAGAAGAAGCACACGAAGTGTTAGGTGGATGCTGGGCCACGCACTAACTGGTGCAAGAAGCTGGGAGAAGACAGTCTGTCCCTCAGTCCAACTGCTACAAGCAGTGGTGGCCTAACCCATACCTAACATCATGTTAGTCATCCCTAGCCCTCTAACAGAAAGGACCAAGCCTCCTACTAACAGCACTGATTAATTTGATCATTAGCCTGTTTTTATAAGTGCAACACTGAATCAATCCCAGCTTTGGGTTTATGTTACTTTGAAATTATTTTATGGTCTCTGGTCGCACTTTTAAACATTATTTTTGTTTGTCTTGAAGGAAAAAAAAAATAAGCCAAAATAATTGTATTACATTATGAGTAGAAACTAGTGTCTGTTCTTGCTCATGTAGGTCTGCAGATAAGTATTCTACAACTGACAGTAATGTGCCACCAGTGTTTGAGAAGGACTCCTTGTTGATTCCTGTGTCTAATTAATTACTTTTATATGATAATTAAATCATTCCTGTTTACTTGCACTCTGTTTGCTTGCAGCCAAGTACTTGCTGAAAACAGAAATTGCCTGAATTTATGACGCCTGTGGTTGCACTCTTCTTGCAGCGTTTGCGAGCTCTGCTGTGCCCAAGCCACTGCTAGTTCTAGTTTTGGGCAATCTCGGGCAGTTTTGAGGTAAATGACCCGTGCTGCAGGCAGATGGTTTCTTTCCAGTCTTTCCACCACAGCCCTTGCTGGCAACCCCTAGCCCAGGCAACGAAGCAGTGCAGACCGGCACAGTTGTTCCCCCTCTGGGCAAAGCCTCTCTGGTTAATTCCCACCATGAATTTGGGCTGCTCACGCCTGGCCTGGACTTGGCCCGCCTTTCCCGAGGGGAACCTGGAGGACAGGGGAGATGGTGGAGGTGTGTGGCTGCTCTGGCGGCTGGCAGGGGGCTGGCAGGGAGGCCATTCCCCACTGCCGCCTCCACCCGTGCGCCGCGGGTCAGCGAGAGCCCCCTGCGTACAAATGCGGTTTCTTGGCTTCCCAGGGCTCTGGCATAAGCCACGTGGGTGGTAAATCTGTGGCACCCCCTTCCCCTCTGCTGCCCTGCCAGTTTAGGCTGTGCCGAGGACCTCGAGGCAGCCCTTGCCAAGGGTCTGGCTGATGCAGGACAACGTGGGCGTGCGGAGCAACACCAGGATCCCGAGTACCTTTGGTTTGGCCTGGGGCGGGGGCAGGAGCGCTCGCACGAACCCCGCCTCTGCCCGAGCTGCGGCAGCGGGGCGGCGTGGGCGATGTGGGGGTTGCAACCTTCAAGGGGTTGGAGAGGCAACCTATGTGAGGGCAGGCGATGGCAGCGTGAGCAGCAGCCGGTGCGCAGACTGAGCCGTGCCTTCCTCCCTCCGGCAGCTGAGTCAGAGCAGTGTGGTACCCGACAGGCACGAAATAAGCCGTGACGGGAGACAAATGGAGGAGCTGGCTCACCCCTGCAAGCCAGGGGACGAGGTCTGGCGGGCCTGGAGCGGCACGTCCTGGTGTTAGGTCTCAGTGGCAGGTGGGATGCAATTGCACAGAGGAGGCATTAGAGAGAAATTGTTGTTCGGTGATGACCTGGGACCTGACAGGCACTGTGTGACTCAACGCCTGCATGCGTTTGCAGTGCAGCACCTCGGCTTTCCACGTGCTCGGGTAGCTCAGCTATCTCACACTCTTTATTTACTAATGCAGGGGTTTGCAGAAAATGGCCAAACTAGATATTTTTAAAATTTTGGGCTAATTTGTGCCGAAGACGGGGGAAGGTGCCTCCGGCAGGACCCATGGCTGCCACCAAGCGCTGTAGGCTTTCCTCTCCCACCCAGCCTGTGGCAGGGCAGTGCCTCAAGTCAAAGCAGAAGACCCTTGAGAAGTATGCGTGTGTGGTTTAGGGTAATTTTTTTATCCCATAAAAGACAGGAAGATCGTGTCTGCTGTGATGATAAAGCTCTAATGCCTGCTGGCTTGACCTCCGGGATTTTCAAAGATGCCTCTTGAGAAGGCAGTGAGGCAGCGGAGGAACAAAGCGCAGCCTTGTTCAAGTGCAGCTCCAATGGCTCCATGGCATCTCATGTTGTAACCCAGCAGTCCTGTGTTTTATTCACAAACCACAATTTAACTTAGGAAGGAAAGTGTGAGCAGGTTGCCATTCAAATGTTAATACATGGAGAAAAAAGGAGTAAGGACAAGGTTAGAGTAACCATAACTGTTACTCCTTTGCAATGATTTTTCTTGTCACCCCCCCATCTCTTCAGTATAGTTTTCCCCTCCCTTTTCGCCAGTTGCCTAGCTACTTTTTCTACTACAGTGCTTTTAAACTTCTGAAGTGACTTTTGTCTCACTTGCTTGTAATACAACCAAAGTATAGGTTATTGAGCTGTTGCTCGTTTGGTGTTTGTTACACTTGAGTTAGAGGTGGCTGAAGCAAAGGCAAGCAGGCGTTGAGCTGCCTTGCAGAGCAGAGACTGTCTGAAGCCGTTTGCCTTCTCGCTCGGTCCTTTCCTTCATGGCTTTTCCCCATGCCACAAGGAACCCACAGCTTCCCCGGGTTTGGGGAGACTTCGCTGCCCCCAGGCAGGGGCCAGGGCTGAGCTGGGGGAGATGGTGGAGCAGGTACCGCAGCGGTGGTGGCTGCTGCTGCCGGGCGATGAGAGTGAGAGGGCAAAGAGGTGCGAGGTGGGCACTAGCATTTTGCAGTGGGGTCATAGCCTTGCCCACCCTCAACCTGTGATCCCAGCTTCCCCAGGGTTCCCCTCCACTGCCAGTCCCAGCCCCTTGGCAGAGAGAGCCAGCCTGGCCATCACGGACTGTGCATCTGTTAGCTGCCCTGCCTGCTGTCACCCCGGCCCACCCCTCATCATCCACTCTTCTCCCTTGACCGGGTGCAGGCAGTTTTGGTGACTTACAGCTATTCACTGCTCAGGACCATCAAGAGGCTGAACACTCACTGAGGCTGTGATAGGGGTGTCGTCATACACACGGCGTGAGCCTTTGGGAGATGGTCCTTTATCTAATTAGCTTTCAGCGGAGAACCTGTGATTCATTTTGTGTTACGAGCAGTGAAATCACTGTTTCACTGTCAGCTTCACTGACAGAGCCCTTAGCTACCATAGAGCTGCAGGTTAAGTGAAGCCCAGCACGAATTTGTCTGGGTTTCTGATGTTGCTGCACCAGCTCACTCTCCTCAGGTTGTTGCTACCTCTGCTCTTGCAAAGCCATTTTGTGGCAGCAGTTCAGCCTGCTGTTTTGGGGAGGAGGATGTTCACGTTACTGATATGGTTAGAATGATCTCGGTGGAGCATAGTTGCAAAAGCAAACTGGTATTTGTGTGTGTCTGTATCTGTCTGTACATGATGAAATGAGTGAGGCTGTTCTCGAATGAATGTGGGGCCCTGAGATTGAAGTTGAAAGTATTTTTCCCAATGACTTCGATTAGTTGTATTTTTAAGGACAAACAATCCTTGGGTTTCAGTCATTTCCTTCCACTGTGTTGGTAACATCTGTCCAGATCCATAGATGAAACATTACAATCCTTCATCTGGATATGAAATATGGGGGCATTTTATAAGCGGGTTCTTTGGATTCATTTGCTTATTTTTCAGTCAGGGGGAATAGTTAAATTATAGGGGGCTTTGTTCTTTTATTACTTTTTTATGAAGCTTTTTAATTCTTTCATTAACTTTGATGCTATGCTGAGAAATCTGCTAGGCAGGCTTGCCAGGGAACTTAGAGACCTGACACTGCAGCTGATAAATAAAGCCGCCACTGTATTTTCCTGTGTCCTGTACAGCTGGAAAACATCAGCTCTTGCCACCCCGTCTCAGGCTCTGGCCATGATGGCTGAGACAACGACAGGGCTTGTGCAGGACCGACCACTCCTCAGCACATCCCTCTGGCTCGGGGAGGGTGCCGAGGGCTGTGAGTTGGCAGGAGCACCAGACCAGAAATGTTCCCAAGCATTTGCATGGGAATAAGTGGTTCAGGTCCATGCCACCGCCACCACCAGCTAAATGTTGCAGTTACAGATGCTAAATGAAATTTCAAGTGTTGTGCTGGCACGCTGTGCATCCTTACCGGCATGTGGCTGTAGGCTCGCTCCCTGCACGGTCCCCCCACGCCGAGCCCCCCGGACAGGAAGATTTCAGGCTTTCATTTGCACATAAACCCTGTTTTCTTTCCAGGGCCATTGAACCGTGTGGGTGGCAACCCTTTCGTCTTCGCCAGCCGGTTGTTTCCTCTGCCCACAGTGGAAATGATTAGGTGTCCCTCTGCCCCGAGACGGAAGCTCCTCGCTTTGTAATTTGCCAGCCCCACCACGATGGGAGCGGGCCAAGCCTGGCCATGCGGGACATGGCTCCCGAGGCAGCATCCCAAACGGGCACTCGACCCTGGAGGCTGCTAATGACACGGACGTGAAGGGTGAGCTCAGCTCGGCCAGTCTGGGGCTGTTTACGCACTCCTGCTTGGTTCGATCAAAAAGTATCGACAATGGAGATCGGTGAGATTGGCCCCGTCCAGCTGGTGTAGAAGCACATGAATTTTAGGCTGGTAGAGCAACAACTGCTGGCTGCGTGTGTTTATATATACACTTTGGTGTAGAGCATACTCCAGGTACTTGAGCATCTTGGAGAAAAAAAAAACCTCACCACAAAACACTGCTTTTTAAGAGGCTGTATATAGTACGGCACTCTAGCTGCATCCCATTATCTGAAATGAGATGTTCAGAAACATCTCAGTCAAGAAGCAAGAAAGTGACAAAATGTGGTGAAGACTATAAATCATAAACTACAAAGCAAGCCCACATCTTGCAACAAAAGCTGCTTTATTCAGGCAAGGAAGTGCAGTTAGGCGTAACTTTAAATAGCATGCATCAGAAAAACTCTCTCAAATTCTATATAATTTGACATAATTAAATGTAGGTATTTCATCCTACTACAATTTACTGCCTTGCCCCTTGTGCCTACAATGTTGATATTCATCATAGATTCGAGCAGTTTATTTCAGTGAAAGCTAACCCACACTTGCAGAGCCCAGATTATAATTATCCTACTCCGAAGTGCCAGTCACGGTCCCCTCCGTTGCCCGTCTGAGCGCCGTCGGAGCCAGCCCCAGGCGGAGAGGCGTTCACAGCGCAGCGGGTGCAGGCGCGTACGGGCAGATCCCTGAGCGAGCTGCTGCCCGCCCGGTGCCCCCGTCTCCCTTCTGGGTTCTTATTGTCGAGGCTGTTCGGTTTTCATCCTTGTTCTGCTCCTCTTGTCCCCAGCGTAACTGCAGCTCTGCCTTTTGACTGCCAAGGTCTGGGGATGTCACGGGGATGACAAGGGATGTCACGTTCCTGTAAGAAAAGCTTTGTTTCAGGGAGTCTAAATGGGAGGAGAAAGTCATGGAAACCCCATTTAATCCTGGCTGTTTTCTTCAAGCCAAGGAGAGCCGAGCGACGGCAGCCACGAGATGGACAGACGGACCCTGATGTGGGGCTGAGTGTCCAGCTTCTCCTGGACTATTGAACCATTGGGGTTTGGTGCAGGAGCTTCACAGTGGCTCTGGGATGTTAAACATGGAAATGAACTGGCCACGGGCACGCCATGGGGGCACGGGGACCCCAGGTTTGGCACGCACCCAGGAAGAGGTGCCGCCCCATGAAAGGGTGCAAACCTCCCCAGCAGCGGTGGCAGGGTGCTCAGGGGTACGGAGGGTTGAGACCGGGGCACTCTTGGCTTGCTCAGAGCTGGCACACAGGGAGCACATTTCGGGAGGGGCTGACACGGACGTGCCGGTGCCCGCAGCAGCTCTTGTTTGCGCTGAGCAGGCAGGCAATGCCGTGCCGCGGTGCCAAGAGCAGAGGCAGCAGCCCTGCTCTGCCACGGGGCTGGGAACAAAAGGCCGTTTTCCAGCCCAAACTGCGGTCCCCGTGTTACTCGCTGTTGCCAGTCCAATGCCACTGGAAATGTGGTGTGACGTGCAACGAGGAGGATGAGGTCCTCGTCTCCCCCCACAGCCGGCGGTCCGTCATGGGGGTAGGCACAGGTGCAGCGAGGAACAGCTGAGGAACTTCTCCCTCAGCCCTGTCAGCACAATCGCCTTAAAAACTACCTCATTGCTTGCCACGCTACTATCAGTAAACAGCGTATACTTGTCTCTGTAGTATATATACTCAACCTGGTATATACTATCGGACTGACTGTATTTTTTTGCTGGGATGAAGTCTGCACATATTACCAAGGTTCAGCTTACTTCCTTTGCTTCTCCTGTCCTTGCTTATTATGTCATTATTGGAAGGGAAAATATGACCAAGAGCCTTCTCCAGTGATTTATGTGGAATACATCTAAAAATCTGGCCAGCAATGAACTAAATTAATTCCTTGATGTGGACTTGACACCCAGATCTGTGTTTAAAAGAAAGAAGTTGGTTTAAGTTCTCCTATGTCAGCCTGACCCCCCCCATTATTTTAAATTTTTTCTATTTTCACTTTTTTTTTCTTTTGTAAATGTGTTTTTGTTCTCCTCCTTTTACTTGTGTGAAAAAACACACCTGAGAAAAAAAGTGCCAAATTTCTGCCAGTGTGCCCAAGGCCGGAGATTCACGCAGGTAAATGTATTGGAAAAGAGGGATTACGCTTTGGTTTTCTTGCTGGAAACTGGTTTTAGCTCCAGAGACTTAAGGCAGGGCTTGTAGCAATGGTAGCTAAAAATACTTTCATGCAGATGTAAGATTTCCAAATTGACACAATTTCTTTAACAGAAAAATCTGTTTAAACAAAGCCCTTGATTTATTTTTTTCTCACCACTGCCCCTCAGACTTGGCTGCCCTCACCTTGCAGCATAGGTACAGCTGAAGATGATGAAAAACATGCAAGAAAGTGCGATGGGGGTCAGCCTGCATGTTTAGCCATTCCCTAAGCAACACTGGCCGGGCTTTCAGGGAGGGATTACCATATCCATACATTTCTATTTTTACATCCTGCAGCAAACATGTTATTACCACTGAACAGAGCGGTGCCTGCTGAGAAATAAAACTTCAGGCACAGCCTCTCACACACCAGAGGAAACCAGTGCCATGAGCCCAGAGCGCGTCGGCTCTGGAGGAAGTGGTGGGGACGGGATGGGATCCGATGGAGATGCTTGATCCGGGGGACCTTGCTCCTGGCTTGGCTCCGAGGGACCCTCGGCCTCTCCCTGCCCCGGCTGCAGCTCCCAGCGTGGGGGGGAAGGTCCCGGTGTGAAAATCAGAGCCGGTTCCTTGTTTTCCATGTCCTCAAGGGGAAGCCATGGGCCGGCACCTGGACCCAAGCCTACTGGCACCTTCGGGGCTTTGCAGAGATAAATAACTTTTATCAAGCCCTTTGTAAGCTTTCTAGTTTGCAGCTAATGCACAGGTCAGTGGTTTCACTGCACAGTTCAGCTCCCAGGATTAAAGTCTCGGGAGCGCTACCGAGCTTCCAAAATAATAATCATAATTAAAAACCCCCAAATTTTTCCTATTGCATGAACATGCCAAAAGATACAGGAAATCCATGGAAAGATGGACGGATTTTTCATTTTGGCAGATCCCATAAGATTAATACATTTGCTGAAAAGCCCTTTTGCAAGCAGTATTTATGCCAAGTATTCACTTCTGAAGCTCACAGAGTATCTGAAAGTATTAAAAAATCCAAGTTCAGTACCTGTATGGCTTCCAGTTATAATAAAATCAGTCATGTGGCAGATATGATTGAACTGATCTTTTGTAGCATTTTGGGATTGTTTACATATTTGAAGTTTTCTAATTCAGGTCCTGTGCCAGAAACATGTAGCAACCTTTTCACGCTGAAATTTTTTTAAAGTATTATTTTTCACTGCGTTCTCCCACAATCCCACGTTGTGCTTTGATACAAACTGAGAAAGGCAATAAATGAAAGGTAAAAGTGGTGCTCCGGGTGTGATCCTCACCGCAAATGTTTGCTGAGGTGAGCTGTCCTGTACAACACATACCAGTTTTTGCTCTTGAGACTTCCTTTGGGCAAAATCACGTTCGTGGAAACGTGGTGCAAGTTAACAAGAACACAACAGTTGGTCCCAGAGGGGCGTCTTCTGCAGTGGAGAGCACCGTGGCTTGGCCAGGCCACAGGCTGATCTGCTAACTGCAATAATAATCACTGGGAATGTCTTGGTTACATGTTTAATTCCAGTGAGATCTCCAACCAGGAGACAAGGTTGGCTCTATAGGAAGGGACAGTGGCTGCCGATGGAGGTAGATGAGGAGGCTTCAGAGGTAGGAGGTTGTGTATGGAGCAAACACGGATGCTGGCGGAGACTCCAGAAAATGCACTGGAGAGCCAGGGCCAACCATGAGCCGTACCGCCTTGGCAATGGCCTCCTCATACTTGTGGTGATTTGGAGAGAGCCCATGGAAGGTTATAGCACCTGGGAGACGTCAGAAGAAATAGAAAAACAAAACTGGAACTTCACGCCAACGGGAACGTGGTGTAAAACCCCATCCTGAAACCAGCAGGTTGGTTTAAGGTAATGGCAGAAATTGGGCAAAAGTGATGGCAATTACGTCTTCTTTTTTTGGGTGGGCTAAGGGATGCCTCAGGCAGCAGCGCTGAGGTGGTGTCGCCTGATGGCAGGAGCACCGGGTGTGTGGGTGAGCAGATGCCTTGCAGCACCTACTCCTGGCATGCAGGCCAAGGTGCCAAGCAGCGCCCGACATGGGAAGGAGGCCTGGATAAGCTTTGTTTGCTTTTCGCTGGAGGAGAACAGCAGATGCAAGAGTAAGTAAAGGTCAGTGGTGCTGAGGAATTTTGTTTCCTTGGTGAGCCCATACTGGTACGGCAACAACAGAAAGGCCAGAGGAAAGGTCAAGAAGCTGGTGAAAACCCTTCAACAGGTAAAACACTGAAGCATCCAAGTACCAACACTGTGCTTCTTGGTGGAAATAAATATGGGTGGTAAGAGTTAAAACCGTTCACTTTGTCTCATAAAGCTGACAGAGGATAATAGCTGAGAGAACACGCTGAGTTATGGGTCTGGAAATGTCTGAGAGAGCTGGACCACAGACAGCAAGCTATGGTAGGAAAGCTGGTTAGGTCAGGGACATAGTGAAACGGAAAGCTGGCAGGGTCCTGTGGCCAACACAGGTCCAGAAAATGTTTGGGAAGAGAGACCATGGATGACCAAGAGCATTGTGTCAACAAAACATTAACAAAGACCTAAATGAGCTGAAGATCATTTGGGAAGAAGTAGATGAAAGGGCCAATGGCTGTGGTTTTGGAGAAATCATCTGCTGGGTTTATGAGTCACGGAGACCAAAACCAGTTCAGAACAAGAACTGGGCAGTCACTGCTGGGTCTGGAGATGAACCACTAATTTATTTTGCATGTACTGCTGATTCCCTCCATATTTGAATTAAAAAATAGGGCTTTTTACACCCAGAAAAATTAGTAACGCTTGTGAGCTTAATTCATACCACTTGTATCACTGCTTCTGTGAATCTGGTGGCCAGCAAGTTTAAGTGTGCATGGGAACCTCGGGCTGTTCCCTTGCTTTCATTTCATTTATTTACTATGCTTATGGTGAGACACCGGAAGTGGCGATGAGCATTGCAAACCCAGGTTGATTTTGCTGGATCCCATCGCGTTGCAGCTCCAGCTACTTTTCTTTCCCATGTAGCCACCGAGTCCTGCATGGTGTGGTGCAGAGCTTTCTGTCCCAGGACAATATCTGGAGAGGCGACAGCTGTCACACACTCATGGCCAGATGTGTGCGCATGGCTGCATCTGTATCTGTAACAGAATGGGATGCAGCCAGTTATGAACTGCTTTTTTTTATGATGTGCTGGGCTTGCTTGGAGCCTGGCTGAGGACAAGCCTTTTCTGTCACATTCCTGAGAGTTGGGGGAAAGATTTCTGAGGGCCTTTTATGGGGTGTTACTGAGGGCCACCATGACACAGTAATTTAAGTATGTGACACTGACTGTTTCTCAGTCACTAATAGGCTCACGGTGCCTGGTGGGTGGGGACGCCAGCATGACTGATGGAGCTGGTGTTTTCCATCACTCCTGATGCTCATTGACTTAAAGGGGGTGGTCTCTGATGTGCTAGTGTTTTCCTCCTGTTTGTGTAGAGTGTGGCATATCACTTCTTGTGATTGTCATTTCTAATAGCAACAACCACGGTAAGCCTCCAGTACACATAGGAAGAGCAGTGGAAGAAACAGTAATGGTGATCTGTCTGGGATGAGTTTCTACAGCTCTAGTTGACAAATTCAGGATTTCCCCCAGCAGACAGAACAGAAAGCCTTGTCAAAACATCTTTTACCTATAGGAAGAGGTCAGATCTGGTTTTATCCTGAATGAAACTTTGACGCAGTCAGTCATGGGATGCTCCTGATTACTGCAGTCCCAGAAATGTAAAGCACATAGTTCCTTCACAGGTCATTTCAAATAGTTCAGCTGGACAGAAGTTTGGCTTTTCACTAGAAAAGGTAGTTTCCTTTTCAATTGTCAGTCCAAAGCAATGCTAGGAATGTGGTCAAGAAATGCTATGACATAAAACTTGGACCAACTTCAAAATAAGTTCTAAATGTGTTTTCTGCATAATTATCTACGCTTAGACCTAGACATTTTTTTTCCCAAAATGTTGATGGCAGTTTGGAGACCACAATAGATCTCTTCACAAGTGCGGTAAGCTCCTGGCCCATAACTTCCCAGAGTCTGTCCAGTCACTTCCTTGCACAAATCCCATCAAAGATGCCTGTAGCTCACCAGAGAGCTCCATTTTGGTTACATTTTCGTAATTATGAAGAGGCACAGGATATATATCTCTCTCCAAGCAGACTTATTTTTCTCTTTATCAAAGACACTTGTTCCCTTGTTCAGATCAAAGACACTTCTCAGTGTTAGAAGTTTCTTACATTAACAACTAAGCCAAACAATTACAGCATGCTTGCTTGATACCTCTATCAAACTGTACCTCAGCATGTTCATTACTTTTTACTTTGTGCTCTCTCTGCTGTGTTTACTTTTTGCTTGTTTTCTTTTAACATCATAACCACAGGAAGGCTGGCACCAGGCACCGCAGTAGCTTCGATATTCCTGTTGTAATACAGACCTTTTCTTAGGGTGGGTTTTTTATTTTTTTTTTTTTAAAGTTTCATAAAGGCTTGGGTACATATTCCAGAAGGTTATGACAGGTATTTAAAACTGGATTATGGGCTCCCACGGGCAATTATATTAACAAAAAAAGAGACTAAGTGACCATCCAGGTGGATGCAGCAGGTGATGGGGAGCTCCAGGGAGCTGTTTCTTACCACACTCAGGCATATTCCTTCGAGTAATTGCCTCTCCACCCTAGAAATTGCTCTGAGTGTCAGACCATATGCACGTTGAAAGCACAAGACTGTCCTTTGCTATTTGCTAATTAGTCAGAAAGTTCTGATAACACTGGCTAAGGAAAAAAAATCCCAAGTGGGGCTGGCTGTCTTGGCTGTCTTGTCTCCTTCAGTGGAACCTGCCCCAAATACGCAGACAGAGGTGTCAGCACCATGGCCCAGTGAACCAGCGAAGCCAAGCGTACATTCCCTCCCAGCACTGTCCTTACCAAGTGAGCACAGGGGAGGGGGCTGGGGTCTCGTGGAGCAGCAAAGTAGCTCTGACATCCCCGAGCTTTCAGAAAATCTTTTGTGCCTTCAGAAAGGAAGGGTGCCCGCGAGCAAAAAAACCTCAGATTTGAGGGAGTCAGGTTTGAGCCTCTTCACTGTTTTGGGCTCCTGGTGATAGGCAAGATAGCCTTTCCCTCCCTTTCCTTCCCATGGTGCCCACAGACACTTTTCACAGAAGACTCTAGTGGGTAAAGCCCCAAAAGTTACGTATGAAGTAGGTGTTGATCATGGGACTGCTAAATATACAAGAAGCGAGGTGAGCTGGACTCCTCGTGCTTCTCGAGGAGTCACAGAAACCGAGCCCAGCTGCAGGAGAGCTACCAGCTGCAGGCAAAATGTAGGCTAAAAACATCTAGTCAAGTTTTAGGATGAGACAGAAAACATCTTCCCTGTAGAGATGGGAAGCATTAGCACCGCTGTGCGAGGCTTTATGTATGATTTTGTTTAGAAAGCTGTTTCCAGCTCTGATCAGCTGTGTTTTAATTAAAGATAAACTGGAACAGATGTGGTGAAAGGCTCTAAGGGTGATCAAGGCAATGGGAACTCTATCTTCCACGTGGAGACTGAGTGACTTGTTTGGCTTAATGATAGGAAGAAAGCAGGACCTTCATGAAAAAAAATAATGATGTGAAATCATAGGAAAAGAACTATTTTGGTTAAATGGCAAAATGCTGATAGTAGAAAAAAAAGATGAAAATTAGGTCAGAAATGAGAAATTGTCTAGTTGCCCAAGGAATGACATCTGGAAGGAGTTTTCTAACCAAACGGAGCAGTGAGGAGTTGAGATGGCTTCAGAAGGACCTCGCTGTGTGTACAGAATTTCCTTCACATCCCCCTGATGTCCTTGAACCCTCCCGGTGCGGTGACGTGCCTCCTGCTGCCGCACGTACTGCAGTCCCTGTGGGGCACTGGAAGCACAGTTCCTTGTCCCCATGCATCCCTGCGCCTCCCCGTATACTGTAAAAGCGCTTGGCCTCGGGCTGTACGTGCTGCCAGATCCATGTTATGTTTCGTAGTGCTGGGCAACACAAAGCCCAGGTTTGTCGTGTCTCTAGCCTTTGGTCTCTGTACTGCCGTCCACCACTTGCTATAAACCAGAGCTGTTACAGCTGGGCTGCTTAGCAGAGGTGCTGGGAAGATTAATGTGTGAAAGACGGCGAGGTGCTCAGATGCTGCAGTCATGAAGGTCATGTGAGTATGCAAGGCAAGCAGGCTGGGATTTCAAAAGCTTGGAGGAAACTCTGCTGAAAGCCAGTGACACCTTTATTCCTGTATCCCTGGGGAACTTTTGAAAATCCTTCGCTCTGATGGCAAAGAAAACTATTTTTCTTGCAATTGCTCCTCTGCAAGTTCAGTGGGAAGAAGAGAGCAGGGGATACACTGAGCAATTCTCCCACGTTTCCATATTCCTCTGCTTTATACTCCAGATCCTCGCTCTGCCCTTCGGCATCCAACCGCTTCTGCTCAGATTTTCATTGGTCCATGGTCTTGCAGAGCTGCTTGCAGCAGATGCTGCTTAAAAAGCCGACGCCTGCAAAACAAAGCTAGGTTCTGTCCTCTGCCTTTCGGAAGAGTGCATTAAAGCCTCTTCCCGTTCCCAGCAAAGGCAGCTGAGGCTAAAATTGTTATCCTCCAGATATTCCCTCCCTCTGGCTGGAGGTCAGCGCCATAGTAATCAGCTGGTCTAAGTTTATCTGTACAAATGTATACTTTCTTGTAAACAGGATGGAAAAGTGACATGGCGTTTGTGTAGTTTAGATATTGTTTGCAGGACTCTCGAGGACTACTAAAGAACCATGGACAGACAGGAGTGCAATGATGATTACTTCAATCCGGTGATGGTCTTCAGGATGTCAGCCACGTGTTTCTGTCAAACACCTACGTGGAGATTACACTGATCACAACTCACATGGTGGTTAGGAGATATCAGGAAAGGAAAGCAAAGGATCAAAACTAAATCACTGCTGAATGTAAAGCAGAGCAAACTAGCTGGGATGGGTCTTCAGCCAGCTGAAACAGGCAGCACTACGCTGCCGCTTCCTCTCTCTGGGGTGTGAGATGAACGAGCTGAGAAAGGACACCTCTTCCCCTACCTGCTCCCTTGGGCTTTCTGCTTAAGTTTCACTCAGAGAACTAGTTAATGATTTTCACCTCACTTTTGATGGAAGAAACATAGCCCACTTGTGTGGCTCTGATTCCTGTTTAATTTATCTCTGTGTGTGTTGCATCTGTAGCTTTACTGAGGCTATTTCTCAAATAATAGGTCCTGCGGTGCTCTAAGTGTTACCCGAGCACAGCTCTAAAGAATTAATAGACTTAGAGGATCCGGTCAATATAACAACAACAAAAAAAGACCAATTTCCTCCCAGTCAGCAGCTTAATCAGTTTTATCACAGCTCATGCATTATCAGCACTCTCTCTTTGATCAAGACATGTTCGGGCTCAGGGGGTTGTCATTGCTTTTTGTCTGCTTAATCCAATTACTTCTTTGATCACTTCTGAGAGAAGTACCTGTAGATTAAATTCCCATTCACTTTGTCCCGGACATGAGCAGAGCACGCACCAGCTGCAGAACTCACCTTTCCTTCATTTCCTGGGATCACAACAGCAACGTGAAGTGTATATTTATTTGCACACACATCAACCAAATGCCATCACTCCCTGCTGAGGGCTTTTGAATGCAAGACCAAGTTGCCCTCCCACCCCATGGACCCCAGTTATCTTCTGGGAAATACGAGACCCCCCCTCACTCCCCCGCAACGACACGCGCCGCTCCCAAAGCCTTAGCTCGGACCCCACAACTCTGCCGCGCTGTTTCGTTGCAGTTGCATCGGATGTAACACGGACACACAGTCTGGCACGATGGACAGCAGCAGTCAGATTTCATTCCTGATAGAACCTCAGAAATAGCAAAACAATGCATTTCCTGAGGGATCTGCACGCTAATATTTCAATAAAACTCGATAAAATGAGCAGTTTATGAGTATCTAGAGAGCAAGTCACGTGGGGCTGCAAACGAATGTTACATTACTGTTACACATTGATCAGTGTGGTGAAGAAATGCTTAAAGAATGTGTAAAAATGCAACAAGATATAAAAACATGTTTAAAGACCTAGTTCTTCAGTGATCGTCCCCAATCTCATTTCTGGATACCATGCTATCCTGCTTTTCCTATGCTGTGTGAAAACAGGGCAAAGCACAGCACTGATTTTAGCTGTAAGAAACATTAACCTCACCTCTTGATGTATGTTTGAATGAAACTATGGCTTTGTAGGGCAGTTGTCTTCTGTTCAACAGCAAGCAACTGTTAATTAAGTCTCATTTAATCTCAGTCTGACATGGCACAGTGCCCTCTCCATGAAACCAGCCCAGCCGAAGATTCCTGAGCGCATCCCCACCCTCCCCAGCTCTTGGTTGCCCAACGCATTCTTGTTCTCATGAACATCTCCTTCTTACCCAAGGTTCCTGCCTCTGCCTGATCATCCCTCTCTCCCCAGAACTTCTGGTGCCTATCTAAACCCTTCCCACAATTTCATTTGTAAGGAGCTATTGCTCTTGCCCCTTCCCGGGCCCTGAATTAACCCCTGAGAAGCTGGTTCCTGTGGAAATGTTAAAAAAGCCCATGTGGAAGGCTTTTTTTCTGCAAGGTTTTTTTTATTCCTCAGCAATGGTTTGTGAGCCTCATTTTAGCTTGAACTCAGGTGAACTGCAGAGCTGTAGGCAGGATTTGGCATGATTAAAAATAATACTTTTCTTCCAGTTTCAGCTTGCAGCCCTCACCATTTCTATGGTAAGTTGCTTCTCTGTCTATTTTAGTTCATGTTTAATGTAGAACATACTTAACAAATGTGGAAGAGCATCAAGCCGTAAAATAGTCCTTAAGTGAGTCACGAGGCCCAAATAGCTCTGCTGAAAACAAAACAAAAGCAGTTCCCAGGCCTTAACCTCTCCACGGCCACCCACGTTTCTCGTGCACCGCCAGCGCCTACCTACACCCGCTGGACGTGAAGCTGCTGAAAAGTCCTACTCCGTGGAACGTGCTGAGGTCATAAGCATGACTTCAGCACGTTTGATATGACCTTTATACATATGACCCTTACGATTTAAGGGCCGTTACACGTGCGCTAAATTCTTTTGTATGTGGAAGGACTTTACCATCTGCTTCTGTTCTCTAATGAACTGGTGTCACGATGCGTCGCAGCAGGTGTAGCCATACGGCTCGCGCAGCTTATGCTGCATTTCTCAGTTTTTCTTTCGCAAAGTGACTTGTGACATAGTGTGATTTCCTCCATGAAATTTTAACGATGCGCTAATTAGCTTTTTCCTAATTGTTTTCCCAATAGAAAAATCACCAAATCGCTTTATTCATAATGTAAGTACAGTTTCTCCTGCTGAAGCTCCTCCCCCAAGCCTATAAAATAAAAAACTCTGGTCTATAATTTAGTTCTTGCAGGTTTAACTAAAAGAAAGGCATATATTTTTTCAAATCATTTAAATCTACATTTTAGAATTAACTCTGTAGGGACAGCCATGTATAACTAGTATTGTCTAAGAATGTAGTTCAGACATGATTCTAATTTAAAAAAAAATGGAAAACATTGTATAGCTAAATGAAGAGTTGCAAAACATTATTTATTCTGGAAACATTTTTTTTTTTTCTGAGATTTCTACATGTTCATGCAATTCTTTGCCTACAAAAATAATTCATAATTTATTATTGAGCTGGGGCATTTTAGAAGATTCTATTCACATGGCAATAAAACATACTTTATCTTTCATTTACAGATATCATCAGAAAATAATACTGAGTGAGGACTCTTATGACACATTTATGATTTTCAGCTCCAGGTTTAAGTTGCTGAAGAAATATCAAGTATATGTTTTAAACATGTCATGATCAGTATCCTGATTACCTTTTCCAAAGTCATCCACTATCTATCCATCAGACTTTGTGATGACGTTGCATAAATTATGCTAAAGGTTATAGTGGCAGCACTGTAAGGATTGTAACTTGAGTTAAGAGTCTTTCTTTTCTGCATGTTTAAAAGAGAAAGTTACAATTACTGTAGGCAACAAGAGTGATCTGTTACTTCTGCATCAACAGGAAACTCAACAGCACCGGAGCTTGGGTGATGGTGGTTTGAGGAAGTTTACTACGGTTTCAGTATTTGCTGTCAGACCAGCTCCAGCGATGCCTTAGTGCTGTCACTGCCATCAGAGAAATCTGTAATCTTATTAACTTACTCACTGATTTTTCCTATCTGTAGCTAATATAGTCAACAAAAGGTAGGTTTGCTGTGGGAGATGTCCCTGTGGGTTTAAATGTTGCTGGTATGATAGAAGTAGAGCATGTTTCATCTCTCGTCCCCATTCCCCTGTCCCTCATCGTCCGTTTTCCGTTCCCTGTCCCAAAGGAGGAGCCAGGATTTGGAGCCTGCCTGTCAGCAGGAGGGATGCTGCAAGCATCACCTCCAGAGCTGCCGTTTTGGGAGGTGTCTATCACAGCCAAATTCATTGCACATTTACACACTTGGTCTTCCTGAGTTAGGGCGTAGAGTCACTACCCTAGTGGACTTCCTGAAATCGGGCGACTATTTATTGTATTTAGTATTTGTAAGGGATTATGTAGGTAATTAACCCCTTAACATTTGTTTCCTCTCTGTTTTTAAGTGAAAGGAGCTTGTCGGTGTCCGTAGATGTTTTGTGACATTGGCACTGCTTTGGGTACCGAGGGTTAAATCAAAACATCTGGCTGGGCTGGTGTTCTGAGGACCTGCTGCAAGCCTCAGGATTTGTCAGGATGAAAAGAAATGATAGAGGACATGGCAAAGTACCGTATGCACGCGTCACTGTGAGTGCCGTGGCAGTGCTGTCACCCCTGGCTGAACACCTGGCCCCAGAGGAGACAGCCAGTGGTCTGCTGATAACTGCGAGGACGTCAGTTCTGCATGGAGAGCTGTGTTTCTGTAATGCCACAAATGGAAATGGACTGGTAATCTCTGCTGAGTCTCTCTTAGGTGTTTTTCCAAATCAAGGAGCCGATGCAGATTTCAAGCCAAATTCAGTCCATTCTTTCACTGTCTCTAAACAGAAAAGAAGACCTGAAGTAAGCGTGTTATAAAATCAGCGCTAGCAACACTGTCTTGCAAATGGAAGTAAAATATCCCATTACTTGCTATTAAACAATCATGACTACGGTGTTGCAAAATGGAAATGTCATAACCATGCTGGCTCATTTACTATAGTACAATGAGGGATGTTGTGCAATTTACCTGAGGCATGAACTAAATAAATATCCTTTATAGGTAGATATCATCAGCACACAGCCTTGTTTGCTGTTTTTAGTTAAAGCAGAGCTATTGGATATTTATGGAGTCAAATGTCAAAGGTAATGGCTATTTACCTGGTTGTCACCGTTTTATATACACCCACTCAGCTGCTGTGTTGCTTTTTGTACGTGCTTCTAGCTCGTAAATACGTTCCTCTGCCTGTTGTTTATGAGGCCCCTGCGTGCGATGCGTGTGGGGTTACTTTATGGGATCCCGGTTTCTGGGGCTCTGCCTTGCCCCAGCTGGGAGGAATAGGTACAAAGCCTGACTGCAGCCTGCAAGCTTTAGTGGCATTTGCATGTGAGATCTGGGAAACAGCAGGCTACTAAACTTTGGTAACATTTATGGGCATTTTACTGCTGTCAGAGCGATACTCCAGAAATGTCCTTTCTTTCCCCTGATGATTTCATTGTGCTTATGCTTCTTGGCAGCACCTCTGATTTCATTAATGTCTTTAACCATAGAAGTGTTTCACATGTTTTCTTGTAAATCTACCCAAAGATACCATTGCTGCTTAGTTAAATGCGTAACAACCAAACAACAACAAAAATCCAATAAAACTAAGCTTTAATTCTAGGTCTGATGAGCCTGAAATCTGATAAAATGCTTTTGGGTGTGTGAATATACATTTATGAACACAATCCAGACAGTCACCTGGTATTAAAAAATCTCCATCCAAGGAAACACAGACTGCACCCTTGCCCCAGGATCTGCCGCGGGACACACACTGAGGAGGGGTGGAGGGGTGGGTTTGAAGGCCGGCTGGGACAAGCGGCTCGTACGGCATTTGCCCAGTGCCGAAGGGTGCAGGGACGCCTCGCCCAGCATCCCTGCCCCTGGCTCCGAGGTGGAGCCGGTCTCACGGTGCTCAGACCAGAGCTGCCATTGCTCCTCGGTGCAGCGCTGCCCCACGGTGTAATGGGAAAGGTGGAGATCAGCAAAACAGGACCGCTCTTGGCTTTGCTCTATCTCAAGCTGTTTATTTCCAAAGTGTCTCTGTAGCCCCCATCATTTGTATCCCTGCTATATTTTCAATTGCAGCCTGAAGAATTTTGAACATGTAATTGGAGGGGAAAAAAAAAAAAAGGTTTAATCAGGAAATTCTGAGAACGCGCTCATTAGTGTAAATGTTTGGATGTGGATCGTTGTTTGCTCCTTCACAGGAAAATTAGACATTTGCCTTTGAGAGCTCTCACAGTTTTGTTGGAAGAGAAGCACCAAACGCAGAAGGGGCAGACCTATCAGCAGCTCCTCATTGGTACGTCTCTGTCCAGAAGCAATCTGCATTACCTGGTGAAGCATTCACGCCTTCAGCAAAAACCGCCTTTCCTAAGAACACGTGGGGATTGCAACACTGTTCGTGTGTGCGCATTGTGTGGCTGTACCCGTGTGTGTGTGCGTTGTGTGGCTGTACCCCTGTGTGTGTGCGTTGTGTGGCTGTACCCGTGTGTGTGCGTTGTGTGGCTGTACCCCTGTGTGTGTGCGTTGTGTGGCTGTACCCGTGTGTGTGCGTTGTGTGGCTGTACCCCTGTGTGTGTGCGTTGTGTGGCTGTACCCGTGTGTGTGCGCATTGTGTGGCTGTACCCCTGTGTGTGTGCGCATTGTGTGGCTGTACGTGTGTGTGCGCATTGTGTGGCTGTACCTGAGGGGCAGCGGCTGTCAGGGCAGGCAGAAGCAGGAGAGAACAGAAAAGTCATTTAGGTATCTGTGAAATATGTGCAAAAGCTGTAGCGCTTTGATTAAATTTAACCTCCTAATTGCCCTACGATCAACAACCCCGCTCTGTACAGCACCAGTTAAATTAGGAAATGAGCTCCGCTCTGGAAGCGGTGAGCAAATCACAAAAGTGCTGTCCCACACATCCAGTCCTATCAGAGCTCCAGTGAGACGCTAATGGATGGCGGAGCAAAGGGGTGGCTGTGTCACTGTACAAAAAGGGAAAGAAAGAGCAAAAAAATGTGTCAGAGGGCACATTTTCTTGACAAAATGGTAAAGAGCCCATATCTGAAAATATACCTATCTGTGTATAAATAATAAAAATAATAAATCAGAGCTATCTGCAAAGTGGCATATGCTTATACAAGTGTCAGAGGATAAACTCTGAGCTTTCCAAAAGCTGGTGCCAAACGTGCTGCTACTGATTGCTGAGGGCAGTTTGATGGCAGCAGGGCCCAGGAGCCAGGGTACACGGGCGGAGGTGTGGGTGCCTGGGGGCAGGTCCCCCCCTCCTCGCCTCATGTGGTCCCACCGGCTGTGCTCAGCGTGCAGGGCATGTGATCATCTCCATGCACAGCAGGAGCAGCGAGTAGGCAAAGAGGAAACCCCAAAGCAACAAAAATGTCTGCTCCGTACCCTGCCCTAAGTGTCTGCGGATGCTACGCAGTGATTCAGTTGCAGAGCTGCAGGATGTTCGCAGTAAACTGAGTCACCCTCCAGGCTCAATCTCTAACAGGATTCCAGGCACTTACTTCACAAGAAGGCACTTAAATTTAGGTGTCTTAACCTTGAACTGCATCCCGGCCTTAGTATTCCCTGTAGGAGAAACAATGGCTTCTTGCAAGTGAGACTTTCTTCCCAATCTCTTTAAAATGCCTTTGAGCTCACCCAGGGGTGAAATCAAATAGCAATTAAATAAAGCCCAACAGGAAGAAATAATTGTGATGAACAATGGCTTTTAATGATTGCCTGTAACGAAATAATTTAGCCTTCCTGAGCGGACCAGTTCCTTTCAAACTCTCCAGTGCAGCTGTCCAAGGCTGCCTTCGCAAGAAGTGAGAACAGAAATAAAAGAACCTCTAAAAGTTTTGAAAAAGGCAAATGAGGGTTTCTAAGCTGGTGTATAATGTGAGATTAGAAGAAGGGAACAATGGTTTTCAGGGAGAAAACAAAGTACTGGATACTGAAAGGCGCTGGGCACCGGCACTGACTTTGACTGGAACCACACGTGGCTGGAGAGATCTCTCCAGGGCTGTTGTTTCTGTGCCATGTGAAGTCCAGTGGATAGTGGGTAACAGGCATGTTTTTGGGTAGCCCGCTAGCAGATTACTAGAAGTATTACCAATGCTGTGGTGCAGAGCGAGTTGAGTGATGCCACAGCATCCCCTCTGTCAGAGTGCCAGGTCCTTCATCTGTCATATGGGACTGGGACAAGCTCCGGCTTCTGACAGATATGCATTAGCTGTCCATTTTCTTATCATTGCATGTGGAAGGATCCTTAAACATACAGTAATAGCCATAGCCTCACATGGCAATAAAAGCAAAATGACGAGCTGTGTTTCTGAAGAGCTCACTCAAATTGCACATGTGACACAGCAAGAGCAGAGAAACAAGAGGGAATCGTGAGGAGCATCGGGGTTACAGCAATAAGTTCCTGCAGCTCCTTGGTTTGGGCAGGTGTGGGGACCGTCCTGGTCCCTCCCCTCCCCACTGCAGTGACTGCTGCTGTGATTAACCCCCTCAATGGAGAGCTCCTCCGCTGCTCTCGGCCGACAGCCCACCTCCCCACAGCACCTCGTACCACCTTCAGAAACTTCCACACCTTTCCGGTTCTGTAGTTTTGTGCCGTGCGAGGTATCTGTTTCACCTAAAGGGCCTGAGTAGTGGAGCTGATGTAGACGACAGTTCCCCTGTGTGCGGTGCAGTGAGCGAGTGCCCGAGTCCTGGCCAGCACTGGGCAGCACGGCTTGTACCTGCCTTTAACTTGTTTTTTATGGGATGTCTTCGCTATAACTTTCCGATTTAGATACACTCCAGACTTTTTTTTTTTTTTTTTTCACTAAACCCTGCCTTATAACTATATTGGTTTTTGCCAGCAGGAAGAATCTGCATCCCTAAGAACAGTGAAACTCCAGGGCTGCATGTTAGCTGTGCTTATTGCCAGGGAAGCAGAGCTCTGCTGGGGCAGCCCGGTGCGGCTGTGCACGTCCCTGGCTGCTGGGGACCTCTGCACGGTGGCTCAGTGCCACTGCTCAGCTCGATGGTGGCTGGAGGCACTGGTGGTTTTTACCGGGGTGTCGTTTCAAACATCTACCCAGTAAACCCCAGGCTAAGACACCCCACTGGACGGAGCCCCACCGCGGTGGTCCTGCCCTCTCACCATCGCTTCCTTCGTGCGCTGGGTGCAATGGCTCCTCTTCGCTGCCTGACCTCACATCCCTCACAGCAGGACAAAACCCAGACAAAAATATCACCTTGTTCGTACATAATAAAAAAGTAATTTTCACCCTAAACCAGGACTAGTTTTGCTCTAAAGCTGGCGTGCTCTCAATGGAAAATGGGCCTGATACTGCTTTAATAAAATATGCAGAAGTGAACCCATTTGTTTATACTGAGCTAGGAAAATCCCTTTACTTTGCTGTAGTTACAAATGTTTTTCACACTACTGTTCAGGACTTCTGTTTTTTACGTCTGGCCTAAAAGACAACTCTCTCCAGCCATCGAGTACTTGTTAACCCCATTTATGGGAAATGGTTGCGCACTGAGTCAGAGGGAAGAATGACACTTATTGAATCACCAGCACCAGTGTCCCATGGGTTTTCCTTGGAGGGCTCTCAACTAAATATTAGCTAGGAAAACACAGGGTCATAAGGACTGCCGCACCGACTGCAGCCAGCGGCTCACCTAGCGTGGTTCTGTCCACACAGACATGCCTATAACCGATGGAGCCCAGGCTCTGCCTTGGCGCAACGTCAGGCACCGCAGGTTTGCATCCAGAGCTCGCGTCTTACTGCGCATTAATTCTTTCCAAGTGGCGGATGATGTTCTAGCCTTGGTGGGAGCCGGCCTGTTTCTCTCCAACAGCAAATTAAAATGCTTCCAGGCAGAGCTCGCTGCCTCTCCCCCCCACCCCAGCTCTGTCTCTGGTAGGGGCAGGGGTGACAGCACCAGCAAACGGATGCCCCTCGCAGCCCGCGCTTTTCCCTTTGGGTGCGACACTCGCCAAAGCTGTCCTTCCAGCACGGGCTTTGGTTGTGGCACCCTCTCCATCCTTGCTTCCCTCTTCTGAGTATCCCACAGCCAGGGGAAGAGGAGGAGGAGAGCTCAGAGAAGAGCTCAGGAAAGCAAAGTGCTGCAAGCAAAGCTGGGCCTCGGGGCATCTGAGACCTCGGAGGGCACGACCGGTCAAGTCAGAGGAGTCACTTGTGCACTGAACTTGTTTTCACGCCTGACTGATCTGATCAAATCATGACCAAGAGAGGATCATGGTGTTTCTCTGAGTCCTTTACATCCTTACCTCTTTCTGGGCTGCAGGAGTTGGGGTGCTCAAACTGACTCGGAGTTCAACCTCTGACTCAGGTATGGAGTGACCAAGAGACATTTCCACGTGGAAACAAGCCCTTTCCACCATCAGAATGGGTGAAGCTGCCTAGGTAGGCTGGGTAGCTGCAGAAGTGGGTGCCTAAATGGATATTTATTAGTAATTGTCCAGAAGAGAATGTTTCTCTTAATCTGAGATCACAAAGCAGTATTATGTTGACGCTCTACAGAACTTTTTTATCCTGAATTTTTAAAGTGAAAAGGTTCCTCTTTAAAAAAAAAAAATCCTCTTTGCTACTGACTTACTTGTATCTAGTAGTTTGTTATTTTCTGCTTCGTGATAAAATAAGCTGTATTTGTTATTCTTCTGTTGCACAAAATGCCTTTTTAAAATTTCTAAGAACACTGAAAAGGCTTGATGGCAGAAGACATTTTATGCAGTCTGGATGCATTCATTACACAGAAGATGTATTCTATAGTCTTTTATGTAGGCTTTGCATTCTTTGTTTCACCTGAATGTGTTTTAAAGTGCAGATAACAGTATAGAAGACATTCAGGTGAAACAAAGTACTCTTTCTCTCTCTGTCTCTCGTGTATGTGTGTGTGAAGGCAAAAGAGAAATGGAGAAAAGCCATCCTTCACCCCACTTCGCAGGTGTGAAAGGTGCCCAGGTCAGTTGCCTCCAAAATTATGCCAACATACCACCAAGCACACAAGTCAGGAGGGCTGAAGGGGGCTGTGGGACTGAAGGGTGTCATACTCCCGCAGCTGGCAATGAATCAATTCAGCAGCCTCTGTAAATCTCAGCAGAGGATTTCGATGTGTGGTCAGTAAAAGCTTGATCCAAGCCAAGGTCCCTGATGCACATGATATTCCCCTTGTCTCCTGGAAAAGTCTTTGAAGCCAGCTCAAGTTATGTCACCAAATTTCTGGCAAAGTCAGATGTTTCATGATTTCCCCTTGCCAAAAGGAAGTTATCCCCATAGAGAAGTTTCAAGTGCAGAAATGGCTGTCTTCCTTTGCTTTACAAGCCATTGCTGGCAATTCAAAATGACTTTTCCAGTCCACCTCAAATCTGGACACACTTCAGTGGTCTGTGAAGCTCCTTAGTACTCTCTCTCACAAGGCCCTGTTCTTAGGCACCAATAATTTTGTTAAATTTTAACTGTTTGGTCTGACATTTTCCATCATGGGCATTGGCCTTAAGCTTTTTGGTTTGTTTGTTTGTCTGTTTTTATAGGAAGGTGAAGGAGGAACTGGAAATTTCAGCAGATTGACATGATTCCTGGGCAATCATTTCCAGGAAGGAGGTTAGAGGAAAATATACTGATTTACCAGAGGGATGTGGGGGAGAAATCTTGCGCCCTTTCCCCTGGATGAGGTCCATACCTTTGGGATGGTGGCAGTGGTACAGGCAGGGTGAGAGGGGGTACGGGAGAGGTGAGAGGGCTGGGAAGAGGAGGAGGACTGAGATCCAGCTCTGGGCTGCTGTATGGAGCGAGGTCTAAGAACCTTGCTGAACACCAGTCTCATGGACCCTGGGAGGCTGTGGAGCACACACTTGTTTTTTCTAGGATGACTAGGTCCAGTTATACTGTAGAGTTTCTTGCTGCCTGTATTTTACAGCCTTTCTTCCCCAAACCTAGCTTTGAATAGCATAGTCATAGATGCTAACTTCTCTCAAGCCAACAGCAGTGTTTTCATTGATTTAACATAGCCAAGGTTTCAAGCCAGGTCCCAAAAAATAAATAAGAGATGATTTTCTCTCAGTTCAATGGGAGCTAAACCATAGCATCTGGAATATTTGTCTCCTGCCCTCTTGCAGGACTGAAGGATTGAGCATATGTTGTGCAAAGTTTAAATCAGACAAATGTTATTAAAAAATCTGTTGTATTGGCTGTTGCTGGAGAATGTTAACAAGTTTTGGGTACCCAGGGTGAGAGAGGGTTTGTACTTGGTTTCAGAAATCTGACATGCCTGTGGTCATAATGTTTGCAACCGTTTATCACTGGTGGTCAAGCGATAACTCTTTCACAGGGCGAGCTTTAATAGCACTGAGGGGCAAAGCAGTAGTTTCTGGTCTTCTTAAGCAGGTTAAGGAAGAGCCGTTCTCCAAGAAGCCCCAGTTGTGTTGATGTGTGCTCTCTTTGTTGACTTTTTTGGTTTGTTTTTCTATTTTATGTTTCTCTAGAGTACCAAGGGCTGGCTACTGGGCAGGATTCATGAACCCTCTGAGACTGTGCAGCAAATCCTATTGGCTTTGCTGCCTGACTGGTGCATCTTCCTCTTCTCATCACCTGAAGCCAACACACCATCTTACCTCCTGGCCTTCTCTTCAGCACATTGGCAGGGATGGTGACGTGATTTTTTTCACCTCTTTAGTAGCTAGAGATATAACTTAGCTTGTGGTATGATCTGATCTTTTCTGTGTTCAGGTTTTTTGCCATTGTAGAGGACTTGTGTATCAGCGGCTCCAAGCTCTTTCCCACTTTCTGCATGCATCTTACTTCTAATGTCTTGAAGATGGAAATGACTTAGTAGAAGTTTCTGGATTTAATAATGATATTGGGGTGATTTGTTATGACTTAGGTATACAGGAGAACATACTAAAGTCTCCTTTGGAGATATTTTCGATGAAAGTGTCCACATACAAGGACTCGGGCCAGCAGGGAAGGGTTGCATAAGAAAGTAGGATCAGCCATATTGGGTCTGACTCCTTTTTCAGGCTGGAGACCCTGCTGGAGATAGGGTACTGCACCACACAGACCATTGGCCTGGGCCAGCATGGCAGAGCTCACACGTGCTTTAGCACGCTCGACATATTGCAGAAGGAACTTCTGCAGCTGAATGACCTGTTGTACAAAAAACCATTTTCTTTTATTTAGCTTCAGCCTGTTCCTTTCTCCTCTCAGCTGATGCTCCTCAGTTTGTGTATTGGAAGAGATGGTGAAAAATTTATCAAGTGTGGAAAGAGTAATCAGCAACTATTGAGAAGGTTTAAACATAAAAGAGTCATTAACATGCTGTTCTACTAAATTTTTGATAACAATATCAGTTTCAGCAACATTCCCAGAAACAAGAAGCATCTTAAGAATGTTCAGATTTCAAGAAGTCATTGAGATGAGTTCTATCACAGATTCATATCTTGGTTATTTGGCTTGTAGTTGGTGCCTGTTGAACCTCAATGTGCCTATGGGCTGGGGATCTGCAGGCAGCAAACTCGCTTGTTGCTTGATCCTTTCCCCCTGCTTCATCACATCTCCTGCTGAAATGCACTGTGTGCAGAGGGGATATAAGACGCAGTAAATTAGATTGCATTTTGGACTAAAATGAATTTATTATATGAAACGACCATGAACTCATACAGACTACACTATTTTGTTCAGTTTAAAGTGGCATTTTATATTATATTACATACATATAATTGAAAAGTACATCCTATCTTTTCTAGCACGAAGCTGTTCTACAGGTCTGTCTATTTTTCTTTCTCTCTCTGCACAGACTACTCACTCTGGGTAAGTGGTTTGGGAAATGTAAGTAAAGGTTAAGCATGTTATTTCTGCATTATATAACTACTCTAGATTAGTGCGTCTCTAATTTATTTAAAAGTAAGTCTGCATTACTTTCCTGTCACTCATAAATATTGATAGGTACTATTTGGCTAAATAAATAATTAGGATAATCAATTTCACTTTGGAAACCATCTGAAGCTGCACTGGCTAATCTCTCATCAGTTAATAAATATTGGCCAGCTGTGTTTGGCAGGATCTTAAGAAATCCAAGGATGGGGGCACTTCAGATTTAATACAATGAGCTTCTGTTATTCTGGTTTAATGATTAGCTTCTTACGCAGATGTTTTCATCAGTCGGTAAGGGGAATGCTTATTCTTTTGTGTTGCCATTTGGAGTACTGTCTGTCATCCAAGGGAGCTGGCTTAAGGAAACGTAGGTGCCTGGGGCAAGGAAAACAGCTTCCTACATGCTGCAACAGTGAAGGAAGAGACAGAAATTTGTCTCTGGTCAATTCCTATGAGGACAGGCTGAGGGAGCTGGGGTTGGTCAGCTTGGAGAAGAGAAGACTCCAGGGAGACAGAGCAGCCTTTCAATACCTGAAGGGGACCTACAGGAAAGCTGGAGAGGGACTGTTTACAAGAGCTTGTAGGGATAGGACAAGGGGTAATGGGTTTAAACTCAAAGACAGTAGATTTAGATCAGATGTTAGGAAGACATTCTTTACTGTGAGGGTGGTGAGACACTGGAACAGGTTGCCCAGAGAAGTTGTGGATGCCCCCTCCCTGGATGTGTTCAAGGCCAGGTTGGATGGGGCTTTGGGCAACCTGGTCTAGTGGAGGGTGTCCCTGCCCATGGCAGGGGGGTTCAACTAGATGATCTTTGAGGTCCCTTCCAACCCAAACCATTCTGTGATTCCATGAGTCTATGAATTGTTGCTCTTCTGGGGGCTCTCCCTGAACTGCAGCAATCCACACAGCTCAAGAGGCAGCACGTGTATGTGAGTTTTGGGAACATGGATGCATTGCCCTGGGGTATGACAAAACAGTATTTCAGTGCATGTCAGCTGCTCTAGACCACCTGTGCATACTGTTGCTCTGCCTTTAATATAAAATAACTGACTCACCTTTACTGGAAAAATAACTGGCAACTAGCTTATGCGAAGTATCTTGGCATACATTTCCCTTCATCCATAACATTCCATCTGTCCTGGGTGAGTTGAAATTGTCATAGAATCTTGAAAAATTACAGCATTTTTTTTAATAATAAATTGAAATAAAATGAATAATCTTGCCAGGTGCTTGTTCTCACTAAGAAAGTCTGAAAAAACTACTGTAAATTTGTTCTGATTCCAATTGCAGCCTTCCTTGAACCGGAACAGAGCAGAATTCTGGTGTTCAGCTGCAGCTCAGCTCTTAGGAAACACCATTTTTCAGCTCGGCTGCCATCTTCAAGAAATAAAAATTTCCCATGTTATTTCAAGAAGTAAAGCAAATATGTATCTTCACTGTTTGCAGAGTGCAAACTTCCATTGAGCTATCATTAGGGAAAAAAAAAAAAAGACAACACCACCTTTCCATCAGAAAAAGAGTATTCAAATTAAAACCAAAATAATTTGTGCAAGTTATCTTCCCAGTCTTTCTATGCTAAAGTGAACTTTTGAAGGATTCAAAGCACCATAACATTTTAAAATCTTTTCTGCCATGGATAAAACCTCCCTAGGAGCCATGTTTTTTGTTTCAAGGAGTGCAAAATGATATTCTTACTTCAGGAATGTATTTCATAAATAAGGAGAGTTTTACTGTGAGTCATTAGCCAAATAAAATTTCTGTTAGAAGAATGGGTTGTGGAGGTAATATTCATTGTAATTTGTGGTTAGGTTACTTGAAACCATGTTCTTACCAGAATATAGTCAAAGAGGAGTTTCTCCTACTTGCTGCAAAGCTGAGGCTTTGGTAGGATGGAACAGGGCTCAGGTTATTTTGTTGTTTTATGTTTTTGAACAAATCTGAATGGCATGATAAAGGCAAAAGTAAGCCTCCAGCGATAAAACAGGAGGGAGCAACTCCCTCTGGTCATTCCTTATGGCTGTTCCCATGGTGGCCTCCACCAGGGCGTAAGAGCAATTACATGTAAAGTCCTGACCAAGCCCCATCAATCCACAATGGAGCATGCTCAGTGAGATACATTTTGGGATAGTTTTGCTGCCAAAGACTAACAAGAATTTGCATTTGTCTTTTGTTGTTGTTGGGTTTTTTTGTTTGTTTGTTTGGTTTTTTTCTCCTTCAGAACTTTAGCCAGATTTGGGCAGCTTTTCTTGGGCATATAATTCCTGCTCAGTGTTAATGCAGTCTTTCTGCCAAATTTCAAGTCTTTGATACAAGGATGGGAGGCAGAGCTACAGTTTTTCAACAAAGGAGTAGATTTTCACATAGTAATTCAGGTATAGATACCATTTCCAAGACATCTGTTATGAATGACCTTCAGTATTTTCCAAATCTTTGTTGTTGGATTCAACCACAACTTTTTTTTCACTAAAATATTCTTTTAGGGCTTAATTGTATACATCTGCAATTGAATACACATAGTTATATCTGTTCCAATGTTATTTTTCAGTTTTGGAGGAAACTAAACTTGATTACAAGTGTTTTATTCCCTTCCCCATACATTTTAAAAGGCAATGCACATGGTTCTGCCCGCAGTGGTGTGATAGACATATATTGTTACAGACATAAACATTTTCCAAATGAGTATGAAGGAAAGCATTGTTTTCACTGTCAATACAGTGTCGAGACTGATTGTATTTTAATTTGATGTTTGCCACCTGCATGTCTCATAAAAAGCACTATACACCAAACCAGGAGAGGAAGAAAAACAAATCCCTGACTTCTCGCCTTGCCATAATAGAGCTGGAGCTATTTTAGGAACAAGCTGGATTGGTTTTGCCCGGGACTTAAAAATATACAAGAGACCGTGGTTTCCAAAAAAGAATCAAATGGAATGAAAACCCAGCACTGGAAGAGGGAGAAAGACCCTTCCCAGATGCTGGCTTGTTTTTCACTGGGTTACTCTGTTCTGGATCTTGGGAACGTGGCGTTCCACTGACCATGATAGCTCCTCCTGTGGCTAGTCACAAATCCACACCTCCCAGGGAGAAGAAAGCTGTGGATACTGAGGAAAATTAATTTCTGATAGCAGTATGTTTGTTAGGGAAGCACAATACACTAAAGCAGAGTGTTCCCATCATCAGCCATTGATAACAGTGCTTTCCATTGGAAAGGGCTGATAATGATTTACCAGCAGCAGCAGGTCCAGACCATCATCTTTTACTTCCAGTGAGTGTGAAGGACAAAGTCAGGACGACTACCAGCAGTGTAGGGTGGGATTTCCTACTCCTAATAGGGTTACTGATAAGCTTTTTCCTGTTAACAAAAATAATAGAAGCTCATCCCTTGAGCCTCCTTAGCATTGCTTGAGTGTTAAATCCTTTGCTTCTGCAAGTTCTCCTCAATTTTTGCTAAGTATATGGGCAAAACCTGGGCTCAGGCTCTTCTTCCTTCATGCAATGTGGGTAAAATGCTGCTGACAGGGAAAATGGTGGTGCTCTATCTGGAGGTTTTGGGGGCCACTTGTGTTGCAGACCTGAGGACGTAGGTCTTGTTCCACTGACTCTGCTGTTATCTTGTCCCAGCTGATGGCCACCTGAGGTACTCTGACTACTTCCTTTCATCACAGGTGTGACAAAGATGGGGAACCTATGCATGGCAGAATCTATTAACACGGACAGCCCTGACATGGGTGATGACATTGTATCATGCATTTGAGATAATGAATTTTGTTTGCTGAATGCATCAAAAACAGTACAGTAGATCATGCATTCTTTTTGTTCCACAAGAATGTGAAAACACATTTTATAAACTCAGTTGGGTTACCTCTGAAGATAAATTTAAAAGATGCTTTCAGATTATAATCCTTTTGAGCCTGACACTGACTCGACTTCATCTTGTTGTGATGCTCAGGACAGCCAGTCATGGGTCTGGACCCCATTTTAATAGGCACTTTAAAAATATAGAATAAAGAGCTTCTAAGTATGAGCAGGAATGTGAAGATATGTCTTAGCTTTATAAGTAGTCATAATAGCATTGCCACTTTTATTTTTTTGTGTGTGTGTTAAGGAAGGATTTGAAGGATGATAATGAAGTAGCTATCGTTTTGCACTCTAATTACAAGCATGCAACATGAAATCACGGTACTGCTTCATTCTAGTGGTTTGGGTTGTCCAGTGTCTGGGAGAGAAACGTCTTTGTTTTGTCCGGAGCTTTCCTAAAATCAGAGACTGTGTTCCAGACATCGTGGTTGGCAATCGGTGTTTCAACAGAGGGATTCCTGATGTGAGAGGGCCAGTTTGTGATAAAAACTGGTCTGTCTTTGTTTATGTAGTGCTTGATGACTGATTTTGTAGTAACCTGGGTTTTGACCAGGCTCAGAGCCCATTGACTGCAATGGGTTGGGGTTAGACCCTGAGCTCTGCTCTGTTTCCCAAGTCACTGAGCCTGCTCTCAGGACTTGTGAAAAGTGTGAGAGTAAGTGGGAAAATAAGGCAGTCCATTTCTCAGGATAGTTTTCCAATGAATAAACACTGAATACTTAAGAATTCAAAGGGAAAAAAAGTCCAAATCTTTCTCTGGTGGGGAAGGCAAAAGTCTTGGGGAAGAAAAGACTTCAAAGCAGGAAAATTGTCAGCATTTTTTTCCCCTTTTAAGCCTCATGCTTTATTTTTGTTAAAAGCTTGGGTTTGGTTTTTTGTTTTTTTTTTTTTTAAATCAGATGGAGTGCATATGGGTTGGTTTCACTGGAAATAAAATTTCAGCAAAAAAATAAAATTATTTAGACTTACTGGTTTACAGAAGGCAGTAAAAAATGTCTAAACACCAAATATGCCAATAATAGCAGTACAGTATGAAATGTCCAACAGAAAACTCCAAATCCTGCTTAAATATCCCACATCACCAAGTTTACCAAACTGTCACAAAACTAATTGTGCCTTGGTAATTTAGTGGAAACAGTAACAGTGCCCTGCAGCAAACCTTGTTGTGTACCAGGCACAACGTTGCAGATATGAGACTGCCTGGTCCATGTCTGGTGCATTTGAGCTCTTGTTGAATACAACTATTCCATGAGTTCATTTTTAAGAAGGAAAACTTATTTTTAACTGTTGCAAATATTAAACAAAAATACTGTTTTTTGAGAAACAACATGTTGTGAGACTGTGGAGGATGCCTTGGTCTGGATGCAACATGAGCTTTCATTCTGAACTGAAGCCACTCCAGAGCAGTCAGTACAGCTTTGTTCCTGCATAATATAAGTAAATGGGAGGAATGTATTTTCTCCCTTTGATCACAAGAAATTTTATAGTCTGGATTAGCAGTCTCGCCTCTTTATGCTCAGGGTTGGTTTGCATCCTGTCTGATGGACATTGGGGGTCTCATTGCTATTCTGTGAGTCTGTCTGTGCCTGCCCCATGGGGAAAACATCTGGGTGGAGGGAGATTGAATTTTTTTCTTCATGTTCCTTGTTACTGCCAGCCAGGAGTTTTGCTGCTGTTACACTGTTGTTGGTTGTTGGTATGGACCAGCTAACACCTTTTCTATGATATGCCATCTAAGTGCTTTACAGTGGAAAGCTTCATCATGAATGGCCACTGAGTAGAAATGAGATGTTTTCTGGCAGCAAAACAGTGAGACCCTTGAAAAAGAGACAAGTAAACTGAACCTTGTTTTAAGCTGATATCTGTTTTAAAACAGGATACAAGAAATAGGTTTTTTTATTTGAAAGTTTTTGGAGTTTCAATTTTTTTTTTGGTTTTGTTTCCACCTTCAGCAAATAGAAAACTCTTTATCTTGTAAAGATAACACATGGTGGCGTTTTGATATTACTTTATAGAAATGAATGGCTGCCCTGGGTGACCTTTTTTTTCAGAATCAGTTCTGTGGGAAACTATGCATCAGGAAATAATCCTTTGCAAAGCTGAAGACATAAACTTGGCCTCCTGTTCTTCTTTTTTCTGATGTGTTTGATTTTGTTTTGTTATTCTCTTCAGTCTCATTTATATAATTTTCCTTTTCCCTTTCCATCCTTTTCAAATTTTGTTGCTCTTATTTTTTAAAGTGTATAAACAGAGATGGAAGGGCTGGGTTCCAGTTGCTAGTTTTATTTATCAAAATGTACAGCAATAGCTGAGAATCCTGAAGGATATTATTTAAATCAAGCCTCTGAAATGGTTTGAAGGCATTTCTAGCCAACCGCTTGAAATTTGTGGGGCTATGTTGGTAGGTTTGTCTTGTGGTGCCAAGTCATTGACATAGTGCCCTGCAGAAAATAAAACCAATTAATAAATGGATATCCATTAAAAAAATAAATTTAAACTCAACAATATTTCATAAAATATTGTTTAGAGGTTTTTATAGAAATTAAATAATTTTCTAATGGATGAGGATGAGAACTCCTCTCTGTCCCCCCCAAAGCTGGAATGTAGGTTTCCTTGGTCTAGGAAGTTTCCTGTTTAGAAATCTAAGATGGGAAGGAAATCTTGGGAATCCTCAAGGTTTTGGAGAAAAAAAAAATCACCTCTCATTTTCAGCAGAGTATTCATATCTAGTATTCTTAATAATGCATCTAGGCAACAGCCTCCTGTACTATTGCTTCCTTTAGTTTAATTTTGCAGCTTCATATGTATGCACATTCCCAAGTTCTTCTCCTGGATGAGACTGCAAGACTTGAATATTCTCCTCTCTGAGTATGGCTGGTACCACTGCAAATATAATAGCATGAAAATGGCTGTCACTAGAAATGATGAATAACCATTCTTCTGTACTATATATGTCCGTAACTCCAATAGGGAGAGACATGGATTTGATGAATGGACCACTTGGTGAGTGCATAAGGAATTGGCTGGATGGTCGCACTCAAAGAGTTGCAGTCAATGTCTCAGTGTCCAAGTGGAGAACAGTGATGAGTGGCGTTCCACAGGTGTTGGGATCAGCACTGTTTAAAATCTGTCAGTGACACGGACAGTGGGATTGAGTGCACCCTCAGCACATTTGTTGACCACACCAAGCTGTGTGGTGCAGTTGACACACCTGAGGGATGGGATGCCATCCAGGGGGACCTTGACAGGCTGGAGAGGTGGGCCCGTGCGAACTTCATGAAGTTCAACAAAGCCAAGTGCAAGATCCTGCACATGGGTCAGGGCAATCCCAAGGACAACTACAGGCTGGGAAGAGAACGGATTGAGAGCAGCCCTGGGGGTGTTGATTGACAAAAAGCTCAGCATGAGCTGACAATGTACGCTTGCAGCCCAGAAAGCCAACCGTGTCCTGGGCTGCATCAAAAGAGGTGTGACCAGCAGGTCGAGGGAGGTGATCCTGCCCCTCTACTCCACCCTTGTGAGGCACCACCTTGAGCACTGCATCCAGCTCTGGGGGCCCCAGTACAGGAGAGACATGGAGCTGTTGGAGTGAGTCCAGAGGAGGGCCATGAAGCTGATCAGAGGGCTGGAGCACCTCTCCTATGAGGACAGGCTGAGAGAGTTGGGGTTGTTCAGCCTGGAGAAGAGAAGGCTCCGGGGAGACCTAATTGTGGCCTTCCAAGGGGTCCTATAGGAAAGCTGGTGAGGGACTGTTTATCAGGGAGTGTAGTGACAGGACAAGGGGTAATGGGTTCAAGCTGAAGGAGGGTCGATTTAGATTAGATGTTAGGAAGAAATTCTTTACTGTGAGGGTGGTGAGACACTGGAACAGGTTGCCCAGAGAAGCTGTGGATGCCCCCTCCCTGGATGTGTTTAAGACCAGGTTGGATGGGGCTTTGGGCAACGTGGTCTAGTGGAGGGTGTCCCTGCCCATGGCAGTGGGGTTGGAACTAGATGATCTTTGAGGTCCCTTCCAACTCAAACCATTCTATGATTCTGTGTTACTGTATACACTAAGGAATTTTTTCTTACATCACATTACACTTCTTTACCAGCTTTTTTCTTGGCTTCATTCATTCTATGTTCTCTGCATGGCAGACCAGCTTCATCCTCTGGTGCAATTTCATAAAAACTTGAGCTTCCACAAGGGATGAAGTTGGATGTTGATCAGTCAGGAGGTGTGTGATTAATATCCTGCTCAAAGGCTGGAAGAGATGGAAGATAAGGAGAGAGCCAAAAGTGGGACTGAGAAGTTTATTTCATGCTATTGACAGATCATTCAGACTGCCTCATCTATTTGGAGTATTTGAAATACTTTTTAAATGCAACAAATGTTTATGACAGCACTCAATGGACCTAGGAGAATAAATCTAGTTAAATGAGAACAAATGATTGGAATACTGCAGAAGTGGTGAGAAGCACCACTGTGGACTTTTATCTGAAACATATGGTTCTCTCCAGTGTGAAGTGACCAGGTTGAATCAGCATTGGGAGTGGTAGGAGAAATACTCTGGAATCTAAGGAGAAACAGTTTTTCCAAATGAACAATGTCATCATCCATTTTCACCCATCCTGAAAAGATCTGTTTTACGTGCAGGACTATGATTTTTATTTCTTCTCCTCTCCCCTCTTCCTTCTCCCGTCTTCCCCTTGCTCCTGCAAACATGCAAAACATGGTCCGAGATTTGACAATCACAGCAGATAATTCCTGAAGTACCCCTCAGTTACTGTAACTAATGCAATGCAACCTTTCTAAATATGTGACCACAGTATAGTATCAAAATCCTAATTCAAGAAGGAAAAATACTGCCGAAGAGCAGGACTCCCTTCTACTATTTCTGTTCAGAAATGTTTCTCGTGATGAAATGTCATCTTGGTTATGAAACACTGAAATGATGGAAGAAAAAGGCTGAGCTTTTGATGAATGAATAATGTCAGAAACCTACTGCCTGTGGAAGGGCTGGTCACACTCCAGATTTTGTTGCTGTTTTGTGCCCAGATTGGATCTGCACTTTGCAGCTTCACGGAATTTTACATGAACAATGGACAACCATGACAGTCAGATCAACTCTTTCACTTTGTATACCCTAAGGCCCTACCTATCACTGCCTTTCAGGAAACAGCTCTGATTACTGTGAATTGTGTCTTTCTTCCTATGCATATCACCTTGCATTTGTCTGGGTTAAAGTGTATTTTGATCAAAATTGATCTAACTGTTGGGTCCCCCAAATTATTTGTCATTTTGCGGATAGTAAAATTATAAATTTAAACAGTATCCATATTTTGCTGTTATCTCTCAGTTCATGTTTAAAGATACAGATTAAAGCTGAGACTAGAGCAAACTCTTGCTCATTGTCTGGAGTAACTCTCTGTGATCTCTGAGAAACCAGTTTTTAATTTTTTTAATAGGAAAAATAGGGGGGGTTTAACTTTGTGCATTCAGATACCAAGGCAATGACTGATGTAAGGGTATGAATAGAATAGACTAGTGTTATGAAATAAGCCATGTGGACAATGTTTTTAATAGTCTTAAACTGGAAGTTTAAGACATGTTGTTTTATGTAGGAATCATTTCCAGATATTGAAGAAAAGTGTTAGTTTTCTCAGAAATGTTCAAGTAAAGTTGAGTTTTATATAACTGTTAAAAAATGTGCTGCTATGTGCAGAAATCTTTAAGAAAAGTGCCAATTTATATGTCTTTTCCCTAATATTCCTAAAATGGTGTTTATTTTCTTAAAGAAAAGAGCCAATATGTCTGCCTTGCCCAGAAATATTTATTTGAAAGTACATTTTGAAAAGTAAATAAGTTTATTGAATCAATACATTGAATTAATTGAAGAAATAACAGGTTCAAAGGCTAATAATAATAAAGATGATGATGATGATGATAGCAACAAAAGTCCAAACAATGAAGCTGTCATTAAAATTTAGACCCTGGGGAAAAGGTAGAGCTTGTTGAATGAGAAAAGACTGGTCTGTACAAACTGTGAGAAAAAGAAATGCCCTATGATTAATTTATGTATTAAGCTATTCATCATTATTTGGATGTCCACATGGAATGGGTGAAAATATGCACAATTCATGAAAAAGGAAAGATTTTTGGGACATGATTTTCTCATTTGAAGATTCATAATGGAAGTGAACTTTTGATTTTCATCAGTAACCAGATTTAAGCATTTGTCACTGATACAGGGATTAGAAACAATGCCATATGGTTTGACTGGCCAATCGCATAGCACAAATAACAACAAAAAGTGGTCAGAGGGAACATCTGGTGAACATTCTGAATCTGAAGATTATCCTGATTATTCTATGAATATTTATGAATAAACCACAATTTAATAATGAGCTAGTCCATTAGTCCATAAGCTGTTCACTGTGAAAAGAAATAATTACATATGCAATCAATATTATTTCAAATGAATAATTGAATCAGTTAAAATTTAACATACTTCTGGTTATAACAAGCTTTTTGCTCTGCTGGAATCTCCATCTTTCTGAATCTGGAATCTGAAGGCAGCCTCTGCCAAGACGTTTTAAACCTGTGTTTATATTTTGATATATTCTATATTCACAGACAGTGCATCACTAAAAAACAATTAGAAAATTTGTGTCAGTGTATTTAGAATATATCTCATAGATTTCAGAATGCAACAAAGAGTTTAGGATAGCAAAACATAATTGTACAAATGTTAAAGTGTGCAATAAATTAAGAAGAAGTTGAATTCACAGGAACTCAATCTTTAGGAAAGCCTAACATACTTCAGTAGTTTTCACGTATTCAAAACTTTTGGTAACTCCTAATGCAGAACATTTGGGAGACTAGAGAGGCTCACTGAGTATTCATAAAAGTTCTTCAGTAACTCTGCAGAAGTAAACTGCAAAAAGACTTGTTAAACAAGTGCTAGGAGCAGGCACATGGTGCACAGAGTTGAAATACAAGACTTCGGTCACTCAGTCAATAGGAACTTTGATGATGACTTTGATGGATGAAGTGTCATAGTCTTCAAATTCCTTTTAGAATCATAGAATGGCTTGGATAAGAAAAGATCTTAAAGATCATCTAGTTCCAACCCCCCTGCCATGGGCAGGGACACCCTCCACTAGACCAGGTTGCTCAAAACCCCATCCAACCTGGCCTTAAACACTTCCAGGGAGGGGACATCCATAACTTCTCCCTGGAGCCTTCTCTTCTCCATGCTGAACAATCCCAACTCTCTCAGCCTGTCTTCACAGGAGAGGTGCTCCAGCCCTCTGATCAACTTCATGGCCCTCCTCTGGACTCACTCGAGCAGGTCCATATCTTTGTTGTGCTGGGGTCATCCCAGAGCTGGATGCAGTACTCCAGGAGGGGGTCTCATGAGAGATTTTAATTCTTAGCCTGAAACTGGTGAAAAATTCTGTCATTGATTTTACTGGGCTAGGATTTCAGCCTTGCTTTTGTGCCATCACCATACAGACAGTACACCTGCTTGGGCAAGGCATTGCATTGAGAGTTAAGATTTTAATTTCGTCTTACCTCAATTTCATGTTGTGTGTAGGTCACTCCTCCCTCTGTCTTTTGTTTTCCCCATCACCTATCCTTTGTGCTGCTTGTTCATCTCAAACATGAATGCTTTGGAGCAGTGTCTGTCTCCCTTGCACATTACTTAACACCCTGAGTCTTGAAAATCATTGAAGTGGCGTTCCACAGGTGTTGGGATCAGTACTGTTTAAAATCTGTCAGTGACACGGACAGTGGGATTGAGTGCACCCTCAGCACATTTGTTGACCACACCAAGCTGTGTGGTGCAGTTGACACACCTGAGGGATGGGATGCCATCCAGGGGGACCTTGACAGGCTGGAGAGGTGGGCCCGTGCGAACTTCATGAAGTTCAACAAAGCCAAGTGCAAGATCCTGCACATGGGTCAGGGCAATCCCAAGGACAACTACAGGCTGGGAAGAGAACGGATTGAGAGCAGCCCTGGGGGTGTTGATTGACAAAAAGCTCAACATGAGGTGGCAGTGTGTGCTTGCAGCCCAGAAAGCCAACCGTGTCCTGGGCTGCATCAAAAGAGGTGTGACCAGCAGGTTGAGGGAGGTGATCCTGCCCCTCTACTCCACCCTTGTGAGGCACCACCTGGAGTACTGCATCCAGCTCTGGGGGCCCCAGTACAGGAGAGACATGGAGCTGTTGGAGTGAGTCCAGAGGAGGGCCATGAAGCTGATCAGAGGGCTGGAGCACCTCTCCTATGAGGACAGGCTGAGAGAGTTGGGGTTGTTCAGCCTGGAGAAGAGAAGGCTCTGGGGAGATCTAATTGCGGCTTTCCAGTACCTGAAGGGGCCTACAGGAAAGATGGTGAGGGACTGTTTATCAGGGAGTGTAGTGACAGGACAAGGGGTAATGGCTTTAAGCTGAAGGAGGGTCGATTTAGATTAGATGTTAGGAAGAAATTCTTTACTGTGAGGGTGGTGAGGTACTGGAACAGGTTGCCCAGAGAGGTTGTGGATGCCCCCTCCCTGGATGTGTTTAAGACCAGGTTGGATGGGGTTTTGGGCAACGTGATCTAGTGGAGGGTGTCCCTGCCCGCAGCAGGGGGGTTGGAACTAGATGATCTTTGAGGTCCCTTCCAACCCAAACCATTCTGTGCCTGTATGAAGTATTTAGATGCTATTGCTATATGAATAATAACAATTAGAATGCTATTCTTTAGAGAAATCCAAGCTGGCTTGCTGCATAGATTCATCAAATTCTTTACAGGAACAAGACATATATTTTTAAAAGATGTTTAATTTTTAGCACTGGCTTCAGCTGTTGTTACAAGTCTATGCAAAAACGTATGTATTCTGAAATTCTATAAAAATAAGTTTGTTTACTTTAAAAATAATGAGTTTATACTAGTTATTTTTGGTGATGTTTCAGACCAAAATAACACTATAACTAGCTGCAGAAAGTCTTGTGGCTCACACCACAGCAAGTTTTAAATCTTATGGAGTCAATGGTGCAGTTTTCACTTAGAAAAAAGATGAAAATAAAGAGCTTCCTAGATTTGTTTTCCCAAGCCAGGCTAGGGGTGTGACCAGCCTAAAGTAGTTTCTGCAGTCAAACACTTCCTTTGTTAGTAGAATAATGTTAAAATCTATTGAAACTGCAACATTTTTCTGCAGAAAGGTGCTCTTATTTTGTTCTGTCCACAGCGTGCTAAGCAGCAACAACAGCTCCATTTGAAAATTCTATCTCTAGAAAAATTAATTGGGGAAAAAAACTTCAGGAATTAATTCATATTCTACAAATGCATTGCTGTCATTATATTTCAAAATGGCAAAATGTTCGAGAAATAAAATGTTTCTGATGCCAATATTTCCAGACTAGTCACTGGCTCAGACTTTATTCCATACCTATTGCCATTCTGGCAAAAAATTGTTAATGTGACCAAGGTGCCATTGAAGTCAATGCTAAATCAAAATACTTTTCTGAGCTCTGAGACAAGAGCTCTGCTCTCTTTTTATTTAGACTTCTTTAAAAATCAAGATGTTATGGTGATGCTCCCCAAAAAATGGGATACTATTTTTAATAGTTGTTTAGAAATGCTTGCTTTTCTACCCCTTCAAGCTGCACAGCAAGTCTCAGAGAACAGCAGTGCAGTGTCACTGTTCGTACTTGCTTTTTCCTTCCCATTGAATTTCCCTATTTTATTGTCATCCCCATCACCGTGTCACATTTGCAAACTGCTGCAGGCAGCAGTCTGGGTTTTCTTAGCCATACTTTAAAGCACCTTGCTCCCTCCTAGGCATTGTCAAATAAACAATAAAAAGTTACAATAATTTTGGTTGGAACAGAACCTGGTGGCGAGAGGAGCACAATGGTTAACTTGGGTTTTTTCACTTTAAGGACCATTCAGGGTGGATATTTTTCAGAGCAAGATTCAGATGGGTCTCAGGAGAAAGGAGAGCATTCAAGACAATTTGAATTGAATCTTCCCTTGCAGAAGATAGACTCTAATCCTTGATTTCAGCATCCCAGGGAAGACCAAATTCTTCCTAGATTCAGAAAAATTCTCACATAAGATAATGGCAAATCTGAAAGACCACCTTTTTAGTTATGAGGAGCTCAGCCAGCAGGCCAATGGAAGAAAGATGATCTATTTTGTATAAGGCAGAGAATCTGAACCAGAAAAGTCAGAAATCGAGAACATCGAAATAAAGAGGATTAGACTTCATATCCACCAAGAGAAGGACTGCCTGAATCTGACAGATGTTGTTCAAGCTCCCTCTTAGTGGTTAGTATTATGTTGCAGCCTAAGCAACAATAGAAACAGAGGAAAGGACAGAATTAGGACTTTTGGCATCTGCTGCTGTTTTTAGCTCAGTTCCCTAGCTAGTTCACAAAACTTTCGGAAACTCCAAAGCATTCCTGTATCTTTCTGAAAGATAAGCAGCCTGGTGGAGGAGCCCGGTGGAGGAGAGAGCAAGACCCCTCAACATTCCTGTCAACCTGTGTTTATTAGACACCAGCGGTCCACAAAAGAAAATAGCATTACAGGTCCCCCAAACTGGACAGTATTTTAATAGGGCATTTAGAATTTTGGGGGTCACCAGAGAATTCAGTCCTGAGACAAGAGAACATGGGAAACTGGGGACTGTTACCACCAGTGCCCAGGGAATTATTTGTTTTTGTTGTATTTGCAACATCATCCTGTGAGGGAAAATCTTTTACATTTTAATTTTTGCTTCTGTTTTTTTGTTTTTGTTTTTTTTTTTATTTCTCCCTTGAGAATGTAATTTTCAGGCAAGTCCCACTCTTCAGCTGGTCAGAGTAACGTTAGTAACTAGAGCAAGCTGCTGTGTTGATCTCTACAGAGACCAAAAGGATTTCTGGTGATGGGCAAATCACTTTAGGATCTAGGCAGCTCCTAAACTTCCTTTTTTTCACAGGATCTGACAGTCGATAACTACCCCTTGTGTCCCCAATCACAAAATCTGTCATTTCAAGTTAAGCGGATGTGGCTTTTCTGGCCAAGGATGGTGACAGCAATGAAGGTGGTAGCAAGCCAGAAACTTACATGAAAACAGTGCTGCTCAGTGCTCCCAGATAATTTGAAACATGAGGGGAAAAAGAAGGAAGCAGGAGCATCCTAGCCCATGCTTGGATGCCTCCAAAGACCAGAGGTCTTGCTTGGCAAGGGAGGCACAGGACAAATCCTCTCCTGGAGAAGAGAGTCTGAACCAGGAAGGTCTTTTCCCATTATGACCACCAAAAATTGGGTTTTGCATGGACAGAAAACACTTATGATGCTGGGCTGAATCAATGGCTAAAAAGATATCTAAGGGCAGAGACATTAACATCCTTAAAAGAAAAGGAAAAACTTCATTTCTGCTAATAACCTCCCCCATTTTTAATTTATTTTTGTAAAGTCAGTTTCTGTTTTGATTTGGCTTGAGTGAAATTTCTTTTTTAACTTTTTTGGTTCGGTCCCAGACTACAAACTTTATTATTTGCTGAGATCTACAAAATGTAGTTTATAAAGAGAATCTAAGTGAGTTATAGGCCTGTTGTTAAAAAAAAAAAAATGTTTAGAGCCATTGCAATATTTCATTTGACTAATGTCATAACTGCAATATAAAAAATGGAACATGTATAGGAGTATAATACTAAAATTATGATCTAGAAGTTAAAATGAAATAATGGAAAAACTGTTGAAAGGTAAAATTTTGCCATAATAAAATAAATTTTGTTGACACCTGGAAAGAAAATAAGAGTTGGTGCTATTAATTTTTATTGTCTCCCATTGTAAGCTGTCAAAGTTAACACAACTCCCCAACGTTTCATACTTGATAAAAATACAGGTTTTGTTGGAAGAGTGAGCATTTTTTTGAATACCACTGAAAGTTTGTACCTACAACAGCATAACGTTGATCTGCTGTGACCTGTGACAATCCCAGCAGCATTAAAAAAATTATTAAGGCGGGAGTCACGTTTTTTCTGTGCATCTTAGAAAGGAAGGAGAAACAAATACCTATGCATATTTTACAGTGATAGAGACCACTGATGCAAGTAAAGAGACGCTGGCAACAGGAATAGACTCTGAAGCAGATGGCCTGCTGCTAGGAGAGTTGAGTGCCCTGGCACAGGAAGAAGTGTGATTGCCTGCAGTCATCCTCTCCCTGGGGACACCAACTACATCCCTCCGCCCACCTCCTGGAAAGCTGGTAGGAATTGAGTAACTGGGCTTTAAAGTGCTCTATCCATTATCAGGCTCCAGTCCAGGACAAAGAGGGTGGGAGAAATTGACACGTAGAAGGGAAGAAGTGGCCTTGAGGACCATGCCCTACAGTACAAGCAGATGTGAGTTATCCTGTACCTTTTGGTCCAGGGACCAGGGCTTAGCCCTTGTGTAGCGAAAACACTCAAGAGAGAGCTGGGAGCTCTAGTCTTCTGTCAAATTTAACTGAGATCATCCAACAGCTTCAAATCTACTGGACTGGGGGAGAATGGGCTGGTGGGTCCCTAAACAGACAAACACATAAGCACACAGTACATGCAAGTTGAATATAAAATAAACACAGAGAAGAACACTTTGTTATTACTTTTTTTCTTTGCTATGTGTTGCAATAACTGTCAACTGTTGTAGTAAACTTACTGAGGTGTTAAAAGTCTTAAGACATAAACTTGCAACATGGAAATCCCAGCCACTTTCCCCCTAGCTTTTCTGGGAAAGCAGATGGAGGTGACCAAGGCACTGAGCCCTGCTTCCCACACGTACCCAGGAAACCTAGCCATCAGCACTAGTCATGCGGCATTCAGTGAACTAAAGAAATGCAAAACACATCTACCCTTGGGAGCCCAAGTTACCAAGCAGTGCTTTGCCTTCTCTTCGGGGAGTACGTGGCACACAGATGCTAGCAATATCAAGGGAAATAAACTGGAGCTTTTTCTCACAGGGTATCTGGAGGCATCACCTTCTCCTAAGAGCACGTTGAAGAGCCCCCCTAATGTGAGTGAGGAGAAGTTGAATCTCTCTTTGTTGATGTCGTGGGTATGACTTCATCGACCAAGGCTGGGAAAGGCTGGACTGGATTGCCAAGAATCACAGTTGGTGCAGAAACATCAATAAAGTTGTGTGGTAAGAGCAGAATTTCTGCCCGTCTCTTCCTATGTCAACTTCAGTCATGTTACTAAGGCAGTAGAGATAAATAAGATTCACTAACGACTTGGGAAATAAATAATGCAAAAAGAAAGGAAAACATTTTATAAATTACATTCGTCACTGATGCATACAAAAACTAGCTCTGTGAGCCTACAGAAACAAATGTACAGACAAAGGGATTTTGTGGTACTATCCCATGCCCCGGAAAGCAGTCACTGTACACAACTGCAACACTCACGATGAGAGAAAGAAATCTGGAAATAAGAAAAGGCAAAAAAAAAAAAAGTGGCTCAGTTTTAATGGCACTGACTTGTTTATACGATACCAACATGTCATAATCACTCCTTTGTATTAGTTGAGATATAGATAGGATCTGCAGGATCAGGCCTCCTCCTTCTTTTGGTTTTGTGAGCAGACACCAGCCTTTCCAGATGTGTGGAGGTTCAGGATCAGGAGTCATGGTGTTTCAGGCTCTTGGTGTTCGCTGCAGGCAAAGCTCCGGTGTTTGCACAGTGGGTCTGAACTACCCCAGGTGTACTGTTGCACACGTGGAGAACAGTGCGAGGCATTGTGGTGCAGCAGGCAGTAGGGCTTTTTGACCTTCTTTGGGCATGGAAAGATTGATGTGTATAAAAAGTGTACAGATAGTTTTCTTGCACTCCTTAGTGACATGAAGAAGGCATTCCCTACAGGGGACAGTGCTGGCCAAAGCTCTGTAATGAAGCAGTTAGGGTCAGATGGCCCAGGTCCCTGCAGTAACACAGGCACCCAGAAGTTCTTCATCACACCTGATACAAAATGACTTTGGAGGGTTATTCTGTCTTCCTCACTCCAGCCAAGTGTTTTCTTAAGTGCTGAGAGGAAAGATCATGCTGATAGTTTACCTGTGTCCCATTAAAATTGTTTTCGGTCTAGTCTTGCATATGCTCCTAAATCAGCATAAACTGCAGTGTGCAGCAACATTAAGCCAACCCCACCACTAAGAAGGTGTACCTCCAAACAGAAGAAATTTTTTTCCTGCTTTTCTTGATCCTAAGGATTACCACTGGTTATAAACAGTCCTGAGCACTATAAAATTGCTAATCCTATGTGGTGACACAACTGTGCTGACTGATGCCATAGCGTATTTATCAAAGACATCTAGATGTACATACAACGGTGCGTGTATATATGTGTATATCTGCACTTTTGTACGTGCACACTAACTTGTGATTATCTTTTCAGATAAGGTCTTCCTGTTTGTTTTTAATTTATAACTAAATACTTTTAATTGCTTATATGGAACACAGTTGGAGTTCATAGAGCAGTAGCTGGCATCAAGGCATTTCTGCCCTGTATCTGTGGTGATCCTTACCAACATGAGCCCTCTGTATCCTGACATGCTCTGTAGCCTGAAGCTCTGGGGCAATATCTCCCCAAAAAGTAAAAAGCTATGCCTGTGTTTATTTGCATGGGCCACCAGATGCCCGTGTGGAAGAGAGTTGTCCAGTGACTAAACACGACACTTAAAGTCCGAGGTTCCCATGGGAGCGCGTGATGCACAGCCGACTGGAATTACAAACAAGCTTTGAATAGGATGTCTTAGATGGAACGTATGACTAAATAGGAATACCTTTCCTTAAAAATAATAATAATGATTATCTTGTCTCAGGCCCAATCTTCTTGCTCTCAGTCATTGCCATGAAGTGAGATGTTTTGAGACCACATACTGGCCTTGAAAGCATGCCTTTGACATTTGTTGAATTTGGTTTGACCAGGGATCCTTTTAGTTATGAAAAAAGGAAGAAAGTTAAGAAGTGGAATGTCAAAGACTCTGGGCAGCAAATGGAACAGAGGGGTTTTCTTAAATGTAGGCTGAAACCCGAAAACAAAGTTGGAATCAACATTTAACCCTCAGGGATTCAATTAAAACATTTCTGTGCCATTTCGCTTCCAACAAGCGTGATTGACACCATCTTTCTGTTTATGTTCTTTAGCTGGGCTTCTGGGATGCTGATCTTAGAGAAACCACTTAAACCACATTTCTCATCCGCTTGGGTTCTAACCAGCTCCTAGTATTAAATGACAGGCTTATTTTCTACTAATTGCTCCTTTGCCTGTCATGTCATTTGCCCTGTAAACAGTACGGGTTCTCCAATATTTGTCTAAAATCCTATTTTCCCTCTCTCTATTAACCTATCTTGTGTCTTTTCTCACTATTCATTGCTTCAGACATGCCTGTTTCTCTATCTCTGTCTGGCCTCTGGTTTGATGTGTTTTCTTGCTCATTCAGTGTTTGTTTTTTTTAATGCATCTTTTCTCAAAAGCCTTTTTGTTATGTGATATTTTTAAATACAATCTTTTGAATATACTTTATTTATAATATTTTACGTGTTGGCTTTCCTCCACTCTTACCTTTTCTATTTGTAGATAATTTTCTTTTTCTTGTTTCAGTATTTACAGTTCAGTACATTTTCTGTTCCCTGGACCTTCCTGTGTTCCTCTTGTCCGTACTCTTGCTTTTGATCTCTTTCTGCAATCGTTCTATTTTTGCCCTTACAGATAATTTCTTAATAAATCCTCTTGGTCCTTCTGTCACTAACCTTTTCAGACCCCACTATATTTAAGAGACCACTATTTTTCTGGTGCGTTATAATAAACATGATGACCTAGTTCTTCTTTATTTTGCAGCCACGAAAGAGATATTACTCATTATGAAATAGCAAAACCAGCAAATAATTATCTTATAGTATATTTTGCAAAACAAAAGCAGAATTTTGGTCATGATTTCATAGCAGTGTTCAGTCTTTATCACCATCTAGCCATGTACCACTTCATAGTTTTAGTCTGATATTTCCTCATTTTCTCCATGGTAAATATATGGAGAGCGCTAGAAGAAAAAGTCTTCCCAGATTCTGTGGTAGGAAGTGAATAAGGAGAGTTTTTATTAATTGCCATCTAGTGCATGCTGTCATCTTGCTCTCTGTGCTTTTGCCACAGAGGGTGGTGGTGTTCGTCTGGCATAATCAGGTAAGAGGATTCCTCTGGCTAAAGCGTGACAAGCTTGTGCTGTTGCCAGCGGAAGTCCCTGGTGATGGTGAAAGCATATTTTTGTGGGCCTAGATTCTGCTCTCGATTCAGACAGACAAAAGCTGTGATCCTGCAAGTCAGATGGCAGGTGATCTGTGCTTTCACAAGGAGGTTGCATTGTGATCACCCTGCATTTGCAGGAGTTTTAGGCAAAATTTTTGGCTGTAATCATGGAGCAACTCTGCAGAAACCAAAGGAGTTGTTCGAGATTCACATCAGAACAGCTAAGTAGTAGAAATTTCCCCTGTTTTTCCAGATCTCAGAAGCAATCTTGCCCTGCTTTGTATTGGTATTATGCCACTTTTTAGTCGTAAAATCAAATTATATTAAGTTCCTTCCCTAGTTTTGGTTTGGGCTTTCCATTTTTCACATCCTTAGTTTGAAATATTTTTATAATATATTCATATTTATTTCCAGGCATCCAGCCTACTTTTATTCTGGCCTTTGCATCTTTTTTTCCTTCTCTGTTTTAGTCCAACATAAACGATTCCCTTTCAGCACACACAGTACCCTGCTATTTATTTAAGATTGAAAGAAGGCAAGAAAGTAGCTTTCTCATGCAACTTCTAGGACATCTCCAATTCTGTGGCATGTTTTGACCAGTTCCTAAGTAAAGCCCAGTCATGGTCATCGGCAAAATAAGTGTGTGTGGCTAGTAGAACTTGTCTACAGATTAAAACACTTTGGTCTAATCATAGCCATATTTTGAGAGTTACTTACTAGCAGGTCTTCATGTACTATTTAATTAAATTTGCAAACAAGAGATGCAATATTGCATTCAAATAGTTTTAAAATCAACTTTTATATTGGCTAAATTTACTATTCTAGGTATGGGGCCAGTCTGGCTCTTTGGAAATCACCAACACAAACGAAAACCCCAACCATAAAAACAAAGCAAAAGAAGAGGGCTCTCTTGATGTTCTTTGTTTCCAAGAAGGACAGGCACATTGTTGTTACAAATGCATATACTTGTCTTCATGGTGAACCTAAGTTTTACAGCCTGCTATTGGATACTTTCCTGTTTGTTGTTTTTTGGTTTTGGTTTTTTTCTTTTTTTCCCTCTGTGTGTTTAAAAACATATAGATGGTTTATTTGTGAGGATGAATTAGCTGCTGCTTTGCAGTGTGAGTAATCACACTGCAGCCAGTGGGTTTCTCAGACTTATGTCATGAAGGATATTAGTTCTGTTTTTATATATCATCCATTACAGTGGGGTCCTGGCTCACAACTATGATTCTGAGGCTCTGTAATAAAACACAAATATAATAGTTAGTAATGTTTTGGCTCCTTGGGTGGAACATCTGTCTAACCTGCACTGTAACCGAATTCAGCTTTCTTCTATAAAATAATACCAAGATTGGAATTTTGTCCCTATTTGCCATGAAAATATGTTGTACCCATGTATTTTCTTGAGGGGTCTAAAGCCTTCAGCACCAAGAGATTATTCTGTCTATTTTCAGGCATCTCTTTATTGTGGTACATGAAAATAAGTGTTACAAAAGGTTTCCAGGGTCCCAATCACTCTTCAGATTGGATTTGCAAGGTGAGTGTTCAGGCATCTATTCATCTGCGGGGATTCATACAGTGTAATCTGGGTGTGCCAGCTCCATCTGGAGTGCTTCAGGGGGATTTTGGCATCCCAGCTGTGATCTGAGCCCACATGGAGTTCTGACTGGGTAGGAATACAATGGGAAACACTCAAGAGAAGAAATGACATTTATACTCTGCCCCTGTCTTTGGTACTTTATCCATTATATCAGAAAATTGCTACTCTACACGCAGGGCACTTCATGAGTGAGGCAGGCACTTTTGGGACGTGGCTGACAGAAGAGGCTGTCTATCCTTGTGCAGTTGCTAAGCAGGTGAAGCACTCGCTCAGCAAGTAGACCGAGAGGATTCAAAGATGTGGTGACACTCAAGAGAGTGCCGCAGTCCCAAAGCCAGATCCCAAACCCTCTTTGGTGCTCTCGGAGCTATGGAGATGCTCTCACCTCTCCCCTTTCAGAGCACCCCTCTTTATGGGACTGGGCCAGTGCTGATGAGGCAGAGCAGATAGCTGTGGAGATCCCTATCCCAGAAGTTGCGGCATTGGCTGGAGAGTGGTAAATTAAATTAATTTAATGAAAAGTCAAACAGCTTCAACTGGCAGGAATGGTAGTATCTCCTCCCAGCTCCCTGCTCTCCTCTGCCTTGGTAGCATACCCTCTGGCTCTGTAATTAATGTGTTCGTGAAGGACTGAGATGTGAGATTAGATGCTAGATACAGATATCTCGCAGATCCAATTAAAGATTAAAAATGTAGCCTCCCCCTTTTGTGTTGATGAGCTCTGGGACCGCTGCCAGACCTGGTTTTTCATGAAGCCTCCAAGAGGAATACTGGTTTGTGATACAGCCTTGCATTGCCCTGTCCCAAAGTGATGCTCGGCATTGCCAGGGATGAGGTACTTCTGGAGACACTCCAGGACAGAACTTGAAATGCCCGATATATTCTGGTAACAAAGACACAGAGACATAGATAAATAGGTATCTACCATAACCTGGAAGAGCTATGCAATGCTTTTGTGGGTGGATGGTTTTAGCATGAGTACCTAGCATGGTAAGTCAGGTCCTAGGTCTCCTCCTTAAGCCTTTCTGGTTGTATGCTTTTTTTCCGAAGGGCCTCCAGCCTGGCTCACAGACTTCTCAGTACCCTTGGAAATCTGGCCATGGGTATTTCCTGCGATTCCTAACTGTAAGATTCCTACCACAGAGATATTTAAATTTTGGAGATTTTTATGAGTCCTGTCAAATTTCTCAACTCTTCTCCTCCTTCCTGCTTCTTATTTTTGGTAGATAAAGCAACTTTTACATCAGAGGAACTCAGAATATTTTTTTCATCATTCCTGTGTTAAATTTCCTTCTCTAGACTCCACTAGAGCTGCTCAAACGTACTGACAATGTCTGTAAGATAGCTTTTCCCCATTTCAATATGTTTAGCAGACCAAAGGTTTTAGCTGTTATATGTTTGCTGTGCCAGTGGCATTAATATTTTTAGCTCCCAGTATGAAGAATGTGTATGACTGAGGATGCTTAATAAAATTCCTAGGCTCTCTTTGGCTAGAACACTGAAAACTGAAATTCCTATTATAATACCTTGGCTGAGGAGCAAGATAAATTTAATTCATCTGTATGTGACACCCCCCCACAACCCAGCAGGTGGACAAAAACTGAAAAAGGACTTGCCTGGGTATCAAAGGGGTTGTGTACATGTACATCAGTTGATGCTGGTGTAGGACAGTAACGATTTTCACGTGCTTCTGCTTCCCCTTTCTTCCTCTTTCTCCCACAGCAGCAGTATGCTGAATATGAATCTTTTAGAAAGATAATTCTTTTTTTTTTCTGCTACTGCTGGGCATAGTGCAACTGAATACTCCTCTAGGTATAGGTTTTGGGTCCTGGAACAAAGCCACTGTCTAGTTCCAGTCCTTACTAGTAGAGCCAAATTCTTTGTTTGTCTGGGGTTTTTTTTGTTGTTGTTGTTGTTTTAAAAGCATTTGCTACACTTATGTCATGAAAGGTTGCATGAACAATTCATCAACTGAAAACAGCATAAACATGCCTAATGACCTATTAGCAAAGAGTGCAGGAAAAGCTGAAGGTGAGAGAAAGGGAGTCCAGTCAGTGTTGCAGCTGCATTTAGTTTCTTCCTTAAAACATCCTGAAAATGAAACTCCTCAGCTACTATCCTAGCAGAGAAGAGCAGTTCATAGCATCATAGGATGATGCAGGTGTGAAGGGACCTTAGGAGGTCTCTAGTCCAGCTTCCCGATCAAAACAGGGTCAGCTACAAAGTTCTGAAGGATAATGAAAAAAGGGTCAAAGATAAAAGAACTAAGTAGAGTTTAGACATTCAGACAAAAGGATCAAATCTCAAAAAAATGAAAAAATGCAAGGCTATAAATACGGCAAGCAATGAACTAGTTACCAATATATCGGCACAAAGGGGAGTCATAGCTTGCGGAGGTCTTGATCCAAAGTCTGCTATAATCTGCTGAAAGATTTGCAGCAAAGTCAATGAACTATGGATCAGGCCCACAGACTACGAGTTCATGGAAAGACTGAGTGACTTGTAATGCAGTTGGACAGTGAGAACGCATTGGTAGGTTTTCAGCAGCTTTGCTATACGGTGGGGAGAGTCTGTCTTAGTTCTTATTACATGCACGTGGAAGAGGTCTTTCCCCTGTTGAGGAGGGAAAGAGCTATTCCTGAGGCTCTGCAGCTGCCATGTGGATCATGGTCACTCTCTTCTGGGGAGCCCAGCAGTTCTTTGAATTTCACAAGATTGGCCCATTCTGCCAGCCTGTCTAGCTCCCTCTGCATGGTAGACCTGCCCTTGAGCATATTGACTGGTTCCCCCAGTTGGTGTCAACTGCAAACTTCCTGAGGGTACACTCTGTCACCTCCTTCAGGTCACTGGTAAGGACATTAAACAGGACAAGATCCAGTATAGACTCCTGCAATGCTGGCTTGTCACTGGCCACCAGGTACAGTAAAACCCATTAACCACTAACATATGAACCCAATTGTCCAACCAGTTTTTTACTCACTTGTTTTTAGAATCATAGAATCGTAGAATGGTTAGGGTTGGAAGGGACCACAAAGATCATCTAGTTCGAACCCCCCTGCTGCGGGCACCCATCCAGACTTTAATGTCTTAACTTGGATATAAGATTATTGTGGGAGACAATGTTGAAAGCCTTGTTGAAGTCAAGGTAAATGACACCCACTACCCTCCTCTCAGCTAGAAATCCAGGAAATTTATCATAGAAGGATATCAGGCTGGTCAAGCACAATTTACCTCTGGTAAATCCATGCTGGCAATCTCCTTTTGCTTCTCTATGTGCCATGACCAATTTTTTGCCTGGGTCAAGTTTTTGTCCGCAATCCCTGTCTCGATCCTCATACTGTGGTGTTACCTACTCTTCTCACTGAACCCTTTCACTTAGCACAGAGGCCTGGGAGATCTTGCTGGTGAACACAGGCAAAGGCGGCATTGGTATATCAACTTGTCTGCTATCACTAAACCACTGCTCCATTTAGCAACAGCCTCACATTTTCCTTGCTCATCCTTTTACTACTAATTTTGTCATAGAAACTCTTATTGTTGCCCTTGACATTCCTTGAAAGTCTTAACTCCAGCTGGCCTTTGGCTTTTGTGACACCATCTCTGCATGCCCTGGCAACATTTCCAAATTCCTCCTTTATGGCCTGGCCCTACTTCCCCTTTATGTTGCCTTTTTGCATTGGATCTCTGTCGTGACTTTCCTGCTCAACCAAATCAATATGCTGATAAGTCTGCTTGATTTCCTAAGGATTGAGATGAACTGTTCTTTAAAGACCTGCCAGCTTCCCTGAGCTCCTTTTACCCTTCAGAGATGAAGTGATGACATCTATCAATTCCTTGAATAGTCTGAAGTCTGCTCTCCTATGGTCTGCTGTCTCCTTCCTTGCTCCCCTCTGGATCTCAAACTCCACTACTTCATGGTCACCACAGCAAACATTGCCATTGATTATCACATCTCCAGTCAGCTCTTCCTTATTAGTGAATAGTAGATCCAACTGCACATCACCCTTAGTTCCCCATCCTATACCTGAGCCAAGAAGTTATCCCCTTCCACAAATCCTCTTGACTGTATCATCCTTCTGGCTGCTGCCAGGGAGGTTAAAGTCCCCCTTGAGATCCAGAGTCCGTGATCCAGAAATTTCTGTACAATTGAATTACTGCTATGGTGGAAATACAATGCTGAACGATGAGACTCTAGTGTAGATTATTTCTGCTATGAAATTGAAAATCATAAATCTTAGGATCATAGGAACACAGCATAGTTCAGGTGCAAAGGACTCTCAGGAGGACCACCTCTGTCTCAAAACAAGGGCAGCTATGAGATCAGACCAGATTGTTCAGGCCTTTATCCATACGGGTTTTGAAAACTTCCAAGAGTGGAGACTGCACAGCCTCTCTGGGCAATCTCTTCCTGTGTTTGACTGTCTTCACCTTCTTATGGCTAACAGTAAACAAGCAAAAGAGTTAGAAGGAATGGATATGTTCATCACCATTCTGTGGGTGACAATTTAATGCATCCACTAGTGAATATTCATAAACCTTCTATTTATAACTAAGAGATCATGAAAAAAATTTATAACCATTCCATGAGATAGCTGTTGAAAGTCAAGTACAACTATCTTCAATAAATTAGTCTTCAATTTAAGATGTCATCAGAAGAATCTTAGTGTGTCAGCAGCTTCTCTTCAGAGACTCCCTCAATCAGATCTGTAGTGAGTATTCCCATTGCAATGCTGCACTGTTTAATAGGTATTAAAAAAGTTATAAGTTCAGCCTTATTTTGCTCTTATGGTTTGAGGTTACATTGCCACACACTGATGGAGGCATACCATAGTATGTAAAATAGAGCATTACCACATCTGCTATTGTATCAAAGGCATATGTCTTACAGTTAGAGTATCACCACAGAAATTTCGTAGACTAACAGAATGCTATTGCATTGCCATCATATTAGTACCGGTTGTACTCTGACATAATTTTGTACCCTCCTTTTCCCACCAGTGTTTCAAGTCTGGTATTCATGCAGCAATTTGGGACATACTTTGGTAATGATGTAGATTTATGAAGACCGTAACATGGATGATTCATGCAATTTTTTTTTTTTAATTTTTTTTTTTATTTCTGGACAACTTTTTGGCAAAACTTCCAAAACCAACCACTAATATAACATAAATATAGAGGATACTTTTCTATTTCTAGAGGCAAATGTGCTTGAAATGGGGCTTTATTTTAGTACTTTAAGGACTGCCAGTATACAGTCATGTCCTACCATCTGGGGTCATAGTCACTTGGAAAGCAAAGCAGTGCCCATTTGCAGTCGTGACTATTTGTACTAGTTCCTACTTTCCCACACACAGAGATGTTTTGTTTTTATTTCTAACAATGGCCATTTTAGCTCCAAGAAAGGTACACATTTCTACCAACAATAATATCCAAAGAGAGACCTCACACTGAAATGACTGAAACTGCTCTGTGAAAGAAGGGGGAAACCCTCTTTGTAATGAGACTCTCCCTTGAGATGAGGGAGGTTTGGCAAGCCTGAGGGACAGGACTGAACAGCTTCTTCCTCTGCCTGAGGAATTCAGCCCTTTTAGTGGGGAATATATAAATGTCCTTCCCGGAGTGGTGCAAACACATGACGTACCCCTGCACCACCAAAACCCAATCAGAAATGAAGTTCTGGCTTGTTCATGAGGATGTGCTGTAGCAGAGGAGCTTTAAAAAGTACTTTAATTCTCTTTTTGTTTCTTGTGTGCTTGAGACTGGCCCTGCCTCTGGTCCTGAGCTCAGCTTTTGGGAAGATGGGCAAAGCTGGAGAGTGCAAGTGAGAGAGGGCATTGCATGCTACCCACCCAGAGGTGTGCAGTGCCAGACGCTTTCCCTCAGACAATGTATACTTGACTGAAGCTGCGCCATTTCTTTGGTTCTCCAAAGAGATCAGTGGCTACAACCTGCACCACCATAACCAAAGGTAAGAGAGAAGGGCGCCTTGGACACGTCCCATAGGAGAGCAAGCATCAGCTGCATCCATGGCCACCATCAGAAGGACTGATGGGCACAAAAGGAGCTGAAGAAAGTCTGGCAGAGAATGGGAAACTTTGCTGTCCAGGCAGATACCCCAAATAACCTGCTGCTAGCTTCTCTGAGAGATTGGTGCTTTTGAACTCTTCTTTTGGAGAGGTGGACTGTGAAATATTTGAAACAGGGAGCTAAAACTAAATCTCCCACATCCCAGCAGATGCCTTTTTTGTGGGCAATCAAGGCCTTCACTCTGTGTGGCCCCATAACTGATTTTTTCACAGATATAAATCAGATATGCGATGGCCCAAGCAGCCAGGACATTTAAGTTTCTTCTATCAAAAATTAACCAACACACTGACTCTCAGCTATCAAATGTAAGCTTTTCCATGCACATTTTTGTGAATATTGGCTCAAATATGCTATATCCCATTTTAGAGCCTCACAAATTGGTTGTGACTGTGAACCTGGAACTGAGCACAAATCCAGGCCCTGCTCACCAAGCCACCATCTGCTCTTTATTTAAGTTACTTCAAAAACAAATGTTTCTTCCATGGTGCCTGCAGTACGTGATCTGATTAACATAAGTAAAATAAGTCAGTTAATAAATTTGCAAGTACCATCAGGACATGCCTATGTAAAAAATTCATGAGTACACAGTCCTTTGCCATAAATTTTATCCAGTTTCTCTCTGTCCCTCATTTGTCGGTGGCACCTGGCACATCCCACACAACAGAGGTCTAGCTTGTCACAAGTGTCGAAGCACTGAACTCCTAACGAGCCACTGCGCTTCGAGTGAGGTGCTTGCATTTTGCCTTCAGTTGCTTTCCATAGGAGCATCGCCACCTGCAAGCACCCCAAAAGGAAGAGGCAGACTCCTTCAGAAGGGTATTTATCTTCTAGGGAAACTGAGTCATTGTCCGATACCCTTCATTTTCCTTTGAGGACTTTTAGGAGTCTGTGATGACTCCTAATGTAGGATCCTTTGGTTAGATGAAATAAACCTGGGCCCTCGATAGGGAGGATTTGAGGATTTGATCTACAAATCTTTCCTATTTGCTCTTTAATGCCTGACAAATTTTTGGATGCTATTTAAAAAACAGTAATCTCTGATAATGACTCATTTATAGAAGTTATTACTTGACTCTAGTTTTCTTTTAGCAGAGCTAGAGATAAGAGCAAAACTGGATTATAGTATTTTTATAACACAATCTTGTCTTTTATTGGATTTTTTAAAGCCAACAAATCCAGAAAGTCTGATGTTACATTTTAATTTGAACTGCATGTATTAACGGAATTAGGTACAAATCAGAGTTTAACATCTTGAATTTATTAACATTTTTGCATTCTTTTTTACTTACTTAAGGGCCTTTTTGGCTAACCATGTAGAACTGAAATGGTGAATTAGTAATTACACAGAGACCTGGAGTATGGCACGTGCTTGCCCATTATCAGATAAGAAAAACAAATCCACAGAAAGAGTATAATTTTTGCAAAGGGATGTTTGTCTTCACAGAAGCGCCTGTTTTGACCTGCTGGTTTGGCAGATAACCATTCATTTAAAACAAAAGATAGATGAAATAGGTTCTCTTTAATCTTGCTCTAACGTCTAAACCAGCTGTTGCTATGGGAAATCTATTTCCCATGCAGCTCTCCTGAATATTGCATGATGATCCTAATCCTTGCCTTATGCACACCTTCAGAAAAGAGAAAGGTGATTTTTTTTATGTGCCCTTCCCTTCTGGCCTCTGCTGTATTTGGTCTGTTCAACCTGTAAACGTGCTGCTTATTTCCACAGCATTTCACCCTACAGAGCATGATGTTGCTGTCTTGCCATCTTATGAATATTCAAATTACATTTGAAATTACTAGATGAAAAGAAAAGCAAGTTAAATACCAGTACGCGCTTGGTTAAGATGTCACACTATTGTTACATTTCTACAGAAATGCCAGCCAAATTTCCCAGGTGCGGTTTCCACATCTCTCACATAACATCAAAATAAAATCTCTGCATTAAAATAATGCATACAAATATACTGGTGGTTATTAGGGGGAAAAAAAAAACCCACACATGCTGTAAGTTCATCCAAAAGAAACTATATTAAAGATCCGGTGTGAGACAGAATTTTGGATGAGCTCTAAGCAACTTTTCATCAGCATGGTTCTCTGAAGAGGAACACTTTCCAGTGTTGCTCCTCTTTATAAATGAGCTAACCTCAGACGTTACCAAGCACCCAAACAACTGGGCTGTTTCAGACTTGCAGTACATTAATAAATGACGATGTTTATGAAAGATATTGCAGACATTTTTCCAGGGCTGTGCAAAGCCCAATAAAGAAGAAAAAAAAGAGACATTCAAAAGAAGTCTCTAAGGTCTTTTGGTTTTTGGGGGGGTCCAAGGACATACAAGCCTAACGCAGGAAGGCTGCTATGAGTTGAAAGGCCACTGCCGACAATCTGTGATCTTGGTGCTAGGGAAAGGGCAGATGTCCTCAGAGCAGGCACGCCAGTTGTCTGAACTGGCAGCCCCGGGTTTGTTTATTTATTTGTTGTGGCTGTTTTTTGAACAGTAGCTCAGCAGAAGGTTGCTAAATGTGAATATAATTAGAAAAATCTGAAAATCCTTCACTGTAGAGCCGAAGCAGCAGAGGGAATGAGTAAGCGGATCCAGAGGAAGAGACGGTGTACCTCTTCGATGGCCTCCTGTCAAAGAGGGTGATACAAATCCTCGCACGCTTTGTTCAAGGTCTCATCACGCGGCTTTGAGGAAGATTTCAGATGACTCATTACGCTTACCGAATGGGATTGTTTGTGCATGAAGATATCAAAATGTTGTCACACCTCAGTTAATTACTGCAATAGGGCCCCTGTGGCGGAAATTAAGTATGAATACACAGAGAAAACAAACAGCAGAACACAGGTACATGTGCATGCACACCTACTCATTCAGCACTGCCTGTAGTTTTCCGTCTTGCTTGGTGACTACTTTCTTCTGTGTGCCGTAGCTAATTACCCCCAGTGCCCACGCGCTCAAGCGTGTGGGGACAGACAAAGCCCTGAGGAGCAGGTATGGCCGCAGGTTGATTTCACACATTTCTGATGATCACCGAGTGCTTGGGACCTTCCTCGTTGCTCTCCCAGCCTCCTGTGGGGCTGTATGCTTTGCTCAAAGGTCTGCAGCAACCTTATTGCAGACTTCTCTGGAGATACCCTGGTATGCAGTCATGTTCTAACAGGTTCTGGTATTGCTCTGACAAGCTTGAAGAGAGGATTTCAGAGCGTCTTTAAAGTGCTTTCAGGGGCCTTCACTTGTTCATGTGTCTCTAGCAGCCCAGCTATACAGCATGCTGACATTTTTGGTAGCTTTGGGTTCTTCTTCAATGACTTTATGCCCAACCTGGCAGAAGTGACCGCTTCCTGGGAGTACCCATACCAGTGCCATTGCTGTGAAATGGAATATCAGTGTTTGTCAAACACTCATGCCAGCAGATTGCCCAGAATATGTATTAAGCAGACATGATAAAACAGCTCAAGCTGTTGGATTTGGCAACTATGTGGGTTCCAAGAATCCGGCTTAGAGAGGGAACAGCTATTCGTGTCCTTGCACATGGCATCCATTTTGAGTATTGTGCTTGTTCTTCACTCTAATGATAATTTTGCATATGATCAAAGAATGAAGTTTTTAAATAGAAGAAGAGAGATTTTATATGTATTTTGAAGCTGTTTGTTAAAACTTTACATGAAAGTCTTTGCCCCACACTTGATCAGGACATTATCTGTGAAGTGATTAAAAGAAGAAAAGTTCAAGGCTGCAGAATGCATAAAAAGCATTTAATATAAATTCTTTGGTGGTGTTCTCTGGCCAGAAAACAACCCACTCAGTATGCAAGAGAGATAGGGAGAAGAGAAGCAGTGCAAGGCAGCAGTCATCTGTAATCTTGTAAGACAGCAAACACATCACAGGTGACGATTTGTCAATAAGTCCTGATGCAAATAGTAGGTAGAGGGGAAAAAAAAGCCCTAAGGCTATCAGAATATCAGAAAACAGAGGGCTGGAGGATACATATCTTAAAGAAATGCAGTTTGTGTAAAACAGGAAAGTAGAAAACAAATGCCCGAACCACGACACGTGCTCTTTTAATTCTGTTCCTTCCCTTGAAAAAATACCAGGCTAAATTAAGCACTGATGTAACTGCATCAAAGTCAATGGAGTTACACTGAGGATAAATTGCTGCCATAAATCATCAAAATCAATGACAGTTTTGTCTGTTCATGCCAGAAATTAATCTGGCCCATTACAACAACAATTTTTCTGACACCCAAAGCTAAATTTAATTTCTGCTTTCTATGCAATGAAATAAACTTGAGCTTTGATGTGTAAAGAGAAGCCCATGTCCTGGGAAACATGCCTCCAAGCCTTAATCTACCAGCTACGTGGATGGGAGGGTACAGCATCCCCGTTCTGCTGTCCACTTTCCCTTCAGGTGTGCCTGGCTTCATGCTACCCGTCCTGCAGTGCGTGGAGGCAGGTGTGAGATAAGGAAATCATACATAGCGTACTGTGCCTCATACGCTGATGTTGCTGTGTGCAAACATAAGCATAACCCACACTTGGTGCATCTCTAGGGTGGTCAAAGAGAATTCCTGCTCCTCAGTGTAACAGAACCATAGACGGATGTGTAAGTGAGGGAGGGGAGTGGGAATAAAGCGAAGGGGTTTTGTGTGAAGTCTGGGACTTCTCGTGACAAATACGCTAACATGAAACAAACCAACTGGGCTGAAGTTAGGCCTTTATACTTCAGCCAAGTGTTTTAATGGGTAGGTTACTCCTACATGCTCTTGGACCTTACTTCATTTTGTTGCCATGGGATCCTCCTCAGAAACAAAAGCAAAGAACATTCCTGCACTTGGGCACCAGTGAGAGATACCAGATGGACAGACCTGGAGATGGGAGTCACTTCCTTATGTGGGAAACAGGATCTGAAATGTTAGTTTTCTCATATTTGCTCCCCAGCTTTGACTTCAGGGACCTTTGGGAAGTGTCAAGGGTGGTACAGTTCTTATTCTCCTGGTGTGCACGGAGAGGAGGTGGGTATGCTCTCCATCCCCATTCTCTCCCTATTCATTCTGTGCTTTGCAGAGGGAAGTTATGCTTTTTCATATCTTGTTCTGGACAACATTCTCTTTTGTTGAAAGAGACAGTTTTTAGGTGCTAATTACTAATTTCATGCTCTAGGTAATCCAGTATTCACCTGACACGTTGCTTATAATATGCCCTGAAGCGCAGCTTCCTCTCCTAGTATTACCCCTTCCGCAAAGAGGGATTGACCTTAGAGACAGGAGTATCCTGGTTCTCAAACGATTTAGTACCATCTCCAAAATGATACCTTGGAAGAGTGATTCTTAAACTTTCTGACTGTGACTCAGCTTCCAGATGTAACACCCACTTCTCTCACTATGCCATCCCAAATAGTCTTATTAATGGTTGTGTTTGTCAGGCTTGCAACCTTTGTTGTAGCTGCTGTGGCTCTAAGGGGAGTCAGCTACCTCAAAGTGGGTGAATGATTGGGTTTTCCCTTAACAGAGTAATGGAAAACTCGATGCAAGGGGCTGTTGAGCACGCAGCCCCTCCAGACAGCCAGTGATGGCTGGGCATCTGATTTCTATTTACGGGTTTGAAAACTGCCTGCGTGTGGCATACACCTGGCAGGAATTGCTACCAGCTCATCCCTTAGACTGCACAGTACTGACACAGTGCTAGTGCCGCCTACCTTACACGTAACTTTGAGGGACAAGAGTGTTATCTTGGCAACACACACAAACTGTATTTGATATAACCTCTGCCTTTCATCAAGAACTGTGGCAGAGAGAAACTGAGATTATTTAGATACCTGATTTTTTGTGTGCATATATAAGATTCCAGGTTAAGTTAATTCATTCTCTTTCTATTAAAAACTCTGTGCTAGTTTGAAAGGTTTCATTTACATTCCAGCTAGAGTGAAAGTTTTATTTTCTAGCATGAATCTCACCATTAATCAGAGCTAGATGCAATTTACACCACCTTCAAAGAGCCTGTAAAAAGATAAAGGAAAAATGTTAATCAAACGGCAAAATCCACAGAGAAAAATTAGATTCAGAAATGAATTATTTCAGCGTGCGTGACTTCTATGGCATTGCCAATGTAAATCTATGCAGTAGGTCACCATGGTGGAGTCCATAGTCGCTAAGTTTGAGGTTTTGTTTTATATATGTTTTTATAAAAGCATGACTATCTAGTTGCACGGTATTCTGGGGTAACTGAAAAATGTGTCTTTAATATAGTATATGCTAAATAAGCCAGATTTCTTTGCTGCCATTACTGAGATGTGCATAATGAAATCAAACACGGACCTTTTCTAATTTACTCTATTGTGCAGATCTTCAAGATCTCATTATGATCGTTGTTTGCCATGGCCATTGTTCACTTGCTAGGCAGCCTGTCTTCACAGTGATTAAGATAATGAAAACATAACATTATAGGTCAGGGTCTATAAGGACAACTGAGTTTTGCAGGATATTAAATATGTTAGGATTAGATAGACTTATCTTTAAAACATTCTGCATATGTTTTAAATTATATAAACACAAAGATTTAGAATAAAATAATAATGAAAAGAGTTTCTTTTCATTCTTTATATCAGTTTCAACCCACATTTCTGTAATCTTTAATAGTGCACAATCTAGCCTGCTTCAGATTCAAATTTTTATGGCAAATTTCCTATAGGAATCTGTGAGATCTAAACATTGAAATGCAAACCGATTGAGAGGCTGTTCATTTAAAAAAAAAAAAAAGTTTGATGAACAATCCAAGTGATTTTCGTGTGTCCAGGTTCTGCAGAAAGCCTATGGGCCTGAAGCAGCTGTCAGCCATCCTTGTACTCGCAGACCTGGAGCTGGCTGAGGTGCAGCAGTCTATGGAGTCACGCACGGCACGCTCAGACCTCCTCTCATGTACAGCGGCTGCGGGCAGCTCTTGGACCCACACATGGTCCACACTTCTCTTTATTGGAAATGTAGGACAGGGAGGACTGACTGGCAGCAGCCAGCAACTCCCCAGCATTTACCTCTAATTGAAATTCGAAGTAAAAGGACTTCAACCAGATTGACTAGAGAGGGGATGCTTCAAATAAAGGCTATAAATACCCCTGTGAACACAAGTATCCTTGCTCATCCCAATTTTTGGTAGTCCGATGTGTTTGAGCTTTAGATGAATTAACTTGTTTGAGATGTTGAACACATACAGAGTATCACAAAACAGCACTATGCTTATTTAATAGTACCGCAACATTCAAAATATTACATTGTATGTACTCCGATACGTATTCTGATGTCATTACCCCACTGACTTTTGGAAATTAAAATTATGACAAGGGGGTGATAGTACTTGCACACGGGTGCATTTTATTTCCCTGGGGGTAGGGAGATTTGGATGCATACAGGTTGTATTCTCAGCTTTTTTTCTCCTAATTTCTTCCTAGTTAAAAATGCATGCGGTGTTGCCATCACAGCTCATGTATTTAATAATTGGAAGCGTCAAACCATCCAAAATAAGCTGCAAAATCAGCACTCCTGGGTTATGTTTTTATATACGATCAGAAGAAAACTGCATGCTATAAAAATGAAACAAAAATGCCCTGTTATGCATGTCATATATGGTGATGATATTAGCCCCAAAATGTAAAAATGTCATGGTCTTGCCTTGAAAATTATTTTTAATGGGTTGCTTAAAAGGGGTGAAATAATTTTTAAAAAGCTTATGTGAACCTTTAAAATGCCAATTTTAGCTATTAATTTGACAATAATAATAGCATCCATCAAATGCTGGAAAAAGTCAGAGCTAAAGTCCTAAATTACTTCTTTTGTACCTGTTTTGATGTTAACTTTGCAAATTCCTCTTTGGGTGAAGATGGCCCTGGTGTGTGCAGTCCTTGCAACTCACTCTCCTTAGTAGAGGAAAAAGACAAAAATGAAATGTGAACACTTATCTCTGAAGGCAAAAGTTTTGAAGAATCTTGGTCTTTCAAGACCATTTACATGGTTTGGAGGTCTTACTTGCCCCCCCCCCCCGCCCCCCGTGTGATACAGCACCAGCTGCCCCAATTTTGTCCGTCTCCCCTGAAAGGCCGGGAAATGACCGCTGCGGTCTGTGTGATGGACCGAGAGCAGCAGCTGAGCATGAGGAGGCAGCCTCCGACAGCCCTGACAGACGGGCAGCTGCTGCCAGCCGAAGCACTGTGGGGTACCACTCCCACAAATCAGATTCGACCTTCCTGCAAGATGGTGATCTAAGACAGGACAGGTACCCAGAGAAGCGGCTGATCTGTAACAAAATGTGGTGTTTGCCATTTGGAGCCGAAAATCCCATCTGTCGGAGGAGGGCTGAAAAGGAACACCAAACTTTCCTCTTTCCTATGCTGCCATGTGAGGTTGTTTTTGGGTTTTTTTTTTTTTTTGCTCTTTCATGCACATTTTTCTAATCTGGATTCAAGCCTGATGTCATCTGCCTTCCCTTCCTCGGAGCATATGTGGGTTTTCACACACGCTCATCACTTCAAGGACAAATCCTTAAACAGCAGGGAATGGGTCCAAATGGCTCATCCATTCTGGCGAAGTTGATTTATCATCAGGATCAAAGCAAGTCTCTGCTTCAAGATGTTTTCCCTGCTGCTTCCACAGCTTCCTAGGGACTTGTTTCTCCTCTCCTTGTTTCTGGGGAGGTATACCCTCCTTTCCTGTTTCTGCAGTATCTTGGTTTCATTTCTGCAGCTGTGCTGGGTATGGCCTGAAGCCCAGGATCTCAGTGGAGCTGTTCTGCCACTGGAGTTTTCTTTGTCCTGCCTGCTTTTTTCTCTGCTTTCCCTGGGTTTCCAAACTTCGTTTTGTCTTTTCTCCTATGATTAGCATCAGCATCTGGCCTGTGTGCTTCGTCAGTGTTTTGAGAGAAAGCATTTTCTTCTGCAGAGAGGTCCTGCCAGCTCCTCATGCTTACACTGAAGTGAGATCTAGCAAATTCTGCCATGAATTTGCTGGGTATAGGTGCTTTTTGCAGAAGCAGGCATAGCAGTTAGAAGACCAACCTTTTAAAATGTCTCCTAGTGCAGTAACTTGTACTCTGCAGTAGGTGGACCTTTTGCATTCACAACTTCTTCAAAACTTACCTCTTTTTGATCTGTAGAGATATTTTTATACTATTTGTGGAAACTGACTTAGCTGTGCTGTGGTGACAATTTAAATTTCCTAGCTAGCACATACTAGCTCTGTGATAGGCAATGAGGTCAGACTGGTTCATCTAGGTCTGCATCTATGTGGAGGTCTACCTCTGCGTGGTAGAATTAGGAATTCCCTGTGCAGGGGAATGGGCACCGGCTGCTTCAATTGCAACCATCTCCCACTAAGCTATAGTCCCTACAAAGCTCACTGTGTGCCCTTTGAACAGTTCCTAAATGGTCTCCTGAGAAAGATCAAGGTAGAAAGCTCCTAGGATATGTTTATATCCATCCTAAGGAGAAGACAGGAGTATTTTCCCGCAGCATTCAGCTCACCTGCTGCAATTTCTTTGCACACTTTCATTTTACAGGTATGAAGTCACCTAATGAAATGCCAGTGGCAGAGCTTTTGGGTCTGCCTGAGCATTGGGGAATGTGTGTGCTGCAGACAGCAGCCTCGCACGTACCTGCTCTGCATTTGTAAAGTTCTTCTCTGCACAGACTATCGAGACGTTCTTGAAAATGTTCTTGAGGTTCACCTCCAAATGCAATTAAATAAACTCTACGAGTCAAGGTTAAAATACCTGTGTTTTACCATTTTCTTCCTCTCACTGCATGTATGAAGATTAGAGGGAAAGAACTGGCAACTAGAATACACATTTGAGTAAATACAGCAGATTATTTTGAAAATGAAAGGGTGGGATAGCTGCCACTAGAGTCAGTGGAAAGGCCTATGACTTTTGTAATTTTTTGAAACATTTTGAGGAATATTTTCAAGCTATGCTATCTATCTATCTGTACCACCATGGTGTCTTTGACACTGTGTTTTTCTGGAGTAGGAATCCATAGTATGTCACACACCTCTGGGGGATAATTTGTGGCAAACATACAAATCTGAATGTTGACACAGTGCCACTGACTACCTGGACCGCACTCGCTATTGACGGGTGTCTGTATAATTTTTGTAGCTACCTATATAGGTTACTGTCAGAGGAATTAGTACAGCAAAATGTTTAGCACTTCTAACAGCTTTGTCACTATTGAAGATGAACGCTATTTATCATCCTGTTCGTGTCTCTTACAGCTTGGATCATTTTTCTGTGAGCAGGTAAAGATCTTGCTGTTTACATTTCCCAGTCAAGTACAGAGGTGAATAGGGCAGCACAGTCTGCGATGGGGGGAAGGAGCTCAGTCACGGATAACGCTTTCCTAGGGAGCAAAAATAAAGTTCCTCCACTCAAGAAGGCAAAAATATAGTTCCTCCAGACTTCAGGCATCTGTAGCAGCCAAAGGTGGACTGCCTCTGCAAGGATGCTCTCCGGTGGGACACGAGTGAAGATGTCTCTATTGAATCCAGTGCATAAATATTAAGAAACGTCTCCCTCATTCACAGAGGGAGAGATGGAGAAACATTGCTTTATTCACTCCATATGGCACGATTACAGTGAAAACAGGTTACACATCAGTCAGTTCCTCTTCTGACTGCATCTCATTCATCCTGTGGCTTGCTTATGACCAGCTGAAAAACATGCAACTTCCTTGACAGTATTTGATCACAAAATCAAATAAAAAAAGAGGAATTTCAGTTACTGTATGTAGGTCTCTTGATGTAGGAATAAACACTAGAATTCTGTGGTCATAGTGTTGGTTTCTTCCTATAATTTACTGTCTCCTTTTTATAGTGGAGTATTTAACTGACAAAGGAATAAAAATACTGGGTTCTTGTCTCTTGACTTAATTCTGGTTATTACAGAAACATTAATACAGCTTGTATTCCCAAAAAGAAAAAATAAAATAAGCATCAGCAATGTGCCAAAAGCAAGTGCTGTGTTCTTTAAAAGGAGAGAGAAACAAACAGAAACTGTTACTTTGATAAAAGTGTTAGAAAAATTTAAATGAAGGCATCTAAATTACTGGCATACTGACCACAGAGAATGAAGTGCATAGCTAAAATGGATATTCCCTGACATTCATATGTCTTATTAGGCAGTGCTTTGACTAAACACACAAAAATGTTCACCCTGTAATGGCACTATGTAGTATTTTCCTCTGCTACTAATTTATTTTGTCATGTTCCATGGTATGAACAAATTAAATACCACACATGTCTCAAATGTCTCAAACAATTATATTTATCTTGGTTATTCTTGCGATCTATCTGCTTGTCTGTCTGACAATATCAGGTTGATGCTCGTGAGAAGTGGCATGGAAAGGGGGTACCATGAGCTAACCAAATCTTACGGAAATGGAGTCGAAGTGTCCCTTGAAGCTGTCGTGGTTTTACAACAGGGGAAAAACAGCTTCTGGAACAATAACAGTTTGGGAAGTTTTGCTGAGACTGCAAGGACACGAGCAGGTCAGACAAGGCGTTTGGTGACTGGGACAGAGTCCCACGCATGTTTTTGCAGGCCAGGAAGGACCCCTCCATGCTAGCCCCCTAGGAATACGCTGTCAGAGGCGGCCTTCCAAACGTGGTGTCAGTATGTGTTTCTGTAAGTGAAATTTTACCACCATGCGCAGGGATAATCCATCCTGGATCTATCTTCCTGCTAATCCCCTGTTAGCCTGGCTTTTCAGCACAAACCTGCAAATGTGGCCCAGATACTGAAACTCCTTCTCTGAGATAGAGTCACCATCAGAAACTACTGAGGTAATAGCTGTGTTCTTACATAAAAGCACAGGGCTTGCTTTGTTTCATTTTAGTTAAATCTAGATCTGCGTGTGTGCTGGCCAGTGGTTGAGTAGCGTCCGTGTGTCTCTGCAGAGACTATTGGCAAGCCCCTGCGACACGCAGGCACACCACATCCAGGTAGAAATCTTACTAGTACTAAAAAAATGCTTTATTTGAAAACTGAAGTATATAAACAGCATACCACATTCACATTAAAAGATAATTAACAGCAGTTCCCATATATTAACTGAGTTGGGGTCCCTCAACAACTGCATGTTTCATCTAAGCAAACTTCAGCAAGACCCCCAGTGCAGCCAGAGCCCTCTCCCCCGAGGGGTGCAATCAAACCTTCCTAACCTAAGGGCTGAAAAAAACCCCAAACTTCAGGGCTGCTCATGAGGAAGACCACATTATCCCTTGCCATGGGACTTGGGCTAACTGGCTTCTACATTTTTCTGCCTGGCAGACACTGTAACAACCTGGTGGCTCAGCAAATGTCCTTTAAATCGCCTTTATTGCAGCAACCAACATGTCTTCAAAGGCACCTGGGGAAGATGCTGGGAGGCCGTGCTGTGTGTGGGGGCACTTGCTGCATCCACCCAGCCACCCTGGGCACGGCCTAGCTCTGTGAGAGCAGTGACTGCCTTCCGCCAGCGTACCCCACTGCGTACTTGGGGATGGAGGTGCAGTGCGGTCCTGTTGACACTCCTTGCAGGTGTTTTTGGGCACAGGGAGCACTGTAGGATCACCTCTGCCTCACAGCACAGGCACAGCCTGGAAGCGTTATCCCTTGAAAGCTGAGCAGATGTTACACATTGCCATGTGGGACGAGAAGGTGTGTTATCATCATGCAGATGTTTGGGGTGGGTTGGCCGCTCAAACCAAGGTAACCGCTCCAGCAGGAACGGTGCTGGCTGGCCGTCCTGATCCTTCCCCATGGCCTACAAATGGGTGTGAAGGTTGCTGTGCACATGGCCAAGCGTGCACCCGGCATCTTTAGTGTCTGCTCACAGCCTCAAAAAAGAACTATTTTTATTCCTACAGCCAACAGTGCTGCTCTGAAAGGTCAGTAAACACCAGCCGTAGCTCAATGCCAGCAAAGTCAGCGAGGATCCAAATAAAATGAGACAGGTTTTGAACAAGATATTGTACTTTATTGCTGTGTAATGATCCATGGTTGCATACATACAGACAGCATGGGTTGTCAGCCAGCTCCATGCATGACTCATTGCCAGCTCTGAAAATACAGACTGCTGCCTGGTGAGACGCTCTGCTCGCTCGGGCAGCAGCGATGTCCCCGGGCAGAGGTAAAACCAAGGACCGGCCAGCAAGGAGCACAGCTGGGGAGGCATGGTGGAGCTCCCGTACCATGCCACAGACTGGTGCTTCTCTTGGTAGTTTCTGAGCTGATAGACAAGGACACGGGAAAGTTTTATACTGGATGAAACTACAAAGGAAGCTTTCCCCTAGAAAGCACCTGGACGATTGCTCAGATGAATTTTCTCTCTAATAAAAACATTCTTTACAACTTAAATACTGGTGATGGCAAAGTTAAATGAGGTCATTATTGCCATTTTAGTTGTGTTAGAACTGAACACCAAGAACATTTTTCTGTACATGAATCACAGAAGTTTGTTTTCAGGGAACTGGAAAAGGACTCAAAGATGTAGATCCAGCTCTTAGACCTGTGTCAGATTTCCTGCAACATTTCAGTCATTTTCCCCCTTGTACCTCAATTCTCTATTTCTGCAGAAAAAAAAGAGACTGATAAAACCTAACTTATGTTTTGTACTTAGTTAACTTAATTTTTTTGTTTATGTTTATGATATTTTTAAGTCATCAAAACATTATTGCAAAGGTTTAGAAATAAAATCTTGCCTTTACTCCTAGCAATTGGAATTTAGTCAATAATTTGATCACTGGGCAAGGACTTTGTCCTGAACAGAAATATCACCAAAACTACTACTCAAGATCAAACTTTGAAGCAGACCAGTACTCCATCTATCTAGAAGTTAACTAACTCCTAAACAGCAACTGGTATTTGCACAACTTCACCCCCCAATCCCTATTTTTGAGGGAGCTGCAATATATCACATTTCCACAGACAAAATGAACTAAGAAAATAATCTGAATTAAAAAAAATAAGAAACTACAAGATCGACTTAAACTAATTTGAGTGGAAATGGGGAGTAAAATGGGAAAAAATATAGAAGTTGAAAAATGCTCACTTTAAAAACTGGAGTATATGAACAGTACACTGCATTTGCCACCTGTCCTTCAGGATAAATGGGGAAAAAAAAATAATTCAGAGCTTCGGGTAGCTGAAACAAAAGAAGAGACTTTCAGAAATGCAGGGGTCATCCAAGACTAGTCAGAGATTAGGTCAGAGAGACAGAGAGTATTTTATTTGCAGGGAATGTAATGCAAAGATGCTTTGGGAATTTTCTGTTTGGAGAAATGAAAAAGTGTGTGCACGTGTGTTTGCAGAAGCAGATAGGAAACAGAGAGGGAGTTGAAAGCAATCAGAAAACCAGGTATCTGTGTGAAAGAAAATGAAAACAATCAGAGCAACAAGCAAGTTGGAGGGAGACCAGTAACTGGAAATAGTGATTGGTGCCTCCTTTTTGATTCCTGCTATGTTCAGAGAAACAAGACTTTGTGCATTTTTTTTTCCAATGGCACAGCATCCTAGAAGAAGCTGATAGCATCAATTCATTAATGAAAACAAAATTTTCAGAACATCCCCACTGACAGCTTTCCAAAGCCCTTGACAACCATAGAGACCCAGGGTCTGGCTGTCAATAATCTGTTATACATGATATTAGGGGAGAGAAAAGTGATCTCATTATGTCAAGGTGGAGAGTATCAGTGGGTGGGTACTTGGAAAAATATGATTCTAATGTTAGCTTGAAAAATCAGCACATTTGCAGTGTAAGTTGTTAGACCACGAAGATGAGGTTGTGTGGAACAGGATGCTAGTTCCAACACTGATGTGATGAAATAATATTTTCAAGTAAAATTTTGCTTTATTTTTAAGGCTTATCTCAACTTTCTTTATTTTCGGTAATGCACTTGCACAATTTAAAACATAGAGAAAGTAGAGGAGTAGCAGCATACTGAAGACTCAAAGTACCCCTTGGCTTATGAAAACAGAAAGCAAGGTAAGGCTTTCCATTGGACCTATTTTTCTACATTATTTATTTGTCCTGCAGTGTAAATCTACATGCTGCCTATGAATTACACAGATAAGCAAAGCTGCTGTCCCAGAAAACCTATACTCTAAGTATGCTCAAGATAATCACCATTGAGGAGCTGAAGACAGGCAGCCTTCCCAGATTTTAAAGAGGAACGTGAAGGCAAAGGGAGAATTTGTTAGGTGAATAAAAGGAAAGGTGTTTTAAATGTACTGGAAAGCAGGAAAAGACAGTGAAGTTGTCAGTGGGAGAGGGCACTTTCTAATGAAAGAAGAGAGTAAAAAGCCACTGGACTCAAATAAGAGAAAGGAGCAGAGGGATGCCTGGGTCAGGTCCTTGGTGGCAGAGCAGAGGGGAAGGCAGGCAGGGAACAGATTCAAGGAACAGTGAAATCCAAAGGGCTGCGCAATGCTGGCGGGTCCGACCCCCTATATTTTGGCTGCAGTGAGTGCTGGTGGATAGGCAAGGGACAGAAAAATGTAATCATGCAATAAAAGTAAAGGGTGACTAAGGAGTGGATATGAATGCAAGGAAAGGATGTTTCAAGCTCACGTTTTAGATGCTGTCAGCACCAGTGTTTACTAGCTGGCTCTCTCTTTCTCTTTCCTTCCTTTCTTTCTTTCTTTCTTTCTTTCTTTCTTTCTTTCTTTCTTTCTTTCTTTCTTTCTTTCTTTCTTTCTTTCTTTCTTTCTTTTTTCTCTTTCTTTCTTTCTTTCTTTCTTTCTTTCTTTCTTTCTTTCTTTCTTTCTTTCTTTCTTTCTTTCTTTCTTTCTTTCTTTCTTTCTTTCTTTCTTTCTTTCTTTCTTCTCTCTCTCTCTTTCTCTCCTCTCCTCCTCTCCTCTCCTCTCCTTCTCTCTCTTTACCTCCCTCCCTACCGAATGGAGTTTGCATCTGTCACAGATTGTTCCTCAGGTGTTGGCTTTTGAGTGTTAGTGTTAGCTTTTGAAGAACATAGGAAGTTTAACCCTATGCAGAACTCTTGCTCAAGGCCTGCACATTGTTGAAAAATCTGCTTAAATCCCATTTTGAAGATTTCAATCATTTGCAAGTCTTAAATTCCTCAAGCTCAGGAGCCTGCTATTTGCCATTTGTGCTTTCTGACTGGGTGACAAGTCAAGCCATAAAGTATGTTTAAATGAGTTCCCTGACCTACATCATAGCTATAGGCATATTTACGGGATTCTCTGTTTCTGATACCAAAACTGCATTCCCACGGGTGTTCACCAGCTGTACGCAGACAGAGCAGTACTTTCGTTAACCTGGATCAGTGTGAATTTATGATAATTACCTGCCCTTTCTTGGCATGCTTTATTTTCTCACAGTCCAGCGCAGGTCTGGTGGACGAGCGCAGTGCGGTGGGGCCCGGCCGTCAGCTCTCGGGGAGAGAGTTGGACTGAATATTTGCTGACAGAGTGATCATAGTCACTTTTTTTTAATCATGGAAAAATCCTCCCCCTGATGCTGTAAGTGTATTCTTGAAAATGAAGCCTGTGTACAAATAGTGACTCTTCAAAATGCCTGTTGTTACAATTTCAGACGCACCCAGCAATTTAGACATTAGATGATCTCTGGTGAGGGTCCATTTAGCACCAAAATGTTGTGAGCAATGCTGCATATCTTTAGCTGTTAGTTGATTGACTGGCAAGCTCCAGGTCATGAGCACAGGATAAATGCAAAGTTTATAAGCATTTCTTATGATCTGTTTAATCTCTCCTTAAAAAGCATGTCTGGTATGTGCACCCTGTGTACAGTTATTCTACTTTTAGCCATAGCTTTCTGCTCCAAGTCTCTGTGTTCTGAAAGTCTGATTTTCTCTCTGCTTCTCTCTTTTCCCTTTTCTGAGTGCTCAATCCAGGAATTATAATTCTTTTGCAACTTGTGCAGTTTTGCAGTTTAAAGATTAAATAATTGCGTTACATTGCAGCCTTACCTCTTTCACTGGAATTACATTACAAATCAGCAGGATATATCTGGTACTTCTCTGCAAGCGCCTTATGAACAGTCACAGTCCTGCTGTGAGAGCATCTAGGGTAACTGGGAGAGAGAGGTGTCCTCTTCAATTTATTTGTAAAAACCCAGGTCCTTTAATGTAAGGTTTGCACTCCACCCCAGAATGTAGTCACTAATGAGGAGGAGGGGTTAATAAAATATTTTGCTAAATATGTTCATATCAAAGTCTCATAAAAGGGTTTATTTCACCAGGAAGCCCTTTTTTTTTTCAGTGAAGTGGGCTGCAATGCACTTGCCAAACCACTCATCCACTGCTAACAGGAATGAGCATGGAGTTAAATCAAAGAAACAGATGTGGCTGGGTAAGGCAGGTTTCCTTTTATATGTCAAAAAATAGGCGCATGTACATCTGTTTTGTAATTTGCCGATAGTGTTTTCCTTGGCTCAATGGCAAACGGCAGTCAGACAAGCACTCCTCATACAGTATTTGTACTCTGTGCCACCGATCCAGTGCAAGGCTTGGTTCCTTAGAGCCCACTTGCATATCTGAACATCCAAGCTCCAGACTTTGTCCAGTACTAGCATGTTTGAAGGTCAACACCATCCTTTATGGCTTGCTTGGATTATGCAAGGGAGTTTCCAGCAGCTCCAGAAAATATTAATCTGTGTAACTGTACAGCGAGGAGGTGCCGACATACCACAGGCAAGATTTAAAAGTGCAAAGGACTCAGCCATACCTGTTTCTGCTGTCTCTGTTCCCCTTTTCCTGAAAACACTGTGCAGCTGGGATTTTTGAAATAACAATAATAAAAAGTTGGGATTGTTAAAATTGGATGAACATCAAGGGAAACCCATCTGACCTGTATTTTTATATGATGGCTGTCTTGCTAAGATGTACAGCCCCCATTTTTGTTGGGTTTAATTCAGAATTGGCTGGGTTGGCTTCTCCTTATGGAACCACAGAGCCTGCCTGTTGAATTCCTCTAAGCCCTCCAAAACAAAGATATAGTAAATCACTTTTTCTTTTTTCTTTGAGTATAAATCCAGCTGTTTTCTGCAGCACTGCTTTCTAAAAGGCTCAGTTTCCATGAAAAAAAGAACAATGGACCAATTTGGTTGATAGAAGTGTTGAATCAGGGCATTATAGCATGCTCACAGCCCTTTTCTTTCCCATTCTTCACTAATAACAATGCCAACATGCCTCCCCCAAAAATCCTTAAAGTTCATTCTCACCTAGATTTTGGACAAGGATTTTTAAGGAAAAGTTCTTTAGTTGTTTTTTTTGTTGTTGTTGTTTTGCATCCAGTAAAGCTAATTCTATACCCCAAATTTATTGTTCGAGACAGGATGTCAACTTTGTATTAGCTTATCTTTTCACAGATCCTGTTGGAAAGAGTAAATGTAGAAGGGTAAGCTAAATATTTCCTGGACATGACATGGAGAGCATGCCTGTTACAACATGGCTCCACTACACTCTTATTTCTTGTATAATGAAGTTTGGAGGAATGATCGTCATCTCCTAAACGGAGATGTCCTCCTATTCAGGAGAGTTGATGGACCTTTTGTAATGAGTAAGGATTTTTCAGATGAGTTGCTAGTTCAGATCAACTTTTTGCAGGTTATATAAAAGAGAATGAAAGATAGATTTTAAAAAAACCCAAACACTTATCTCCAGCTGTCTTTGGCCAGCAGCTAAGAACCAATTTGATTTCACACTTCAGAAAATATAAAATATAAGATACCCTCACAATATTAATTTTAATTCTTTAGTAATTTAGTTTTAGACTTTTAGTCTATCCATGGAGCTGCAGCATTCTTGTCTTTACATATTTTCAATATAATCCAAACCCTTTTACTTCTACAACATAAAAAAAAAAATCTCAGCAGAACAGTAGCTCTATTCAGAGCAAAGTGGTTGTTTTCAAGGTCTGCATGCATACTTTAAATTGTTAAATATACTTACAATTTTCCAATCCAGCAGGCATGGGAGTGTTCCTCCTTGTCCTGCCTGTTAAATTTAGTTAGATGTTCTGAAAAGGGGTGCAGATTGTTCACCACTGGCAGGTAAAAATCAGGAAATAAAAATATTGACTCAAGACCTTTGCAGGACAATTAAACAGCTAATGAAAGGACTGAAGTTCCTGAAACCACAGTGAACAGGAAAGAAGGATGATGTGCCTCAGTTTGGCACTCCTCTGGGTCCTGCTTCTGATACCGACACGCTATGGCTGTGGAGGTTATAAAGGTATGCTGGCAAAGCATCACGAGGAACAGGCAAATGCTTCCTGAAGTATCTCTCAACCAAAACAGACATTTTATTCCCTATTTCTATTCTTCCAGACAGGATGTTAACATTGCTTTCTTTTGGACAACTGGTGGCAGCGAAGCTGTGGCAAAGAAGATGAACGCCAAATGATACAGGCAAAGCCTCGTCCTCCTGCATACCTGCTTCCCTGACTGCCAACCAACTCCTCCAAGGCAGATGTGGGAAGAAGTCTAGATACCACGAGCAGAACTAGTCTCTCCCAAGGGGCTCCTGGAAAAGCAATAGCTCCTCACTGTCATAATTTTCCCAAACCAGCCAGAATAAGCAAGTTTGGTGCTGAAATCCCAGTATGTCCTATGGGCTGTGATTGGGAGTGGGAGAAGCAGAGTCATAGTGTCCCTTCTGGGTTGCTTTGGGCCCCAGCACATGCAAAGACCATGCCCGCATGTGCCTGCTAGCAGGAGGGAATTACAGGGGGGAAAGGTCCTCTATCCCACTTGTAAAAATATTAACCAGCTTGGCTCACTCTGGGCCCAGGTGTGCAGTTACTAACTCCCCGAGTCATGTGTCAGTCCTGGCAGCTCAGGATTTTCTGACAGATACATTGAGCTTCAAAAGTCCAAAGATAACAATTTACAGCTATAGCATGACACGGGTTTTCATTTAGCTGAAAATTGTTATATCTGTTGAACTCTGCTGGCTCAGTTCAGCCAGAATCCAGAATCCCAGTAAAAAAAATTTGCTTTAGGTTTCATAGCAGCAGGCTGAATTTGAAGCATCCATGTATGTGTAGGCAGAGGTATGGGGAGAAAGGAAAGGGAAATATGCATGAAGGAGGGTGAAGATGCATGTTCTTAAGTCCAAAATGTAACTACATTGCCTCACAGGATGAAAAGACCCCTTTTTTTTTTTTTTTTTTTTTTTCTTATCACACTGGTGAGAGATTCAGCTACTACAGGCTACATTCAGAGCTGTAGATAATTAGGAGGAACACGGGACCTTCAAGGCAACTAAATTCATATCCAAAGACTGTGGGTTTCTGCTTTTCCTGTGGGTACCAGATGTAGGGACATGAGCTTCTGGGCTCCAGGGTTCTGTACCACGCACTGGTTTTCCAAACTAATTCATCCTCGTTGTAGAAAACCTGTGATCTGGGAGATCTAGAAGAAGATATAATCAGATGAGTGTCATCTAGTATCCAGATTGTAATAACTCTATCAAGATAGGGATGGCACCACCTGCCTGAAGAACAGCAAATACAGAACAGCAAATAGACATGTCTTAAAGAAAGCTGAGTGCTGGGCGGGAGGAGAAGTGGTTCGGTTAATCCCATGAGTGGAACTGCCAGAGCTCGCCTTGTTCAGCAAAGGCTAACAGGGGATATGTCTGTCCTGTGTAAATATATCAGGAGGATAAACATCAGGAAGGGAAAAGAGCTGGTTAAGCTAAAGGACAATATTGGCTGAGGAGGAAATGGTTATAAACTGGTCATGAATAAATTGAAATTGGAAGCCAGAAACAATTTTCTCACCATCACAGTGAGGCTCTGGAGCAGCCTGCTGGTAGGAGAAGTAGACATTAACTGTTTCTTACAAAATAAAGCCCACGGAAGGGAATATATGACATGACAGCTTGTGGTAGCAGATGCTGGGATTGATGTGTTCCTAACTGACAAGCGGCAATTACTGGAAAAAGCCTATTATCTCAGATGAGGACTGTCTTGCCCGCTGCCATTTGCTGTGAATGTTAATGCCACGCTTACCGGGGTTATCTCCCGGAATAAAGCCCCGACTGCCTCCTGCTGCCATCGCCACACGTTGCTGACTCTGCCTCGCAGCACGGCGCAGGGCTGCCCTAGCAGACGCTGACCTAGACAGAGAGACTGAGCGCACGAGGGTGTTAAGACTTATTTCTGTCAGAAACCGAACGTTCAATGTTTTTTGGGTCAGGGAACCGAGAGGGAGAATATTTCTGACCTGATCACACCCACTGCACTCTGTTTCCCCAGAATTGTGCTAGCACCCTTACCACAAAAGGCATGGGAGTTTAGTGACCTGGCAGAAGGTTGAGCCTAATGTGACGTAACTTGCCGGGCTTTCTGGCTTTCCGTGCTGTGGGGGAGATGTAGTGGGCCGGTGGGACTTGTTAGTTCTGTCGAATGGGCAGAGCAATGCCTTACATGTTGCACCGGCTTACAGTGGGGCTTCCCTCACTTCTGTTGCTCGAACCTTCATTTCAAAATTGGAATGGCTTAGCTGGATGTTTCCTACCAATACAGGAAGAACACCCTATTCAGAAAGATCTATTTGACAAAGGATTTATTCAATAGAAGGACACCACTGATAATTTCATATTGGGCACATTTAGAGCACGGGTTTGTTGTGACTCTTAGCCCTAAAAATGGCAGCTTCCAGAGGGCTCCTTCTGGATCAGGAACACAGATAGTGAATGGTTAACATGAGTATTTAGGACCAGCAGAATACGTATGTTTGCATACGGAAAAGAGTTTGCTAAGGGTGCCTGAGAGCGGGGACAGTCTTTCTTACAGCCAGGACCTCTCAAGCGGTTGTTCGGTTGTCGAAATCCTCATTTTCTGTCACCCATCATTGCAGGGGGCTGTAAAACTCTCCGTCCTGGCCTATTTATTTTGCCCTACTACTAATCTACATGTTGTGCGTGTAAGGAAACAAGCTGGTGACTGCCCTGTGTCTGGAAACACAAAGTCCGATCGCACTTGTAAATTGCCCTTGTTACTGTGCAACTGCCAGCTGCAGATATTTTCATTGTTTTTTTAATTAATCAGCATGGCAAAGAGAGGGAGCGGAAGAGGCCCAAAGTAACAGACCAGTGTTTATTTGCACTGACATCTGAGATTGCCTTAAAATGTTTTTGGATATTATGTCAAGAAATACAGGAACTGGGAGTCTTTGGATCTTGTATTACTTTTTTTCTGGGTGTGAGTTTTATGTAATCTGGCAGGAAAACAATTTTTATTGTTGAAAATTACTTCACTGATGACCCACATATAACTGTGATTTTGTGTTGCTATCCACTTTCTGCTGGAAAGAAAAATAATTGATTTTATTTTGGTTTGGGTTATATTTTTTCTGAGCTCACTGGAGAGAAATAAAAATATTATGCTTTATCCATAATGACATGTAATATCTTTTATGAGGGGGAGAATGAATAGCTTGACTACTAATAATGAAAGAAAAGACAAAGATGCCTTTAGAAAAAGTACTCTAGTATTAAGTAGAGACTTTACAGTAGCTTCATATCTTTCTTCTAGAAGAGAACCTTCATGCATCATTCATAGCAAGCATGAATTTCTATTCAGTTTGCTGCTTCTTCACATATTACCTTCATTCTTTATCAGAGTCATAGATGACTCCATTCATATAGTTCAGGAAAACCACAGAACCGCTCTTTTGTACTGCAAATAAAAGAGAAAAATAACTTCCAGCGCTAAAGAAATAGTTTGCAATAGTAAGCAGGTCTACTGAGCTGGATGAGAGTGTTATAATAAAGTAGTTTTATCAAATCCGTATCCTGAACAAAACGTTTCTGCAACATTTTCTTTAAAGTAGAAATTTCCTTTCAGCATAGGTACATGTATGTGATATACTTAACCACATGGGGTCACTTACAAAACAGTCTGGGTCTCATGCTGTTTTCCATATCCTACATTTTTTTGATCATTTTCTGGCTCATCCATCTGTCCCTGAGAGTTTGACAATGTAAGAATCTGAACTTTGAAACCTGTTCCCATCTGAATCAGAACTGATGGGCAGAAGTCACATAAAAAACTAGCCATGTGACAAATAAGTGAAAGAAATGGTTTGGTAGAACTGCCAAAAAGTAGGCCATAAGCAAAGTATCTGATTTAGCACCCAGAACTACTTTTGAGCAATGAGTGCCTCAGACCATCCACCTGCCAGAGGTGCTAGACCCTGCTCCTCTATGGGGCCAAAGCAGAGGAGCAGGTGCGATGCTCAGGTCATCCATGTCTTGTAGGCTGGCTGACTTCGGCTTCAGTCGCCCACATCTTTATGCTCTCTATTTTTAATTTGACCTTTCAGATTTAGTTGAGCTCCATCAGGTTTTGGCTAGTGTTCCTAACTTATGAAACCTAAGACGGGAAGTCCTAACCAGTGTTTACTCAAACAAAATCAACACTAAGGTCAAAGAATGAGTAAGAAAATAATGATTTCAGAATGAAGCTAGTGAAAAAGCATCTGCATCCATTGCAGTGCCTTTGAACAAGTTGTTTTCAGCCATATATTGCCTTCAGCTTTGCCTGGGCTTTTGTAAAATTTCTTCCTTTGGCTTATAGCTCCATAATCAGGAGAGACTATGAGAGCTACCTCTTGTAGTTACAGTTACAGAATCATACTACTTTACTTTGTCATATACTATTGCAAAGAAAATGTGCTTTCTTGATAGAGGGTTTCTGTAGCAGAGATTGGTTTGGTCCTCTGCAATTACTGATCTGAAAGCAAGCTGTTTTGGCAGATAACAGCGAGGTGATTCTCCTGCACTCTTTTCTACCCAGCATAGTGGTATTTAACAAAAAAGAAAAAAAGCCAAGTAAGTTACCATAACAATGACGATTTCTCATCCTTGACTCCAAGAATTTGGGGTTTGGAGCTTCTGTTTTCTTTGATCTTACCTTCCTGAAGAAAAAAATATCCAGCCTAAATGAAAACATGACCTGGCCCAAGAAATGCCAAATACAGCAAAAGAAATATTTTCCTTTTCTCTGCCTTTTCCTCCAATAACAGCACCCCATTCAAAGGGGTGATTTGCCATTGGTTATACTTCAGAGTGTTATTCAACTATGAAAGGAATCTCAGTATTTTAAAATAGAGGAAAATTTTCCATTGAAATAACCTTTATGGACACTTATCAACTTTTCTGTTTGTTTTAGTTCAGTTTTAATTCAGGCAGCCCTGTACGGTTCAGTTCACCTGATAATAACAGAACAAAAGGGTCAGAGAAAAGGTAAGTAGATATGAAAAATTCCTAAAGCCAGGATGCAGTAAATGTAACAAACACTTCTTTGACGCATGGATGTTTACAATTTGCAAAAGACATAAAATAACATCTTCTGATGTTGTACATTGGTGTGTGTCCACTGCACTACTCCAACATCTCGCCCTACCTTAACTATAGAATTGCTTGCTATAATAAAATAACTTTTGAATTTTGATATGTCTGGCAAAATTGCTTCATCTGCAGATTGCCATGAGCCCTCATGCTAAACAACCTGTCAATTAGCAGCTGTAAAATATGTGCAGCAAACCTCTGAATTAGTGCCACATGCATTTAGAGATAGTGGCTTCTAAAGCTGTTGTTCCCACAAGAGTAAGAAGAGTTTTGCATGTATTTGTAAAGTCCTAACAAATTAGGCTATGCACAGTGCTGCAACATCCATTTAAATAACGTAATGCAGACATGTTAACCTTTTGCACAATACACAATGAGGTGATTAATAACAATGTAAAATGGGCTATTTGACTATAGCATTTTGATTTATATGGAATGAAGTGAAGCTAGCAAAGAAAACATTGCTGACTTCATAATTTATCAGAACATATGGTAAAACTACATTGCAGGTTTAAATTGAAAGAGAATTTTGTGGAGGATGGTTGCATTTTGGCTGCTGGAGGGAGCCAAAGAAATAACTGCAGAAGCTGCTTTTTAGGTAGATGAGCAGTGTAGGAAAAAATCTGGAAACAAACACATGTAAGTTGTTTGCATATTGCTCTAAAATAAAATCTTGTTATTAGAGTTTATTTTATTCCACTTGTAGCTGGAAACGGATCATGGCCTCCTGTAGATGGCAGAACTTCAGCGTAGTCTAATGGCACAGTCTAATGGCACAGTGAATGAAACCAGCATTTTGCAGGGTGACTAACTCTCCCTATTTTAGGATGAAATGAATGATCCTCTGGAGATATCTATATTTCTCCTCTGATCATCAGTAAAACCTTCTGGTGTAATTTTTTCTTAGCCATTCCTATAACTCCAGCCACAACCATATTCTGGTTGTCATTTAAGCTCAAAATAAAGGTGGGAAAGTCCCTCTATGTACAAATGAGATGGTGGTCAGGCTGCCCGTCATCTGACTGCGTTAACTCAGAGCGATGAGACTTTGCAGCAACACCGGAACAGTCTTTGCGAGAGCAGTGGGAAGCCCAGCACAGTGTGTGTGCTGTCTCTAAGCCCTCTACACTCCACCTGCACCCTCCTGAGCTGTTCGGCAGGGACCTCTGGGCACCTTGGGCTGTGGTAGGCAGCCTCTGGGGCTTGCTGGGGGGGTGTCTCTCCACTGGGGCTCACTGGAATCGGAAAGATCCATATGACCCCTCAAAACAGGTTGAAGTTGAAATATTGATTTTCCTGTTCATGTCATCTGGTAGCATTTAAGCTTTACTTTCTAAGCACATTTTCTGGCTATTATAATATATGCTGTTGCTTGCGATTTTGTTTGGAGACAGGAACGTGCTTCTCCTTTTGCAACGCAGCAGCAAGACATGTTAATTTAGCATTATAATCATAAGCCCTCCTGCCCTGTATCAATAGCCTTCCTCTAACCAACATGTGGCTTTTTTCCATGGCTCTTCAGTCACCACATTCTTTGAACGTGCTGAACAAGTAATGTTTTATACTGAAATGAGGTTCAGTCAGAAAGTTAGATCACAGCTAGATCAAAAGCACCAGCAAGACCCATTTCTCTTCTGATGTCTGCTCCTGTGAACTGGGTGCATATCCTCAGATTTATCCCATTTTAGATGAAGTGAGGTCAAATAAAGGGGCAGTATGTGCTGGAAATTGTTGTTTACCATATTCAGTAGTAAGAGGACACAGCAAGTGAGAATGAATTTGAAAGTTTGGTTAAAAGTCAGGATAAAACATAAGAACAGAAGAGCAGGAAGGGCCCAGTGTCCCTTTCTGACAGTGGTCAGCACGCGGGAACCAGTGAAATATAGAAAAACCAAAGTACAGAAAAAACAAACCTTCTTCAGCATCAGTCCCGTACTCAATTTCAACAACATTCCTTTAAAGAACTAACTAGAGTTAGTTTTTTTACTCATTGTCGTTAGCAATAAAATCCGATAGCGTTAGATACTTTAAAGGAGGAGGGTGCTAGGCAGAGTAGACTGGTCCCCCTGTATATGCCATTTTGTAACATCATAAGCAGTTTTTTAAAAAAAATCTTTCATTTTAGGTGAGTGAACACAGATTTTGGGGATAAAAAAATCCCTCACTCCATAATGCCTTATCTGAGGCAGAAGCATGCACTTGCTGGAAGTCATTTAGCAGTTATAATATATCAGCCACTTCAAGCAACAGCATGAAATCTTTATTCAGAAGACTTAACTGAAAACATCTCTGTAATGACTCGAGCAGGACTTGGCCATAGATCAGACAGGACAACTAGAAGACAAGGCTGAAGACTTTAAATTAATAAATTTCTTATTTAGTTCAGCTGTCTACATTACAATTAAGAAGAAAAAGATACAAACAAAAAGGGAAATGTTTTGTTCATCTGAAAATCTCTTTCTCCTTGTTCACAAAAATGTACAGCTTCAAAAAGTACATGGCAACAAAACATTCTTGGGCAAAAGCAAATGAAAGTCGTTCTGTATTAGAGGATGATTTGTGTTTTGTACAGCCAAGTTATGGAGTGACTGTTATTTTATTTGAATCTAGTACCTTTTGGAGGCAGGAGTATGCATTTGAATGGTACTTCTGGTGATGGAGTGACAGGACCAACCACCAGCGCTGTTTTATGTCTTCTGATGTTTTTCTCAACTGCCTTCCACAGTAGCTGCTGATTTCTTACTGGTGACATTGTACCCTCACTTCACACTAGCTTAACACAGGTGAAGCCATTTGCTAGACTGGGGAAATCAGCCCCTTAACCTGTCCTACAAACCATTGTTTCTTTTACAAAGACAATTGCAAGAAATACTTCTGCCCTGAAACCTCGTAAAATGCTTATTTTGACACAATCAAGAAAGCAAGTGTTTGACAGCTGTGTATTTGCTCAAAATGTAACTACAGTAGAATGTAAGTACGGTCTAAAGGTTTTCCAGGCTTTGGCAGGAGGGAAGAATTACAAAGCTAGGGAGCAAGGTGGGAAGAAAAGAGGCTGTTCAAATTTTGCCTGCTTTTTATTCTTTTGCGGAGCTGAAAAGCCTCTAAAATGTATTACCCTTGTGAATTGCTAACATTTTAATACATCACACCAAAATTTATATATTATTGTGGAGGAGCTACGTTGATTCTCAGATGAGAAGAAAATCTAGAGAAAAACATCTAATAGCTTCAGCTGGCATTCTGCTGACATACATCTCAAATCAAGTGAATGTAGATACATACAAATAAATACACTTACGTATATATACAAATATATTCTAATCATTAACTACTCTGTTCTTATATAACCAGTGATCTGCATGCAAAGAGAATGCAAAACACCAATAGATCACCATAATGCCAAATTCACATCCATTTTGAGCTGTGAAAAGCAGTCAAGGATCAAGCTTATAACTTGTTTCGGGTTCACGAGTTAAAATTGAGTATTTTTCCAACTACCGAAACTACAAAGTCCATTTAGGAAATGGGATCAAAACATATGAGCTTCTTATTATCTCCACTGGTGATGATAAATAACCTGTAATGAGAACTTTGACTGGCAATTCCTTCATGAGAATACATGAGGCAGAATAACATAACTATTGCTCGTTCTTGGGCATATTGGATTTGCATTATTAACAGTGATAAAATTGTTTTTATCTGCAAGAGTAAGTTGAGCTCGATGAAAGCAAACATGAATTTTAAACAGTATTTTTCCTCTAGTGCATATGTGTTCAGATATAGAGTCAAAATCAGAAAGGCCAATGCACTTATGCTAGTATGACTCTGGTATAAATCAAATTGGAATTAGAGCCAGGAAATCAATGTGTTGAGGTAAAGTCCAATGTCCCATCCAAAGAAGAGCAACGAAGCTGGTGAAGGGTCTGGAGCACAAGTCCTATGAGGAGCGGCTGAGGGAACTGGGGTTGTTTAGCCTGGAGAAAAGGAGGCTGAGGGGAGACCTTATTGCTCTCTGCAACTATCTGAAAGGAGGTTGTAGCCAGGTGGGTGTTGGTCTCTTCTCCCATGTAACAAGCAATAGGACAGGAGGAGATGGCCTCAGGTTGTGCCAGGGGAGGTTTAGAATGGATATTAGGAAAAATTTCTTCACCAGAAGGGTTGTCAATCATTGGAACAGGCTTCCCAGGGAAGTGGTTAAGTCACCATCCCTGGAGGAATTTAAAAGACGTGTAGATGTGGTGCTTAGGGACATGGTTTAGTGGTGGAATTGGTAGTGTTAGGTTAATGGTTGGACTTGATGTCCTTAAGGGTCTTTACCAACCTAAATAATTCTGGCTTTACGATTCCATTAACATATAATTTTTTGCATGAATATGAATAATTTGCATGGTTATTTTTCTGACCATATTTACACTTCAAGGACTAAATTATGGATCATCACTTGAAAAAATAGCCCTGGCAAGTGTGTTTGTACATTTATATCATATAAGTATTAACAACTCCAAAGAAATGAGAGAGAGCTGCATGTGAATATGAAGATGAGTTAAACATATGAAATATTTTAAGATATTTGTGAATGCCTAGGAGTAGGTAAATTACTTTTAAAATTTCTGGATGAATAGGGCTGGAAACTCTTTCATTAACATACCACAGGATATTGTGGGAGTTCTGAAAATTAGAAAAAAAAAATCAGTGATGTGTTCTTGTGCAAGATGGGCAAAGGATATCACCCATATAAGTAGAAAACAGATAATGTGATATTTGCCCTTGACAGAGTTATAGAAAGGCAGTTATAGAATAAAGTAAATAAAAATTTGAAGGATCACAGCGTGGATAATTAATCTCTATAGGGTTTTTTTTGAGATAAAGTTTTTTGTGAGGTGATTACAAGTTAAATTGAAACGTGATTAAATTAGATGATTATCTCACTGCTGGAATAATTAATGTTCTCTTAGCCCATTCCAGGTTTGAGGGAAAGTTTGGCTTAATGCTTAGGATATATCAGAGTACCTCACAACTGGAGGTAGGAAGTGTGAAGCAGTTATAGCAGCTTATCTTATGGGTGGTAACTTAAACTTCCATATTCTGTCACAGCCAAGCACATGTACCTAACTGGAGACTCCTCTAAGAGGTTTAACCACAAACGATATTCTTACCAGAAGCTTAGCAACACGTAAAATGAATAAAATCTGTTCAAAAAGGAATTGCAAAGGGGGCATTTGTTTCCTTACAGGTTTGCATCTCCTGAGCTCCTACGAACAATGTGTATTTCACTCGTGCCAAAGCATGCAAAGGCAGATGGCTCGGAGTGAAGGTCAGAGCAGCACTGGAGGATGGCAGATGGATGGCAGCAGTAGCGTTACTGCAGCAGTAACGGCGAAGAGCTCCCTGGTGCGCAACACCCAGCGGAGCTGCCCTTTTCATGTCATCTCGGTCCTTTTCTCAGGTAAATGACTGCAGGGCAGTTAGTCCACAACTGCCTCTGGTGCCTTCTGCTAAACAATCTGCTGCAGCCTCGTGGCCGACCAACGGGTGTTACTCTTGGCAGGTGCTAAAAAGTTTCCTATTCTGCAGGGGTATGTCTGGAGACTGATTTAGCAAGTGTAGCAGCACACACTGATATTTGGGAAACGGAATATTCTTCAGTGTTGCTTGACTGTATCCCAAGGCTACAGGGGTTTGATGCAAAGACACCTGGGCTAACCTCATTCTGTGGCAGGCTGTACTCCCAGAAAGTAGCTCAGAGCACACCTGCTACCGGTAAATGTCTCAAACGTTGCAGGAGATGGCATCACAGTGGCATCCTTAGCGTTATGGGAATCTCCGTGTGAGCTTATGGGAGGAGGGAAATCCTGCCAGTGTGCATAACAGCTGGAGAGAGGGGAGAAAATAGCTTGTGACCACCACTACAACAGTATTTCTATGCAATGCCTTTGCAGCTTGCTGTGAGCATATCACGAGCTGCGTGCTTCTCTGTGTGTTCTCCTGCAAGGCAGCGGTAGCCTTGCAGGACACTGTCATCCCTGCATGACATGCTGCTTCTGCATGCCTTATGCTGTTTTCCAGTCAGGAACAGACTGATGTCATATTACTGGAAAACTCTGGTCTCTGTGGTTTGCTCCTGCAAGTTGCACAGCTGGCTGGAGTGCCTGCTGCAGGAGTTTGTCTGCAACATGTATCCTGAGTGCCTCCATACCCGGCATACCATGAAAGAAGTGACCCAAGAAAGGGCAAAAGTCCCCAGCAGTCCTGAGGGTGGTAAGTGAAAGAGACCCCTTCCATGATCCTTGTACCTAGAGGCTGCCCTGCAAGAGTAAATTCAGGGGTCTAACTTAATTCCTCCTGCTTTCCCCATGACTGTGCCTGCTGTGCAGTACCCTCTGGTGTGGCAGGGAGAGCATCGCCTTGGCCACAGGTGGACGTTTGCTGGGACTGGATGGTGAAGGTGGTACTTCAGTGCAGGGGTGAAGGGAAAGTGTACATAAGGGAGTAGCAGAGGGCAGGAGATAAAAATCAAGGCCAATGAGCCGTTGTTGTTTCTGTGGAGTGTGTGTTCCTTGGGTATCTGGTGCCATTTTGACAATGATGTCATGTTATTTAACCCATTCAAGTGGTATGTGATGGGCTGTATGCAGCTGTATCAAAGTGCATCTCAGGCCTTTATCTTCCTGGTATTGTTACCATAATGTCTTCTGGGGAGCAGGATGCTGGGTGTGGACTTGTTTCCTTAAAGACATTGACCAGGATGATCATTTCTGTTGTGCCTCACAATGTCACTTTCAGCTCTGCAAATTTTTTTTCCCCCCAGATTTTGAATTTGTGTCAAATAAGGAAAAGATTGCTTGATAGCCCAAGTGCCTTTTACTGTGATAATAGCATCACGGTGTGATGTTTTAATGTGTGTGATCCTTCTGGGGTTGTGTTGGAGGACTGTCTTGAGTAGAAGCAGCAAAATTTAGCAGTTTACAACTGTTCTGCTTGTAGGCTACTCAGTCTGGACAAAACTGTGCCATTTTCTATATATTCTAGCTTCCCTGAGGACATAAGTTTGCGGTTCCTTGCAGATTGTAGTGCAGGAATGAACTAACTTGTGTTCAGTACCAAGCTCTGAGGGATCAGAGCTCGACAGTGAAACAGGGACTGAACCAAAAATGAAGGTACAGACGTAAATGTCCTGCACTATTCTGGTGTCCACTCCTCATAAAAGACACAGAGACATTAGACAAGATACAGTGGATAGACCCTGAGTTATCTGAGTTTGAAAAAGATGCTTGTATATTAAAGTACCTAGGAAGCCATCTATTTCTTTTAAAATGCCTTAAGAAATAATCTGATCATAATTTAGAAATAGCTACACAGGGAAGTCTTTTCTGAAAATAAGAGAATATTGATTTCTGCAGCAGAAGGCTTAACATGATCCATAAGCTAGAGACTGAAAGTAAACTTGGAAGTGAAGGTGATCGAATTCTGGAAAAAATTTACCTTGAAACATGGTGGATTCTCTGCTTTTAAATCAAAATATCTGTCTTGATCTAAATGGAGAAATCTCTCTTTGTTTTGTAAGGCATGATATAGTTGAAAGGGAAACAGTAAGGCCTTGGCAGAAATAGTTGAGTTAGGTTCTTTGTTCTTCGTTAGATGGGAGGTGAGATTTGTTGATAACTGCATTGTTTCTTTTGGTCTTCAACAGTGAAAGTATTTGTGAACTTGATGGAATAACCAGGACCCTTCTGCTTTTACATGCACCAGTAGATGTTATTTTCTGCTGAAAGCTTTTTGATAGAAAATGGAAACAGAAAAACAACATCCCATTATTATTATGGATCAAACATAAATGCTGATGTGATTTAATGGTACAAAGAGCTTTGCACATGCGAATGAGGAGATTATTAAGAAGCCTACAATGAAATTGAAAGGGGATAGAAAAAGACATCTGCAGACTGGTCTTGGGTATCTTTAGGATAATTTTAAATAACTTGTGCAATTTCTAAATAAAATATGCAGTTGGTAAATAAGCACTGGCACTTTCAAGGACTACAATAGAGAAACAGAGACTGGCATGAGAGGGGCAGTAAAATCCTAGCAAGAATCATTTGGCATCTGATTCTGCAAGGAAGATTGATGATTGTTTGCATAAGTCTGGGCTTTTTCCTGGGATGAGGGATTTAGAACTGTGTGGGCAACAGCAAAAATACTCATGAACATTATAAGCTTGTAAATTTGGCATGCCATTCTGTCCAGAGAAAATATTACTGAGATCTCAAGGACGCGGAAACAGAAAGAGGAGATGTTTTCACAGATATTTTCACAAGTTCACTCAGTTCAGGAGACATTCCTGAGGACTGATAACAACTGGAAAGCCTTCAGAAAGCATAGGAATATATGAAATAAGATAGAGACTAGCTGATATACAAGAAAAGTGTAAGGAAGTGTTTTAAGGAGGTCGAATGGAGAAACATTTGTAAAAATGGTGTTTGAAGGGGGACTCCCTACTTCATTTTCAGCAAGAGAAGACTATGCTTAATTTACTTGACAGAACCATTTGAAGCTTATTATTGCTAAGACACAAAAAAGGGTAAGTAAGGACATGATGTCTATCTAAGATTTTCAGCAGAAAGACTACCCTCTAACCCATCTGAGGTTAGCTTATGACATACAAAGTTGTGGAATAGAAAAGACAGTTAATCAGGTTGGAAATTTGACTGAACTAGAGGATAACTTTACACAGACTGACTTCACTTCAGGATGTATTAAAAAAAAAAAAAAAAAGCCCCCCAAAATCTATCCACTCTGAAAATGACCAGGGTGAGCAAAGTTAGAACCCAATAATGAGACAAACACCACTTGTTCTGAGGAGTCCATTTAAGAGGGAGATCAAATGAGGTAACTGTTCTGGTCTTTGCAGTATTTCTCTGGGAACATGTGACATTCCCATGCTAGATGTCTGAGCCCAGCGAATAAGTAGCTAAGACCGGAATCAAGACCCATACCCTAACAGCTGGGGCTGGCAAAGCGCTGTGGCTAGTCCCAGACTGGGACTGTGAGATTCTGCTCGTGGAAGTTAAAAGTTGTTATGAATATGAGCCTCGATCATTACCCATCCAGAAGTCTAGCTGCTGTTTGGTATTGGGAAAGTCATTTCACCAGGAATTGAAAATGTGCTTGAAATGTACATTTCCTGAGACTGAATACATTTTGGGAACATAAACCAGCCAGAGTGCTGTGCTGGCTCACCCTTCTCTGTCATTTTTCCTCCGAGGCGTGCTCTAGTCAAATTTCTTTTTTGTATATGCCCAACATCTTGTGCAGTGAAGCTCAAGACTCATTTTGCTCTTTTCAGCTTTAGTAGTCTCTACCAGCTCCAGAGAAAGTTTGGGAGGAACAGTCAGTTGCACACGCTGTTGAATCTGGATGTTTTAATTTTTGGTTTTCTAGCAAAACTATGAGGAAACCTCCCCCAGACAGATGCCTATATTTCATCTCTACCACCCATTCGGCATCCAGACATACCTGCAATGGTCTGGAAAGGTGAAAAAAATCAGACTTAAAGAGATCTGAGCCCCTTAAAAATTTGGCTCAATATGTAGTACAAAGTGGCAGTCCGCTGTACACCAAGTTCTCACACTCAAACCTCAGACATATAGGGAATTGGTTACATGGCTTACTAGAAAGTGTGGTATGGATAAATACATTTGTAATTTGATTTGTCTGGCTGTATATAGTAAGTACTGTAATAATATAGCATTATCCTGTATTATATAGCATGCTCTCAACTGCACCCAGGGAGATCCACCCTGGGTGGAGAGCATGGAGCTTGGCTGAGCACGGTGGTTTTCAAAAATGAAGTAACACATGCTCAGGACCTTAATTTCATCAGTAACCCAAAGTCACAAACCCAAATATCTCTTAACCTCTCAGTGAATGAAGTTCTCCTGAGCACATTTCTGGACCAGAATGGATTTCTACTGCAATATGATTGACTCTGGGAGATTCTTGTGTTCTGTTTAGGGTTAGGAGTTAATTAGATACCATCATTGTAAAACCTTCTCTTGTATGTTATTTTGGCCAAGCTTTCTTTTGCAAAATATTTTTTATAAGCCTGGTGGCAGTGGAAAGCTATTTTTATTTTTATCCTGAAAGAAAAAATAACTTTGTTTCTGTAATAACTCTTCTTCCTCCTCTCTGGGAGTAGTCCAAAAATAATACATCATGGGATGAACTATATGTTATGCACTTGCATCTACTTTTGCAGAAACTCAGGGCAGTGCAGTTGCTTCTGGTTGGTAAAATAACAGAGCTTAGAAGATAAATCTATAAGTGAGCAAGAGAAAGGAGTTTTTTTTTTTTTCCCCTCTGGGATCAGCCATTAGTAGATTTGCTTTACTTCTTTGAAAACTTTCATGCCATATTTGCAAGGCAGTTGTAGAGTGAAGCAAATTAAACTAGCAGAGGTGGAGCATCCAAATCTCCAGTTCAAATAAAGTCAGCACTGGTCTAAATTTGCCACAGTGTCAATATGCCATGACAGACACAAATAGAATGTACCTATTAAACAAAGGAGAAAAGCTTTTTGGGACTTATTTTCAGATATAAAAACAAAGCTAAATTATGTGTCTTTTGTATTTATTCTTCCCTTATGAAAATTACGTGCAGATCTTGCCGTACTAACAAAATCCAGCTAAGTTAGTTTTTGTAGACTTGCTTTTTGTTTGTATTTTTATTTTTTCTCCTTGTACAACAGGAACATCCTAATGCCTGAAGGAGTATTACAGATGAACTGTGCGAGGGAACTGCAGGTGGTCGGAGACAACCTTGGCCTTATGACAGACCCAGGCTGGAAGGGTGGGAGCAGACTGAAGATGTTTGGGTGGCTCCTGTGCTCTGGTATGAATTCATAGTGGCAAGAAATCTACCCTTGCCTTCTCTGTACTTTTTTTTTTTCTTTTTGCAATTCATAATTATGCAATCAACAATATCAGACCTGTATTGGGTGATGGAGGGACAAGATCTGCTCACTGTTTCCAGGAATTCAGAGTGGACAAGTAGTTTGTGGTGTAGCTTTTTCCATGGGAAAAGAAGAAAAAAAATTGTTCCTCTTTCAGTCCAAACTGGTATTCTAAGTTGTTTCTTTGCTGAGATGATAACACATCCTGCTTATCAGAATGCCTTCCTGAGATGTGAAGCGGTGGCCTGTCTATGGATATGCACGATACCACTAAAATTTTATAAGTTTTTAAAGACTTCCTGTTTTTTTAATATTGATGGAGTACTTTCTAAATGGAATTTTAAATTGGACATCAAAACTATAAACAGATGAGAATTCCTGTGGCAAGAAGTGCTCAAGGTTAAGGAATTCCCTACTCCAATTTGCTGGCAAACACAGAACATTTGATTTGCATAATCTTTTCTCAAAGTAATAAACAAATTGCAAATTTGTTGGTAATGGAAATAAAATGAAAACAACAGAACTCCCATGTTCCACTGGTAAGGGATAAATTTGCAATTAAAGTTTTACATTTTTTCTGCTTATTTTTCCCCCTTTTAATTTGACCATTATGTGATGAAGAACTACAAGCCAAACTGAGTGTAGGCTTGTGTAATGAGGGAATAAAAGCTGATCACGCTACTCAGGAAATTCTTGTGCACTGTAGGACTCCAGTATAAACCAAGTGGGGTTTAGCAAATGGAAAGATGATTTAGTAGTAGTAATTAAAAAGTCACACAGGTAAGTAGAGTTCGTGGAGTCCTGCCTGAAGTTGCTTCAGGAACATGCATTTTATAATCATTAATATAAGCAGACCATTTCAGTGTTTCCCCAAGTTCTCGGGTTTAAATCCTAAAAAGTTTTATTGTATTTGTCTATTCAAATTTTATAACTTTGTACTATACTTGTCATTTTACCTTTCCCCCCTTTTCCCTTTCCTTTCCTCCTATTTTAATCTACTGCACGTGAAAAATACAAATGACAAGAAGCATAAACTGTCAGCGGAGTCCTGGTATAAATGGCAGACGCCCTATTGACTTCAGTGGGTTTTACATTCACTCATGCCAGGACTAAATTTATTTCACAAGTTAAGAAACTGGGGCAGTGGGGGAGGAATTCTGGCATTAATACCTATCCTTCTTACCATGCTTTTATTTTGTTCACTTCTGACATTACGTTTCAAGTTTTTCCCTGTATGTTGTTAATCAAGAGAGCTACCCCTGAGCCCTGGACTTGGAGAGCTAAACTTCTCCAGATAGGAAACAACTTGTGTTTTCAAAAGCCCAGTCAACAAAACTCATCTAAGTTGATACAAAACTCAAAAACTCCTTTTCAAGGGTGTCAGATTTTCTCTCTGTATATCACAACTTGTTTGAAAAGAACTCTACCAGAATAGAAACAAATAAGGTCACATATTTTAAGGAGATGAAATGGCCTGAAAAAAGTCTGTCACCCATAATTATTAATTTCCAGCATCATAGTGTGCAAATGAAGCCAACTATATACATAAACTCTTTCCTTTATTTCCTCAAACCATCCTTTATTCTTCTTTCATGAAGGTCACAGAGCAGAGGAAGATGTGTCATGCTCACTGTTGAGGAGGCTGCTTTAACAATCCAAAGTGGTCTTCTGTGGGTAAAAGTCCTTAAAGATGAGCATGAATTCGCATCACATGGGTGATGTAATGTAGCCTACATTAACCTCACCTGAGTCCAGGGTCTGGTAAAAGAAGCAGAAAGTCACAACTGTTTTCCTCTAAACTCACCAATGCCTACCATCACCAAGTGAATAAAGAATAGGGTGTTTCATTGGCCAAAGATAAAAGAAGAAATTATATTTAACCAAGAGAGTTCAGGATTTAATAAATATAATTCCATTTATTTAATAATCAAACCATTATCTTTTAAAAGCAAATTAGAACCTATCTTAAATTGATAATTATAAAATAGTGTCTGAATCAGGGGATTGTCAGCACCAATTTGTCTTGTAAATTCATTCAGTCGGTGACTAAGTAATTACTTTTAATTCCAATTCAGGCACCATAGTCCGTGATAAATACATAACTAAAGGTCCAGCAGACTGTTGCAGCATTCAGTCTATAGCTATCTAACACATGGTCACACTCAGCTCTGAATTGAAAAGGTAAAGGAGAGGAGCACGTTTGCATGCGTATGTACAAACTCACGGCTGGGTTAATAAATTCTGTTCTGTGTTAATGTAACACTTCCATTTTATACTGATAGGCACCAAATGACGAAGGTAATTAAAGACTTGAAATATATTAAAAAATATGGTGGTACTGCCAGATCATTCCTTTCCATTTCCTTCACTTCAACTATTTATATCCCTCTTCTCCTTGTGCACTCAAACAGATAAGTGACTCCTGTATGGAAAAGATTCCTGCAAATCCTCTTTTGCAACAGTGGGGAAATGCTCTTGCTTTTATCCTTTTGATTATGACTTTTAATTATGCCTCAATCACACTCCGAAGCAAAAAAGGTACTTTAAAAGAGGTAAGGATTTTCAATGCAACAGCTGATGCCTTTCCTTCCCTGCTCCCTCCACTGGAAATGGCTGTTTTTAAAAATTCAGGAATCACAGAACAGCCTAAAGCCAAAAAGTTGTAGTACTGTTGGGATTTATAAATGAGGAAGCTCACAGGCATGAGTGAGACAAGGGAGAATATCTCCTAGCAGACCGGCTGATTTTTTTTATGTCACAAGATATTGCCTCTCCCGACAAGACTTGCTTCTTCTTGAAAACTGAAAAGAAATAGACAGACTGACGGTCCACTGAACACTTCTTTTAGAAGACTAAACCTAGCTGATAAACCTACCAGTGATGGAACCAAAGTGTTTCCTTAATTAAAAAACAACACTGCCTTTCTCAATGAGGCATTAATTTAGACTTTTCTGTTTGCTCTCGTGAGAAATGGTGACACTTGGGGTTTAGGAAGAGGTCCGGAGGGGTATGGAAAGGGAAATGGGAAGAGCAGCTCAAGCCCCCTCCTGTCAGTCAGCCCATGCCCCTGCTAGAGGGAGGGGGTGAGGGCAGAAGCCGTGAGCAGACTTTGGGTCCCCCAAAGCCCCCTGTTTCCAGCCACCCCAATCCTCTGCAGGGCTTGGCCACTGGCAATGAAAAAGAAGGATTATAGGTATAGCTGTGCCCGGCGGGGGTTATCAGAGCAGCGGTAGCTCCTCAGCGGGCAGAGGTGCAGCTGGACCTCTGTCCGCCTGCCCGCAGACCCGTTTGATCAGAGACCAGCAAACAATGGCAAACTGCAGCTGGGGGTGGTCTCCATGGTCTTTCACTTTTCCTGGGACTGCAAACCTCCCTGGGGCAATGAATAATCCAAATGAAATGATCACAAAGGTTGATTTTGTCTTTCACTAAGCTAGGCTTTACCAGACCCTAAAACTGGGACCTTTTGGTTCAGAAATTGTTGGAAAGAATCTTAGGTTTTGGCCCACATTTTTGTGAGGGCTCTCATTTTCTATCTCTCTAATCACATTTTTAACTTCTGTTATTAAATTATGACAAACTACACAAAGTCTGATTTACTTTTTCACTAGTCAAGATACTTCACCTGTAAGTTAGTGCAGACTTGGGTGACCATGAAGTATTTAGTTCAAATTTCCACAGATATATCCTCCTCTATCAGCAACAGATAGTTTTGCAGGAAATCACTGTTAAGTAAAAGTAAGGATACCATCCCACATACACCCACCTTTCATGAGATACTTGTTTGCTGTGTTCTTTACTATGGAATTATCTCACTCCTTCCATTTCTCTTTTCTCTACCTATAATCCTGGTTACCTTAGCTTTCTCTTTAAATAGAGACATAATAACAGACTCAGATTTATTCTGTTGCTGCTTGTATTATTGAAAAACATGCTGTGAGTAAAAGTGGTGCTCTTTCCATACCATATAGTAGTCTAACTGCTGAGACAAATTCCAGAGCTATACTTTTCCTGTTTTGTTGGGACAAATCTAAATGAGGCATAAGGAAACTCAGCTGCAGAACATATCAGCTTATAACAGGACTCAAGTTCGCCCAATGTGCTTAGTTTCTGGAAAACCAACCCAAAGCAAACCTAGTAACTACCCTCCTTCCAAACTTTGGTGGACAGTGTCTCAGGGTACAGCTGGTATGCTGGCTTGGTGGCTCATATATGTGGGCTGCTCTTTTCTTTGTGAAATGCTATAGCAGATGTTTCATTGCAGATAGGTATTGCTGTTGCCATGCTGTGCTAATACCTGCAGCTGCTGTACTTCTCTACCCTACACTGAAATCATACATTTCCCAAAACAAATGTGTTAACTAATTATTCACTCAAAGAACAAAAAAAAAAAAAAAGAAAGAAAGAAAGGTCTTGAGCAAAATTATATCAGTCATGGTGTTGGGGGTTGGGTATAATATGAAAGGCCAGAATGCATATTTTAAAAAGGTATGGAAGTACCTGAATTATGTGGGTGCTTTACTTGTGGCATTGCAGTACAGCTCACTTCAGCTGGAGCAGAATGAACAGGTACCAAGCACTGGAGCTACTTGCGTGATCTTTGAGACAATGATGCTGAAATCGAAGCTTGAGTAAGAAATAGAGCTGGTCACATTTTCCATCCTCAGAAATCAGTGATGATTCAGATTTTTAAATGGAAAAATCCTAGTGATTTTATTTGATATGTTTTCTTCCAATCCAGTTTGGTCTATAGTTTTTAATTTTTTGAATCTCCACAGCAGCTGGGGAACTATTTCAACAGCTTACTGGACACTCCAGCGCCGTCCAGTTTGCTCAGCCAGCTCCAGTAAATAACAGGAAGGCACAGAGGACTGTCAGAACTTATGGTTTCCTTCAAGTTCCATTGGAAATATGCATTGTAAATAACAGCTTTGTACATGGCTACTGATTGTTAATGAGGTAATTTGTGAGATTGTAAATGCAGTTGCCAGGTTATCATGGATAAGGATGCGCTGTTCTTACTGGCTTTTCATAAAGGAAAATGAGACAGGGTATTTCATAAAATAGTTAATCATCCTTCAGCCATGCTGATGGGCTCTGAAAGCTCTCATTTAGCTTTTTCTGTCTGACAGTGATCCTAAATGGTTATCCTAACTGAAAATGAGTAAAGGAAAATACTTGCTTTTCAGTACTTCACAATGTGATCAGAGTAAAACTGAATCTCCAACATTTTTGAAAGCTTTTGTGAAATAAAAAAGAACCCAACATCTTGGTCTTCAGAACATCCAGATGCAAAGGTCCATTTGAGTACACAGCTGCCCTCCTCACTGTTTCTGTGTCTAATTTTGCTTTTTGGTAGGAACCAGAATGTATCAAAGGAAGAGGGTCCACTCAGATCTTGTCCTGACACCACACCAGTATCTAATATGGGCTGTTCAGCTGTGAGTATTTTACAATTGCGTGATTTAGATGTACCTCAGGAGACACCCTGGATTGTATGACTCGGAAGATCTTTAGAGCTTGGGCTTCTATGCAGCTATGGACCTGAGAAACAGCATTGCCAAGTCGTCTACTTTTGCTTTATTATTAGTTCAGAAAGGAGACAATTTATCGGTGTTAATAAACGTGGAAGTTCATTTCACTGAGCATTTTAAGGACAAGGAAGACGTAAGATAGAAATCCCCATTTTTAAGCCTACTGAGTGAAATGAAACATTTATGTTCAAAGACTAATTAAAATTTGGGTTTAGCCCATCGTCCAAAACATCTCCTGGAACTAAGATGTTTAAGAATAATGGATTAAAGGAAGCAGAGCAATATTGCACTAGGAAAAATAATCAATAAATAAGAAGACCAGATGAAATACTTCTGGAGTCATTCTCATAAAAGATCAAAAAAACATGAGATGAGAAACTCCTGGGAACCCCCATAGACTGCCAGGTAACTTCTCATGTTATAAGACTGAAGGGATTTTTGGTCTTGTGAGAATTTAACTAAGATGCAGATTTAAGACTGTCTTTAACTGATGAGGAACAATAGCAATCCTGAAAAGCAACAAAATAATCTCAACAAATCTAACAAATTTTTGACTTTGTGGAAGCACCAGGATTTCTGTGGTGAATCCTCTTTTCAGCTCTTCAGTCTTTCAGCTATTTTGTCTGCCAACAGGCAGTTAAAGAGCGAGCATTTCATAGGTTTAGGATATATCTTTAACAGCAGATTTTCAGTAGTTTCACTGTAGTTTGCCCTGATCTTGTTGACAGTAGTATAGGCAGAAAGGAAAACATTTAGTCAATGTACCTACCACCTATTTTCAAATGAGTTGTTTCTGTTGTTTTACCCCATTCCTCATTTTCTCTCTCATGGCATGCAATTTATACTTTTAAACCCCTATAATCAGCATGCACTATCAGATGATCAGTTGTGTTGTGATAGACTAACTCCTATGTTTGGGAAGGGCTCTCAAGGAAAATGTATGTATTTCTTATCTTTTTGTCATTTAAACATTTTCTTAAACACCCCTTTTATCATGATGCCTGTAAATCACTGTTCTTTGTTAGTCGGTAGTCTGATGACCACTATTACTATTAAAATCAACAAACATCTGAATTTAATGAATGTGTCTTTCTCTTCTTTCATCAGATGGTCTAATTACAGACTGTACATGGCCTGTGGCTAGAACTGTTTCTGAGCTACTTGCAAGATAGGAAATACCTAATTTTTATGTGGGAACTATGTGATTCTGCCCAGAAGATATCATATAAATAATTTATCCATGAAGGTCAATTTATAGGGCTGTCTAATCTATGGCTGATTTGTCTAAGATCTTCCCATGGTGCTTGAACTTCCCAGTACAAGGATGAAACTGGTCTATTTGAACAAGGTTTGAGCACAGAATCCTTGGGAAAAAAAGACTTGGATTTTTCTGTATATAACTTTTACCTATCCACATTAGATTAAATTAATTCAGCCACACACTACCATTGTGCTTTCCAAGCTACCAGCCTATAAATTTCATATTCTGTTGCAAAAGGGAAATGAATTGTTTTCATAATATCAGTAAGAATAATCATCTTTCATATTAGAAGCTAATACCATCTTATGCTTTTTGCATGTTAAATGATATATAATCCTTGTTCAAACACGATGGATTTTATTCCCACCAATGCCCTTTTGAGCAATTAGTACCAAATCTTTTATGGTGGAACAAAAATACAGTATTTTTGACTACTCAACAGGCAGGCCATTTATAATGAAATGAAAACATCCTATGTAAAGCTAAAACCATTTGCTTCATTAATTAATCTGAATGTTCTTCCCTTAAACTGTCTGCAGCGCTGTTTGAGGAAGTAGTCTACTAAATCATATCAGATTAGATGCTTATATGCATTTTTAATTACATTTGGAGGAAACATGATAATGGCAAGAGAAAAAGTAACATAGCTTGATTATGTGAGTTAGTCAGTATTTGGCCACTTCCTCTAGAATTTCCTTTTATATGGCTTGGTTTGGAAAGAGTCAGGGCCATGTGACATACTAAAAAAAGAACACTATTATTATTCTCTTTAATCTTGCCTAAATTTGTTACTTTTGGTATTAAAGCAGGAATGAATGTTCAAAGAAGTAGTGATAAATGAGAATTAAATAAATTTGTGAACAGCCTGTGAGGGAAAAGAAAAACCAAACCGATGAAGACCTAAATGATCAATGGTCATATACAAATTTTCTTTCTCCTTTTTAGTGACTCCAATCATTTTTCCTGTAAATTAAGAAGGTTTGTTGTCCCCGGTTGCCAGACTCTTCTTCCAGTATGCTGAAAGCTCTGCATCCCTTTGTTATAAGTGAATCAATTTGATCATTTACTGTAGAGCATTGTACAGGTAGTCTAAAAGCATTGACACAGAACCAGCTGTAAAGGCAGCCTAGGGCTTCGGCTTCAGGTGGGAATGTCTAAAGTAGCAGACAAGTATGTCATACCCCATTTTGGGAGTTATTCTTATTACTTAAGTGTAGATCCCAGATTCTCTTTGATACTGTTGGAATGGGTATCACAATCACAAAATGTGAACCAGACAGAATTTGGATGACTGTGCCAAATTTGTTTACATTTGCAAAGAGATTGGGAAATGGCACACAATGCTTTTAAACTTTTGGCTACTATGATTTCTAGGATGTGTCTTAATCCATTTTTCTGTGCTAGAAGTACTTAATCAATAACTCTTTTATGAACGTAACAGCAGGGCCAGATTCAGTTTCAGAAAGATTTTCTTTTTCATTTCATAGACCTTTAGTTTGGTGTTCCTGAGAAGTAATGATATTTTGGCTGCACCATAATTTTTTGTATGTCTGATCCTACATATTCAGATAAGGAAGAATTTATAGAAGACCTTGGAATGCCTAGTTCAGCTGGGGACATGGAGGAAGAGATCTCATTGGCTTTCTTCTCCTGCTGGAGAATACCCATTAAAGGAATGGAAGCTTTCCTTCCTTTCAAAGCTACAAAACCAGAATACCGAAGAGATTTTTGGAGTAACTGTGATAGAAGATGTGGCACGCTAGGCAGACTAAAAATAAAAGAGTCTTTCAGGCACTTATAGTGACAAAAAAACCCCACCAGATTTAATACTGGCACCTCTGGGCAATTGACTGTATACAGCAGTGCTGAGTATATTCATACATATAAAAAGAATGACTTAGAGTGGGGTTTTTTTTTCTGTTTACTGCCTGTAACAGGTCCTGGTTAGTTGGAGGCAGACTTCAGCCTACTTAGAAAATAGTGGTATCAGCAACGAACCTTTTTATTACCCGAACAGTGTACACCTACAATTTGATGGTTATGATAATGATGTCCCTAATGAGAACTAGTAGTTTGATCTTCCTTGTCCAAATGCACAGAAGAGGTATGGAGGGACTATCCCAACAAACACAAGTAGTCTTCCATTTCACCCCCCCATTCAGGCTGCTGTGCACCCCCAGGAACTGTCCAAAATGACATCAGTTAATTTTAACTGTGGTTGTGGTTCCTCTGGTGGGGACAACTGTCCATGAGCCAGCTCGAACTGTGAAAGAAGTGCCAGGCAGTGCTGAGTTCCAGTCCCCGATGGCCTGAGCCAGGTTTGAATGTAGATATTAGTAACAAAAGGCCTATATCCAAATACTGATTGCTCTAGCCAATGTGTTACCATCCTGGTTGAAAAAAATGCAAGTTTTAATTTTTTATTTCTGGGTGAAGTTGAAGTAGGCAGTAGACCCTAATTTCAGACAATTAAATATGCTTCAATTCAAGTCTCAAGTCTCTGTCCTTTAGTTTTCTTTGGTTTTAGAAGTGTATTAAGCAAAGGTCCCCTTAATTTCTAATCTCCTCGCCCTGCACATTGACACCAAGGCCCCAGTGCTGACTTTGGCAGTCTACTCTGCGGTCTGTTCCTCTGTGGAAGGGAGATGTCCTCTCTAGTCTGGTTGCAGACTGCAGCACTATGCGCCAGCCTTGGCTGAGGCAATGACTTTGATCCATTCAATAGCTGGTTCTTAGTGAAAGTTGGCAAGGGATTCCTTAGAGTGAGAGCAAAGACCTCTTCCGACTTATGGCACCTCAAATGCAAATAGAGTGGCACTCTAGGTCACTACTAAGGAAGGGAGTGACCTTATTTCTTCTACCACCTGAAAGTGGCTTATGTTATCATTGAGTGCCATTCTTTGCTACAGGTCAGCTTTTTCCTTAGTTCTTCACCTGGCAACTCACTGGCCCACATTGATGTATGGACAGCAGGGCCTCCCACTGATGACACAAAGCATGTTCCAATGGTGATGTGCTGCAAAAGGTACAGTCTCAATATGTAAAGGGACTTAAACTGTGCTCTTGTGTAGAAGGACATACCCATTCTACACAATACAGTGAAGTGCAGAGATCTTTAGGTTAACGACAAATCAGCTAGGCTTGGAACAGGAAGCAGTGAAGATGCAAAATCCAGGTAAGAGCGCACCGTGTGTTTGGCATTGACAGCAAACTGACTGTGAAATCTGTTTCTTTTCACTGACTTGGAGGGCAACAGGTTTTTGGAAGCTCTGGGTAGCAGTGTGCTGAATTACTTGTTTCACTGTAGAACTGAGATGCCGCAATAGACACAGAGTTCGTTGAAGTGCCGCAGTAAGTAGTCCGAATATTGCTCTTTGTGTGTTTGGCCTAGAAACCTACCTGCTGTCATACTAACTTGACCCTTATCATGATAATGAACATTTGATCTCTGTCTCATATCTGGAAAGATACTTTTTTCCCATAATGTCATGGTTCTCAAAGGCCTTATTAGGCAATTCTCTAGTAGCATTGAAGTTCTCTATGCATGTAACCAGATGGTTACATCCCTGGGGCTGTCTAGTAGTTGGGCCTTGCATGATTTCTTTAAGATTGTTAACAAGAGATTTTGAACAAAATCATTTCTGTTTTGTTCATGCTCTCTTTCATAATTCTAGAGTCTTATCAAATCAGCAATATATATTGCTGTCTCATGACTTGCATTCCTGTCTTTCATGCATCCCTGTATGCCCTTTGGTGCTGTGTTGCAACAGCGACTGTTATTCCCCAGTTTCTGTCCCCCCCATCCCATCCCCTTTCATATTTTGTACCTGGTGCTCAAATTCTTCTGTTTCAATTGTCTAGGCTCATTACTTTGTTATATAAAAGTACTATTTGTTCCTGAGGGTAGGGTTACATTTATGTAACTTCATCCATTTGAAAGTTAGATATCTGGGCTGAGAGGGGTCTTCTGTATTTTCTCTGTTCACGATTGAGAGAAATAGGGAAATCCAGAGGTGGATTAGTCCTATCTGTTTCAGACACTTAAATTGAGATTTGATGAATAATCTGCTGAATGCATTTTATCTCTCTGCAGTGACTATAAGGGAAGGTAGATGACTAGAATAAACCAGATGCATAAATGTAAGAGAACCAATGTTAGGTGAGATGAATCTAGATCCTAGACCAATCTCATTGTCCAGGTTCCCTCAACAGTTAGTAGAGAAAAATGCGCACTGCCAGTAGACACTTGTTCCCCTGTATATTTGGATGTTACGAATTGCTGTTTGGAGTGTCTCTAGAAATTAGGGCAGAAGCATAGACTAACTTAAACTAACTTCTGATAACTAAAAGCATGCAACATGCATGTCTGTCGAACTGTGACACCATGCAAATACTATTGTGATCAATAGTAATGTTTTCTTTATCCTTGAAAAACACACTTTAACACATTGCTACTCCTTCATCAGGTATGACAGCTTTGTGGATCTGATTTTCCACCACTTATGGGCTAAAGCTAACCATAGAAATTATGCAAACATATCCCAGAATCTTTCGCACGTCACTGCAAATAAATACCATTTTCTTTATCTGTCCCATCTGAATGCTATAGAAATTGTGTGTACCCAGGTAGTTACATACAAAATCACATTCCTCTCTTCACCAGCCACAAAGTTGATTCTAATTCTGCTTTATTCTCTTGTTTTAAAATCTTATATATAATAAGCTGCAACATGTTATTAAAAAGGAAAAAAAAAAGGAAAAAAGAAAAAAAAAGGGAAAGTATGAATTAAGAATAAAAAGTGAATGCACAATTCTTATGGGTAAAAATGAACAACCCAAATATGATGAATCAGTTGCAAAGCAGAGTCTGTAAACTGAAAAGATCTGTTCTCAGTCAACCATGGTTAATTTGACACAGTGGTTCACTGGAGAAAGGCAAGTGTGATAATTCCCTGAATGGAGAACATTGCCTCATTGAGACTTCGGTTTTGTGAGAGGACCATCATAACCAGTTTAGCATGAATGTTTTACCTACTCAATACTTTAAAAAAAACCTTGCAAGTTGGTCACTGAGAAATTGAACACACAAACACTTGTTATACTTACAATGTGCCTTATTTATATTCTTATTGCCCACAAGAGAGGAAGCTCGATGTCACTAGATGTTAACACAGTTTAATCTGACAACTGTTCTGCCCTGAAAATACTGCTAAAGTCAATAGGCACTGTAGAGAGTCAATGTTTTTGAAAACAAGACTCATATAATCACTTCTGGCATTCAATTTTAAAAATTCACATTCAAGTTTATTGAATTCTAGGAACCCAATTTATGCAGTAATATAATTGCAATATGTTCGTTCACTACAAGTCTTGTACTCTCTATATAACAGTTTTACCGCATAAGAAATGCTATGGATACACCATGTGCTTTGTTGCTCCATAAACAAATCAAAATGTGTACAATTCTAATTGATGTAGTCCCACTTTGCAGTCTGAATCCATTACGTACTGAAATCAGCTAGAAAAAACCTATGGACTTGAATGAGAATAGCGTCACAGAAATAGTTCTGTAGACTTTGTTGATGGATTACTCATGTAACAAATGACCAAAACAATTCAAACTTACTTTATCAACTGTCAAGCAAATGAGTGGTAACCATTTTCAGAAGACCAGAAGATATTTGTCAAAGAGAAGATAAATTAAAATGGTATTGCAGAAGGATAGGTAGTATTTCCTGGCATCCTTGTGCAGTATCCAAAAGGTCAGATGGGTCTAGAGAGGTTTTCAGACTTGTATGAAGACCTCATCTACCTTAAAAGTGTACTTTCTTGCTCAGTGAGCAGCTGCGAATTTGACAGTTTTAATGAATTTATTATTCTCTCTGGGTCATTGTTTCTATATGCTGGGGTTTTAAAGCATAAAAAGGTTCTAGTAATTAGTTCTGCCCTTGAATGATGCTTACATAAGTGAAAATAGAGTAATTTTGCATAGTCGTCATGATGGAAGCAGATCTCAAGAAGGGAGATGAATGAGGAGGAAGCACTGACTTGGCAAACTATCTAAGCAAGGGCATGCTATCCATCGAGTTAAAGGGTGTTAATGGAGAACAGCATGGCTGTAGAAAGCAGTCGGGCATCAACCCTAACATTGGTTTGGTAGAGACGTCACCATCATGGCAAGGAGGAAAGCTGAATAAAGAGAGAGAGAAGGACTTGTGTGGGAACTTGAATAAGAAGATGAGAAATTCAAATTCAATGCAGCAATGAAGTGGGAGTCAAAGGATCTTCACATATCATCTATGTTCTTAAAAAAGTCATTCTTTGAAGGAAAACTTCAATGCTTCATCCCATTTGCCTGGTATGATGAAGTGGGGTAGATATCAAAATGAAAGTATACATTGTTCATTAAATAAGTAAAACTATCACCTCTGTCTTGGATTATTTCTTAGTATAATGATAATAATTAAACATTTAATTGGACTGTACATATCTGTTAAATCTGTTTTTCTATGTTACTATTAAATATGTCTCGATGTAAGCAATGTAAAATTCCATTTGCTCAACTGTGGGATTAAAAGATCTTTTGAAACAAGGTTTCCCTGAGTTCTTTATATGCTGCAGATGTATTAGTGAGACTATGTATTGTGTGTTCCCTGAAACGGTGGCAAACCTCAGCCCACGTGCCAAATACAGTCCACTGGGCCATTTCGTGCAAGCCTCAAACATATGTTGCAAGTCTGCCCCACATGCCCTACCAAGCCTTGACAGAGCCAGGCTCTCGCAGTTTTCCTACCCCAGTGTTTGTGGGCTTGTGTTTCTCATTGTGAGATGGGCCTCACGCTGGGTCACACTCTGAGGACGCATCTGCCTGTGGGATGCGTGTTTGCCATGTGATAAGGGTGTGTTGGTGGCTTAGCAAGTTGGTCACTCCGCTGCCTTCTAGATAGCACTCTAAGTACTCTTATGAGTGGAGGGAAGGATTTCTACTTTGCATCTCTGTTTCCTCATTAAGAGTGTGCTTTGGTAACTCAGTTGTTACTATTACCTGTCTCTCAGATGGATGTTTGTGAGCTCCACTGAGTGCGAATGAGAACTGTTGCTGTAAGAAGCTCTGCTGAGGTCCCTTGTGTTTCTGTGTATGAGCACTAGTATTTTTCCCATGTTTTATGCTTTTCTTCAGTGATCTGGGTCTCACCCAATGTTAAATTATTTCTTTTTCTTCACTTCCTCCCTCCGATACTGTGTGATTGTGCTGGTTTTGGCTGGGATAGAGTTAATTTTCTTCACAGTAGCTAGTATGAGGCTACATTTTGGATTTGTGTTGAAAACAGTGTTGATAACACAGGGATGTTTTCGTTACTGCTGAGCAGCACTCACACAGAGCCAAGGCCTTTGCTGCTTCTCACCCCGCCCCACCAGCAAGGAGGCTGGAGATGCACAAGGAGTTGGGAGGGGACACAGCTGGGACAGCTGACCCCAACTGACCAAAGGGATATTCCATACCATATGACGTCATGCTCAGCATATAAAGCTGGGGGAAGAAGAAGGAAGCGGGGGATGTTCAGATTGATGGCGTTTGTCTTCCCAAGTCACCGTTACGCGTGATGGAGCCCTGCTTTCCTGGAGATGGCTGAACACCTGCCTGCCCATGGGAAGTGGGGAATGAATTCCTTGTTTTGCTTTGCTTGTGCACGTGGCTTTTGCTTTACCTATTAAAGTGTCTTTATCTCAGGCCACGAGTTTTCTCACTTTTACCCTTCCGATTCTCTCCCCCATCCCACTGGAGGGGAGTGAGTGAGCAGCTGTGTGGTGCTTAGTTGCTGGCTGGGATTAAGCCACGACAGTCATAACTTTAAGCCTTGGACTAGAAGAAGAATTTAATATATCCAGGATCCGAGCTCTTGTATGTTTGTAATCTAATATTGCAATTAAGCCTCTCTGGAGTGTACCACCTAGAAGTCATCTGTGGAAGCTAAACAGCTTCCAATATTGGAGTGATGTTCAAAATTCCTTCTCTTTTTTTCTGTGTTGGTTTGGAGAACAAATGGTGAACCAAAATCCTGTTTACTAAGCCTAAGTATAACCTTTTCCCATTTTCCTGGTATTACTGGAAAACTGCAAAGCTGTCATACCTTTTAAAAGATGCATCACAATGAAGTGCTAAAACAGAGTCCCAATTTACCCTGGCTTGTAATTTTCTGACAGGTGCCAAGAAGAGGCAGTGAGCTCCATTTGACTAACCTGGAAAAAATTCTGCAGAAGACAAGTCTACCTCACTTTTTATTTATCCTTTCCGTAAGCTAGTCCACCTCTTCAGTCAACACAATAAATATTGAAGGGCGAACAGTAAATGTCTATAGTTTGATGCATTTGCATAGAAGACTGGCAGTGGATTTCCGTGCTGTTAAAGGGCTGTCCCTGTCTCCGTCAGGGCTGCAGTGCACTGCAGGGGCTGGAAGAGGGAGGCTGTGCTGCCGAAGTAGCAGCAAGATTTCAGTCACTGAATTTCGGAGGTCATCTCTGCTTGGTGCAATAGCTTCTCAACTTGCCTTATCAGGCTCGCAGGCAGCTGGTTAACGCAGTCCACAGTGTACTTCCTAAATACTAGATTCAAGAAATCTTTTCAGAGTTTTAGTGTCAAATTAAGTTTTAACTGTGGGCAATCTTTTAATGACTTTGCAAGATACAGAGTAGAAGAATCACAGCTCTAATTTTGTGCATCCCAGAAGGCTAGATCTGGTCTTGAAATTCGCGTTTGAAAAAATAGAGCTCCTGATCAGTGCTAAGTAGAGAAAATGGGCGAATGAGGTCTTAAAGTAAAGCACATTCATCTTTAACAAACCTATTCTATAACACATCCTGGGATAAGACAACAGACCATTATCAAAGTGAAATGAGAGTGCAATTCACATAAATCTTCAAAAGAGTTTTTTAACCTGCAAAAGCCTCTTCAGAATTTAAAAGGAAAGGTTATAAAAAAGCATGAAAAGGTATTCTTATGTCACTTGGATTTCAGCAAAGTGAAATACAAATAAGCTGGAAATTTGTGGTAAAATTCTCATTGCTTTCTGCAGAACTGTAAGTCTTCCTACTTCCATTCTGTTTTCACTTCTTTTTCATAGTTTTTTAGGCTGCTCTGCAGTTTTATCAAGATTTCTTCAAGATGTACCCTTGTGGACTTCTGCTGTCTTTCACATATTCGAGTTGTTATTCTTCCATGAAATATTTCTCTTGTTTCCTTTTTAGATAAAAAATGCACAAAATAGCGACTGATCCAAAGCTTGTTTATGTCAGCACAGGTATTTTCCATTTACATAAGGTTTAGGGTTCAGGCTCTTCAATAGCAGAAAGAAGATGATGCTGAAATACCTCAAGCAGTGATGCAAGTTAAATGAATGGGAGTTTTGTCTGAACGAGCGGTTCAATTGCTAAAAGGACAGCCAGTAAAATAATGCCTTGCCCCCCTTATTTGTGGAGGTTACAAATAGCTTGGTTTGAGCCTGTTGGAGAGTCTTTCCACTCTGTGGACTCTCAGACCAGCTCTGCCCATACTTAGGCTGGTCAGGCAGCAGCCAGGTCCAGGCCAGCAGGCACACTGACATGTTGAGTCAGGAAAATACCCGTGACAATGGGTCGATCCACACAACTCTTGTGAGCTGTCGTATTTGCAGCAGACCCCTTCACGCAGCACAGCCGGCGCGGGGACCCTCCCGGTGAGAGGGGGACTGTGCTTTGCCATCTGGGGGCATGCAGGGAGCCCCCGTGGGTGTCTCACAGTCCCCACCAGGTCTCTGCCAGTGCCTGGGACAGTGCTCCACAGTCTGGAGTGTGTTTATCCCACAGTATATGAGATGATTACCTGCATTCCAGAAACGTCTATTCATCCATTAGCTGCAAAGGGCATGGAAAAGGATTAGCTATGTGGGTGCTAAGTGTCAAACTGCATCAGATAGTTTTGCCAATGTGACATTTACCAGGCCTGGTGAAAAACATGTTGCAGAGGAAGGAGTTTAATGACAATCCTTGACTGACACCCTAAAAAATGGACCATTCTTCACAGGACACTCTAATCTCCATTAAACCCTACTTAAAAAAAAAAAAAATCACTAAAATCTGTAAGACACTTAAGTGTGATTGATGATTTCTACTCCGGAGTTTGCCCTGAGCTGCAAAAGCAGAGGGATGCTCCAGATAAGGATCGTCGCTTATTGGCAGAGTTGTGTGTGGGCAGGGAATGTTTAAACAGCACCTGTCCGTGCTAAACATGATTCAAGTCAATGCCACAAGAACATGATATTGTGTGATAAATTAATAATGAAATGAATGACGACAGAGATGTGTCAGCCCAGAGGAATAAAGAAAAACATTACTTTTTTTTCTTCTGCACCTGCAGTGGACAATTCTACTCTGAATGCCACATGCATAGTACTTCCAGAAATGACATTTCACCGTGGCAGATTCAGAGGGAGGTGTTTACATGTTAATATACATAGGTAATGAACACTTCATTATGTTGTTATTACTAGTCAAAAAAAATAATTGGTGATTAAATGTTAAATTCTTTCGTGTCTTTTTTTTTTTTTTATCTTTAAAATAACCACTTAAAAAGGGATTTAAAATGAACATTCTGAAGAGAAAACCTAGAAGTTCAGGATTTTAACAATTAGTACTGCATCACACTTCAGTGTTTTCCACTGATCTGGTACACCTGATTCCTCAGGTGTGTAAGGAGTTGTCAGAATGAGATGATGGGAATCTAGTAGTGTGAATAGGGGCCAAAACAAGACTCTGAAGATTTTATGGCATGAAATTTGTCCAGAATTCCTCCAGTATCACTCTTACGTGATAAACATAACCTGCTGGAACAAAATAAGGACGATGATGGTTTTGAAACAAGGCCCATTGTCTATGTTGAAGAATGGTTGAGTTGCATGAGGAAGAGCACCATGTTACCTGCAATGATTAGCTGTGGATCTGTTGTAGCTATTAGGGCGAGAGTGCAGTAATTCCTACAGAGGCTGGGAAAGGAGCAGACTAAATTGTCAAATGAATAATTGGTTCCCTTCCCAAGCAAATCTTTTTCCATTTTTCAGTAGCTAGAGAATGCTGCTGTTGCTGTTGACTCTGCTGTGTAGTAAGAGAGCAGTCTTCCTTTCCAGACCATTGGTATTTGCTTGCAGCTGAAATCTGTTTGAAGTCCCGTTCTAGAAATACAGCCTGGGAGAGATGAGCTTACAGGTGGCTGTCACCAGAAAGAAAACTATTGTCTGGCAGTCTGGCTGGGGCACAAACACATCACTGCATCGTATTAAGAATTAGTTTCTTTTCTTCAGAACAAGGTAGAAGCTGGGCTATGCGAGGTCCTTAGGACATGAGGACTTTGAAGCTGCGTGATGCTAACTTCTCCGACCCCATGAGGAGCTAATCTTTCTTCACCCTGTTGTTAAATAGAAAACTTTCTGAAATGCTGACTCTGGAGATGTTGGCAGCCTTCTATTGTACCACTGTAGTTTTTCTACCAGCCACATAGGAGTGTGTTAAAAATCCAGAATTTGAACAACTTAAATTTGCCCTTCAGACCTAGAAGTATGCCTTGCAAAATGTGCCTTCTGAAAATTATATCCCCCTAAAATATTTAACCCATTAAAGATGGGCACTTCAGAGTAGATATGTCATAACATGTACTTTCGCATGTCATTTTTTTCTAGTATGTAGTAAGGCTGCTTGTTCATCCTTTATTTACTCTTATAGTCCAAACAAAGATAATTGGAGGGAGGGAAACATACAGACTAGTATTCGGTTGATATAACTCAATGCACAGTCCTTCCCTTATCTCTACAGAACACCAGATGTTGGGGGGGCGTGATTATTCCAACACTGACTCAGGACCCATTTGTTTTCCATGCCCTGACAGACCGAAGCTCCTCAACATCCCTGTCCAAACTGAATTTTACTCCCTAAAAAGGAGTACAAAAGGATTTTCTGGGGAAGAATTTCTATTTGGTATCCTTTTTTTCTTCTCATGGTGAGTGGAGCTTCTCCCCTACTGGGACAAAATTACTGAAAGGGAGGTGGTGCTTCTTTCTCTACATTCTCTATAATGGAAACACAAATACCACCAAGAGGTGATCCAGACAATCTATTTTTTAGGTCAGGAATCTTCCTTTTCTGTTGAGCTGGAATGAGGTACTCACTTATCATTAATGAACAACTGCTGCTCTTTCCCATTGCCTCTGTTGTTCACACAATCACAGAATCACAGAGTTGCTGAGGTTGGAAAGATCCTCTTGAGATCATGTAATCTACCCACCTGCTAAAGCAGGGTCAGATAGAGCAGGTTGCTCAGGGCTGTGTCTGGTTGGGTTTTGAATATCTCCACAGATGGAGACTCTACAACCTCTCTGGGCAACCCATTCTAGTGTTTGACTACCTTCACAGTAAAAAAAAAAAGTGTTTGCTTGTGTTCACAGGGCATTTCCAAGGTTCCTCTCTGTAGAGCTGCTTTCCAGCCAGTTGACCCCTGCATGTGTTGGTGCCTGGGGTTATTCTTCCCCAGATACAGGACTTAATGTGATTCCCCTCTGCCCAGTTCTCCAGCCTGTTGAGGTGCAAGGCTTCCCATTATATTTCCCCCTACTTACTGAAAACCCTAGAAAGTTGTATGCAACCTGTACTGCAATTCACAACTAAAAAAAATTTTCTTCTCCAATTCCAAAATATTACTATGACCCCTGTGTTTCTCCTATCCAAATACAAGAATTTACTGTCAGGCACCTATTAGTTTTGTCATGAGTCCATGTAACTTAGAAACCAAGCCAGATAGCTTTTGGAAAGTTTATAGTACTACAAATATTAGAGGCGGGGTGGCAGATAATGCATCCAAAATGCCCTCTGCTGAAAAATCTCAATTTTGCATGGTTTGTTCCAGCAATGATTTATCTTCTTCCTGTTTGCTTTGTGTGAGATGATGCTGATTAAAGAGATGCAGAGGGAGTGAGAGCACTAGTGACAGGGGAAGTGAGAGCAATAACTCAACCCCTCTGCATTCTTATCCATAGCAGCTGGGACTTTAATTTCCCTCTCTTATCACTCAAGGTTGTGGTGCTGGGGACATCTTCCTTTCACTCCTTCCCCCGCCACCCCTACTTTTTAGGAGACAATGTTGGTCCCAGATAGACTTTTTCCAAAGCCTCACAGATTGAGCCCTTGCTTCTGCTTTAGACACGTGCTGCCAGGACACACGTGTACGAAGCCGAACATTATAATGCAAGCTGAGGGGGGAAACAAGAGCTGTGGAAAATGTGTTGTAACATAATCTGTGATGCTGAAGTGAGAAGGGAGAAAAATGTAGCTGACAGTGTGCTAAAGCTATGTTTATTCACTGAGTTTCTTCTGTGTTCAGATCTGGCAAAAGGAACAATATGTGAATGTCCCACTTGGTTTCTAGTAACTGGCCAATTTACAGTTTCTAGTAACTGGCAAATTGTCCCACAGGGCAGGCAAGTCTGGAAAAGACAAGGGGAGAAAATGAGTGAGGAACAAAGAATACCTTGTCGATGCAGGCTGAGGGCTGACAAAATCACAGCACTGATGGAGGTAGAGCCTGCCTCACCAGTCTGAGATAAAACCAGATCCACTTAGACCATCCCCTAACAGATATTTGTCTAGTGTTTTCTTAAAAGTATACAAAAGCAAGGGGATTTTTCAGCCTCTGAAGACAGCCTAGCTCCAGTTGCTTTCTATCCTTGCAGTAAAATGAATGTTTTCTTCTCCCCCGGCCCCCTTCTGTGATATCTAAAGTAAACTTCCCTTGTAGTCATTATTCCCTGTTTTGTACACAGGTATTCAACCTTCGTCCTTAGATTTCTTCTCTCACTTTCATTGTCCACCTCGCAGATGGCATATGCTTTGTCCAGATGGTCAGGGGCAGTTTGAATTGCAGTCTTGTCCACAAAAATACATGCAGGCCTTACCAGATTGCTTTGATCTACACATTTTATATGTTTAATTGCATAAACAACTTCTGTTCCAGTACCTAACTGAAAAGATTGCTTAATAGTGGATTTATAATGGACTCCTCTAGGACACTGCTTGATCTGCCCTGCCAATTTCATAACACGTTACTGACACATGCTCTTTGAGCTTGACTTATGACAAGATGTACTCCTTTATAGTGATTTTATCTAGCCAGCATCTCCCCAAGTTATTTGTATGTCACGTGGGACAATGTCCAGACTTTATTGCAGTAGAGTTATAGCTTAACCTAGCTGGCATCCTGGCTAATTATCCTGTCAAGGAAGGATCAGGTTGGTACAACTTGTTCTTGAGATACCTGTTGGCCTTTTCATTATCTTGTCACTCTCTTTGGGCTTTCAAAGATTTTCTAGTATATCTCCCCTTACCCAGCCTGGACGGACTCCCCTTATTACCCTGCATTCTCCTTTTCCCCGTAAGAGGAGATACTGCACTCATTCATCTTTAGTCTTTGGGATGCCATTTGTCCTCCATGACTTCACAGTCATATTCAACAGTTTAATAATTACTTAATTTTGTTTCTTAACTTTTAAGTACTTCAGCATAATTTTTATCAGGTCATGATACTAGTTTATCTAAATATTCTTTAAGCTCTTGTGTCCCTATTCTTGCTGTGTTTCCACTTCTGTATTAGGTTAATACACTACACATATGGTCAAAATTATGCTTTTGTTTATGTGTGCATGTAAGGGATGAATCAAAGAGGATATGGAGCATTTTGACTTTAGCAGTGGCACCTGAGCATTTTTTCCCATTTGTTTCAGCATCTGCTTTTTGTCTTTAAGTGACCATTAAACTGTTCCAGAACCAATATTAAATGTGCCTATTAAAATATGGAGAATTCAGGACATGAGTTCTTGTATACATACCTTTTGTGCACTTGGCCCATCCTCTGCCTTTGGACTTAAAGTGGTTTTTTTCTCCCACTCCATAGTATAATGCTCTCCTTTTTACTCTCTGGTGACAGCATTGTTTTTAAAGCTGAGGAAACAACTTGAGGCTAGGTAAACCTTATGAGAGCATAATAAAGGTCACTGTGCACCTTGAAGAGCATACTGACTTTGTTACTGTTCCTGGTATGACACAATAAATAATAATAATAATGTAAATCTCTGCTTTTCTTGAGAATGCTTGAAAATTTGCTGACTCTGTTGTATATGGTTCCTGGTGTGCTCAGAGGGAGGCTTCAGGGGTTTCTTGAGCTTGCCTTTAACATCTCCCCGTCTTGTCTTCAGGCTTCCTCTCACGCCCTTTACTACACATTTTATGTGTGTTTTCATGTACTGCATGCTCTGCAGGAGCCTGAGACTACAGACTTGTATTTGTGTCACTGGAATGCCCCAATGAAGAGTTTTGAGTGAAGGAAATTATCATACACATAACATCAGTCCAATTCATACAAACAGGCTCTGGCTGCCATTCTCAAGTCTCTGCAACTTTAACTGAAGCCAAAGACAGAGAGAAGATGCTTGCCTTCAATGGGCTTTCCACAGGATAACATCTGTCAGAAACCTGACTCATTCATAGCTGAACACTCTGACCAGTTCCCATATAATGGGAATTTTTGACAAAACCAGCTAGAGTTTCAGATTTTATTTTTTTGGTATATGGGGGAAGGGAATAAATTATTTTCTTTTTTTTTTTTTTTTTTTGTCTCCAAAAGAGCCAGAAGACCTGGGTGAAAAATGGTTAATGGTTTCTGTGTGGAATGGGTAACATAAGAAGCAATATCTATTCCAATGTCTTCTTTTTAAAAAAAAAAGAGAAAGAAAAAAAAAAGGATAATCTAAGAAAAAAATTAACCAAGCAAAGTACAGCAAAATTACTCAGCCAAGTCTGTTCTTTATTCAGGTTTATAACAACCATGGTATTCAGAAGCCTCAATTGTGAGCAATGACAAGGATCAGTGTATAAAGATATCATTTTCTTTCAGCCTAGAGATCATTCCCCTTTCTTTGCTGCCGACGCACACGAGCTGTATGCATGCGAGGGGTGGGGAGCGTAGGTGCTGCAGCAGAAGCTGGCTGTGGTGGGGCTCCTGTCATGGGAGGCAGTGATGCTCAGCCACTGCCTGGTCCTGGCGAGCCCTGGGTCATGGGCTGCCGTCCAGCCGCAAAACACTTTGTCACCAGTGAAATCCTTCTTCACCTTCATTTCTGCTGCTCCATGAAACATTCATGAAAAAAATGACTTCCTACTGAGTATCCATTAGCCACCAATGCCGACGTTAATGAGCAAACTGCGAATGCACTACAGAGCAAATTGAAATGAGTCACAAAATACACTTAGGATATGCTTCCTGCCAGTACTGGTGCGTCATTGGGAAAATGCTGGTTCCTTAACAACAGGAGTATAAAGAGCAGAAATACAGCTGATAAAAAAAGGCATTATTTAAAGGAGTTTCATTAAAAAAGATTAACTGATTTATGTGCAAATGAATCATATCTGCACATTAGCCCTTTATTTGTCATCCCAACTTGTTTTCTATTACATTAAAGCAGTTTTAAATTAAAACATAGCATTAAATCAAATTAAGGCCTGCTAAGGAAAAAAGATGTATTTCGAAACAGACATAATTTAATTACAGTTAGTCTGTCTAAATAAGTGTAAATAATTAAGTTGTGACAGTAAAACAGTGTCATCTTGCCTACTTTGTGCAATTAAATAGACATATTAAACCCTAGAAATACAGTGCTTTCTTTTTTTATTAATGCCTTTCAGTTTTACACCTTTCTTAATATATAATGGGAAGCAGACAGTTGTTAAAAGCACGTTGACATACATCATTCAGCTGGATGGGAGGAAATTCTTGCCGTATTGCACAGGACGACAGCTAGAACTGATCACAATTTCAGGTGAGAAGTCAATTCTCAAAAAAAAAAGGCAAAAAAAAAAAGTATAATCTGGGTCAGCCCAGCTCCTCTGCTGTCACTCACACAAGGAAAGGGACATGTGCACTTAGAGTAAAATGCCGTCCACTGCCTGTATCAGAGGGGTATGGCTACAGCTCTGCGCCTGGGGACAGCTGTGGTGTTGCCTATAGGAACCTGCTTTGTACACGGCTTCTGGCTCTGATGGCACTAAGGTGCCATTGTTTAGAGCAGGAAAAAACAGCTTGGAGCCATTTCACAGGGCTGGGGTGAATAGGTAAGCAGGAGAGGAGGTATGGGAAGCCTGGAAGCAGCATGGAAAGAAAGCGCTGGGAGGCTGCAGCTGGGCGCCAGGGAGGCAATGGTGGAGACCTCTCTGGGAGCTCCTCACTTTTCCTCCTCCATGAATGGGGTGAAGGAGCCAGCTCTGCTAGAGTGGCTACAACCGGGCAAATTCAGATCCTAATATCTGAGTATGGAAGTATCCAATGCAGGGAAGCAACAGCTGCCTCAGAGGTGAGCTGCTACCCACCGGCAATTAAGGTATGTACACGGGATGTGAAAACCTAGAGATCTAGGAGGTGAAGACTTAGAGAAAAGCCCTCAAGAAAAACAAGCATGATCTCCTGAGGTTTTACAGTGATCACTGGAACTAGACTCATATAATCCAGTTTAATTTCCCCTGAAGTCCATGGAAAGACTCCAGTTGAGTGTACAGGGCGTTCAAATTTGTGTACAATGAGAATGTTACTTGTGGTTGGTTGAAAAGCTTCTAAGGAAATCTCCACTTTGACCACTCTTTGGTATAAACATTTTTGCTTTTGAAGAACTTTCATAAAAATATTTGTATGAATGTTTGTGAAATGAAGTTAAGCCTATGAGCAAGCATTGGCTAATCAGAAAATCAAATTTAGTTCATGAGCAAAATAAATTAGTTCTGGGCAGAAATGGAAGTAGTTTATTTATTAAAAAAAAGATTTTAGGCCATCTGTCAGGAAACTCAAACTAAACAATCTGCTCAATTCTCAACAGACATAAATCTGTGAAGCTCTGTGGATTTTGAGTGACCGCAGTTCAGATGGATGAGAAAAAATTACAGGCAGTTTATTCACAACTGATAGGCAAAAATTTGATCACAAAAATATTTGCCAAAAAATACTCTAACCCAGCTAGTAAAAAGCACAGACAGATAGAAAATGAGATCAAATCTGCTAATTTTTCTAACCATGTATTTAATTTATCACAATTATGTCTGTCTTGCCATCATAGCCCAGGATTTTTTCACTGGAAGATTTTTTTTTTCCTTTTGCTGACACTTGGAGATTTATGTTATACAGGTGAGTAGCCTAATTCCATGTACAGCCTTGCTAAATACAAACTCCCCTATCACAGGGTGGTGCTAACGAGTTGTCTTAACAGCGGTCCTGCTGGCAGGAATCATAATTTCTTCATTAAGTGGCCTAGAGTAGACAGTCTTGCTGGGTTTACAGAGGACTTTCTACTTTTGAACAGTACTCTCTAACTTTCTTTGTTCCTCCTAAGGGGTAGAGCAAAGAGAAGAAAATCACGAAGACTGAAACATCTGAGGATGTCTTGATGTACCTCAGAGAGGGTGTGCTTGCTGGTAGTTAAGCTGCAGCTTTCAGCATAGGGGTGTACATGGAGAATTACAGAAGCCTGGAACTTCTGAATTTTGTGGAAGACAGTAAGCAAATCTCTGGGCTGAAGTTTTGCATCAGATCTCCTGAAACAAGTCCAGTCTTTGCACCACTGTTCATAACACACCTTAACCTGACACGTTTGAAATACAGCTCTGAGTTTCATGACAGAACTCTATTCCCATTTTGGAAAAACGAGGCCAGTTTTGTCAACCAAAAATGGTGCACAATGACCCTTCCAATGATTTATGTGAATTATGACAGTCCTATAAGTTACTAGTATCAGCACTGGGGTCATAACCTTATCTAAACACAGCAAAAATCCAGTGCTTTTTCCCTACGTGTCCAAGACCTGAAATTAGCACAGCATGTTTGCAATACATGGATAAAAAACTTAAGAGGGTGTCTCTGTATGAATGCTTAGGGCATTTATAGCATTTTTGCTAATTAGTCTTATATTTGATGCCCTTTCAGATTTGTATGTTCCAGAATCTAAACGTTTGCTCCAAACTGGGATATAAAAATACAGCTGCATAAAGAGGCAAACAGGAGAAATGACTGGAGTTGGGGAGAGAAAAAGAACATGAACTAAATTTCAAATGCCTCATAATTACCAAAGTTGGAATGAAAGGTTATTTCATGATTGCTTCATCCAGCTGCCTCTTCCCAATCTTCGGTTCTGCCCTTACAGACTATGGTGATGCTGGTGGCACAGGGAGATGGCTGACATACTCCATCTCCAGTAAATCACCTTCCAGCCACCATTTGTTTTTTCTGCCTGGATCCCCTGAGCCGGGTCAGGTCAGGTCGCAGAGAGGAGGGAGAGTCTGGCTGGACGGGTGAGCTGTCGATGTGCTACTGCTTTCTTTGGGCCTGAATTTGCAACCACTCCCTTTTGAGAATTCCTGTTGAAGGCAATGGCAATTCCAAATTTGAGCAGCTGCAAAACTGAGCGCTAAATCAATTCTACATCTCTCCTTGTCAATATTGTGCTACTGCTTATTACAGCATTGACAGAGAGGTTTGTGTAGCCATGGCACTTATGGTTAGGTCATGGGAAGGAGGAGGAAAATGAATACTAGAGCAGACTGAGTAGGTGCCGGGGAGATGGGGGCAGGGGGAAGAAATCCCTGCTGAGTTTTTGGCTTTTTCAAGTTTCCAGAAACTCTCAGTACAAGATTTAATGATGACCTGGAATATATGAACCTTTGCAGATCATCAGCAGCTAAAAACTCTTTGGAAGGGATTTCTGACTTTTTTTTCCCCCCATCAGGTCTGTCTTTCATGTAAAATAAAACAGTGCACAGTGGAAATCAAGAACTGAATCCTTCTAAGAAGGAAGCTGAGTGGATCAGAGAGAAGAATCTTGGAGAAGCCTTTGACCAGACAGCTGGTGCTGGAAGGAAGTACCACCTAGCACCAGAAAAGGTGGAAAAAAGCCAACTTGAGTCATATATATCAATTCTCATTCTGGACCGGCATTTCTGTCCTTTTAAAATGTTACTGTCATAGCTCTGCCAGCAGTAGTCTTCTCCTTTTAAGGATTTTCAAGGCAGTGAAGTTGAAGGGAAAACTTAACTAAAATAATCCCTCTTTTTGCTGGTATTGCATTTCTTTCATTTAAGAAGCAAATAAGATGTATCTAGCCCAATCTCCCAGTAGAACCACTAGCAGAGCTCTCTGGCTTCAGAGTGGCTTAATTATAATATTAGATTACAAACATACAGGAACTCAGATCCTGAATATATTAAATTCTTCTTCTCATCCAAGGCTTAAAGATGTGGCTGGCATGGTTTAACCCCAGCTGGCAACTAAGCACCACACAGCTGCTCGCTCACTACCCCCCTGACAGGATAAGGGAAAGACAACTGGAAGAGAACAAGTGAGAAAACTTGTTGGTTGAGATAAGAACAGTTTAGTAATTGAAAGAAAATATAATAATAATAATAACAACAACAACAACAATAGTAATTTTAATGCAAAGGAAAATAACCAAGAGAGAAATAAAACCCAGGTGATGCAAATGAAAACAATTGCTCACCACTGAGTGACTGATGCCCAGACAGTCCCCAAGCAGCACCCTCCCTGCCAGTCTTCCCCCCAGCTTTATATGCTGAGCATGATGTCATATGGTATGGAATATCCCTTTGGTCAGTTGGGGTCAGCTGTCCCAGCTGTGTCCCCTCCCAACTCCTTGTGCACCCCCAGCCTCCTCGCTGGTGGGGCGGGGTGAGAAGCAGCAAAGGCCTTGGCTCTGTGTGAGCGCTGCTCAGCAGTAACGAAAACATCCCTGTGTTATCAACACTGTTTTCAACACAAATCCAAAATGTAGCCTCATACTAGCTACTGTGAAGAAAATTAACTCTACCCCATCCAAAACCAGCACAGTGACTCAGAGATGTTGGTGACGGGTCTGTTTTGAATCGAGGGGCTATGCTTGTCTCCTGTGGGTAGATAATGTCACTTTTCTTTCACGAAATCCAAGCAAGTGTTGCTCTTTTCTTTTACCATTGGCAGGACAGTGGGGAATGCCTGGGCCTGGGTCAGCCAGGCAGCGGGACGAGTAGCGGGGACAACAGCAGGACAGGTCTTGACTTTGATCTCAGCGTTTGCATGCATTTCCAGGTGCATCTCCTCCTCCCCAGGAGTGGCAGAGGCGGTGGGGACTCTACTTCCCAAAGGGCTGTGAGCAACCCAGGAGCGGAGAGCGAGCCCCCTGGGCAGCAGAGGTGGGGTGCGTGCATTGAGCTACCGTGACTTCCCAGCCAATGCACCTGCTAGTGAACTGGTGTCTTTGGCTTCTGTTATTTCCTCGGGTCAAAAGGATTCATGTCCATGATTCCCAGGAGAGAGATTTCTATTCTCTGAAAACTTGGATCCAAACAAGATGTAAGCTCTCTGGCTGTAATCACATTTAATAGATTTCACTGATACACATTTGCTGTCTAATGAAGTTTAGTTCGTCCAAGCATGTCTTTGCTGAAATCACATTCTACCATGAGGGGGAGGGAAGAAAAAAGTCTAATGCAGTATTAATAAACCTGATATTAAGCAGCAGGTTCTGTTCCAACAGTTCTAAGCATTCAGACAGGTACATTTTTAATCAGCTGCTGATTCTTATTGAAAAATGTACGAATACAACTTTCAAGAGAGGATTACACAACAAGCTTCAACTTGTTTCATTAATTACTTTTTTTCCAAAGGAACAGCAGAAAATTGCTGGCAGGGAACCTTGGAGAACCACGTCCATGAGCCATTAAGAATGGATTAAATTTACATTTATAACCTCATTGATTCAAGACTTTTTTTTTCTTTCTTTTCTGAGGCAAGTTGACTTGGAAAAGTTACTCAGAAATTGTTCTTTTCCTGCAGTGAAAGTGCTAAGAAGAAAGAAGACATTATTGGATTTTTTGTTCTTTAATACTGAAAATGACAGAGGGAAACAAAGCCGAGAAAAGCTAAGCCCATGTATTACATGCCATCAGGCACAACACCTCTAGTTATGCTTTTGTCAGGTAATGAATAAATTCTACCATCACTTGCTTTGGCCATTATTATTAGCATTTAATTAAGAGACAACGGTCACAATGAACTATGTGACCAGATTATAGTGTCCTAGAGCAGGAGTCCTGCTGAGGTATTTAGAGAAGAGAAATGTTGACTGCATTATTCTACCTCATTTCAAAAATGTGGAAAATATTTTCCACTTGCAGTTTCAGCTGCATTAAGATTTGTGTTACCGTACTCAAGGCAAGAATCATGAGTCAGGTTGTATGGCTCCTTGCGGGGATTAACAGAATAGCAGCACCACTCACATGTTTATGTAAGCAATGCATGTCTGCCACCCGGTCATGGTTTTCCTCACTCTTCCAATTTTTAGTTGGAATGCATGATGTAGTTTGGAGGTAAAACAATACAGTTTAAGTTTTCATCCAGCAATTAATTTAATTACTGCCTTAAGTCTAAATCTTTTACCTAAGTTCATACATAGTCCCACTGAGCTGTTATCTTGCTGATGTTCCAAATCATTGAAGCATGTAAGCATGCATCTAATATTAAATATATGCATTGTCTTTTGTATAAATGTGATTATTTGCGTGATTAAAATTGAGCTTATGCTTAAATATGTTGAGGATGACAGCTAGCCCCAGGGATATTTCTGAGTTACTATATTTGCTTATGGTTCTATCTGAAAGCATACTCTAATGTGAAGGGAGTGATTTGCCAAATTTCAAAGAAGTTAGTGGGATCCTGCAGCCTAGCACTAGGTGTATGGTTGTGTCTACTGAAGCAACGGAATTCCTATTGTTCTTATATATTCAGACTTCAGTTTAACTCCTTTGGAACTCCTTGTTCTTACTGATTGAGGCCAGCATTTTCAGTCAGAGGCACTGTAAACCACACAGTGATATCCAAAAATACCTTTTAGGCCTGTCATTGAAAATGTTGACTTTAAACATTAACTCTTCTTAAGATACGTAGTCCAGTAGTGATCCTTTTTAATGGTAGGAATAGTTTTGGCTCGTGTTAGAAAAGTGCATTGGCAGAGAGCAATGTGATATAAATGTAAAACGTGACCATAATTTACAGTTTGAAGAATGCATGACATTAACTCAACTAATAGAATTCAATATTGCAGTAGTAGTACTGTGGGAATATAAAATATACTAAATTTATTTCGTCGAAATGATTATGTGGTGCAATGGATATTTCATTTTCAGAACAGAAGGAACAAGACAATCCAATTGTAGTTTTCCATTTCAGTATTTTAATGATCTTGACACAATTCTTAAGACAGACATCAAAGCATTATTAATCAAATACACAGTAATATTCATTAGAAAAATTACATTAGATATGCATTGAGAGTGAAAATTACATTCACATGCACAGTATGGGAAAAAAGCCACATAACAAACTGTACTGTTGAATAAATAATTCTGTGATGGGGAAAGGGTTTTGTTTAAAAATGAAAGCTTCAATACAATTTAACCTGTTTGTTTCCAGTCTTTTTTGAATGCAGAATTACATGCTCTTCTTTGCTGTTATATCCAGTTACTTTTCTGAATTGCTCAAGCACATTGAACATAAGGCCATAAGGACTGCCTGCCTGGATCACACCAAAGATCAATGTAGCCTGAAAGCCTAGCTCGATCAGGGAAAGAGAATAAAATCTGGGACAAGACTGAGTAATAGTCCTCCCAGTATTCATTACATCCCTTTTGTTCCCCCTTTTTCTTGCTGCACAATAATTTCAGTGAACAATCACTGGGCCAGATCTGACCATGAGAAATAATGAATTTGCATTCTCCAGTCACCCCTCTTCATTCCCTTTGTGACTTTATATAGCATCACACTCCCTCTCCACCTCAGTTGTTACTTTTCCAGTCTGAGTCCTAATCCATGTTACATCTCTTTGGGCAGAAGCTGCTTTATTCCTCAGATCGTTTTTGTCACCGTTCTTCTTATCCTTCTTTTTTATTAGACTCCTTTTGAAACTGGATGATTATAACAGCATGCATTACTCAGAGGGTGGCAGACCATGGATATGTAGAGTGAAATAGTGCTGTCTTCTGTTCTGTTCTCCATTCCTTCCCCAATAATTCTGTTCTTTTTACCTTTCTGATCACTGCTAAGCCAACATGGTCAGAGAGCTATCGATGGTGTCTCATAGATCCTTGTGCTGATCAGCAGCTGTTAAATAAGAGTCCATCAATGTATATGCATCCTGAGAGGACTTTTCCCCCTTGTTTATGACTCCGTGTACATCAACAGTGACTTTCATCTGCCATGTATCATTCAGATCCTCAATATTATCATACATTTTGCAGTGCTTTGGAAAATGCTTCAGGTTTAACTGCCCCAACTGTGTCTCACCAGCAGTATTTGCACCTCACTATACCCACAAATAGTGTCCCCAGGGATACCTCTGCAGATCGGCCTGCACTGTGAAATTACTTATTTCCATCTTCTTTTTTTACCTTGGATCCACCTTACCCCTTATCCAATGGCAAATGAATCTCTTTAATAGTTTCATGAGGGTCCTCACAGATAGTTTTATGAACATCTAAGTGGTTTTACCAAAAGAGTTATGTTCTTGTCTCCTTCAAAAATGTCCTATGAGGTATTATTTCTCTTCAAAAGGTTAAGCTTGAATAGGTCATATTTATTCACTATTTATATTATTTAATGGTTTGTTGTTGCTTTTTTGGTGTATTTTATTTTATTTATTTTTGTTAACCAGTTTACCTAGCGTAGTTGTCAGGCTGGCTCATAGTTTTCAGGATCATACCTGAAGTTTATTTTAAGAATTGTTGTCACTGCTGGTGCTTTAATCCTTCTGGTGATTTAAGCTATAGGTTACATGCTGTGGTTAGTAGTTCAACAGTTCCACATATGAGGTCTTTTTCTGAGTTCTTGGATAAATACCATCAGGTATCTCACTTTGATACCATTCACTTTATTGCTCTGCTCTAAAGTTTCTTTTATTAGATCATTCCTTCTTTACCTTCACCTTTCATAGTGCTACCTGCAGGGCCTTGGCCTGATACAATTTCTTGCTTAGTATAGTGTGCCCTATTCCATTTAGCCTTCATGAATTCAGACCCTCAAAATATGAAATTATTCAATATTTCTTGCAGTGTGAGTTTTTATACTGGCTCAGTATAACAGATAAAAGTTACCCCAGGCTAATTGAATATTTTACTGAATAGCCATGGGTTTCTTCTGTGAAGCAGGCACATTTTAGTTGAACTACATCTTTAATGATTACATTTTTGATTCAAAGGTATAAAAAAGTCACAAGCAGACAATATGGATTGAGTAAAACTGACAACTTTTCCTTTCAGGGAAGTAAATAATTCCCCTACTATTATTCAGTCAGCTCCTCCTGGCCTGATCCATACTTTGTTACTCAAATAATTTGACATGTGCATTTTAATGATCTTTCTCAGTGAAACTCATATTTCTCAACTGAATGTCACTTTAACTTGAAATCAAGAAATTGGAACTCAGGAGAGAGAATATATTAAAACAAAATGGGCTAATTACACACAGCTGTAGGTATTTCAAAGCATTAAGAGTTTTTATAATTCTGGATTTGTATTGACAGAAAGAGACACGAAGGGAAAAAATTCAGAAGTCTCAGCTCTACATCCCTCAGATTAAATTTTGCAGCTGGGATTTTTGTATCAAAATATATAGTGTTCTAGCCTAGGACACGTGGAAAGGCCTGTGTTGTCTGCAAGCCTGACTCTCCCAGAGGATCTTATTGTCGCATCATTGCAAAGTTATAAAAGAAACAGGAAAAAGAGCAAACTTAATAACTGTAACCCCAAGTGCAATAATGAAGTGCTACTTTTGGCTACTGTTATGTGGTTAAGCATATTTCAGTTTACTCTGATTCGTTGTACTGCTTCACCTCCTTTTTCTTTCAGGAATCTCACAGATTGTGCTCTATTTTAAATCAGTTATACAGTTTGAAATACCACTGGGTTAAAAAATAAGCTTGTGTGAATCAATACAGCTTCATTGACTTTGATTTATGCAGACTGGGGATTTGACTCAGTGTGTTGAACATGGCGATCAGTTAGGGTAAGCAGAAATAATACTATATGTTTTTCCTCTATGAGATTAGGGTCTAAACTGGTATTTTCTTGGTACACGCAGAACGTGGTTTTGGGAGGAAAAAAGCTTTTGTGTTTCCTTTCCTAGATCTACATACAGCTCCCCTTCTCTGAGACTCATTTTTGCAGCATGTGCAGCAAGAGCCACAAATCCCAGCCCCACCAGTGCAGACACAAGCAAGGTGGCTCACAAAGGGAGAAATCTTTGTAGGCATCTTTCCCTTTCCTAACACTACAATTTGTGACATAACAGTACAGTATTGCTTCAATTCCCCACGCAGCCCAGAGAGTCAGTGCCGCTGCTTCTTCGTTCAGTGATTGAAGTGACTGGTTTGTTTTGTTTGTAAAATAGTTCTTTTGGCTTTGACCTAGACGTCAATTCATATAATATGTTGCCCTTCCAAAGATGTGGTCTTGAAAGTATTTTAACATAGCCTTTACAGTTAGGCTCCTTAAGAGAGGGAAACACAGATATTATATTGATTTGTTTCCATAAATGACTGTTTCAATATTTATACAACACTTAGAAATTAATTGTTTGGGCAGGAATATCAAACATGATTCAGCATAAGAAAGTGAAATGCATAAATAATAGATTATATTATCCTTAGAAGGTGTATCATCTTAAATACATTTCAATTGTTTTACAGCAGGCTCTGGAGGCTCTGGTATAAGTATCCCCCGGTTACTCTTCCTGTAGAAAATTGAGAAATAACATCTATCAATAAGTTAGCAAACACCATATGTGACATTCAGCTGAAAGATAGATTTTTTTTTTTTTTTAATTTTGCATGTCATTTATAATTCAATCAAGGTAATTCCTTTAATGAGCTTTCACTGGTGAAGATCAGACATGGAATATGGGCCTCTAATTTTATATCTCTTCATAATTTATTGAAAGCATACTAGAGTAGTTTCTGCTAAATTCTGCTGTAATTAGTAAGAAAATGTGCTTATATGAACAATTATGTTCGTCACTTCAACTTGAAGATGGAGAGCAGCTGACCATTGGAAAAGATGATTGCCAAAGAAAAAATGTATTTTTGCCTTTGGGTTGTGTTTTAGAGAAGATACCTTTCTGAATGGTATTTCTTAGTGAAATATGTATTTACAGATATGTATTGCAGAACAACCAGCTTAAAGTGAATAGTCTGTTGGTGTGATACAAGCCATCCCTAATCCTAATGCTACAAGCCCATGGTGCAGAGACAGTATAGCTTGCCTCTTTATCAGGGCTTACTGGTATGGTTTCACTACAGTGCTAACAACAGCCAAATGTTTGCAACATAAATGAAAGCCAGCTTGCACCTGCTCACAATATGCCATGTGGATAACCTGCTAAACAGCCACGGTGCAGCAGCTCTGAGAAAGACCATTTCTGGGCAGTAGGGTTTATAACTGTACCTAGCTTCTCAGCTCAGAACTTTTGTGAGGGCTCCAGCTGCATGGTGGTGATTTCTGTCCTCTGAGTTCTTACCCGTTTGGGATTAGATTGAAACTAAAATGCATCTTCAATCTTAGTATCAGACCTGAAGTTTTGGCTGGCTGGCTGTCTTTAGTCAATGAGGTAAACCACTCAACAAGGTTAAAAGCTTGTTTCAAGTCTCTTAGGGCCAGAAACAAAATATAATATAAATCTAAAAATCGATCCCATAACATAAGCACAACTCCAGTGAACAAACAACAAAAGTTCAAAAGCAAAATAAGGCCCTTTTTTGCTCTTGGATTCAGTTGACCTCAGTGTCCTTCACTGAAATATTTTTGCCCAGTGAATTCAAATGACTTTGTTCAGCTCAGCTGGTCCCAGGCATATTTCCCTGACCACTACATTCCAAGTCATGGAATTCATATCCAGCCCCTGGATCTGCTCCAGACACCTACAAAGAATGATCTCTTTGATATGGCCCATGTCCTGCCAATTGATGTGCTACCTCTGAAGTCCCTGCCTGGCTTCTCCTGCATAACTTAAAATCCAGTTAGGAAGCTCAGCTCTAGACAGAGCACTGGAGACACCTAAAGCATCACCACCTTGGACAAAGAGCTTTCTGAAACAAGCCGATGTGAAACCCAGGAGTTTTTGATATGGTGAAATCTGGATCAAATAACTTGCTGAGGGCTGCAGGGAAGTGCTGGAGCCTGCTGGGGACACGGGGCTGGAGTCAGCTGAAGGAGTGGACAGCTACCGCCCACCATCCCAGGCAGAGCAGGGCCCCCTCCTCCCTGCAAGAACTCGATTACTGAGGTAAGAGGAGATGGAAACAGAAAGGAAGACATAAGACATGGGGAAGGCTTTGGGACACTCATCAAGAAGAGTGACGCTGACCCTCTTCACTCAAGATCTGTGCATCTGGGACATTCTCCCAAAGTTGCTCTGAACTTGGCACCCTTGGACAGCAGAGAGACATCAGACACATCAGACCTTAGACAACAGCATCACTGCTAGCAATGTGTGGAAGAACTCACTTTTTTTTCCTCCTGAAATGATGCCTTTTTCCTCAAGTTTAATTATTTAGAAGGTAGTTCAAGATTGGTCAGGCTAAAAAGACACAACACAGCATAGGCCATCGAGGCTGGAAAGGTAAACTAGATCCTGATTTTAGATTTTAAATCTTTTAATGTATTTTATATTATGCAGATTTGAAATATAAGGCTAAAAGGGCAATGGGAACAGAGAGTAGAAACCTGCATACCTTCTCAAAAGAAACAGTTGTAACCACTGACTTAAACAGTCATTCTCTGTGCATCAGACATCTGGTCTTCAAAACGCCTCAGCTTTCACAGGAACAATCCTGATAGTGCTTTGCCCGTCCAATCATGGCTTAAGGCATGAGAAAATGGGGATCTGAATCCCATCGGGCAAAGAAAGGCGTTTTCCTATTTTCCCGTATGAGTACTCTAATTACTAAGCTAAAATGTAAAAAGTGTTTCATATCCTTGTGGTGGGTTGACACTGGCTGGGGGCCAGGTGCCCACCAGAGCTGCTCTCTCACTCCCCTCATTCACCAAACAGGGGAGAAAAGGCATAACGAAACGCTTGTAGGTCGAGATAAGGACAGGGAGAGATCACTCACTAATTGTTGTCACGAGCAAAACAGACCAAACTTAGAGAGGGAATTCATCTAATTTATTACCAAGCAAAACAGAGTAGAGGAATGAGAAATGAAATTAAATCTTAAAACACTTCCCCCCACCCCTCCCATCTTCCCGGGCTCAACTTCACTCCTGGCTTCAACCTTCCCCCCCTCAGCGGCACAGGGGGACGGGGAGTGGGGGTTACGGTCAGTTCATCACACGGTGTTTCTGCCGCTTCTTCATCCTCAGGGGGAGGACTCCTCTCATCGTTCCCCTGCTCCAGCGTGGAGTCCCTCTCATGGGCTACAGTCCTTCACAAACTTCTCCAATGTGAGTCTCTCCCACAGGGTGCAGACCTTCAGGACCAAACTGCTCCAGCGTGGGTCCCCCACGGGGTCACAAGTCCTGCCAGCAAACCTGCCCTGGCGTGGGCTCCTGTCTCCACAGGACCACAGGTCCTGCCAGGAGCTTGCTCCAGCACGGGCTTCCCACGGGGTCACAGCCTCCTTCGGGTGCCTCCACCTGCTCTGGCGTGGGGTCCTCCACGGGCTGCAGGTGGAATCTCTACACCCCTTCATCCTTCCTCCATGGGCTGCAGGGGGACAGCCTGCTTCACCATGGTCTTCACCACGGGCTGCAGGGGGATCTCTGCTCCGGCGCCTGGAGCACCTCCTCCCCCTCCATCTGCACTGACCTTGGTGCCTGCAGAGTTTCTTACATCTTCTTACTCCTCTCTCTGGCTGCAAAAGCTCTCCCTCTCTAAGTGTTTTTTTCCTTCTTAAATATGTTATCACAGAGGCGCTGATTGGTTTGGCCTTGGCCAGCAGTGGGTCCATCTTGGAGCCGGCTGGCATTGGCTCTACATCAGACACAGGGGGAGCTTCTAGCAGCTTCTCACAGAAGCCAGCCCTGTAGCCCGCCCCCCCCCCCCGCCGCTACCAAAACCTTGCCATGCAAACCCAACACAATCCTCCAACTTCCTCCTCCAGAACTTCTACTACAAAACAAAGAAAAGTCCATCACTGAATTTTCGGGGTCTGTCCCAATCAGATGAGGCCCCATTGATGCAAAAGGATGCCTTGTCTTTGAATACTGACTGGCTAAGGAGGTAAATGCTTGCTGCTCACACTTAGGCAGATCAGAGCATGGGTATGAGCTAAGTACTTGCTGTCAAAGGGAAAGATGGCTATCAAGTATGCATCTAAAGGGTTGGGATAGTTAGTAGAATTAATGCCTTAATAGAGGTTTTTAAGGTAGTGGTTTGGGATTCAGGTCACTAAATACTGTCCAAGTCCTGCTTTTGGGCACTTTTTTAAAACCTAAGTCTTTGTCGTAATTGTCAAATCCAATAGGTTACAAATAGATATACCAAGAAACGAGTATATCCGGTGGATAGTATACACCTTAATTTATTATTTGGAGATGCAAGAAGTCTGTAGTAACGACACAAGCTCAGTGACTATAGCACAGTGTCTAATACATGTAGAACCAATCTGGGCCATGTAGATCTACATAACTGGAAAGATGAGTTATTGTATAACGTATGCATTCATTCAAAGGTAAGAGAATCACCTAACAGCAGAGAAATTGATCAGTTCAAGACTCTATGACAACTAATTCTAGGCCACAGAAACTACAATATTGTGGTAGGTTGACCTTGTCCAGATGCCAGGTGCCTACCAAGCCCCTCTATCATTCCTGTCCTCAGCAGGACAGGGAGGGGAGAAAATCCCAACAAAGCAATCCTTTGCATCCCAACAAAGAGGAAGTCAAGCAAATCCACCAAGAGGCCCCCGTGGATGAACAAGGAGCTCCTGGGCAAAGTCAAACAGAAAAAGGAAGCCTACAGAGGGTGGAAGCAACGGCAGGTAGCCTGGGAAGAATACAGAGAAACTATCCGAGCAGCCAGGGATCAGGTTAGGAAAGCCAAAGCCCTGACAGAAATTAATCTGGCCAGGGATGTCAAGGACAACAAGAAAAGCTTCTATAGGTATGTCAGTGAGAAAAGGAGGATGAGGGAAAATGTGGGTCCCCTCTGGAATAAAAGGGTGAACTGGTTACCCAGGCTGTGGAGAAGGCTGAGGTACTCAATGACTTCTTTGCCTCAGTCTTCACTGGCAAATCATTGAGCCACACTGCCCAGGTCACAGAAGGCAGGGACTGCGAGAATGCAGAACCGCCCACTGCAGGAGAAGATCAGGTTTCAGAATATCTAAGGAACCTGAAGGTGCACAAGTCCATGGGACCTGATGAGATGCATCCGCAGGTCTTGAGGGAATTGGTGGATGAAGTGGCCAGGCCACTCTCCATCATATTTGAGAAGTCCTGGCAGTCCGGCAAAGTTCCCACAGACTGGAAGAGGGGGAACATAACCCCCATTTTTAAGAAGGGAAAAAAGTAAGAGCCAGAGAACTACAGGCTGGTCAGTCTCACCTCCGTGCCTGGCAAGATTATGGAGCAGACCCTCCTGGAGACTATGCTCAGGCACATGGAAAACAAGGAGGTGATTGGTGACAGCCAACACGGCTTCACTCAGGGCAAATCGTGCCTGACAAACTTGGTGACCTTCTATGATGGGGTTACAGCGTCCGTAGATAAGGGAAGGGCAACTGATGTCATCTACCTGGACTTGTGCAAGGCATTTGACACTGTCCCGCATGACATCCTTGTCTCTAAATTGGAGAGACATGGGTTTGATGGATGGACTACTCGGTGGATAAGGAATTGGCTGAATGGTCGCACTCAAAGAGTTGTGGTCAACGGCTCAATGTCCAAGTGGAGAATGGTGACGAGTGGTGTTCCTCAGGGGTCGGTACTGGGACCGGCACTGTGTAACATCTTTGTCCGCGACATGGACAGTGGGATCGAGTGCACCCTCAGCAAGTTTGCCAATGACACCAAGCTGTGTGGTGTGGTCGACGTGGTGGAGGGAAGGGATGCCATCCAGAGGGACCTTGACAGGCTGGAGAGGTGGGCCTGTGCGAACCACATGAAGTTCTACAAGGCCAAGTGCAAGGTCCTGCACGTGGGTCGGGGCAATCCCAAGCATGACTATAGGCTGGGTGAGGAATGGATTGAAAGCAGCCCTGAGGAGAAGGACTTGGGGGTATTGATTGATGAGAAGCTCAACATGAACCGGCAGTGTGCACTTGCAGCCCAGAAAGCCAACCATGTCCTGGGCTGCATCAAAAGAGGTGTGACCAGCAGGTCAAGGGAGGTGATCCTGCCCCTCTACTCCACTCTTGTGAGACCCCACCTGGAGTACTGCGTCCAGCTCTGGGGGCCCCAGTACAGGAGAGACATGGAGCTGTTGGAGCGAGTCCAGAGGAGGGCCACGAAGCTGATCAGAGGGCTGGAGCACCTCTCCTATGAGGACAGGCTGAAAGAGTTGGGATTGTTCAGCCTGGAGAAAAGGTGGCTCCGGGGAGATCTAATTGCGGCTTTCCGGTACCTGAAGGGGCCTACAGGAGAGGTGGTGAGGGACTGTTTATCAGGGAGTGTAGTGACAGGACAAGGGGTAATGGGTTTAAGCTGAAGGAGAGTCCATTTAGATTAGATGTTAGGAAGAAATTCTTCCCTGTGAGGGTGGTGAGGCACTGGAACAGGTTGCCCAGAGAGGTTGTGGATGCCCCCTGCCTGGAAGTGTTCAAGGCCAGGTTGGATGGGGCTTTGGGCAACGTGGTCTAGTGGAGGGTGTCCCTGCCCACAGCAGTGGGTTTGGAACTAGATGATCTTTAAGGTCCCTTCCAACCCAAACCGTTCTATGATTCTATGATTCTATGAAAATAAGATGGGAAAAAACCCCAAACCCCTCATGGGTCAAGATAAAGACAGTTTAATAAAGGAAAAGTAAAGGTCACATGCAGAAGCAAAGAAAAACAAAAGATTTACTCTCTACTTTCCATCAGCAAGTGATGCCCAGCCACTTCCCAGGAAGCAGGGCTTCAGTACGCATAGCGATTGCTCCAGAAGACAAATGCCATAATAACAAATGCTCCCTCTTCGTCCTCCTTTCTCTTAGTTTTTATTGATAAGCAGACGTCATATGATATGGAATATCCCTTTGGTCAGTTTGGGTCAGCTGTCCTGGCTGTGTCCCCTCCCAGGATCTTGCCCACCCCCAGCCTACTGGTGAGGGGGAATGTTGGAGAGAGCCTTGATGCTGTGCAAGCCCTGCTCAGCAGTAGCCAAAACCCTGGTGTGTTATCTACACCTTGCTAGCTACCAATACACAGCACAGCACTGTGAGGGCTGCTGTGGGGAAAGTTAACTCCATCTCAGCCAGACCCAATACAAATACAAACCTGGAGTGCAAGGCATAAAGGTGCAGTGGATTGTGCTGTGGCAGTTGTACATGTATGAACAGTCTGCATTTGAAAAGCAAGGAAGGCATGATTTAGTAAGAAGGCATCTGACCACTTGACAAATTTAGCTCTGATTTACCCAGGGGAAATTTGCTATTTTGAGAATGGAGCTAAAGAGCCTTCAGTGTTTACATCATTTGTCTGAGGCTATTTATAATCATGTCAACTTGCCGTTTCTTGACAGGTTAATCAGGTCCATAGTCTCAGTGAGACCTTAATAGTCAGAAAGCAAAACAAAGCAACTGTATGTCAATGTGCTTTAGGACCAGCAGTGGAAACACCAGGCAGGCAGATGTCAGCAGCTTTTAAAGTTAATGAGTCAATGTGGACAGTAGCAGCTTGAGAGAAGTTGAAAGGAGCATTCCTTATTACAGGCCTTCATATGTGATTCGGCCATGTGGCCCAACACAGAAAATTAATGGAAAGTTAGGAACTGATATTTGAGCCTGATCTCTCTCATATTTGAACTTTACAAAATGTAAAGTATTGTTTTTATTCATCTGCATTTGGTGACCTTCATTGAAGGTAACAGTTCAGGTGTTATGAATATTGGAGATTATTTGGAGGTCAGTTTTTAAGTTTCAAATATCAAGCAGTTCATTTATGATTTGCACTAAGTGGTATGGATTAAAATTTCTGTAGAACTTGTTTCCAAGGATCAATGGAAATAAGTCCTTTAAAAATCTGAGCATCAGAATCTATTTAAAGCACAGAATTATTCTGCTTAATCTTGTAAAATTTGCTCTGTGTACTGGTTAGATTTAAAGAAGTAGTTAATGTCAACTAATTCATTCATTCATACATTTATTCATTCAAAAAATAAAATACAGCAACAGCAAATCTTACATTTCTGGAGCCCAGTTCTGCAAATCATGACACATATTAAATTTCACACTCAAATAAATACCTTGAAATCTAGATTTTTTTAAAAAACTGCATTAATTGATTAAAAAAAATGCTGTGAAGAAAATTATTAAAGACATTCATTATTAATAGACATACTGTTATTCATAGACCTGTATGAGCAAATAAGCAGGCCCAGTATATATCTCCAGCAGCAGAGCCCACCTGTGCAAGGAGAGGGTAAGAAAAGTACAGAATAGTCCTCTCCTAGGCTTTAGCTATTTTCAGTTCAGGGAATTTCCTGAGTTATGTGTGGTTTTCGGGGATTCAGTGACCATCAGAGAATGTCTTTTCCATCTGTTTGTCCAGCCTGTCCTTAGCCATCCATAAACTTTGCACCCACAGCAACCTTTGGCAAGGAGTTCTGATGGCCAGGTGTCTGGTGTCAGACATTTTGTGTTCTTTGAATCTTACTTCTTTTCTTTGCTATCCTAAATCTTTTTGTATTGGGAGAAAGAATGAGCCATCAAGCCCCATCCACCCTGCCCAGGCTACTTCTATTGCCCCGCCACCTCCCCAGCTCTCTCTTTTCCAGACTGAATCCAGTTTACTCAGTCATTCAGACTCATAGAAAGTATTTTATTCATTTAGCAGAACTGAAAACTACAATGACCATAATTAGCAGCAAAAAGAGTGTTAGGACATTTTGTATTAAAAACAGTGTTTGGGATGTGGGAAGATAATACAGTGAAAAATATTTTGGGAGATCATGACAATTATGTCACCATTGCCTATATTTCAACTCTAATTATCTCAGAATTTGCCTCTGTCACTGGTTTAATGAGGGATTCTTCCCAATCTCACCCTCTTTGAAACAATCATTTTTTCATCTTGAAAAGATAGAAGAGGGATGCTGCTTTACTTGCTTTTTTTTATTAACAGTTCCAATATAGTTAAAATATGTTGAATATTTAGGGTAGTACTATATCTGAGTAGTAAAAACACATATTTCCTTTTTTCTTTCTAAGTACTACAACCACTGCTCAGTGAAAATGAGGAGAACAGAAATCAAAATAATGTTCTTTTTGGGATTAAAGGATGGAAGAATATTAAACTCTTTTTGCTTCTTATCCAATTTTTTCCTAGGAGAGGTCCAGTTGCCTGTGGTTTTGTCTGTAATTTCAAAAATAGTAGAAACAAGACCTGGTCTGATGCCAAACAGAAATGACTATAGCACTGAACTAGTGTTCAGATTTGCAGAAATTCTCTGCTTAAATTCGAGATGTCAGTCCAGATTTAAGGTTTTGCCTATTATTAAAAATGAACTATTTTAAACAACTGTTTATATCAAGCTTCTATTTCAGCTAAATGCAAGAGGGATACCTTCTAGCTGACACTTATCTCAATGTTCCTAGATAGTTATATTGCACAGGGAAGTATAGGTGGGTTTTAATAGACCATATTCCATACTCAGAAGGAGAAGTGAATGAAAAATTCTTAACTGTTTCTAAAGAATTTAGCTTTGGTTTATGTTCAGACAACATCTGTGAATGGATCAATTTCTCTCTAAATTATCTGTAATTCAAGTCTATTCTACAATGATCCCTGAATATGTTACTCTCTTGATGGACCACAACTTTACAAATTGAAGTGATGCTGCTTAGATTACATGACAGTGCTGATGAGACATATAGTACTTGTCCTGTTCCCTGATTAGACGAGCATGCACAGACTTCCAATCTCAATGCCTTTTTTACCTTACATTTAAATTTAGGGTTTGAAATTACTTATGAATGTAACTTTTAAATCCACTTTCCATGAACATGAAATGCAATCACTTGCATATGCACAGAAAGTAAGTCCAAAAGGAGCATGAACATAACTAAAGCTAATTAAATCAATCTTAAAAAGCGTCAGTAGAAAATCTCTGGTATTATTTGCCCAGCTTCTTGTTGAAGACGTAAAGGGATTTTATGTAAATATTATTGAAAGGTGATATCCTCTTTTTCTGCAACGTAGACACAGTGCTCATTGTGTCCTGATCCAACTGCTGAGGTGTTCAGTACTTCTGTTGCAATTTCTATATGGGAAAAAATATGTCTTTCACTCGTGAGGTACCTGCTTAAGCATTCATCCCTAAAGATTAACAACTACTCAAAATGATGTTGTATGTAGAACTGTCCCATATTTTCATTTAAAAATCGCATTTATACAGAAGTGAGCAAAACTTGATTCAGGCTCCTAAAGAATTCGAATTTTTTAGTATCTGAGAAAAGTGTCTTTTTGTACTTACCCACACATTGTTTTGAAGTTAAAGATCATGCAGGATCAGCCCTCCTTCCCCAACACCTTTTCTCTCTAAGTTAGAATTTCACCTCTTACTTCTCAGCTTGGTAACTGTGAGGAATTGATGGGCTTTACTTCTGCTAACTCCGATATCTGGGGAAAGTGCAGACAATCCTGCACTTTGGAGTGAGTCCTTAGGTGATCAAAAAAGTGCTTTCCTGGCATCCTCCTGTTATGTGACCGTGGGCTGGAGACCACAACTCGACTTTGGAAGAGACATCTTTCTTCTGTTGTGTACCTGAATAGAGACTAGCCTGCTTTTTCTTTTGTCCTGCTTAATTCACTCAGGAACCTACGATATTCCAAATCTTAGGTTTAGCAGAAGCCATGCACTGGAGCCAGTGAGGTGGAAGAAGTGAGAGACTCATGTATTCCAAAATACAGGCAGCCCTAGCTGCACCAGTCTGTTAAAGAGACGTTGAGATGCCAGAGACGACTGGCTAGGAGACAGAGGTTGCAATTCATTTGGGAAGGAGTAAAGGGGTAGGAAGAAACTGTGTTTGAAAACTGGGAATGAATTTTGCTTTCTGTGTCCATGCGGAGATCAGTCTGAAGGTCCTTCAGGTTTCCTTGGCCTGGCATTACGCACAGGGTCTGCAGGGGCAGAAAAACCTCTGTGCCTCCAAAGCCTGTTTGCGGCAGGGAGGCGTGACAGTGACCGTGAAGGGTGTCTGTGCAGAAACAGAGTCATGGAGCAGGAACACTGTGTACCACACAGTAAGTATGCATACCCCAGGCACAGCCACAGCAAAACCAACCTGCCTTGTGTCCACGTGTGTCCAGAGGATATATACTGCTTGGGGTAGGTCCTACGCCTCTAGAGTGCCGTCCATTGACCATAGGACAGAATTAGCTGGCTGATCCAGGACAAGTGAATAATGCAGTTTGGGAGAGCATGTAATTACACCTTGGGTTCTTAACTTAGGGCAGACAAAACCCAGCCTGGGGGAAAGCAAATCCATCTTTTCCCTTAGCAGTTTGTTTGAATGGCTTTATTACTGGTCCCATTTAAAATCTATGGTATAATATACATCTGCTCTGCTCTGACGAAAAATGTTCATTCCCCTAATCTCCCATAGATCCACCTTTCACTGCAGAATTATACCTGGGTAAACTCTGATATTTAATGCTACCATGGTCTATTTTTCTCTTCCTAAGCGCTTTACATAAACTGTTATATATTGACTGTTTTATAGCACTGTGGTACTAGGATTCCTCCATGCTAATGAGTGCTTCATAACTTCTATATGCTGCCTAAATGCTTATAGATCTCTCATTATAATTCCTACCTATCTCCCTGATTTGCAAATTGAATCGAAGAATATTTAAGGCACATATTTTATAATAGAGAGAACAACTTTTCTACCTTCCAAATATAAACATTTTGGATATCATATTCATAGAATCATAGAATCATAGAATGGTTTGGGTTGGAAGGGACCTTAAAGATCATCTAGTTCCAACCCCCCTGCCATGGGCAGGGACACCCTCCACTAGACCACATTGCCCAAAGCCTCATCCAACCTGGTCTTAAACACTTCCAGGGATGGGGCCTCCACAACCTCTCTGGGCAACCTGTTCCAGTGCCTCACCACTCTAACAGTAAAGAATTTCTTTCTAACATCTAATCTAAATCGACCCTCCTTCAGCTTAAACCCATTACCCCTTGTCCTGTCACTACACTCCCTGATAGATGCTCATTCATAGATGCTCAGCACCCACTATTTTCAGTAGGGACTGTAGATAGATGGTACTATGGAAAGCTAAACCCAACACACAAAAGTATGCACACATGTAAAGCACCCAAAAGTAGCAGTGAAGTATGAAAATGTAATCCTGGGTACAGCTGAGTCATCTACAATACTAGTGTCAGAATTAGTAATAAATATAAAGATTTCTCCCAGCTCCAAGGACGCTGAGTAGACCACAGTTTCTTCCTAGAATTAGTATGTTGGCTGATTGGCTCGTATTCCAGCTTAACTCTCATTTGTACTGAATACATGCTGAAACATTTAAGAATTTTAACATTCACTTTTTCAAAATGACTACATCTTTCAGTGTATTTTCTATTTGGAAGTACACAGTGAGGTAATGGGGCTAAATGCAAGCTGCCTTTTACTTCTCTCGTACCATGATTTGTTCAATGATTTCCTAATAAATACAGCAGAAACTCTTAAAGCTGTCAAACCAATGTCACATGCCCATGCCATGCCTCCTGGAATGTGAAAACATGTGAGTCCTGACTTAGAAGACATGTACATCTACTGACTTTCAGAGAGGAAGACAGAGCTCTTCAGAGATTCAAGAATGCAAATATAATTCCCCATTGCAAACAGAAAAATGATAGCACATGGTCTGAAAATGACCATGATATCTTGCTTCTCTCAACAGTCGATGATTTTTTGCTGGAATAATGTTCACCAGACTTTCTAAAGAAGCTGCTGAAAGGATCCTTTAGAAAAGTCAGTCTGGTTTGCAGTATGCTCACTGTAGAGCTGATGTAATTTTTCCAAGCTGGCGAACTCAAGAAAAGTGCAGAGAGGAGAATGAAGAACTACACTTACCTGTAGTTTATCTGACTTGAACATTGTTTCTCTCATCTATGACCATCCTTCATAATTTATTTGCAAATTTAGTTGTCTGGACATGTTTGTGAATAGGATTCAGTAATTTCACAAAGGTTAGGTTATGTGAGAGTCTTCAACTGAGGAGGAATATCAGAATTTACTATTGTCCAACCACTGTTCTTGTATAACACTTTTTAAATAAAGCGTTGGCTGCAACTAAAGATGACAATAGTCAATCCCAATCCATTTTCCACAGATGGTAGAATTTTTAACCCACTGGTCCTAATGATGCTAGTGTTTGCTGACAGTTGTGCACTGGCTGGACATGCACCAGTGCATGAAGGACATTGCTGACTGTTTTGATTTTACTACAGTGGGGAAGGGCAGCATAAAGAAAACAGAGGTCCTGTTCCAGACACAGCTTGTGTCAGCATTGTACATTTAAAAATATGGCCTTGAAATCTCTAGACACGCTTGGCAATCTTAGCAGCATGATGCAGTCAAATTCCACTTCTGATGACAAAATCATAGAAATGACAACAAACCCCAGATATTTGGAGATTAAAATCCATGTTTCTGGAATGAAAGAGATGTTCAACATTAAATAAAAGTAAATTCCTTTAATCTCATACAGTTCTTGAAGAGATATATCCAGTGCTTTTTTGCTGGCAATAGTTTTTTTGTGTTTTGTTGTTTTTCGGTTCCTCCACTCCTCCCCCGCCCCCCCATCAATTTATAGTGGCATGGCATAGGAAAGGCTTGAAAAAAAGCCCACTGGTGTCTATTCAGTTGGGATTTCTTTCACAAATTCCCCAACTAATTTCTTGATCGTTACTTCAAATGTAAGATTCAGCTCCAGGTCAAGACACCTAAGCATAGCTGTTGGCAACTGAAGTGCCTAAGCTTCCATAAAAGTCAATAACTCAGTTCTGTGAGTGGACTCTCAAGAGACTTGCAGCTGACCAGCTGTCAGAGGCAGGAATTCAGGTACTCCAGCTTACACATTTAGTGCTATTTTAAGTGTCTGATGGAATCTGAGGCATCTGCAAAAGGCTTAGAATGTGACCAAAGGGAAATCCTTTTCTGAAGAAGCATCTGGAAGCTCAGTGGGATTCCTTATAACATTATTTTCATATGGTACTCAACACCTACATTTACGCAACAGAGCAGACAAACACAGCAAGGAGTTTTTTTTTTTCATCAGATTTATAAAATAATTTCAATGAATTTGCTCCGTTAATCATAGGCTCATAGAATCATAGAATGGTTTTGATTGGAAAAGACCTTCAAGATCATCAAATCAAACTGTTAACCTAACACTGCTAGTCCAACCAATAAACCATGTCCCTAAGCACCACATGTACGCGTCTTTTAAATACCTTCAGGGATGGTGACTCAACCAGTTCCCTGGGCAGCCTGTTCCAATGATTGACAACCCTTTCAGTGAATAAATTTTTTCTAATATTCAAACCTCCCCTGGTGCAACTTGAGGCCATTTCCTCTTGTCCTATTAAGAACCAAAGAGTCCTGAATCTGTCTGATGATTGTATTGTTGTGTACAATATTTGTTATATAGAAGTCTGGAGAGATGCTCTACAGAGATACTATAAAAAATACTTATATTGATGACAAGCTTAGGATGCCAATTCCAAAATAAAGAATTTGATCATCTGGGTTTTTCACTGCTTTTTAGCTGTTGTAGCAGAAATACATTCAGAGTGTCTTCCATATTTAGATTTAGAAATGCTGTATTGAAACCCACTCTACATTAATTAAGACCACTATTATGTTTAATAGTAATGCAAAGAAAATTAGCCTTCATGCACCTCAATGCAGCATTAGGGTAACATAAGTGTCCAGACAGATCCAGTGACAATAATGTCAAGAAGGAAAAAGAAACAATATGCAGCTTCCAGTAGGTTTTCTTAGTTATTTGTGTTTGATAATGTTTCTATAATAAGAATAATTTTAAAAGTTTTCAAGCACTTTTTTTCATGCATTAGAAGTCACAGAAATTGTGGGTAATATGCACGATAGGACTTTCTTATTTCATATCCACAAGTTTCCACAGTTAATGACTGCCTTTTAATTTTAAGAATAACTGAAAAGTCCTCTTTCCAAGATTTAAAAACCTGAAAACAGTATTAACAATGTGATGCAGACTTGACAAGAGGACCAGTCCAACAAAAGATCAGTTAGTCCGCTATTCACAAAAGCTCATTTCTGCCCCTTCCCTGTTGTAGCAAATACATCTTCAGCCTTTTGCAACTCCCCCTCTACCAAACAGATGTTTTTTGTAGCAGCCCTGGAAGGTCCCCAAATTCAGGCTATTTTGAACTGAGGGAAGGAGTAAGCTCCAAGTCTTGGAGCACTCACAGAGAAGGCTCTGCCAGACACAACCTCCTCCTTTGTGCAGAAGAGGATTGATCTCAAGCACCCTGCTGACCACTTGCTGGGAAATCTGACACAGGGAGAGGATTCTCCCCTGGAGAAAGCCAACACTAGCAATTTAAGGCTATGTGTGTTATAATCAACATCCTTAAACCAACTGGGATAAATAAAACTGTATTTCTGAATCTCCATGTGGGGTAATTAATAGTAGATTTATTTGCAATAAAATATACCACTAATAAGACTATGCTTGACACTAGCCTAAAATGTGTTGGATATATTTATGGGCCAAATCTATACTTGGTAAAAATTGGAACAGAGCCACTATAAGATGTGAGCCAAGCTGATTTCCATGAGATAATGGGATCACCCAAAACTTCCCAATTCCTGATTTGTTGTGGAAGACTTTGAAGTTAAATACTTTTCACATCTTTTCTTTCTTCCTTTTTTTTTTTCTTTTTTTCTTTTCAATGAGTAGAAGGAAAAATCTCTCTTGAGGAAAACAATTGCACAAAACCTCCATTTTTTTTAATTATTTCTCAGGAAAGGTTGAGCATTTTTTCATCACTTCAGTTTTATTAGATGGACATAGAGAACGGCCTTGGTAAACACAGTTTTAGCCTATGAGCCATGGCCTTGAATCATCTTGTCATGGCAAGGGTATAAAGCTTTATAAAAAAAATAGCTTTTCTTTGCTGCATTGCTGAGAATAGACAAAAGCTTTGTTAAGTTTATGGATGCTAAAGTAATTTTTTTTGTTTTTAACGTGTTTGTTGAGACATAACCATATTACAAAGGTGACCTGAAACATTTTAAAGTGTTGCCAACTTTCTTTCCCTTTTAGAGATTACCAAGTATTTGCAAAGAATTTAAGGAAGGAGAATAAATAATATTTCTACATAGAATGAGGTCACTCACTCTATTTTACACCTGACTTTGGGAAACTCTTTTGATTGAATGCCATTAAGATAATTTGGACCAGAAACTATAGTGTCTGCCAGTGGAACAAATATGGTATTTTATTAGAAATACTGAGATCTGTTTAGTGTATTTCTAATTGATATTTCCACATCTTTCCATACACACTGTGTCTATGTTGTTAGAGGTTGCCTGTGGAAAAGAATACTTCACATCCAGAAGGGCTAATGAACTGGGCCATTTCAGGTTACCTTATAATCACTTTTGTCAAACTTTCTTGGCAGTATCACTAGAGCATTAAAAATTTGCGAATGCAAAAGGGAAAAGTTGACATTTGGTGTACGATTCTTCCAATCCAAACACGTAATTAATTAAAAACATGCAAGCTAGTCAAGAACTAGATAGAAAACACTTGGCTTCAGAAGGTAGAGATGACTGATTTTGCTTATCAATTACCTGTGATATAAAGAAATTAATTATGACATGACTTCTCTTTTCCTTCTTTCTCTCTTTCTTTCTCTCTCTTTTTTTTTTTTTTTTTTTTTCTCCTGACAGCTTATGATATATTTTCAGCAACCCACAAGTCAGGATATAGTTGGACCATGAGCTCTCCTGACTGGAAAGTCTAGGAAGAGTTTAAATATAAGGAGTATTGTGTGTTTCTTTAGACTCTGCTTGTTTCTGTTGCAAGGCTCTAAAACCTGCAAAAATACTCAACCACAGTAATTGGCCAAAATAGTTAGTTTATACTTGAAAATTCAGTAGGACTTTGAATTAGCACGGAGTGCATTGTGCAGGTGAACTGCCATGCCTAGACAGACATCATTTTCTGCCTGAATATAGTTTTGGCTATTTTTCAGAAACTGTTGGTGCTCAATAGTTTAAGTCAACACTTACTTACACTGGTAATTTCATACAAACATACTATGATCAGGACATCATATTCACCTAAGACAGGTCTCCACAGCTCACATTGTGAAACTGTTGAGACAGTACTTTCCTGTAATTTACACTAAAATCAGATTCTGAGGGAAATAGAAGTGAAGCACAAATAGTTGTGTTGGTGCAATTAGCTTTCACGGTGCTTTAAAGTAAACCTAAAATTACATCAGAGTAAGGTAAACATATTTCTTTTATCATCTTGATAAAATCATACCATGGTATTTGTCACCTGAATAAATCCATAAAGTACCTGCTTGTAAAGCCAGAATGCTCTCTGCTGCATTATAGTAAATAATATCCTAAAAATCAAAATCAGCTGAGATGAAGGTCAGTGTTTCCTGTTAGTACAACCTTGGCTTTTTTTGATGGAATTAGGATTTGGCTATTCCTCGTAACATGAGTTTTAAGTTCTGTAAGCCAACAGGAGTAAAAATGAAAATAAGGCAAATCCAGCTCTTTCAGTAGCTGTACTTCTTGAACCTCAGCCTGAAACATCCCTCATTTGTACTAGTTTCAGTTAAGTTCATTTGTGTGCAGAAAACCTATAGACTCTTACCAGAACTTTGAGAGGAAGCACAAACTCTGCTAGAAAGTGCTTTTTTTTGCGCTTGAAAAAAATAGACATTGTTGATGGGTGATTTACTGAGGCAAATAAAAATATTACCTTGTAAGGGATCCCAGGATGTGATATAAACTATCACACTCAAGAGGGCCCAGCTCTTTTCAAAACTGCAGGCAGGATGCTAATTCTGTCAGTCAGTTGCTGGTCCTGTGAGAGTGAGTCACGCATCACCTGCAGATACAGTGGTAGCATGCAGGTCTAAGTGCCACTCAGCCCCAGCTTCAGCTCCCTGTGCTTGATGCACCCCGAGAGCAAGGCGGGAGCCCTGCTTCTCTCATTTTTCTTTAAAAGGTGCCTTCCCTTGCTTCTCCACACTGCTAGGATCAGCTTCATAGTGAAAAGAAGTTGTGCAAATTGAGGCAAATATGCATTTCTGTGTAATAAGAATAGCTCCAGTAGTTTACACAGGAATCATGCACCCACTTAAATTTTGTGAATAAAGTTACACTGTGTGCTGTAGAATTATGCTTTTAAGGTTATGACTCATTCCAGGATAGCAGATGTTCATGCAGCTCAGCAAGAGAAATTAAGAAAAAACGTCCCCTTACACTTATAATTTTCTCCCCACCTCATTACAAACTGAGATGCAAGACACTTCTCTTTCTAACACTTTAAATGAATCACTCCATACAATATGAATAAATACAGGCAAATATGAATGTCGTATGAGAATTGAGTATGCAGGGCAGGTAGAGTCAAGAGTTTGGAGACTTTCTCCTGGGAATCAAATATTTATATTTTAGATAAATGACTCCATGCAGTGCTGGGTCAGATATGACTGGTACAATTTTCTGGATGTATGAAAAAGAGAAAAGAGATACCTGTTGAAGCACTCTGTTCTTGACTGTAAACACAGCATTAGTAAAATGCTGCTAGTCTTGTCCTGATGTTCAGACTTGTAGAAGGATGTGAAATACTACAGAGTTCAGGAAAGGGCTACAAAGCAATCAAGAGTCTGGGGACAAAAACACTTCTGCTGTGGAGCTTAAGTGGTTTAAGGTGGCTCTTTTTGGTTTAATCAAAGAGAGTATTGCAAGGCAAACAGTCACTGTACCTAGTCACTGGCAGGTAGAAGACAAGTCTTAAATCTTTTCAGTTTAGTTTGCAAAACCTTCCAGGACCTGGTTTCTGAAAGCTGACTTTTGACAAGTTTACCCTAAGAATAAGGTACAATTTCCTACTGATAAGGGTAGGAAAACCTTGAAACAGCCTGATCCTGTGTGGGCTCTCCACGGGCTGCAACTTCCTTCAGGGCACATCCACCTCCTCTGGTTGGGTCCTCCATGGGTTGCTGTGTGGATATCTGCTCCACTGTGGACCTCCATGAGCTTCAGGGGGACAATCTCTATCACTATGGTCTTCTCCATGGGCTGCAGGAGTATCTCTGCTCTGGCACCTGGAGCACCTCCTCCCCCTCCTTCTCCATTGACCTTGGTGTCTGAAGGGCTGTTTCTCACACATTTTTCCTCACTCTCCTTTGCCAAGCAGTGTTTTGGCTGTGGGGCCTCATCTGTGCCCTGTGGTGGGTCTGTTAGAGCCGGCTGTAACTGGCTGTGTCTGGTATGGGGCAGCCCCGGCCTCTCCTCACCTTGCACTCCCTGTCACCAGCACTGGGGCACCTACGACCGATACACTTTCATGCTGATCTTTTCTGCTCAACGGTAGAGGAAACAATGCAAAATGGCCTGAAGGGCAAAACAAGGAGCCTGTTGAACTGTTGTGCCCAGTCTCCCTGGCAATGTGGGCCTGGCCCGTGGAGGTTGCTCCCCAGAACTGCAGGAGGCGAGACGCTGCTGGATCCACCCTGCGAGCGCGCAGTGAGGGGAGCCTCCAGGGCCCAGGAAAAATACTGCTAGGGCTGTGTTCAGGAGTGTATGATAAACACAGCTAATGCTGAGGATGACCTTAAAAATAATCTTACTGATGACTGCAAACCTAAGTGGAGTTTGGGACTGGGAAAAAAATTTCCCTCTGGTCAATATTCTCCAGAAGTTTTTGAATAGTGTCTCTGGTTCCTGCACCACATCTCCCCACCTGTGGACAGTGTGATAGGTTCTGCTGGAGCAAATAATTCCCACCTGCCAGTTCCTTTCCAACAGAAGGCCTTTAGCGTCAGAGGTACTCTTCTGGTTTTTGTTCATTGCTGGCATGAAACCCTCCAGGCTTTTGGGACCAAAATGCTTATGTTGTTCCTGGGTCACTGAACTCAACACAAGGATAACTAACTGCAATGCAATCACCTGTGACAAAGAGGAGGTCAGTGTTGGTCTTCTACTGGTCTCTTCTGGCCTTAAACTCCATAAAAAAGTATTTTGAAATGGTTTCATGGTCAACCAGGCGCAAGTGCTGACAGAACAGGATCAGGCAGCATCATGTTTTCACACCACATCATTAAAAATATGTGACAGCATGCAATTAATTTTATACAAGCCAGTGAGTGCCAGCAGCTAGGTACCTACTTTACTTGCTACTAATTTATGTTGCATTCAGAATGGGGCCTTGGAGACAAAAGGCTCTTTGTCACAATGCCAGTGCGTGTCTGAGATCAGGCTGCTAAGGGTGAAATAATATCATGGTGGCTCATGTGTGCAAATTTGATAACAATATTGCTTTCAAGTCACCCGCAATATATTGGTCTTGCTCCACAGTGCAATGCCCTAAAGCCCCCTCAATAGGCACATAATCCAGTGTGCATTGAAGTAAAGATGGATTTTTACATCCAATATAAAAAGCTGTTTACATTATCTCACATATCATTTTAACTCCCTAAGGAATCTCCCTAAACACTCTAAAAAGGCATTTGTCATCCTAAACAAGTCCAAAGAGAAAAAATATTTAGAATGTTTTCAAAATACAGTAAGCCAAAATTGAGGGATACTTTGAAAAAATTGTGACAAGAAAAATGTATAAAAGTGTACGTCAAAGCCTTCCCTAACCTGTATAGAGCAATACTGATTTACAGGTGCAGACAAGCTCATTCCTAAACTTTAAATCAATAACTTAATAATTTCCTTGAGCTGAAACAATCCTCAGTACTGTGCTTGTTTAGGTATACCATGTATATCTGCAGCAGGCACAGGTGCTCTCTGAGTTGAAATCAAACCATTAAACCAGATACATACTTCTAAAGAACTCCAACTTACTCTTCCAAGAAGAACTCCAATTCACTGTCCCAAAGAACAAACAGTTCAGCTTTCAATGAATGAAATGCACGATGAGATTGTAGAAGCTATAGTTAAATATTGCTGTGGAGGCCAAAAGTATATGAAATAAGTGCAAGAAGAAAACAAAAAAGTAGTTGATAAATACATTGGTGATTGATGTTGACTCTTTGGTCAACATCTGCCTGAGGAAGCTCCTAGTCTATGGAGTCCCCAAGGCTGGGGAGAGGGGGAGGGGATAAGGAAGATGTCAGGGGACAGACTCCCCTCTGCACGCACCCTTCTTGGTTTCTCTTTCTTAGCATTGGCTATCATCACTGCTTCCTGCCACATGGTCCTCTGAGCTAGTAGAGCCATCCTCACATCTTTGTGAGAGTATAGCTTCAAAGCAGTTTCTTCAAACACTGTAGACAGGAAGTAGGCTGCATGAAGAAAATGTGAGAGGGCCAGATGATGACATCTGATCACTGAAATCATATCTTTCACTGAAATCATATATTTCACTGAAAACCTATATTTCACTGAAAACATATATTTTGGTTTGCTCTGACAGAGTTCAGGGAGATTTCAAATATCAAGAATGCTAAATGATTCAAGCAGAAAAGAAATAATTTGTAGGAGTTTTACTATTTATAACTCTCAAAATTTGAGACTAGCACTGACTGGAATAGGGTTTTTTTTCTTTTTTTTTCAATTTATTTTATCTTTATTTGTGCATGATGTTATTGTGCTACTACAAGCACCTCAGTTTGCATGTCTCTAATGTTAGTGTCTGGTCTGAAATAGTTACTCCAGTCATGCAGTTGGCTGCAGAAAATATATGCTTTCAAGATGATCCTCTTCAAAGGTAGCTGCCCCAAGAAGGCATCCCAGCCTAGGGATGCTTGTTTCTCTCCCTTGACTGTAAAGGGAATCAACATACTGGAAAGCCTGGAGTTGAGAGTAGAGAGGGTTGAACATCTTCTAGTGGCTCCTATTTGTAACAGACAATGAGATTTCATTTAAATTAAAACTTTCCAAGGGCATTTGATGAAATATCAGTTATGGAAGTCAAGAACTGATCACTTGTGTTTGAATGAAATGCTTTAACTTCAATTTTCAAAATAACCTTTAGTTCAGGATTTGGTTTTTCATGTTTATACATGTACCATGAGAGATCCAAATCAGAATAAAATTACACAACTTGATCGAAATGAGAAAAAAAAATAGTTGTTTAAAGTTTTGGCTTTGTTGATTGGGGGATTTTTTGTTTGTTAGGGGGGTTTTGGGTGGTGGTTTTGGTTTTTTTTTCATCAGTGGGAAATCCAGAATGCTTTATTATGTTCCATTTTAGAATGGGATATCCAGAGAAATAATGAACACTGCTAAGAAGCCCCAAATCCTTCAGGACTAAACTGTACATCTTCAGCCAGTCTGTTCTTCCTTCATGTTCTTCCTACATCTTTTACCTTAAAAGCAATACAGACAAAAGCAAACAAAACTCTTGCAGGAGTTTTGTATCTGGTGAGGAAGTAGATAATCTTTAGCTATGGTGGTTTGAGTGCAAAATGTGTCCAGAAAAAAAGAGAGTGAACTATCTGTTGCCCCTCTTTCAGTGGCTGTGCTGAAAATGCTGAAAATTAAATAGAAAAGTAAAAATTAATAAGAAGTTCAGGTATTGCAGGGTAACAAGCTTCAAGCTTATCAAAACACTGCAGTGACTAATTTGATGTAATAGTTAAAATGAAATAAGAAGATATTGCCTGAGCAGAATATGCATGGTAAAAATTAAATTGTATTTGCTCTAATTAGGTAAATAGTATTTTTTATGGTGGTATTTGGGTAGGAATTATAAAGGTGAGCTTTGAAAAATTAATCTTTGGAATTTCCTAGTCTATGTATAAGCAATTTTACACGAAAATATATTTTTTTCTCCTTCTTTATCATCTCAAAAGCAGGTATCTCCTTCAATAATAATATATAACTAAGGGAATAGACAAGGTTTCCTTTAAAGAAACACAATTTTTTAAACTTTTTTTTTCTGCTTACACATACCCTAAATTAAATTGCCTTTGCTTGTAAAAGATTTTGTCTAAAACTTGGTTTTATTTTGATCCCCAGATATGAAAGGCCCACCTTAGAAAGCACTTTAAGAAAAAACAGCTTTAAACAGATCACTTTGGACATACTTTCTGGCAATTCAAGGCAATTGACAGCTATTGCTCCTTAGAACACTCCAAGAGCCATGTGGAGGATTTGGGGGACCCGGTGCATGTTGTTTATATGTGCACAATAATTATACTACCTGGCAGCAGCTTCAATCTTGCTGCTGAGGCTGTGCAGTCACTTTGCACTTGGACAGATCAGTACAGGTTGCATGTGCAGTAAGTCCAGGTGTCTTTTCGAGCTGAAGTTATCGATATCCTGGAAAGTTAGGGTCCAAGTCCTATCCTTGAAAAAGGCACTGCAAAATGGGAATGGGATTCTTGCTATCTGAGTGCTTTCTTCTTTCTGAGAAGCTTTTTTAAACTGAGAAGCCCGTTTAAACAGTGTACCATAAATCATTGAACAGTTGCCATTGTCAGCCTGAGTCTGAACCATTAGCAGAATGTTAATTATAAAAGTGATTAAAATTAAAGAGAATCAGAAGAGAATAAGTCAATTAAAGGCAGGGAAAGGCTAAGTGGCATCTTCTTTTTTTATTATTAAATACTCCTTCAAAGTAGGTGGCAAAAGAGATCAATTTCTTTTTTCTCTTTTTTTTTCTTTTTTTTTTTTTAAGTACAGCCTGAATTTTGGACTATTTTACATGTGTATATGAGCTGAGCAGCAACTGGAGCAGACAGACTTTTGCTTGAAAAAATGGAGAGAAGTTTAAAAAATGTAACATTTAGCAAATGTCAGAACATACTCTGGGCCAGGTTCTCACTTGGTGCTGCTGGGGGTTAGTGCCTTTGACGTCAATGGAACGGTTCCCATTTCCAGCAGGTGTACTCCCAGGCCACTAGCCCAATGTTAGCACCATATACACCACAGAGGAGATAAAGGAATACTGAGAGAGCTTTATCTATTTACCTAAAGTAAAAAAGCTGTTTTTTATGGGTGAACGCTATAAACTTGCTGGTTGAGTGCATGTGCTCAAATAAAAGGCTACATTGTTTGCGCTGTTCAGTATAGTCTGTTGGATTATCAGAGCTGGTTGGCTGTTTATCACAAATACAGTGGGGTTTGTACTTCCTCTGACCTTTGGTTCAGAATTTATCCTTTGATGTGTTCATGATTTCTCTAGATTGGACTGAAATACATTTTTCTATAGATTCACAGAAATGTAGAGGTTGGAAGGGACCTCTGGAGATTATCTAGTCCAACCCCCTTGCTAAAGCAGGATCACCCAGAGCAGGTTGCACAGTATCACGTCCAGGCGGGTTTTGAATATCTCCAGAGAAGGAGACTCCACAGCCTCTCTGGGCAGCCTGTTCCAGTGCTCTGGCACCCTCAGGGTAAAGAAGTTTTTTCTCATATTCAAATGGAACTTCCTGTGTTCCAGTTTGTGCCCATTGACCCTTGTCCTGTCACTGGACATCATTGAGAAGAATCTGGCCCTTCCTCTAGACATCCACCCTTTAGATGTTTATAAGCGTTGATGAGATCCCCTCTCAGCCTTCTCTTCTCCAGACTAAACAGACTCAGCTCTCTCAGTCTTTCCTCATATAAGAGATGCCAAGTCCCTTAATCATCTTTGTAGCCCCCCACTGGACTCTCTCCAGTAGTTCCCTGTCTTTCTTGATCTGGGAAGATCAGAACTGGACACAGAACTCCAGATGTGGCCTCACCAGGGCAGAGTAGAGGGGGAGGATAACCTCCCTTGACCTTCTGGCCACGGTCTCCTTAATGCACCCCGGGATACCATTGGCCTTCTTGGCCACGAGGGCACACTTTTTGTGTATAGATTGGCCAAATTCTTGCTTCACATATTGATTGATGATCATAATATAGGATGTTTTCTGGCAGCAGCCGATGAATTGGCAAACTTTATGTCCTTAAATGAATGAAGAAAATTTATATGTCTACATGGCTACTTCTTAAGACATCCCCAAGGCCCACCTTCTGCTGTAGTTGTGGAAGTACAGGGCTCAAAGTATCTGAGATGCTTTCCTTATTTGTCTCCAGTAGTCCTATATTTGTGAAGATTAAATTCAATTGAATGCCTCAAGTGATTCAGTAGACTTTCAGATGACAAATCTATGAAAGTAATATTAACCTCTCTGGGTATTTCTGTAATGTATAACATAGCCTTCTGTGTCTCTCTTCACCCTCCTCTGCCTCATAAAATAGTTAATGAAATATTCCTCTTCTGCCGCTGTCAAAGCCCACACCAATTTCCCTTCTGAAACTCCTCTCCGATGCCCTCTTATCCTACTGTTCTTGCTATTCTTTGTGCTCAATCCATGCAGACTTCAGTCTCCGAGTGATCTCTTGTTTTCTCCTATGACTTTTGCCCAACTGAAACAGTCATTCACATAGTTGTTTTTTCCATGTCACCATGTACTCAACAGGACCTCCTTTTTTTCGTTCAATTTTCCTCTTACATCCTTTCAAAACTACTTCTCAAAATTTGACTTCCACAGTGATTAGTGGACCACCACAATTCAGGTATCTCAGCTGACTTCTTAACCACAGTGGGTTGCAAACCAGCTTTCTGAGAAGGGACTCTGTTACATCGCCTTTTGAAGTGCTAGCTTGCATGCTGTAGCTGCTGTCCAGATAAGAAATAATTCCTAAGCTCTTGCAATTTAGAGTAGGTAGGTCAACAGTAGAGGGTCCCAATGACATGATATAGAGTTTTTTATAACACTGATCTTCATCAGGATTACTTTTATAAATAACTCTTTGCATTTGCTGTTTCATCTTTGTAAATCAGCACCGAGTTACCACGCTCATACATGCCATGGCAATGAGGACTTAAATAATAGACATTGTGGAGCATTGCTTCCAACATTACAGCAACAGTTCACAACCTTTGAAATTCCGATAGTTGTATGTAAGACTCTTCACTACTGCTTCCCAGTGCCTGCCTGGATTTAAGCCCCCTCTCTCAGATTGGTGCAGGGTGATGCTTTAGGCTGCCATATTCCAACCACTTTGGTATCTTCCACAGAGATGAAAAAACTTTCCAGTGGTACCCTATTACTTGCTCTACTGATTTCTATGTGTTTGAGCCTTTTTAGTTCTTAGATAAATAAAACCTTTGTTTTAAAGAGTCTCATATGTTTGGTTGCTGTTTCTACAGCCAGGTGAATGACCAGGAAAAAGAAAGAAACCATTCTTTCTGATCCAGGGAAACTTTTAAGGAGGCTCAGAACTGCCTAAATCCCTTGGGGTTAAAGAGAAAATAGGAACAAGAAAAATAACTTCTGTAGCGGAAAAGTTCTTTCAGAGTGTGTGTGTGTCTCAAATGGTTTCATTTGTTCTTCAGACTTTTAAACCTTTAAAAACATCCTGCTCTGATAAGATTTCTGTATAAACAAAGTCTTCATTTGCAACTGCTTGGTGCTGAATTTAAAAGCTGGAAGAAATTGCAGTAGCCATTCTCTACACTACCTTTTTACAGTCTACTCTTATAAGATGGAAAGAGGTGCTTAACTTAGACCATAGCAGGCCATATTGTCAGGATTTGCTGGGAGCATGGGGACTACTTTTCCTTGCTTTTCATAGACAGGGCAGATGATTAATGGAAAGTGGAGGGTGGGGGAAGAAGAGAAGCTCTGGGCCCACTGACCCATTTCTACACACAGTGCAGCATGGTACCTTGTTAATCCAAGTGTCAGATATAATCTCTGGACTGCTTCTCCTGCACTGGCATTGCATGGGAATTGTCTGTTTTGCTGGGGACCTCTATCTTCTCTACACTCTTTTACACTCGTAAAAACAATGAGTCGATCCTTCAAGCTTTCTCTTCTCCAGACATAACAAATCCAGGAGTCTCAGCCTCTCTGCATGAATCCTGAGCTCCAGTTCCCTGATGAGCTTGGTACTTCTCTGTTGGATTTGTCATAATGCCAATGTCTTTCTTATGCTGGACACAGTACTCTAGATTTTCTCACAAGCATTGAACGGAGGGGAAGGAACACTTTTCTGGATCACTTGATTATGCTCGTACTAATACAGCCCAGTATGCAGCTGGCTTTCCCTGCTTCCAGGGCACACTGCTGGCTTGTGTTCAGCTTGTTGTCCACCATGACCCCCAGCTCTTTTTCTGCAGTACAGCTCCCCAGACAGTCAGCCCCCAAACCTTACTGATGCATAGGGTTATTCTACTTCAGGTGGGGGATTGTTGACTTTGAACTTCATGAGGTTGCTGTCGGTTTATCTCTACAGCCAGTTGACATCCTAGTATATAAACTGCTTCCCCATCCTGCTGTTGGCAGCAAAATAACTGATGGAACGTTCTGCTTCATCACGCAGGTCATTCATGAAACTGTTAAACAGTATTGACCCCTGAAGAGTGCTACTTGTGATCAACCTCACAGTACCAATGCTCTTCTGTATGGTGTCAGGCTCAATGTGCAGTACCGTGGGTTTTGACATAAATGTCTTTACTAAGCTATGTTTATACAATCAATGAAGAGATTTAATCTGTGGTTGCTTAAGTAAGATCTGAATCATCTTTTAAATTGCAGTTATTCAACAGAACATGCCTGGCCATTCTAAGCTGCACTGAGCTTGGAGATCAAGCACAAGGCTTGGTCAGAATTTGTTTTCACCAGTGAAAATGCAGGGGTTTTAGTGTAACCAAATCCAGTATAAAGGAATAATTTTAAAATATCATCTTTCCCATCTAGAGCACATATTTACATTGTGGTCTTCTGACCGCTTGGGCACATTAAGACTTTTTTCCAATTTCTAGGGCTGTTCATTCCAGTAAGCTATTTTCCACTTAACAATATGAAAAAAAGAATGTTTTTCTTTTATACAAATCTTAGCACTCTAGCAAAATACCTTTTTCTTTATATATAAAATCCTTCTGGAATCTCTCTGAAATTATACACTCTACATATAATGCTATATATAGTTCTGAATCTATAATGGCCACATTGCACTTACGTATTGCACTTCTCTTCCTCTCAGCACAGGACCAGTTTCCACATCCTTCAGAAGTACCTAATGATTATTATGGGGAAAATCTGTTTTTCCTTGCTGACAGAATCTGTTGACACACAAGTCCTCACTTATAAGACTGTTACTTTTTCTTTTTTCTTTTTTAAATAAGAAACAGATATTCTGGGAGCTTTTCATGGCACATTTTCTGTTTGTTTTCAACAAATGGAAAATGATTATAAATGATACTGTTTCCTAACAAGCTACAGTGGGTATAGTCAAATGACGGGACTAAACAAATCCATGCCTGTACTCTCCTGTTGCCAACAGCCTAAAGCACTCATCAGTTGATCCTTTTTAAGCTAAAAGAAGCCATTTTCTGCCTTGCTTCAGTCTCTTGCCAGTCCCAGACCACCACAGTAACTTATTTCACACACATCTTTTACTTTCAGAACCTTTCCTCAACTTTCCTGGAGATGGGAGTGAGATGGAGGAAGGCAGAGGAAAAGGAGTAATAAAGGGTTGATTTTATTTTACTTTTGCTGTTTCACAGAACTGGTAAAATAAGTGCTGCTTCTCCCATCACTTCTTACATACAAGGACAGCTTCTCCTTCCTTTAACACAGCATTGTCCAGCCTTAGCACTGGACAGACTGTAACATTTGTTAATGATGTCAACAGTATTGCTCTTTGTTAGGTAGGAGTGAATGTTGCCCGTGGCAAAGAGTTTTTGTGCTGGAGTATGTGAGCTTTTTTTTCCAGTATTTTAATTTCCAGACAAGAACTCTGTCCAGCTCTTTTCCTAATGTTGCGATCTTATGCTTTGAGACTAAGGACAAGGTCAGGAAGAAATATTCTTGAATATTTCTAGGTTGATTAGTTCTTAAATCTTGTTCTTAGGGAGCTGTAATTTTATTTTCACATTTGTGGGCACACTGAAGTCTGTTGCCCCTACCCTAACTATGCTACAAGTAGCCGTAGGACACATGAGGCATTATACTGCTTTTTTTTCCTGACTTTATACCTCCAGTTTTCATATTTTTATATCTGTGTGGGAGGTTGATGCAGTGTCTGATATGCTTCTAAATGAGAAGTCATAAATGTGTCTGACAAATCACCTCTCATCATCTACATAACTAGAGTACATATTGATGAATTAAGCTAGGAACTTTCTGGTGTTGAAGAGCAACATCAAGCCTCTTGATAAAGAGAAAAAGCACAAGATTATATCTCCAAAAATCTTTGAAAAAATTCTCAGCTTGTTTCCAAGTATTGTTTCTACAATTCCCATCTAAATGTCTCAAGAAGATTTCATGCTGGTTCAAGATATGTGTTGAAGATGAATAAAATCAAATTATCACTAGATGAGGAAGAACAAAATTAGGATGAAACCCTTCTAAAGGTCATTTTTTGCAAATGCCCCCCTGGAAAGCAAAAAAAAGTTGTTTTCCTTTTCTCTATCAGAAGTGTATATATACGATTCTCTTTAGCCATAAAATATAGGAAGACTCTCCTTTGTGAAGGCAAATTTTGAGGTAGAATTGGATTTGTTCTATGTTTGACCTTTAACTGGCATTTATATGGTTGATACTAGGAGGGTGAGAGCAGTCTAGATTCTCCAAGAGATATTTTTTTCACAGTCGGTGTATAACCTGGTATATTTTTTAACCTTCTTTCAGGTGATTAGCTGTTATTTTCCTGAACATATTTTATGGAATTATTGGTATGTTGAGAATGGTCCTATTAAGATTGACACTACATTGTCATCACTGGTGAGTGTTTTGACTTCTAGTAGTGGGGTATTAGTAAACCCAGAGTTGTCCCTTCCCTGTATTATTCATTCGCTGTGCAATTAGCTTTCACAGGATTTGTATATATACTTTAAAAGTCATTACGATCATTGATTAATGTAAATTGCCAGTGCTCCATTAAAAACATTGAAATCTGTATTACCTGCTCCAGTCTTCTCCAGTAAATGCAATGCACAATTAGAAAACTATTTTAATATTTCAGCTTAGCTTACTGTACATCAAGGGACAGACACACTTAGATGGGCTGAACTCCACTGAAGATGGAGCTAGAGTAAAGGCAATTCCAATTGCATTGCATCTCATGCAAATGATCTTGGAGGCTAAGCATTCCTGGGCTTCTCCTGTACTTGGATAAGAGACCATCTGGAAGTCCCAGATACAGTAGGCACAAGCCAAGACATCGTGGCTGAACACTAGACCACAGAAAGTGAATGAGTTAGAAGGCTACGTTCTCCCCCTCATCACTGGTGGGTGAGTCAGAGAGGTAAAGTTACCAATGCTGTTTTCATTCCTTCAGTGAGAAATGTCTCAGGAGAATACTGTAAATTTAAAACATTAAAAATAGAAAGTAAAGTTATATGAAACTTAAGCTTCACAGGAACCTTTACCCAGGGTTAAACAATCCTACCCTCTATGATGCCTACGTCTCTGGAAAATTGTACAAACCTACCAAAACTTGGCAGCATTTCTGTATTGGGAGCCAACACAAGGTGAGGAAATAGATGTTCTGCTGCTGGTGCTCTTGCCTTTCAGGCAAATCCTGGGTGCTATGACTGGCATGTGAGCTTGTCTTTATCCACCTATTTTTCTACAGAAGTGAAGAACTTATTTTGGCCCCCATTTTGGTAGAGAAAGTGAAAAGTCTTCTCAGCTTCTGAAAGAAATCTCCTGCAGCTATTCAAGGAATATTAAGATGGGAGAAGTAGCCCTGTGCAGTACAGTAACCAGCATTTTTTCAAAGTAGAAACTTTTTATGGGACATTCAGTACTGTAAGGAGGGCTCCTGCTTCTTTGTGTGAAGAGGATTGGGGTGTATGGAGCACTGAGAGAAGGTAGCAAGGATGGAGGAAAGGGGAAAGGGAAAAGGGAAAATGCAGAAAAACTCACCTAGGAAAAAAGAGAAGATAAACTACCGATTGTTCCTTTTAGGCTAGTTTGCAGTTTCCTCTTTGCAATGAAACAACACTATAAACCGATACTATCTATATCATCTATGTCAAAGATCATTAGTTCCAACATAAGAGAATTTAATTTGACCTGATAATAACAAGGCTTAAAGACATTTTTATGGTGAACTAGAAGTTGTGCAACTTTTAAGATGACTGGTTGAATCACATAAAACCAGAAGAATGAAATCCAGATGAAAAGATACAATAAACATTGTCCTCACTACTTCCCATCACCCAAATTCTGAACATGGAAGATACTCCAGCTTTGTGTTGCAGAATTTCTCTTCACTGAGTAGCTCTTTTCACTCTTTCATTCTCTCCTCCCTTTCTGGCAGTGAAGCACATTCTTTTCCCCTCTAAGGTAATTACATACAAACTCACAAACTTAACCATATTGCCATGATCTAGCATCACCCACAATCTGGCAGATACCACTGACTGAAAATACAGCTCTACTTTAAAGTAAGTCATACAGATGCACTGTTTCTATATTTGAAAACACAGTTTCCATGGCATGACAGCACTGTCCGTACATACTGGGGACTGACACCAAAGCTTCTTTGTGTGGTGATTCAGTGTTCAGCTCTCAGAAGCAGCATTAATTCAGAATAGATACTGTGTGTAATGATTCTTATTTAGTGAGATTCTGCATTTTGAAATAATTTTGAAATTACAATAATTGTTACTTTAATATCATTGCCAGTTAGGTTGCCTCATTCAGAACTTGTGGTTTTGATTTTAAACAGATGTTGACTCTATTTACTTTAGTAAAATAGTACCTTCCAAAAGGGAAGCAGGGTCAGGTTATGCTTGGAGATCCCCCTACTCATTAAAGTCATCCTTTGATTCCCATACTTTTTCTACAGATGTAAAAGCACAATACAAATACAGAATCTTGTCTCTGATACAGTGCATTTCTTGTATTCCAGTGTGAGCTATTGCAACTCCAGTGAAGTTGATTGAATTATAATGCCTAAGGCTAATGTAATGGAGCATGAGCTTGAGACCTAGCTAATATCAAAGCACAACTAGCTTCACCCTAATGTGCATTACATAAAAGTCACAGGAGTGACAAACAATTACATTTTGATTACTTGAATTTTTTTTCTTTATTTGCCATTGAAGTAATTTAAAACATTTCCTTATAAATCAGTGTAAAGATGTGTGCTGCATCCTCACTATTTTCCTGCAATTTAGCAAAGGTGTAAAACCAGAGGGAACTCTGGTCCATCAGTGCCTAATAGTTTTCAAAGGCAGAAAGCTGAACCTTACTGCCTGAATCACCTAATTTCACCTAAATTATTTCAGCTAGCTGCTGCAAAGAAGAAATGCCCAATGTCCCTGTCATTGTCTGAGATATGTAATTTCTTTCTTTGCCGCATTTGTAGACAAGCAGGAGTTATGGAAAATGGAAGGCTACATCAGGGTTGTAAAAAGAGCTATGAAGTTGTGCACTTGCCTAATTCAAAGGGTAAATCATTAATTAATTTATGTGAAAAGTAAAAATTCATACTCTAGAAGAGCAAATCACAGCATTTTAATATTGAAGAACTAAAATATAAGGAAAAACAGTCTTTTCAATCAATTTTTTTCAGATTTCTCTAGGCAGAGTTTCTTGGAAAGAAACTCTTGGAAGATTCACCTTTGAATGGGATTGTCAATGATGAGCGTTTATAGGTGAGAAAGTATTTTCATTTAAGGACTGATGAATCCTGCTTGCTTTGAATCACAGTTCAACACAGTATTTTATAACTAAGCAAATGTAAAATTATTAACTAATTCTCCTGGAACCAAACATTGCAATCAGGTTTCCATATAAAGTTTTCATTCAAGTGGTGGTTTTAAACAGATCAAGAATCTTAAATCTGAACTAGATCACCCTTTTTTCCTTTCTGTTTAAAAAAGTTAGTCTCTCCTACGGCAATACAGAGGATAGATGGTTTTAGAAGAAAAGTTGTTAAATTACACTCTTATTCCAATAGGTCATTGAAACCTGTCCAAGAACTAAATCTAACCTTCCAACATTGTTTTGGTTTTGTTTTGACATCCCACCAATGGCTTGCCAAAAGCTCTGGGACCCTATAATCTATACCAGAAAGTCACTTCCTCTTGGAAATACGCTGTAGCTTCCTTTGTTCTCTTCTCTCCTTGATGGGCTGGTTGCTGCTTGCTCCCAGAAACGAATAGGATGGGCTGCAGTGAGTGCTATAAAGTCAGGGATGTGAGCCAAGAGGCAGTCAGAGGTGCTTGTTGAAAGTTATTCATCCAGTGACTTCACTGAAAGTGGGAAATGAAGTTCTCATTGAAGGAAAATGTTTGCCTTTTAACTTAACTGCTCTTATACTCTCACACTACAAGGTACGTGAATGCTACTGGGAACACAGAGAAACTGAGATGAAATACCACAGTCTCTGTGAAAGTAATTCTAGAAATTCCTTCTGTATTACTATAAGTTGTTAAAAGAAAAAGCATTTTGTGTCCTCGGCTCTGTCAAAATATTGGGAAGCCATAAGGACTAAGTTTCAGTTTTACTCCTTGATAGCTAGACAGGAGGAGGAGTAGATACTTTCTACTGTCTTGCCATTGATGACAAGTGACATATGTCTTGTACAAAAGACTGTGCAGCTATGGATCATCTAAAAGTTAGCATATTATATATCCTCTTGAATATATGTCACTCAAGGTTTGCTTCTAAACTCCAGCTTTGTCAACATGTTGGTTTTTAACCAACACAAGCATCTCTGAATTCTCTTTATTTTTCTCTAACTTCCCACTTGCTTCTGAATAAAATTCAAGATATTAGCCCTACCTGAAGTCCCAGTTTTTGAGCATGTTTTTGTGTCTTTTTTTTAAGACTGTGTGCTATTCCCTGAAAGTATCAAAACACGTTCACACACTTCACACAGAGATGACATCCCAAACTGTTGATTACGGTAAATTCCCAAACTCTACAATTTTATAGTATTCTCCATGTTTCACACTGTTTAGTTCCAAGGTAAGAATTCAAAGGCTCATTACCTCTTTGATATGCTGTGAATCTTTTAGCATAATTAGAAGCTAAAAATTCAGGAAATGCTATTTGATCCAAGGAGTGGTGCAGCAGCAAAGTCAATACAATACTGACTACATTTACAGGAGTGCTGCAAAATTTGTTCTGTTTATGTTTAATCACAGAATCACAGAATGGTAGGGGTTGAAAGGGACCTCTGAAGATCATCTAGTCCAACCCCCTCTGCTAAAGCATGTTGTCAAAATTATATTTAGAAGACAGACTATTAGGGTAGTCAGTACAGATCAAATTCTTCAAGGACAAAGATCTATTGCTGCTGGTGGAGTCATGCAAGGTGGGAGTTTGGCTGTGGGCACTTCTAAATTGTGACTGAGTGATTTCACATTACTGTTGTACAGAAAGGTGAGTGAGTGTCATTACTACTATGGTACTGGTCAAAATCACAATGGTATTGGGATTGGAAGCTATTTTGTGTCTTATTTAATGTATATGTTTGAACTTGTATTTGTAAATATTTTTGTATGTATGTGATGGCACATTGACACCTACCTATCCATCCACTGTGGATAAAACTCTTAAAACATAATAATACAAGTCTAGACAAAGGAGGAAGGCAAAAAAAAAAAAAAAAGAAAGAAAAAAAGGAAAGCTGGATTGATTAATCTAGTGACAGACCTTAAGAACTGATTACAAAGTCCTGCCACATTAAAAATACTTTGGGGAAGATTTATGGCATTTACTTTTTAAGACTGGAATATTAATAACTATAAAAGCTAAGGAAAGGTTATCACTGACAGTAATAGTGCTTTTATAATGTCAGAAGATTAATGCTGTATTTCTCCTACAAAGAAATCCATTCTTCTTTGGGAAAAGAAGAGGATGACACGAGGCTGTGCTGTTGGGTACAACCAGTCATGCTTTCTTCAGCCCATGATGAAGGAAACCTTGAAAGAGGTGAAGCCGGTGTCCAGGAATGCAAAGCTGGCACCCACTTTTACTGTCCATTGAAGTGCTGCCTGGCATAGGAACTTGATATACTCTGCTGGTCACACTTTGGATGAGATCGGCTGTCAAGGTTACTGATGCTGAGTGGAAGCTAGACAGGAAGGAAGCAGGATTTAAAAAGACATCTGAATGTGGAAGGAGACTGTTGATGTGAGATGTGGCATGAGAACAAACATTATTTCTAGGATTTATTAGCAAGAGGTCTGGCAGAGAACATAAAGGCAAGATTGGGAGAAAGGGTTGGTAACGTAAAAGGACCTGGGCTGATAGCCTTACAGAAAACAAAGAGAAGGAAGAGATGTGGCAACAACTAAGCCTCTGTAGGGGTTGAGGCCTTTGTATTTGGAGCATAGGAAGCAGTAAATAAATTGTTGCAGATGATAGGAATTTGAAAGTAGGTACTTATCTTCTGCAAATAGTCTTTATCATTTTGGCTTTACCCCTTCTATTAGGTAAGAGTATCTTGGTGGCACTTACTTGATTAGATAGTAATATGAACAGCTGTAAAAACTAAGTGACGGCTGTTCCTGAGTAACATTTTTTCCCTGATTTATAGGCCAATATTCCCTAGTCTAATGTGTCCTCACTGGACATTTTCACCTTGTACCTCTATGCAGAAATAACTCTATATTGGGAAAGTGTGAAAACTTACTCTAGCAATAAGCACTGCAGAAAGTATATTCTGCATTCAACATCTGAAAATCAACAAATGTAATAATAGCAACAACAGGAACAGCAGCTTGGGGAACAACCTGAATCTGAAGAAAATAAGGGAAAAGAAAATTCATATTGCATATTTGTCTTCAAATTCCAGCAGCCTTAAGACGTGTTAAGCAGTAAGGCAAGAAAATCAGTAAGAAAACGTATATTAAAAATGCATATCTAAACTATCCTCTTTCCTCCACCATCATAGGTACTAGGAAAAATACAATAATTATTTTTTTTGTTGATGAGACAGAAACAGGTTCTCTTTTGTTTTTTTTCTGCAAGTGTTCTTGATGTTTTATTTCCACCTCTTAGGAACCACAATTAAAATACTCAAAAAATATTTGGCCTTTGCCTCAAATTCAGATAAACGATTTTTTCCCCCATATGAAACTGCTCAGAAAAACCATTGCACAGTTGTGAAAACAATAATAGCATTAAAACTATAACCTCAAATTAGCACTGTTGGGAGCTGATCATATTTAACATTAGTCAAGTGAAAAATGAAATGCTGATTAACTACAACAAACTAACTACTGAGAAAATCTCTCAAAAAAGATTAATAAAAAAGCTGTTATGGCAGTCAAGAGAAAATATTAGAAACTATGTGGGAAGCAGCAGGAAAATTAGTATGAATTGCTTCCTTATCATCCTAGAGTGGTCAATTTTCATCATGTTAGTGATTGGAAAAGAGAAGTAGTAAGAGAGAGATGCATGTGAGACTGCTCTGAAAACACTCGAGAAAATTACTAGTGAAAACCTGCAGGACAAACTAACCACAGTAGGTGGTTAAACAAGATCAACAAACAGGTCAGTCTTGATAAGGGCAAGATACTGCAGAGGAAGAAAGGTTTAATCCTTTCTCTCTTCTCAAGGAGTCCTGCATGTTGAGCTGCTGTGGCTGATAAGGTTGTCTGGAAAGAGAAAGACAGTAAAACTACATGCACCTGAAAAAAGCTGTTGCATCATGGACTGTGACATGTCTGCCTGTATTAAATTTTCTTGTTTTGAAAGTATATAGCACCCCAAAGAAGTTTTGGATTAGCCACTGATGATTTACACTTTTAGTACCTAATTCAGGTGAAGTTCAGGTTTGACATCAACTGATTGTCAACAGTTCATTTTAGATCTATCTTGTTTATGAAGAAACCTCGTTATGAAGCTCTGACCTTTCTTTAGCTTTATTCTATCTATTTAACATGGTATTTTTTATCTCTGTGTATAAATTCCAACTGATTATTTGCATCTAAGATAAAATTCAATTTTGCACTGTACATCCAACCTAGTTCTATCAAGTTCCTAATTCGATGTGAAGCCAAGCAAAGGCTTTAAAAACAATATTAACCCCCACCCCCCACACCCAAACCAAAATATCTTGTTGGTACTGTTCTTTTATTTATATTTATAGATGATATGGAGATATTAAAAACAAGTGATTAACTGGCATTTATTCACTTGAAGTTTTATGCATAAAGGTAGGTGGTTTTAGTACTTGCATGTTGATTACTTATGCTATCTAGTGCTCAGCTCTGTGGCTAATAACCTTTCAGGAATCTTAGTTTGAACATTCCAAAATGGAGGCCTAAAAATGATCCTATGATATAATAACGTAAGATAACATGCAAACATGAACACAAACACAGAATTTGTGTATTTATATGTGTCCCTATTACAAAAGATTTAGAGAACCGAGCAACCCTCTAATTAAGTCTAGCCAAGAAATGTGCAAAGAATCTTTGTTGTGTATCACTTTTATCTATTACCAACTATTATTTGCTGCTTTTACTTGGGATTGATTTACTTCTACAAAAAGTTCATTTTATACAGCCAGTAGACATCAGGATGCAGAATATACATTACAATTAATAAGGTACTTAGAGAATGCAGACATTCCAAACTCAGCTAATATAACTTTACAGTGTCATATCAGCTTCACTAAGGAATGGAAAGTTATAAAATACCTTGTTTTAATATATTAATTTTATTGATGTACCATTTACAGAAGTCAAACCCACACATTTTATTCTTTATTATACTGGCTTCATTTTAATGATTTAAACTTCTTTTTCTTCTCCAGACTTGAGCTTCTGTGACTTGCTTTTTTTTTTCTACAACCTTTTCGTGCAGGGTGTGCATGTGGTGAATCTCTGTGGGCTGGATATATTAAGTGCAGTCATGTTGCACTGGCCCTCTCAAACAACAGCTGAATTTTGCATTGTCCTCACACAGAAGAGTGGCTGCTGCTCCCCTTGGATATCCTCTTCCACCAGGAGGGTGAGGACATTTTACTGGACTTGGGTCTTAAGCTCCCCTTACGTTTTACCTGATCCTCAGGAACCTCCTCACCAGTAAACTTTGAGGATATGTAGAAGGGAAACGAAGAGGAAAGGGGTGAGGTTTAGACATGGATGGGGACCTGACACTGGTCTTCTGTCTGAATCCTCAACTCTGAACCTTCCTTTGGAATTCAATGCCAAAGGAAAGGGATGATGATACTGAATGTCACACAGGTCTATGGTGTGAACAGTGAGGTCTAATTCCCTGCTTGAAGGACAGGTTTGAACCTGTGTCCCTCATAATAGTAAGGAGCACACACTGAGATTTTGGTCTTGTTTGCTAACTTCGATGTTTTCGGAGACTGGTAATTTTGCTTTGTAGCCTCTTGGGACATGATTCAGAAACCCTTTTCTGTTCCCAATGTCTATGTAACCTGCATGTATTTATCTACAGGAATTTAGTTATAGAAAGGATTTAGTGATTAGGTAGCAGTTCTGAAGTTGTCAGTGGCACTGAAATGGAAGACTTGGACAGAGAATAAAATGTCTAAGCCCAAGGTGGTTTGTTTGATTATTTTTTCATTTAATTTTCAAAACTCTTGCCACAGTTCATTGCAAAAGAAGATCCTCCATAAAAAAAACCAACCAAACAAACGAAAAAAAACCCAACAAACCAAAAACAAGCCAAGCTTAGGTCTACTCCCATTGCAGTAAATGGAATTTTAACCACTAGCTGCTAACAGAAACATAAACTGAACTTGTACTGATCAGACAAGTCATTTGTATGTGGTACTATGTCTGTAACACTGGTCATTAGTGAATGTTTATGGGAAAAGTAGCCAAAATAGGATAGCTCTTCAGCCTCTATCCATCAAGGATTTAGTGATATCCTACCACAGAGATTGCATCCTGACCATTGCAACTAATCCATCAGTTTGGGAGATCTGATATTTAAACCATTAATATAGCTGGACTTCACAGCATCCTACAGTGACGTCGTTCATAATTCCACTAGAATATGGATGTGCAAAAATACATCCTTGTTTGAAAATGATGCCTGATAATTTAAATGGATATCACCGGTTCTTGCATCATGCTTTGGATTTGGTGAATCCTAGAGTTGGATTCCTGCATAATGCTGGTTTTTTCTTTGGTTATTTATTTCTTTCTAATAATTTGGATTTTTTTCCCTTCATCTTTTATCACTTCTGAGCTGTCTGACAGCTACCTATGTCTCCAAGACTTTCTTCTTATATAACAATAATAAAGAAAAATCCCTCACTGTGCACATAGAAAGTAATTTTTCCACAGTCATTCTTTTGCATTTATTTATACTGAATTTCATTTGTCATTCTTATCATCCCACACCCAGTGTTATGAAATCTTCCTCTAACTCTTTGCAAAGGGCTTCAGATTGAAGTACCCTGAAGATCTTTGTAACATTACCAGCAAAATGAGAAAAAGGTTAAATAAACTTAATGACTGTGTGATGACTTCAGTATTGGGGATTCTGGGGGTTGGGAGCTGCATCTGGCAGTAGCTGCCTGTTGTAAATGCACGGAGTTTTCCTCTCAGAATGTTTTTTAATTAAGAAAAAAAGGAAAGAAAAAAAAAAGAGAAGAAAAGAAGAGTGAAGGGTTTGAAGGTAAAGGTTTTGTGACCCAGAGTGGAACGGTATTTTATTTTGTTTATTAAACCAAATGGTTCCCTATGAGGCACTTGTGCATCTCAGGCAGAGCTAAATTCATGTCAGATCCAAACAAAATTGGACTGTCAAAATGATTAATTTTGCTGGGGACACTGTTTTGAACTGCTAAACAGTGAGTTTAAATATTTAACTTTTTTAATCAGGGTGAAATGAAACATAAATATATTATAATTCTCCAAAGAGGCAAATTTTGTATTTTTTCTCTCAGCTCTCCTCCTGGCTTTCTAACTGATGTTTCAGGCCAAACACTGCATCCTGAACACTGCCTTTCATCAGGGAGATCAGAAAAATGATCAGCATCCTTTGGAACCTCTTGCAGCACCTTTTTTTAAAATTTGGAATTCTGAATTATGTCCCCTGCACTTGTGGGAAGGTGTACCTGTCACTGCCCAGTTGCTGGGCTGACAAAAGGTGAGAGAGGAGAGACAGAGGAAGGTTAAGTCAAGGTACTGTTATTCCTTTGTAAAGACATACAAATTATGTCTGAGTACAGCACAATCCTCAGTACAGGGTTGATTCAAAAGGAGGTTTGAAAAGAGATTTAATTTTTTTTTTTAAATGAGAATATTTCTGCAGTATAAAAGCAAGTTGGCACAGCAGAGTATATCATACTACAGGGAAAATAATTTTGTGACAAATCTGAGAGCAATATTCACATTAGACATTTTCTGATATGCAGATCAACGTACTTTTGTGTGGGTTAGGGTGTGGTAAAAGTGGAGGGAAATATTTGCTGTCAAACAAGTCTCGGTTCTGCTTCCTCCTGGCAGAATACTTGTTCTGCAAGACAATGCCATTATTCCTATTCCTTTTAATACGGCCAGATTTCTCTTGAACTGATGACAAAAAATTTTAAAATTTTACTTATATAAATTTTGTTGAAATTGGTAGAAGAGTGGTGTGCTATTACTGGCAAATGCACTGATCAAAACCAGGCATCATGCAAGAACAAACATATGTAAGATCTTGACTGGTGGCAGATGCTTTGTCTCACTCTGGTGACAGCAGTGTCTTGATGTGACCTGTTCTATTGTAGTCAACACTGTCCATGGAGTTTGGAAATGACTCTGGGAAACTATGGCATTTGTATGTACAGCAGTTTCCTGCTGAGAAACATAAGTAAACACAAACTTTATGCATGCAGATAAATCAAAAATGCACATACCTAAGTTAATTCAACTTAGATTTAAATAAATGTGGATATACTTTGACTGGAGTAAGAGCTGGGGGGCGGTATTTTAGCCTTTTTAAAACTTGACTTTCACAGATCTGCAGATAATCATTAATGTAGGGATTTTTAAATACTGAATTTGCGGGTAAGAACTGGGCAAAACCCTTTCTCACTAGCTCTTAATGTTTTACTGTTGGGATTTTTTTTTTGTTGGTGGTTTTTTTGTTCTTCTTTTTTTTTTTTTTTTTCCTTTCTCTTTCTTCCCAGTGGGGTTTTTTTTAGGACAAACTGCAGAAAAAGGCAGAATCAGAAAACTTGAAATGAGTTCTTATCACTAATTTAGGCAGAGTTAATCAGCATTTACATTCACAGGTATACATCTGATATCATGACCGCAGAACTTTTTGATATTTTTATTTACTTCTCATAAACTGTACCCTAAACCTACTCTAAATATAAAACTATTCACAGTTAATATACTTCAGCTTATGTTATTGTCTCATAAAATCTGTGGATAACAAATACTTTTCTAATCTTCTTTTACCAGGTTTCAAAGGATTTTTATCTTTCTACTCACCCTGGGTTTTGATTGTAAACCATATCATCCACATAAACACTGCCTTTTCTGTCTTTGCTGATGTCAAAAACCAGAAATTCAAATAAAAGCTCCTGTCAAAATCACCAAGTTTCACCTAATCTTGTGAAAAATCCAGAGATTTTGCATGGTATCCATTCAAAACCACAAATCAGGACAGCTTTCCTCAGTACTATGTTTCATAACACAAAAATGCTTGTGAAGTTCAGCAAAACTTTCGAAGAACCTGGGCTGAGTTTTGGATTTTAATAGAATTAAAAACCAGATGTTTCATATGATTTGGAGTTTTGCAGTGAAAGCTTTGCCCAGCTCTTATTCACAGCTAAATGAGACAACATATACTAAGACAACAATATTTTGTGAAGTAATTTTTTTCCATTTCTCTTAACAAGATGCACTTTGAGGATTCTTTATGAGAAAATTGATTTTCCTCAACCTCTAAAATAAAGAGAAAATGACAGAGATTGACTGTTCTTGTGTAATCCCAGTTTTATGCCACTGTAAATGCATTGTACGTTGCAAGTGGAATAGAAAATTGCAGTGGAGTTTTGAGCTGATATTCAGTAGTTTGCAGATGCTTTTCTAGCCTCCTGTCTAACTCCAGACTGACCATGTTCCATTTCACCTTCTACTTTTTTTGTCATCTGAGTTGCTCCTTTGCACTCCTTTGAAACGTATGAATTACAAACACTGTTATCACCCTCAGCTTATGCAACATTGTATGTGGCTGCCTAAATAGAACAAAAGACAATTTTTAGTTAGCTGGCACATATTCTTTAAAAATTACTAAGGTCTTATTACACCAATCATTCACACACAATTGTTGGCACTACTAACTCATAACACCTCCCACAATACAAACTGCAGCATCAGGAGTTCCTTAGTATGTCCTGAGGACTGTGTTGTGTTAAGGGAAACACTCCAGAAAATATTTTTTCCAAAGGCATGTATCACATTGCTGAAAGAGAGCTCACTTTTTCTTGAATGTATGTAGGGTGGAATGGCTTGAGAATTCCTGTGACTTATATGTGGGCTAAGGTACTCCAGGTAGAAAAATGCAAAACCACTTAATTGTACAGTTACTTTGATGTTTAGTTTTCACATGTTGCCATTTATTTTTGTCCAGTCTTTCCCAGAATTTTCCATCTAGCCTCTGAGAAGCTCATTCCTACAGAAACAAACCAAACAGCAAAATTAGGGTAAAAGAAAGGGGAAAATGTGGAGGCAGCGATGCTTTAGTGATAAAATAAGTTAATCACCATAAAGTCATATTCTTGATGTTGGACATAGTAGATGTAGATATACACCAGAAAAATGCCCATAGAGCTTTTAAAATTGAATAGAATCATTGAATCATAGAATCATAAAATGGGTTGGATTGGAAGGGACCTCAAAGATCATCTAGTTCCAACCACCTTGCCATGGGCAGGGACACCCTCCAATAGACCAGGTTGCTCAAAGCCCCATCCAACCTGGCCTTGAACACTTCCAGGGAGGGGGCATCTACAACCTGTTCCAGTGTCTCACCACCCTCACAGTAAAGAATGTCTTCCTCATATTTAATCTAAATCAACCCTCCTTCAGCTTAAAGCCATTACCCCATGTTCTGTCACTATATGCCCTTGTAAACAGTCCCTCTCCAGCTTTCCTGTAGGCCCCCTTTAGGCACTGGAAGGTTGCTCTAAGGTCTCCCTGGAGTCTTCTTTTCTCCAAGCTGAACAATCCCAACTCTCTCAGCCTGTCCTCATAGGAGAGGTGCTCCAGCCCTCTGATCAGCTTCGTGGACCTCCTCTGGACTCGCTCCAACAGCTCCATGTCTGTCTTGCACTGGGGGCCCCAGAGCTGGACGCAGTACTCCAGGTGGGGTCTCACAAGAGTGGAGTAGAGGAGCAGAATCACCTCTCTCAAACTGCTAGTTACACCTCTTTTGATGCAGCCCAGGACACGGTTGGCTTTCTGGGCTGCAAGCACACATTGCTGGGTCACAATGAGCTTCTTATCTACCAACACCCTCAAGTCCTTCTCCTCAGGGCTTCTCTCAATCCATTTTCTGCCCAGCCTGTATCCGTGTTTGGGATTGCCTTGACCCACATGCAGGACCTTGCACTTGGCCTTGTTGAACTTCATGCGGTTTGCATGGGCCTACCTCTCCAGCCTATCAAGGTCCCTCTGGATGGCATCCCTTCCCTCCAGCGTGTCGACCACACCACACAGCTTGGTGTTGTCAGCAAAATTGCTGAGGATCTCCAAAATTATTCTATGATTCTATGAGATGTTAAATATCTAAAAGGAATTTAACAAAGAATTAAAGAACAGCCTGAAACCCAAAGAAATCCCAGCAGCCTGATAATCCATACCTTTTAAGACATTCCAAGCATATATAAGAGGAAAAATACAAGTTTAGTTGGAACCAGCAGACAGAAGAACTTAGAAGTGCTTATCAGGTGGCACATAGCCACTTGATTTCAACCCAGCAAATGAGATTTAAATGACAAAACAAATAATAAGAATTAAAGCAATATCAGACCTTTGAGAGGGCCAGTAACAAATCTGAAAGACTGCAATCAATCTGATACACTCATTCCCTTTGACAACAAGAAAAGTTGCAGACTTGTACTCAAATGAATGGCAGACATCATTTAGATGTGTCCAATTCTGAATATACTGATTCTTCCACTGAAAAGACAGGTAAAAAAAGAAGCTGCCCCATGGAAAAAGTAAAAGCAAAAAGATATTTTATAGCACTGCCTTATGAAAGGTACACAGAACGTCCATGATCTCATAGTAAAAATATATGGGTTTTATGCTGGGCAATGGAGTTATGTGAAAAACACCTGCCAGTACAGTTCAGTCTACCAGTCACTTATGCCAGCACTTTTCAGGAGGGAAAAAAGTAAAAAAACCCCCATAAACAACAAAAAAGAAAACAAAATTCAGCAGTTAAAACTAAATACAAGCAATTGAAGATAGAATACTTTCACAAAAAATCTCTATTGAACAAATACATAAGCTCACCTAAATGGCTTTGCTCAAAAAGAGATTTTTTTTCATCTGATCTGAAAGGAAAATAACTACTTGGCAAACTTCTTAAATATGGCTAAATGTCCTTACAGTTAAAGGCAAACAGAAAGACAGGTTTGGTAATAGCTGCAGCTCTACTTTCCAGTGATGTGACTTACTCTTCTAAGTACTTTGTTTGCCTTTTTCTAAAACTGACATTTTTAAAACCTGATCTTGGATATTTAGTCATTTCAATACTGGACTTCAACTATAATTGCTATAAATTTTGGCTCTGGGGCAATGCCCATAGGATGAAGATATTTTTTCAAAATAAAAGTTGTGTGGTTTTTTGGTTTTATTTTTTCAGAAAGCAAGTTTTTCTCTGTGGAGGAAGAAATGGGAAAAACAATATTGCTTTGGAAAGTATAATTTTCTAAGGCAACTTAAATAAAGTCTTTTCAATTTATAGTTTATGTGATGCCGTATTGTCTACTTTTCTGGTCTCATGGATTTTCCTCTTTTTTTTTTTTTTTAATAATGGGCTAGCTTCTTGTATGTGTGCTTTTAAGTCTTTTCCTTGTAAGTGCTTAGGGATGCCTAAGCTTTAAAGGCAAGATACCAACACCTAGGCTTTATAAACAAGACACTAACATGAAAAAATGAAGAATGTAGTCATTATGAAAATGTTGCTGCTGTTGAAAACTCATATTTCACACAAGATGATTTTGAAAAAAGAACGTTTTAAAAAGTACTTATTTAATGATAATAACATTGCTGTAAAATATTCACATCTCAATGGAGCCTGTGAGTTTAATGAACTTCTGCATAGGAGATGCAGTTTTTGTAATTTTAAGTCTATTAGCTGATTTAACCAGGAATTTGCTAAACAACTTTTGAAGAGGATTGGAGTGCAGACTCACAGAGCTCCTGAACAAGAATCTACTGTTTCTTACTCTAGCAGTTCAGTTTTTGTAACAGCTATCTAAAACAATGCAGATACAAACCCGGCTACTTTTGCCTGAGTAGATCGGAACTCCCAGTTCATTCGAGAATGGCTCAGTATCAAGGCAGAGTGGAGGTGTGTACCTGCAGTCTTCACTTTGTGTAGATAAAGAAATGCTCTCTGGACTGTGGGTAGGAAGCCAGGTGTCACACCTCGCTGGTGATGTCCCAGCCTGCAGGCTAACAGTCAGCCCCTTCTTATGGACAAAGTACCCCATTAGAAAGGGGACCAGTTCCAAGTAGAGAGCCTCATGCTAAGAACATTTACCCAAGAAAACAGGAATCTTGGGTGCATTCCTCCTCAAAACAATGTATTTGAGCTTAAAGCATCTTTTAAGCATCCCCTGTGTTCCTTAAGTCATTGTATTTTGTGTAAAATTCTGAAATATTCATTCAATACAGAATAAGAATAAAGATTTGGCAAGGTGAGTATGTAAGAGATGGGATACCTGAATTCAGGCACACTACGCAAGGCAGGTCAATACCCACAAGAAATAACAAGAGACCCTCAGCCCAGAATTTTAAGGTATTTTAAGGGTTTTAAATGAGTGGGCATTCATTTCTGGGGAAAAAAAATAATCAGATTATTTAACAAGGTAGACTAGAAACAAAGAACTCCAGAGAAGTGAGGCTCTTTGCAGGTGTTCAAACTAGAAGCCTGTAATACTTCCTCCTTTACAAATATCAGTATCACAGTTTTCTCAGGAGAGTGAAAAGTGTGTTTTATAACTAATCATTTCACAATCCATTCCTGATACTGACTGGTCCTCATGGAACATCTTGGCACCTTTAGAGGTGGGGTGTTTGTGTGAAACCAAGAGGGCATTGCTACACCTGGTCTGAGCCCAGTGCCTGAAAGTGTGTTGAGCAAGTTCCTCTGCTGTGGCACTGGCCGGGTTATGTGTTGCAGCCAATGTTGCTGACATCGTTTTGCAAGTAGCCTGTATCATCTGGTGTTTTGTTAGAAGAAGAAAATGCTGTTTCTATTTTATACAGACATATCTGTGACTAGACATGGCTTAATTTTAATTATTCAATCATTTTTAATTTTTTTTTTCCTCTCCCCTAGTCTGTCTCTGTTATTACCTCTGTGGTATAAAGGAGTCTTACCAGCTAACGTATTGGCTACAGATATGAACATTTATAGAAATTGAACAAGAGATTGGGTAAGAGGTGGTTAAAAAAATATGGTAGTTGAACTACAGTATGACTTCCAGGCTTCTGCAACAAATTTGCATTGCAACAATTGTTTTTAGATTGGATCAGGAAGATTTCAGGGAAATATAATCTGACAGTTTGTTAAAACTGAAAAATTATACTCTTGCTGTTCATAAACCCTTCAGTAATATACGAAAGGCTTTTAGGGAGCTTTTCTTGTTTGCTCTCCTTGCTCCCCCAGCTCCCAGGATGCCAAAGAAACAATGACCTTGGAACCCCAGCACTACTAGAGAGGATGTCTTTGTGCAGGCTACTTTGGAGTCCAAGTTCTCCCATGGCCCCTTTTTTTGGTGTGGTCCCACAGCCTATCCCATAAAACTGTGGCAAACTTCATTTCTTGCTTCACCAAAAATTTCAGAAATTTGGGACTGTGTTCTGAATCAGAATATTTAGAAATATCAGAAACCTCTATTGAAGAGAGCCTTTAAAAGTGCCTTTAACAGTTACTTGTGTCTCTGAGGTTCTGCCAGTCATTCAGAGCTCTTACTTCCAAGACTCCTCCAACCTTATAACTTCAAATGGAGTCATGCGAAAATTAAGGTGATTGAGAATCAGGCTTAAAGTAGAATGGCTTGTGGCGACAACTGTTTTGATTTGCTCAGAATCCCATTTATTTTTTAGCAGTATTGAAACAAGTGGAAGCTAGAATGTGGAAAAAAAGTATTTATCATATGTGTGGAAAAAAAGTATTTATCATATGTTTGGAAAAAAATTCCACACAATTTTTTTCATCTAAGAAATACTACAGCAAGCCTTTTGGGATGTACTGGAGAATCAGTCAGCAGAAGGTTTAAACGGTGTGTGCACCTTTGTGCACAGGTGTGAGAGAGACCTGTGACTAAATGACTGACAATATTCCCCAGAAGGGGGAATTGCTTATTCCAATGCACGTATAAACTGGCTCCCCTAGAATGTGGTGGGTGTTAAAATGAAGTAATTAACTGAAAATCTGATACAATTGCTCTTTCACAATGGGTCACTGAACTGTGTGTCACGAGCCCTCAAAGACTCAAAAGTGAGCATAGGGATGCAACGTGTTTGTTAGTCAGCAGCTCAGCCCCTCCAGCAGGGCAGGCATGGGAAGCAGCTGAAGGGATCACATTAGGAAGAGAAAAGCAGGCTGCCTCTGAGTGCATGTAGTGGCTCCATTCCTCCAGGGCTGGAAGTGGCTGTTTGCACCTGCAGCCAGCAGTTACAGCTGCTTCTTCCTCACCCAGCCTGGAGGAGCTAAGCTGGTGTTGGATGAGGGCTGGGTGAAGACAGATGTGCTAAAAGGGAGCTGTCTTTGACACAGTTCAAGAATGCTGTTATACCATTTCTGATCTGGATCTTCAGAAGCTCTGGCTGTGGGTTCCTAAATTCTCTGTCCGGTCCAGAAATAAATAATTCCCAAAGTAAGCAGTTGTGAGCGGGCTTCTCATCTAGATGGAAATGCAGCTTCAGTATGGTGCCTTCAAAGTGGGGCTGGTCTGGAAGCGGGATTGAAGCCAGGCTTGATCTCGACCCCTTAGCTAGTAGTGGCAGTCCTTGAAGGAATGTTATGAATCCTGAGAGTTCTCAAACTTCAGAATTTTTTCCTGATAGCTTTTCATCATTTGGGTTTACTCTTTTCTGTCTTCTTTTTTCTAATGACTGACAACATCTAAATTAACATAATTTTTAAAAGCATAACTGCCTTTTCAGATATTCTGGAGAGACTTCTGCTGGGACTACCTCCATATGACATGACACTGCCCTGCAGATGCTTGAGGTGAAATCATGTTGAGAGGTTCGTTGTTATGTTTATCTGTGCACAAAAATATCCCACTTTCAGTAAGAACTAACTTTAATTTTAGCCTGAGAGAAAAAGGCAGTCCAGTGCTCCCCAAGAGAGCATGTCTCTGTTATGCTGCTTTCCAACAGTTTGCAGTGAACAGCATTTGGATATTTTTTATTTCTGTTCTGGTTCTTTTTCCCAGCTGCCTGTGTTTGATGCCAGCAGCGTACTTTCAGAAGTAAAGGTGCAATGCACAGAAAACTAAAGCACAAGGGTTACATGGTTGTACATAGAAACTCAACGGGTTTTTTTTAATTCATGAAAAATAGAAATGAGACATCTTTCATCATTCCAAGCTGACAACCAAAATAAATGGTCCTGTAAGGATGTAAAATAATTGAAAAACTCCATCTGCTTCTTAAGTTCTTTATTGCTAGAAAGCTAGGTTGCTTCAATGTAGGCCTCTTAAATAAATGCCAGAGAGTTTTTTTGGTAGGATTTTTTCTCATTCATTTACTGTCTCAAATTATCTCATATAAATAGGATTGACAAGAATGGAGATTTAATTTTGCTTTAATTCTCAAGGTATTAATGCAATACGTGCATTAATTTGTGACAGATCCTATAGAAAATAAATACTGCTAAGAGTTGAAACTGGTTGAGGTTGGAAGAGGTTGTCACACAAAATATTTGCAAATAAATCATGGAGTCCTTCTTCAAATAACTGTGACCTCCTTCAGACAGAGTGGTTTCTCTTGACTGGCTCTGTAGAAAAGAACTACAGAAATGATGGCCGATGCAGAAATGTTAGAAAAACAGCTTTCAGCACTGGGAGAAGCAAGGGAATTTGAACTATGAGGCAAAACACTGTCTTTTGGTTTTGTCTTCCAAAGTCCAGGGGAACAAGGCTGAGTATATTCATGGTAATGTATTGTCAGTAGGTTACTGCTTCCATTAACACTTGCAGGGCCCTGTGAAGTCAGCTGGCCCTTCAGACCAAGAAGAAATGGTAGGTAGCATCATTGTGCGGAGTAAGCAACAATCAGGGAAACAAAGAGATACTTAGAAACAGCGTGTAAATAGTAAAAATATTTTCAAAGGGACTAGTACTCACTATGGCTCTTTTTTTTTTCTGTGTGTGAAACCAAAGTTATAGATAAAGCACAGGGCTTTACGATAAACCTGACTTGAATCTTTCACTGACTCTACACCTATCTTCTCAAAACTAGCTTCACAAGATTCACATTAAGGTGCTTTAAAGAGGTGTGATGGAACACTGCATAGGCGAGAGCAAAATCTCAAGCTGTTAATTTTACATGGTGGTTGTCACCAACATCCATCCGGAGGTGGACGGAGATATTACATCTCTAACTGTGGACTGCTGATTATGTAGTGTGCTGCTGAACAACCATATTCACATGAAAAAGGAGAGCTGTTCATGGTCAGGAACCAAACACAGTCACTACAGTACTTTCATGGGCAGTGTGCTGTGGGGTTTGGGTGTTGATGAACACTTACTAGTTAAGGAGTGACAAATGGCCATGCATGCCCCATCATGCAGTCGTACGGCAATTATTGTAACAAGCCATCACAGAGCCAGCTCTGGGTATGGCTGCCGAATATGAAATCAGAATGGCACTTTGATGGTTTTCTGGTTTTCAGGATTGCTCTGGTCCCCTGCAGAGTGGAAAAATGTGTCAAAAATGTCCTAGAAATATCTTTCTAAATTTACCTAGTTTACTGGGATTCCCCTTCTGCAGCTGAAGAAAGTGTTAAGAAAATGAAACGCCGATGCAGCCTAAGATATTCAGTGTCAATGAACAACCCAAAGGCTAAGTAGACAAGTAGGAAATTGTACTGCTTGCTGGGACACGGGCTTGATATGGAGCATCAAGGGGCATTGGATTACAAAGTTCATTTTGGATAAAGCTTACACTCCCACTGGCATATATGCTGAAGTGCTTAATTAAGGAACAATATAGGAAGTTTGGCTGAGGTCCTTCGCTCAGTGTTGTTAAATGTTCAGTGAAACCTGCCGTGAAAATGGTCAATCAGAAGTTTTTCTCTTATGTGCACGTGCTCTACAACCTTCATAAACATGTATGTACTGGCTATATGCTCCTTGAACAGGTGCAGGAAAAACTCCGTAGTGAGCTTTTCCTCATTAGCCACAGCCTTACACCTGAGAGCTTGTTCAAACATCTTGTCCCAGGAGACTACAGGCCCCTCTTTTGTGTTAGGCAGATAGTGAAGATACGTCGCCAACCTCAAAAGCAGCCTACTCCTTGGTCTGTCTGTGAGGCGCAAACTGCCTGTTACCAAGTCCCTATTCCCAAACTCACATAAGAAGAAAGTGTCCAAGTCTAACCAGTTGCACCTTATCCCCTATTTCATAATCCATCAGAGCAATGCCAGATCTGTGCTGTGTGCAGTGCTAATCCTCGCTCTGCAGGTGGGCTGTAGGAGATGAATCACTCTCAAATGTGGAAAGACTAAATGTCAGTTACAGTCATAAGAAGCTGAAAAGGAAGCTGAGTGTGGGCTGCTGAAACTATTTGTATGATGCCATTATAAAAATGAAAGGAAAGAATAAAGGTAAACCTTCCATGGTGCTGCATGCCGTGTCTGTGAACACACTGTTGTGTTGGATGGTGGCATGATCGTTCAGCCTCTGTTTGGACAAAGATAAAGCATTTGCAATGCTCTACAGGCGCTTGATGAAGGTTGGGACAGGAGCAAAAACTCCTTCACTGACGCTGAGAGAGAAGCACCAAAGAAAAGTAAATTAACACAAATGTGTGCGACGACTCAGCACACAGTGGTGTGCCTAGGTGACAATGGTGGGAAGAGTGACCAGGAGCAGTGAGAAGGCTGGGACTCAACAAGGATGGATGAAGAGGTGCAGATGTGCCAGCTTCTCCCTTGTACCTGCTCAGCACCCCAACGTGGCTCTGTGGGGAGCTGACCCAGCTCTCTAAAAAAGGCAAAGAGGCCTTCCCCAGTGTAAATATTCCTTACTCCAATCTATCCTGAGGCAGCGAGAACATCTTTTTTCATGATTGAAAGCATTATCTTTTCTATGTAAACAGAGGAATAGCAAATTGTGGGAAAAAAAATCTCTTTGAAACAACAGAGCTGAGATTCCTGCACTGAGCACTCTGAATCGTCTGCCTTAGGGGGCAACACATAAAAAATGCTTCTGAGAGGGAGAAATGAGATCAAAACACAAAAATTATGCTAGCTTAATATTTATGTTTTTGTTAAGTTTTCTCACATTTCACATTTAATTATCTACAAGAAAAATGCCCTGCCTTGCCAGATCTTCTATGTTGCAGTAATTAAACTGAGTTCAGATATCTTTTTGTATTTGTAATTGCAGTTTAAGTGAGACATTGCTGGAAGACACTCATCCAATTTAGAATCTGTTTAACTATTTTTGCCTGACACATTCTATTTCAACCTAACATTTATCCTTTTTTATCTTATTGTACCCTTCCACCATAGAATTACCTTTTCTTTTTTTTTTTTAATTATTTTTTATAGCTGCCATAACTTTTAGCATATTCATGAACTGGATATTACTGTGCAAAGCACTGTACAGGTCTCATTTGAGCCACTGGAAGTGTTTGCATAGTCACAAGTTCCTTTGTGAGAACTGAATGACCGCTTCATTTGAGCTTTCCCACCTCTGTCTGCTTCAAGCTTGAGTCCAGTGTTGGTCTCGCCTCGTTGTTTCTCTTTTCACCCATCAGGAACCGAAGCATTGCTAATACTCAACCACAGTGTTATGCATAGACACCCAAGCAAGCTGCCATGCTAGAAGCGTCCAAGTTGTGACGGTACAGAGCTCAGAATGGGCTAATTCACCCTTTAGAGTAACTGCAGGGTAAATTAGTCTGCACTCATCACTCCATGCTGCTGCCTCCACTCTACTTTGGCACTGAGATAGCTTTTTCAAAGCAAGCTCAATACTGCCATACTGCTTTCCAACATGCAATCCAGACATATCCTTATGCATAACTTGTTAGCTGAAATCTCTTATAGAATGGTTTACGAAAGGCAGACAAGATTTTCTGTTGTTGCTGAATCATTTTCTGTCTACCTAGACTGACCATTCGAAACAGACGATCAAATATGATTTCAGGTCTGAATGTATTTAAGTTCAGAGCCTGATCTTGTCTGTTCAAGCAGAAAAGGACCAGGCATTGTGTTCAGATTCAGATCTAAAGTTCAGGTTCCGGATGTCTGTAAGGGGTTGTAGACTTTGATAGACCTATGGACTTTATCTCAAACTGTGTATGCAAAAGATAGATTTTCATTTATTTTCAAGTCTATTGGGTGTCTTAATGCTGTTTTGTATTACAGAACATTACAGCAAAGGAAACAACAGGACATAATAAAAGTGATGAAAAGTTTTTCAGACTTCTGAGCCTGGGATTACAGGAGGTGGCAACAGTTAAATGTCTCTGCTTACTATGTATTTTCTGCTTGTCTGCTGGTGGGGAATTTAGTATGGAAAAAATTAATTCTTTGGAGACTAATTCTAATAATATGTAGATGGTTTGTAACATAGTTTCAAAGTGAATGGAATTTAAACGAATGACAACTGGCTATGTAAGGCACGTGTGTGCGATCAGTGTTGTCAAAACAACATCCAGACCACTGCTGAAGCTTTAGCAACCGAAATCAATGAAGGATGATAACAACGAGCATGTGGCACAGATTGAGGGAGGCACATTTGCTTAGGGCAGAATTTATCTGCCCTAACTTAAGTGAATAAAAGATGGATGTCTGAGTCTAAGCAAGCCATGTAAGTAACTACGGAATTAATGGAGAGAATCAGGCACTTCCTGGTGGTGATTCAGCTAATCCTAAACTCAAGGTTTTAGATGCTATGATGATTTAGCCTCTGGAAGTGCCTGTGTTTTTCCCTTGAGCACAGGGGATGATTTAGCTGTGTAATCTTTAGGCAATAAAAGTGAGGAAGGTGAGTTGAGCAAAAGAGATACTGTTATGAAGGAAGAATATTTAATAGTGTGTTACCTGGAGCTTTTCTGGTAATTGTTGAAAGATCCTACTTAAGCAGAGCTTAATGATTTTGAGAACATCCCTGCAGTACATAAGAAAGTGTGCTAAAAAAGGTCACTCTATTACCCTTTTAAAATGTGTATTACTGCACAGAAAATGTGCAGCAAAAGTATTCTTGTCCCATTGAAACCAAACCTCAGAGCACCTGGCATTTCTGTTGCTGTGCTAATCTGAAGCGGTAGGTACTATGCCACATCAAAAACCTCTCCCTGTAACATGGAGGTTGCATGCATACAAATGGGTCAAATTAACAACTGGTATAAATGGAAGAAAAATTTCTGTGAGGTCAACAAAGCTTGTGGAGTGTTAGGAGGGCATCAGGGTATTTACACACTTGATGGTCTTTGATTTAAATGAATGCCAGTGTTGCATAAAGCCTCTGGCTTCACAAACCTAAGTCTTTTGTCTTTCAGTGAAAATCAAACATCTAGGTGCTTTTGAAAATAGCTCATGTAACCTTATTTTAGGTGGTTAATTTACATTTAAAACTATAAATTTCAAGTGCTCTGATCCAAGAAGAGGTTACAGACATCCCCTTTGGATATGACCACTAGCAAGAACAAGACAGAAAATGGGCACAAGACATGACTCCAGGTTCTGTTATTTGGAGCACCAGGTTCTCCCTTCCCCCAACCTGACATACAGCGCAGTGCACCTCCTCATGATATGATTAGCTGTGCAGACCCTGGAGGGGCTTCATCTGACTCGGTGCAAGGCTGATACTTCTATGGCATGCATCAGGCACTTGGTGATAGCATCCTGAGGGAGGAGAAGAGCTCAAAAGCACAGTTGGTGGGGCTTTTTCCTCTCTTTATTTAAAGTTTTTCAAACCTTGAAGAGAAATTAGCCTAGGAAATGCCAAATCTGGAGTACAGTAATATTTCTGTGAACTCTTCAGATAAAGAAATATCCTTCAATCTTAAAAACATCATGAAGATAGAGAGCTAGACAAGGACGGAAGTTCCTCTGATAGCCCTTTAACTATTCCACACAGCAATAAAGACCTCTTCTGTTCATTTCTATCTGGTAAGCCTTATGTCTAATATAGAAAAGAGATTAATCTTGGGTAATTTCAGAAAACATCTCAGTGATTTTGTTATCACACGGAGAATTCATAACTTCTTCCTGAGTCATTTCAATGTAACTGCCTAGACATGATGAATCTTCATCACCACTTGTCAGTTTTATTCTGCATAGGCTGGCTGTAGCCATTTTTACTCTATACAGGTATTTTTTCTTCCCCAGGAAATACCTACTCTTACAACCCCAAAATAAAAGGTATTGAAGTTGTTATACACAGTTATCTTTTATCACCTGTTACTTTTATGGAAAATGTTAACACTGGCACCTTTTCATTGAGGAAGTAATTTCATACTAACAAGCTTTGCTTGCTTCAACGACTATCTTTAATATGTCAATTAGTCTCAGAGATGATGTAAGCAAATGCGGTTACAAAGGTATTTCTTTTATCTTTTGTTCTTTGCAACAAATTCATCATAATTAAATTATCTCCTATTTCAGAACTCAGTTTATTTTCCTGAATACACACTGATAAAAGAAATATGATTTTAGGTAGCCTTTAATACAGTTTGTGGAAATGCTGATCTTGTGGTGTAATGCAGGGCACTTGCAGAAGCTTTAAAGACTGATCTGATAGAGTCCCTGTTGCAATACTGAAGGCCAGCAAGCTGTGCTAATTGACACTACCTGAAGATCTTGACAGTGTGTGCCCTACTGTTTAATCCTGAGTAATATTGTAATAATATTTATTTTAGGGTTCCTGTTTTCAAAACATGAAGGAGATGCTTCTATGATGACTAATATTGCCCTGTGATTGACCAGGACACACAAAGTAACGCTGCTCCAAGCAGCCAGAGCCTGACTGGAGCCATCCCATGAACGGTACAAGGGGTCTGGGGGAGTTTTGTGGCCTGGGCTGCTCACTTTCCAGCTACACGCATCAGTCCAGGACCTGATCCCCCCTGCCAAACCTCGCATCACTCTATCCATCTGGCAGAAGCATCTGAAAGAGGAAGCAAGAGGAAGGGCTTATGTAGGAGACAGTCAGACCATTTTCGGGTCTGAGAACCCATTTTCGGGTCTGAGAACCCATTTTCAGGTCTCAGGTCAATTTCGTATAGAAAAATAAAATAAAAAATGCAGAATTAGAAAGAACCTTGTAATTTGAAATTACAGGTTTTGTAAAATCAAGGAGATTTTTCCAGTCACCATTAAACAAGAAACAGATTGTTCTTTTATAAAAGGTGTCATTGCCTAGTTAATGCATTTTTGATAACATTTCTGATTCATCTTTTCTTCGAGCACATCCTGATATGTCACGCTCACAGAGACATTAATCTAACTGGCAAGCAGTTACAGCATTTACTTCCTGCTGGCCATCATTTTTCCTGGGGAGAATAATCTTAATCAAACCATTCTGCCTTGGTAACACAGTAGTTTTTAGTTCTCATTCTCATTACACTTTTCAAGATGAACTAATATGTATTCTATAAAGTCAGAGGTCATATATTTTATTGTTGAAAATACTTCAGTTGAACAGAGCTGACCAGTAGCAAAGGTCTAACTCTCCTCACCGCTGGAAGGTTTAAATGCCTGCATTTCTCAAAAGGATGCTACAGATTTTTGTTGTTGTTTACGGTGTTAAAATAGGTCCCATTATTTTTTAATCTGCTGTTTTTTTTAATCTTTTGGAGTTTCCAAAATAGTTGTATTTGACCTGATTCTACCTATTGGTCTAGTCTATTTGCAGTCTCTAAAAGTTTTTTATTTTGCTGCAGGACATCATGAATGCTCAAAGTCGTCGTCTTTGTTGCAAGTGGATGGAGATGTGATAGATAAGAACAGAGAAGGCAGGAATCTCATGGAAGCTTTTTCCATTTTTCATCTAGAGGGTGTATAAGGTACGATGGTTTCATTCCTTTAACAAAGGAGAATGGCACAGTTGCACCTAACTCAACCTTTCAATACCTAGTGATGTCAGCGTGATGGACATGTGTTAACACAGTCTCCATGGGTCTTCAAATTCTTACGCATTCGCATCCTTACACTCAGCATTGCAACAGAGGAGGCTGCCTAGGAAAAGAAATGCAGTTCTAGCAGTTATGCGGGTAGAAGCACACACACTACCTCAAACGACTTTTCTGCTATCTTTTGGTGGCCACTATCCACATTTTCAAAGGAACATTGAACAAGAGCGTGTAATGGAATAATCAGCTTCTAATATAGTTTTTGTCTGGCTTCAGTTATAGTTGAGAGGGAAGATCTGTGGGAGGATTCAAGTATCAATGGCAACTGCAGTCAGCACGTTTCCAAGATGTAAGCTTTGAAAAGCCCTGATGAAATGCTACCTAGGTACTGATGCATGTGAGATACAAAGATATCTCAGAGTGGCCAATGTTCAAATTCTTCAGGCATTTGAAGAGCTTTGGATAAGCTTTTTAAAGTTCCTAAGTGCAGATAAAGTTAAGCTGATCTCAGCCCTAAGCCATTTTGAATTTCAAAGAAAGGGATTCCTCCACCTCCTTTTACTTGTTTTCTGTAGTGAAACATAAAGGTTTGTACCATTTTAAATGGCTTCCGGATTTTTAGTGCTTTATTTCTTATTGTTACTAAGTATTCTTTTTCACATGTGTGCAGTCTTTCTAAATGACAACTTTGAAGCCTGTGGCTCTTTGATGGAAATCTAAAACTAGCCTGGAAATAACTGCAGGGAATACACACTAGAAAACAATCCGATCCTGGCAAAGGAGCAGATCAGATAATTTAACATCTTTTCAACTCTGAGTTCTATTATTCTATAATGATTTGCTCTGCTGTTAGATCCCTCTGCCGTGTTTTTACTTTCTCCTGTCTTATGTTGGATAGAGAACAGAACAAAGAAAATGGACGTTTGCTTTGTATCATCTTCTATGGTACTTACAGTTTTCACAAGGTGACTGTCGTTCTTGAATAACATATGACATTTCCAGCTGATAGAAAAATACTTTTTCAAAAATGAGAGTGGTTTGTTTTTGTGTTTGGTTTGTTTGTTTGTTTGTTTTTAATTCTAATGATTTTCAGAGAAATTCAAGATCTACTCTTTTACTTTACGATGACAACTTCTTCCTGCAAATGGCAAGAAAATAGAGGAAAATGTTTACTTTGGTTGTTTTCTATGGAAATACAGCTTTTAACTCAATGTACAAGCCCCAGAGCATCCTCTATCACCCCAGAAATATACTGTCCTTGAAATGTTCATTCAGCAATTTCCTCCACATTCAGCATTTATGAAGCCACATAGGTGACTGGCTATCTGGAATTTCATAAAGCCAGATCTAACAAATATTTTTTCTCTCTCTCTCTGTTTGTGTTTGGGGTTTTTTGGGGTTTGGTTTTTTTTTTTTAATATAAGAATGTTTTATTCACAAACTTAGAAGCAATTATGTCAGGTTATTTCCTCACCTGTAGAAGAAGTAGAGACAAGATATACCAAAATATATTTTCATCATAACTTCAACCTTTGCATTCACCACATCTGTGTTGTTCTCTCTGCTTTACTTTTCAAAAAAAGTGAAGAGAGGAGTAGCATAAAGGCACAGCTTTGGAAATCTTGTCTTCAAGAAATCAAGGTCTCAGAGTTCCTGTTCTAAGAGCATTAGGCATAAAATTCAAGGGAGATCACACTAGATTGTTAATAGCCCTGTTGTCCTTTTTCAGTGCTTTCACAGTCTTCACACACTGTCAGAAAAGGCATGGTACTATCCTGTATACTTGGATTCAACTTTGGATGTAGAAATTAGAAACTGATCCTTGAAAACATATTTTTGCAATCTGTTCTGTGGTACTTAGCTTTAATTCTCTTTGTTTGATGATTTATTTCTTCATTTCCGTGACAGCTTCTTATAAAGGTCTCACTCAATAAGTGGGCAAATTACAATAATCTACTATTTTAACATCATGTATTTTAACAACACGACAGAAGAATTCTAGCAACTTAGAGAAGTAAATTTATTTTCAGCAGAGGCAGTGCTCCTCAGTGTCTGCCCTCTCTTCTTGAAACAAATAGGATTCTTACCTATGACTAGTAAGAACAAATCCTTGATCTGTATTCATGTATAGTAGCGCTATTTCTATGCATATATACTATCCGTAGAAGGCAAGACCCAAACATATGGATATATACATGCTTCCAATAAATACATTTTAAATGTCAGGTATCTGGAGCAAAATCCAGAATCTTATACAAAATATCTGGCCACCATATGGAGTTCATGGTCCAACTTAGGTACTCATGAACTGGCAGTCACATAAGCAGCCTCAACTCACTATGCAACTTTCTAAAACTGTCTTGTTGGAAACTAATGACAGGAGTGCACCTGGTGTACAGGCTCCTCCATCTACTCTGGACACATGGCCCAGCAGTCCTGCATAAAAATCCAGGTCTGTGGTGGTACTGAATGATACCTGGTCCTATGATATAATAGGCTGCTGATGAGCATAAGCAGTGACAGACTCAGATGCAAACTCATGTTTCTCATGAACGTATCCAACTCACCAGTCTGGACTATGAGATGAGCATGTCTGCCTTCACCTCTGTCGAAGCTGTACAACTTAAACAACAGAAGATAAGATTTATCTGAGGAGAGGATATGGTAGGTTGGCCTAACAGGGAAGTTACTCAGCAGGGAAGATTTTAATTCCTACTTCCAGGACTATCTTTTGTATGATGACATTAAACACTGTTGGAAACCAGGTGTCTGTTTTGTGCTCATCTCTGTAATAACTAAGCATAAGGATACTAATTTGAGGAGTAGGATTCTGAATGGTTGAAAGTTCTGGAAATCTGAAAATCTAACCCAAATTCCGTGGCAGCATGAACAGGGTGGATGTACCTGTAAGGGGAGATACTAGTGGATTTAGTTTTGTGTTAGGTGCCTTTACTGAATCTAATCCAGTGCCCCTGTCGGCTCCAGCCCACAGCAAACAACACCTAAGCAAAGACTGGAATAGGTGTTGCTAAATTACTTTTCGGTTCACACTTGTATGACAATAATGTTTGCGAATTATTGCAACTAACAATACGGTTAATAGTTTCCTTAGGTTATCTTGCTGGATCTTTTCCTGTTACTATTGCATTGCACATGCAGTGATGTATCTTCAGCTTTGTTATAGAAAGCATGAACCAGAGCTTTCTGATTAAATGTTATAGAAATTTAATAAGACCGAAGTGTCAAAAGTATCTTTCTGCAACATGGTAAACTTTGCAACCTTCATATTTTCATGCAACTTTTGATTTTATTAGTGGTTTACAGATTTTTTTTTAAAGTACCAGCATATGTTCATTATTCTCTATAAGTTTATGAAACTCACAAAGCCATATGTTTTTCTATAGCAAGTTGGCAGAACCCTATGCTATCTATACACAGGCAAAAATAACAGACACCACTGTTACTGACTGTCCTATTTCTTCTTCTCTCTAATGATGCTGTTTCTGACAGAGAAAATGTGAAATAATGATCAACTAGAATAACCTGTGCCCACCCTTGTTTTTTATATAAAGCTGATAAATAATACCTAGCAGAAATACAAAGTGCCTGCATCATGGACTTCGCAAAAAGATGAATATGCTCCCAAAACATGACATTGCAATGAACTGCAACTAAGTAAAATAAAATCATCATCTGAATTAATACAGATCTTTTTAGTGTGCTAAAAAGTAACTAGACATTGAGGCAGGGATGTAGGTGGGAGATGAAAAGATAGCCTTGCAGAAAAATAAAGCATACAAATATGCCAAAAAGTTTTTTGTTTTTGTGTTTGTTTCACAAATCACTCCCAGAAAATATTAGGGATTGTGAAATGTGGCTGCGTCTGAGCAAACATAGCTCAATCCAGTACTTTGTAACTCCTTGTTCATTTCTTACTTTTCCTTGGTTCTTTGAAAATAGTCCAGGCTATTGATGTAAAGGAGATACTTGTCAAAGTCAAATCTCCCTATAAAACTTCAGCTCAGTAAAGTATCTGGTAATGCTCAGTCTTTCTTTGTCTCAGCAACCAACCAGCTGGAACCCAGCAGGCTGTCTGTATTAGCACTCTATGATGACATTATTGCTTATTTTAGTAATTTAGCGTGATAAAGGGAGATGCCTCATTTTTTTCAAATGAATTTTCAAATACATGAGAAATAGCTTGTTAAATTGAAATATAAGTATAGACGACATAGTTGATACCCCAGAATTCTGTAGCAGCAGTGATGTGTAGACAGGTCTGGATGCAGCTACAGGGACCTCCTGAAACAAAACAGCAATCCACAATTCACATTTTCATGTGTGGAAAACCTATGTACACTCTCTTGCAGCTGGTTTTCTATAATCCCTGCTTGTCTGGGTGTTTGATGCCCTTATTTCTGGGGGTTCCCTCATTACTCCTGATATCTCTTCTGCTGTAAACTTTGCTTGTATATTTTTAAGGGTAGGAACTATTTCTTTGCCTAGCTAAATAGAGCCAAGGTATTTAAAGATTATTACAGTACAAATAATAGATACTAATGATAACAGAAAAGTTTACAAAGCATGTTTTATTTACATGGCCATTGCTCTTCCATTTTAGGCAGGTAGAAGCCCCTCGAGGTGAGGATACCCTGAGTTTTTTTCACGCTGCATACTGGAGCTGGCAGAACCTGTCTTCTAAAATTCAGATAAATCACCAGCAAATTTCAGAACAGAATTGTATTTTGGATTAAAACGTCTCACAGAGTGGAAAATGCAGCCCTGACACTGTTTGTAGACTCATAATAACATGAGTTGGTTTCACCTCACCTAAGGCTAGACGTGTGCAGTGCAGATGTCTACATCTGAGCTATTCATTGAAGACTCTTTACACTCAGCAGGGATAAAGCAGGCATTCTAATCTGTGACTAATCTGACCTACTTTAGCTGTTTACTTCCAGATAGGATGATTCATTGCCCAGAAGCACCCATGTCTTCCCAATGCCTACACCTCAAACCTGGATGACTATCCCAATGCAGATGTCTCAGCAGCTGTACTGTAGATGTCTAACATTTGATGAGGTTGCTATCCCTCACTGTATCTCACATGAGAGATGAGGTCTCCATCATCTGTTGAAAAAACTTCCTAAAAAATTCACATTTCCTTAACACAGACAACGTTGGCAAAAGTTTCAGATAGGTGGCAGCAACATGCACGCAGTATCGGGCAGAGAAGTAAAGTGAGCCCCCGTTCAGCCTCACCCTCAGCCCTGGGGGTAGTATTTATTAGTAGGTGGCAGGGGAACTGCCAGGCAACCCCCACCCATGAATGCAAACTGATAGTGCCACCATGTCCCCTTCCAGACTCCAGGGACCACGGGCTTTCCCTAGAGCATCCGATCCTCAGAGTACATGGTGCCTGTTTCCGCAGTTGGCAGCCAAAATGATAGCACAGACACTTCACTCACAGTATGGTGGGATATCTCATCTATGCATGCAAAGTACCACCTGTTATTGTGAAGAGTTTTGAAAACTTACCAGTTAGTTACAACTTTCGTTATACTATGTAAAACTGCAAGTAATACTGTATAAACTGCAAGTTTTCCCTTAGGCTGTTTACAACCTTCACTTCCTTACTTACCTCGTGTGCTTGCCTTGGAATTTACAAACAGGTTTTTTAATTGTCGATGTTTTTATCTCTGGCAGAAAGCGCTGCTCTGGCAAGCTGTAATACCCAGAATTCTGGGTTCACTCTAGCAAGTGATTTGACCGAAACATTGCAGCGTTCAGGTTAGCGTGTTTCACTGCAGTAGCCAAATGTGCCTTTAAAAAGTTGAAAATCAGACTTTATTGGGATGGCACCAAATCATTCTTCCTGTAGCATATCAACCCAGCCTCCATTCACTTGCATAGTTGAGTGCAGTGTTTTTTCTGTGCTAGGCTGTGTTTGTTGGGTGCCTGGTGGAGAAATCACCTGACTGATACTGGCAAGTTCTTCATCAGTTAGATGCTGCACCACGTCTGCAAATAAAGAACCTGGTGGTGGTGCTGAGATAAATTATGATGGTCAGATCTAGATCAGGGCAGGCTGTGTTTTGACAAGTCTCATATGGATCCAAACAGCTGGAAATGAACAAGAAACTGGAGGACTGATCTGACTATATGACTATAAGGACACAAATCCCATTTTTAAAAGCTTTTGTTACCCACAATACAGTGAATATTTCCCAGAAACATTTGTTTCTTAAGCTCCTGGCCAGATTTGAGCCATCATATTTACTGTCCATGCACTATAAGCTCTCCCTGAACCTTCCCGTATCAGTATCCCAATCTTTCCATATCAATGCTAACATGGAGATGGGGAACACCTTTACTTTAGGTGAGAGGGAAATTGAATGAAACAGGCTGAATAGCATTCATGGTTCTCCCGATATTGAGATTAGTCATTCATGGGATTTGCTTAGTAACGAGGCTGTAGCTGTCTGTGAATCCCAGGTCATGCCATCATGCTTGCCCTCTGTCAGCAGCTCACATGCAACCTGCCTGCCAGCATTAACATGTGGTGATACGAGTCATCTTTGTCTTCAGTGCAATATTAAACACAATCGCATACAGGTCCTATGCAGTTACTAGAAAGTAAGGATTAAGAAAGAAATAAATACTTCAAATAGAGGCAAAACACTTCAGAAATCTGCTTGTTTCTAAAAGGTGACCAAAAATAGTGCATTGTGGTACGATGGATAACAGCACAGAACTGAGTTCTAAGGGGGGAGAATTTACAAAACTCATAGAGAATTTTAGGTAACTTTGCTAAGATTTAGTCCACATTCAAATCCTACCCAGCGATTCAAGAGAACTTGTTGTCTGTGAGTGACAGTGGTAATAACTTTTTTTTTTTTTTTTGGTATCTTTCCTTAGCTTTACTTGTGTCTACTTTACAAACTCTTCATTACATGGACTTTATTCTAGGCCTTGTACTGTCCCATGGATATTATTGGCTCATAAATAACTTGGCTCAGGAATAGCTGTGCTAAAATAATTCATCATTTGAATCTCAGTACAGTAATATATTTAAGCACATGCTTAACTTGAAATGAGGCAGCACAGTATTTGGATGCTAGAGCATTTGAAAGGAGCTTGCTGTTCACAGTGCTGAAAGAAAGAAAAAGGTCATTGGTCTCTCACTGTAGTCAGGCAGTCATACCAACACATGGATTTAAAAAAGCCCTTGCAGAATGAAATTCTCCTGTCATTTCACCACATAGAAGTTGACTTTGGGGAAAATAAATAAAAAAAACAGAAGCAAATCTATCAACATAAATGTATTCATTTTCAGAAGGGGTATGAGTGTGTGGGAACTCAGTAGGAGACACTGAATTTTGCTGGTTTGAACCTGGATGTGACTTGCATTGGTGGATTATGCGGGCAGCTTACCATTTCACATCATAGAGGACAAGCAGAAAATACAAAACAAAATAACACCATGATTAGAGAAAGAAAAACAGACTAGAGTTAGATTCCTAAGGTACTTAAATGCCCAGAGTCTCAGAGCACACATTCAGCAGGAGTTAACTCTGGAGGATTCCAGAATCTGCTTTAGTGTCCCAACCTTGGAGTTGTCTTGCTGTCTCAGCTTTGCCTGCTGGGCATAGAAGGAATCGGCTAAAACTCAGTGCCTAAACCTCTGTCAATGTCACAGATGTGATGCATACACTTACCTCACTTGTGGATCCTGGCATGTATCCTCAAATCATATTCAGCAGGTCAAGTCTTGCACAAAGCTGGACTATGAAATGCTAGAAGACTTTCTCGGGCTATCAACCTACTGCTTTTCAAGACCACCAAACTACGTTGATACTATCAGCTTATTTCAAGGGTACACACCAGTAGACTCGACAAAATATATCTCCTCAGCTGAGTTTCTCATGACTGCTATCACAGCCAGAGAATATACTCATAATCGTGGAGTTCTGTTAACTCATGAGAGTAATAGCAGCACTTCTCCAGGAAAAAAATTATCTGAACATGACTGCATTCAATAAAAGATTTTCTTTTTCCCTGTAGAAACTTACCCTCTGGCCATTCCCAGCCAATATTTTCTCTTGGGTTTCTACTGTTGGCCCAGAGCCTGCTGAAAAGAGCCAAAATATATTTTAGATGGAGAAAAATAGGGTAAGTCTACATTTATATGTAAATTAGTTATTGATGTTTACTTGCTACATACATTTGCTAAACAAAGTGTGTTTGTTGTAAATAGGAAAGAAAATGAAAAAGACCAAACAATCAACCCTCAATATTCTCTCATTACTGATGAAGTTAAAGTAGAACTATCATTTCTAACTGTGAAAAGGGAAGGAAAAATATGAGCAAGCATTGCAAAACACTGGTTTACCTTCTGTTTTCAAGGCTAGCTATATTTCTCTTCTTGAAATTCTGAAGGTAAATTTCTTTTTGCATTCCAGATGGCAGATCTCGACTATAGTATTCTTTCCTCTTCACCCACACAGAATTCTTCACGGCCTTTCTTGTTTCCGAAGATAGCGTATTGAGATCAAAATTGATCAAGTAGGTGTAAAAGGTGACCTCTCTCCAAAGCTAAAAACATTATGTCTGTCCTTTCAAGTAGTATTGGTTCAATGGCTACAAACTTCAAATTAGTCAGTACAAAGAAACAAAAAAAAGCAGACCATTTTATGTATCATTTTATAGCCACTATTCACAACAACAAACAATTTGAGGATTGCCTAGTAGCTAGTCTGTCTTTAACTTTCCTGTGAGGGTGGTGAGGCACTGGAACAGGTTGCCCAGAGAGGTTGTGGATGCCCCCTGCCTGGAAGTGTTCAAGGCCAGGTTGGATGGGGCTTTGGGCAACCTGGTCTAGTGGAGGGTGTCCCTGCCCATGGCAGGGGGGTTGGAACTAGGTGATCTTTGAGGTCCCTTCCAACCCAAACCATTCTATGATTCTATGATTCTATGATTCTTTTCTTGGCACCCTTCCCTCCCCTGTTACATTTCAGCTATAAAAGTTTGTGAAAAAACCTAAATTGTGAAAGAATGACTTCTGTTTATGGCAGCCCTAGGATATGAGTTAGCAGAGTCCTGAAATCTGACTAACATAAATATGTCAGGTATCTGCAGACTTCATAGAGCTTGAAGTAGCATTGTAAGCATATAGAAATTAGTACATTGAAGATAAAAATACTTTCTCTTTTATCAAAACTCATCCATCTACTTAGCAAGGAAGTACTCTGCTAACCAGGGACCCAGGAACTTCAAAGTCATAAATATTTACAATGTCCATGTAAATGGCTAATTGCTCACGGGACATTGAAAACCCACAATTCCCAAAGATCTAAAATCAGGAAGGATTTTTTTGTTTCCATGGTACCCAATCCTATTTCAAGAAACCTGTAATATGGCAGAGAGCAACTGGAAAGCTTGGACAACTTTATCTTGTCACCCACAAAGCAACTCCAAGCTCCTTTCAGAATGGATGCACAGTGGCTTTTTATGCTATGCACTCACTAGTTCCCAGCAAGGTCCATAAGCAACAACAGTATGAGGACATTGTAGCTGTGCTGTATTGGATTTGCATGGCAAGGTTTTAGTACTGGCGGACTACAGGGGTGGCTTCTGTGAGAAGCTGCGAGACGCTTCCCCCATGTCCGATAGAGCCAGCTGGATCCAAGACAGATCCACTGCTGGCCAAGGCTGAGCCCATCAGTGACAGTGGTAGTGCCTCTGGGGTAACATATTTAAGGAGAAAAAAAAAGCAAAACAGCAACTGCAGCTGAAAGAGAGGAGTGAGAATATGTGAGAGGAACAACTCTGCAGACACCAAGGTCAGTGAAGAAGGAGGGGCATGAGGTGCTCCAGGCATGGGAGCAGAGATTCCCCTGCAGCCCCTGGAGAAGACCATGGTGAGACAGGGTGTCCCCCTGCAGCCCATGGAGGTCCACAGTGGAGCAAATATCCACCTGCAGCCCCGGAGGACCCCACACCGGAGCAGCCCTGAAGGAGACTGTGACCCCATGGGAAGCCCATGCTGGAGCACGTTCCTGGCAGCACCTGTGTCCCCGTGGAGAGAGGAGCCCAGGCTGGAGCAGGTTTGCTGGCAGGACTTGTGACCCCGTGGAAGGGACCCATGCTGGAGCAGTTGATGAAGAATTGCAGCCCGTGGAAAGGACTCATGTCAGAGAAGTTGGTGGAGGACTGTCTCCCGTGGAGGGACCCCATGCTGGAGCAGGGGAAGAGTGTGAGGAGTCCTCCCCCTGAGGAGGAAGGAGCAGCAGAGACAACGTGTGATGAACTGACCACAACCCCCATTCCTCATCCCCCTGTGCCTCTGGTGAGGAGGAGGTAGAGAAACTGAGAGTGAAGTGAAGCCCAAGAAGAAGGGAGGGGTGGGGGGAAGGTGTTTTTAAGATTTGGTTTTATTTTCTCATTACTTGACTCTGATTTGATTGGTAATTTATTAAATTAATTTCTCCAAGTTGAGTCTGCTTTGCCCGTGACAGTAATTGGTGAGTGATCTGTCTCTGTCCTTATCTCGACCCACAAGCCTTTCATTGTATTTTCTCTCCCCTGCCCAGCTGAGGAGGGCAGTGACAGAGCGGCTGTGGTGGGCACCTGGCCTCCAGCCTGGGTCAACCCACCACATGTGCGCTGATGGCTGACATTATCTCATGAAAACTTTCTGTCCCATAAGAGGGATTACACCATAGAAGGCTTTTGCACTTGGTTACTTTGCACTTAAAAGTCTGATCAATGTAAAAGTAAAAAATGCCAACAGAGTGCAGAAGAAAATCCTGAAACTGAGATGGCAGAAACATGCACTGTATCATTTGAAAAAAAAGAAAAAAGAAAAAAGAAAAAAGAAAAAAGAAAAAAGAAAAAAGAAAAAAGAAAAAAGTTTGACAGGAGCTATTCACTTTTTAACAAATATTGTAATAATTTTCCAAGACAACAATTGCCTCTTGGTAGTTTTGATTGTACATTACAGATTGGAGCCTACACACTTGCTCTTTCCTTCTTTTCCTCTTTTCTTTCCATCTGCTCTGTGGATGGTCAGTCTCTTCGGATGATGAAATTTCATAATGCAGTAACTGGCATTCAGAACAAGCTGAATAACATGGAAACAGCCAAGAATTGTAGTGAAGCAGAAAGAGAAGAGCAGGTGAAGTGATTTATATATCGCTTCCATTTGTGATTAATCTTTTTCTTTCTTACTTAATTCTGAGCAGATATGCTTATTTTCTGTGAGAACAGAAAACCATGAACAAATGCATTTTTTCTTTATTTGCTAATCATTGAAAAAAAGCATATTTGTTTGCAGTTCAAATGTTTCCCATAGTCATGCTAATATTAAATAAAAGAACTCTAGAATTTACACTAACTGCAATTGCTGCTTGTTTATGTAAAATCACTGCAGAATTAATTCCACACAGACATCTGAAAATGTGCACATATTTAAAGCAGATTTTCAAAAAAAAAACCAACCCAATTTGTTGTGCCATGTATTTGTTTTGATTTATATATTGGCCTGTTTCACTATGACCTGCTAAGATGATCCTTATGAGAAACAAATGATTAACTTAAAGTATTTTCCATACTTTTAGAACAGATTTTACAACACTTCAGATTTTCAAAAAGGCTCTCTGTGTAACCGTGTGATGCACAGTACATGTATATATGTACAAACAGAGCCTCTAGGCACTGCAAAACCTAAGCTATGTGTTTAGCTGTGTCAGACCTGTGTCGAGGGCTTGAGTTTCACAGACTGTTCATGAGGAGAGGTAAAAGAGTGAAGATGGTCCAGAAGCACGAGCTCCTTTCCTTCCCTGGAGTACGAGTTCCTGTTACAGACCAAAAATTAAACCTGCCCATCCATTTGGGGTCCAGAATGTTTAGCTGATTTCTGAGGAGTCATGCCTCAGGAAATATCTTCTTGTCAAATAACTTTAACCATTCAGGTGCTCTCTAGGCAGGGAGTAAATGCATCCTTTGCAGCTTCAGATGTCCTAACTCCATGAGCCCCAGAATGAGGTAGTGGGGCAGTCTCTGAGAGGCACCCTGTTCCTTCCTACTGAAGGGCAATGGTGTCACGAGGAACACTTGAGTCACGGTGCTAGGAGAGTCACCAAAAGGCTCTAGACCTCTGTCCTCATGGTTTGGGCATGCAGGTGGGAGGATTTATGCTTGGAAAAATTATGGGTTTTAGATTAGTCATCAGGAATGGAGTCCCAATGACTTTGAGCCAAGTACTCTCTGTAATAAAATAACTATATCTTTTTTTTTTGCTGCTTCTCCTTCTAGCTTGATGATTTAAATAATCATGGTAAAACAAAGGCTCTGCTTTAACAGAAAGCTGGAGAATGTGCTTATCCAGAATACCTGACTTCACAAGGGTTAAAGCACATTTGGGCCCTGGTCCTCATGTGCTGGGGTGGGCAGAGCATCGAGAGCCCAAGGCTGAAACTCCCCGGGAAGGACCTCTGACTAAAGGTGCTTGTACCCTGCCATGGGGGAGTTTGTAAATGACATCACTGCCACTCACCTCAAGATGCTACAGCTGAACTCAGCCTTCTGGAGGACGGAGGCAATCATCTCCCGGCTTTTAAACCATTCAGTATTGAAATTAAGGCATTTGTGGGATTTTAACAGCAACCTGGAAAAGTTTAAAATTATCAAATGTTTGGCCAGTGTTAAAGAGTAAACAGTCTGGATAACGGGCAGTGACTTTGGCATCTAAGCAGTGGCCGAACATCAGATAATACGGTTGCTTTCCTTAATTACTGCAGAATTACGTTTTAGCTTGGTTTGTCATTATCATCACCACATTGTATTTGTATCCTTTTATAATCACCATAGATTTGAGGCAGTGTTGTTTTACATTTATCACAGGCCAGAGGAATATGTTTTCTAAAGACTTGTACTGATATTTTTCTTCTGTTGACTTGTAATTTTAATGCACTGCAGCATCCACAGTCTCCTACTGAATTTTTTGCCAGCATCTTGAAAATGTGAAATGATCTTTTGCGACATTCACAGATATTGTTTTCTCAGTGCTGACTGACTCTTGGAGCAATGTTTTGCAGATATTATCATCACTGTTAAGGAAATGTAACCTCTGAGGATGCTTTAGAGGTTTGTTCATAGTACTTGTAGAAGAAAGGTGATCTGAACTGATTTGTAAAGTAGTAGGAAGAGCAGGGGATACCATATCCCTGAGAGCGAGCTGGCCACTTTGGCATCTCCTTCAACGTCTAAGTAAGGCACTAGTAAAATGTTTATTGTAGTACAATTTCAAATGCATACTTTAGCTCCTGAGTGGAATCTATAAAGGAAAGGCTGGTAGGAGATCGCTGTATGTTCCAACGTGATTTTGGAAACTATCAGCTATGATTGGTACTGAGAATTAATATAAAAATAACTTCTCTCTACAAAATATATCTCACAGACTGCCTTACTCACTAGGAACTTGCATTTCTTTACCCTTCATTGTTGGAGCCATCTATGTCCACAGGAAGAGGCTGATCTCTAAACTTCCCCTGACTCTTTAAATTTGCAAGTCTGAATGTCCTCGGGGTTCACACAGGTTTAGGGAGGTGCAATAAGCCCTCTTAGTGCTTGAACTTCCTCTCTAGCACCTTTCAGTTCCCTGCTTCTTGGAGAAGAAGTCAAGTCTGGTGTTAGCAAGGACATCTTTGAGAGGTGAATAAAAAGAATTCTCTGAGGAACTTGAGAAGTTTTTCAATAGTTGTCAGACTAAAACTATGATTAAAATTTAACTTTTAACCCTCCTGTCATTATTCAACTGCCAAATGTTTGACTCAGGTTTGGTCGCTTTGTTTGAAGATAATAGTATCTTGTAGTCCAAAGTACTTTCCCAGAAGTGATGTTAGGAAAGAAACAATGAAAGAAAACTGATTACCAAGAGACGGGAAATCAGTACAGATGGTGAGCTATAGCCTAGGCTGTTATACAAACCAGTAAGATCTGACTTATAGGGGACAGATAGAAACCTATCAAAATATGAGAGGGGAAAGGAAAGAAGATGACATTGTTACTGTCTTTTTTTCTTCTGTGCAGCTAACCTTATTCAGTGAAGAGCAAGGTATTAACTTTTTTTTTTTTTGCATTTTTAAGAAATGAATGACAACACTGAAGAATTAAATGTCACATATGAAAACTAAAAGCAACATAAAATCAAGTTTAACCTAATTCTGAGGTAATTCATTCAATTGTCATAAAAAAAAAATTTTAATGGATATGTATCATAAAGGGAGAAAATATGCTAAAATGAACTTTTGTTATCACTGATCACAGTTTTGTTTTATTAAAGTCAGAAAATACTGTGTTATATTTCTAGTTAACAAATAATAAGGAATTAATTATAGAAACTACGGTTTTATTAAAAGCAGATAAGGTGTAATCTCAAAAACATTTTCTTAGTCCCATCTCATTCTACCATTGCCATCAAATGATTCTTTTGGTTGCTCTGAAAAATCAGTGCAGCTGCAGCTTATTTTCACTTATACCAACCTGTGTGCAAATAGCTTCCTGCAGCAGAATCTGTCAAATTCAATCAGGTTTTAATATATTTCTGAAACAAAAATGAAAATAAATGGAAACATAATGAAATTGCTTGTTCTCTGTATTAAACCAAGAGGCAACTTGATGCTTTTTGGGCTTATCCCAAGATTTTGTTTCAGCATTCCCTATTATTTCCAGCGGTGATAACTTGGATGCTACTTTGTCCCAGATCCTTGGAAGTCTTCGATATTATTCCATGTTGCAACACTTAATCCTCAGTGGCCTGATGCCTGGTAGTCTTTTTAACCCTGAGTCAAATGTTCAGTTCTTCACTGGTGGGAAGAACATTTTAGCAACAGACCACCTGGGCAGGAATCACCTAAATCATCCTGAAATGAAATTGCCAGGACAGAAATGAAAGAAAACAGTGCAGCTTAGGCAGCTCTGCTAGAGATCTGATGCCTGCAGATAATAAGGGAGTGTGCAGAACCTTTCCCTCCTTTCTTCCAAATTCTCATGTTTACTCAATGACTTCAGATCAGCTGCCTGTGGGAGGGACAGATATCACTCTTACCACATCATTAAGTCCAGACAAACTAAAAGTGGATCTGAACTTTTTTTCATCAAGCTACGTTCAAACTTGAGTTGCTACAAGAAAGATTGTGATCAAGAGTGAGTCATCTCACATTTAACAACCAGATTAAAGGATGAATTCATTATTATTTCTATGACAACTTTCAGTGCATGAGCAGGATGATTCTTTTGCAGTGTCTGAGTTGACACTGAGTCCTTGGAGGACTAGCACCCTGTAGCTGAAATATATGTTTTAGTAGACTATGATAAACAGATCATGTGCTAAGCCTGCAGACTGACACATGATCTTTCTTTCCATCCTTCCCCTTCTCCACCTCTGCTGAGATATTTATATTGAGAAACATCTCTTTTCCAATTGATTGTGCTAATGCAATACTTGATATAATATTTAAGTAGCATTGTACAGGTCTAGAGCTATTCAAACTGAGAAACCAGAAGAATTCCCTTTAGCCTTGCAACCACACCCACCAAGAGATAATCTGCATCAAATTTTCAATCTGCTTTTGAGATATAGGCAACTTAAAAGTCAGTAGTTTGTTTTTATCAGGTGTCTGTCACTGATTTCTAGGAAGACATGAGAGTTCAGTATAACGGATTGTGTGAACACTTTGATTGTCCCTAGAAGTTCTAAATGCTGTCACATCTGGCATCTTCCAGTCTAGTGAAGGAACAATATGTATTAAGCAACCAATGGCAATGCACAACACCAATTTTTCTGACATTGTAAGCAGATTTTAAAGTCTCACTTTATGAATTTATTATCTTAAAATCTGAAACTTTGCTCCAAATAATTGGCTGCTGTAAAATAGGCAAAAGCACTTCACTGAAGAATATAAATAGGTGAAATCTCAGCATATGAACTGTTTACATGGGTTATGTGTCATGATTCTGTATCTTAAAGAAGAACAATCCTCAGAGTCAACTGATCATGTCCATGTATTTCATAGAATCATAGAATCATAGAATGGTTTGGGTTGGAAGGGACCTTAAAGATCATCTAGTTCCAAACCCACTGCTGCGGGCAGGGACACCCTCCACTAGACCAGGTTGCCCAAAGCCCCATCCAACCTGGCCTTAAACACTTCCAGGCAGGGGGCATCCACAACCTCTCTGGGCAACCTGTTCCAGTGCCTCATCACCCTCACAGGGAAGAATTTCTTTCTAACATCTAATCTAAATCGACCCTCCTTCAGCTTAAACCCATTACCCCTTGTCCTGTCACTACACTCCCTGATAAACAGTCCCTCACCATCTTTCCTGTAGGCCCCTTCATGTACCGGAAAGCCGCAATTAGATCTCCCCCGAGCCTTCTTTTCTCCAGGCTGAACAATCCCAACTCTCTCAGCCTGTCCTCATAGCAGAGGTGCTCCAGCCCTCTGATCAGCTTCGTGGCCCGCCTCTGGACTCGCTCCAACAGCTCGATGTCTCTCCTGTACTGGGGCCCCCAGAGCTGGATGCAGTACTCCAGGTGGGGTCTCACAAGAGTGGAGTAGAGGGGCAGGATCACCTCCCTCGACGTGCTGGTCACACCTCTTTTGATGCAGCCCAGGACATGGTTGGCTTTCTGGGCTGCAAGCACACACTGCTGGCTCATGTTGAGCTTCTCATCAATCAATACCCCCAAGTCCTTCTCCTCAGGGCTGCAATTTGACATCCTCTTTCTATATGTGTGGTAGAACATTTTGAGCTTCTTAATGAACTTTCCCATCTGTAAAACCATTTGCTTCAGCAGTTACAGAATTTCAAAAGGGAATTTCCACAACATGTGAACCCAAGTTATATTTCTCCTGGTAAATAAAGCAGGACAGAGACTGTTCCCTGGTACATGTGCACCCAGCTGCGATCTCAGTCCCCAACACCACATGCTGAATCCAAGCTGCTTATTTATTATCAGTCTCTAGCCCAGGCACTGTCTCTGATCCTGCTAGCTCTCTTGGACGAAAACCATGCCAAGGAGCATGGGAACAGTTAAACAAGATGCAGGTGCCAGAGCTCAGCCTGGTTCCCTCATGCTGTTCAATTTGCTATCATAGACACAGTCTGTACATTTATTTGATCTGTATTTATTGCACATTTTAACCAATAGTCACAGGAATTTTTTTTTCTCGTAAGTTTCATCTACATCCGGTTTTAGACTTACATCAGGTATCCTCAGAAGCCTTGTATTTCATATGTAATATGTGATGTTTTTCCCATTCCAGTAATGTTAAAAAACATTTCTTTTTCTGTTTCCTCAGCTATGTATATACTGATTTTAGTAATTATAATGTCAGGAACAGTAGTAATGAAGCAATTACTGCTGTGCTTGAAAAAAAATGCTTTTAATAAAACTGATTAGTTTTCATATAAACATGTTAGAAGTTAAATTAATTCAGATAAATCCAACCTATCCTTGATATTTTACCTTCAACTCTGACAGACATTTATATAGAATTAGAACTATAGTTCACATATAAGGGCATTTGGCAAGAACCTGAAAATGGAAGGAGATGTGCAGCAGAGAATGAAAGAATAAAAGTAGTTCAAGAGGAACATGGTGAAATGAAAAGAGAAGGTCAATTCAAATGCTTAAAGGACTGAGTTTCAAATAGCTTTGTTGAAGTTTGGATAAGGGTAGAGGACAATAAAGGAATCATGGCTGCACTTCCACTTTTAGGAAAAAAAAAATAAAGGAACATTGCACTCAGTTTTCTCAGTACAGTTAATGAAGGGTACAGTATATGACATTCTGGCCTTCTAAAAAGAGAAATTTGCAAAGGCTGTTCAATGTGTTTTTTTCTTCTTTTTTTTTGGACAATGAACATTGCAAAAAGCTACTTTATGTGTTGGAGTCTCCAGTCACCATGGCAACATCTATACTGTGGGACTCAGGAATGCTCCCAGTTTCTGATTCCATGTCTCAGCCATATTTTATCTCTGTGTCAAGGTGAGAAATGGGTATATATATCTGCCCAAGGCTACAGATTGGTTGGCTTCAGAACAGAGAAAACTCAGACACGTGGTCCAACAGGCACACTGCTGGAGGTCAGCTCTCCTGATGTATAGACAAAGCTCATGGTGGAAGGTAAGAGATGCCAGAGAGAGAGAATTATGCTGGTATCAATCTGGTAAAGCTGAATTAAAGTCAATGGTATTATTCTCATTTTAATTATTACAAAGAAGAATGTAGTTAGGAGTCCCAGTATCTCATAGCTCACAAAAGACTTGTGATTGTGCATTTACTATTGCAATTTACACAAATAATAATAATAAAAATCCCCTCATTTGCATCTCAACAGACTACCAAATAGTGGGATTTTTAGACAGAAACAGAAAATTTAGATCATTTTCTTTGCTGAAGACAAAAGAACACCGACATTCTTGCAATATTTACAAGCAATTTTTTTAAAAAGAAATTCAGCAAAAGGTGTTACATATTACAATCAGCTTTATCTTTTACTCTGTCACTCTCACAGTATAATTTCCAAATAGATACTTTGGAATATGTCGGAGTGGCATTTACATAGCACTTAAACATGCTAGTCAGGAGAGGAGATGGAAGGACGTGAGAACAGCAAGTTTTCCATTCTTTCTGGACTCTTATTTCATGCAGCTGACTTCTCTCACTCTATTTTTCCTGCACAAGGACAAGACCTCGCTGCCTACACAAACTGCACTGATATCAGCGGAGCACCAAGTAACGTTGCTGACTGAATGCACTGTTGAAGGTGCAAGGTCAGAGGCCCTGTGTATAACTTTCAGAAAGTTTCTATCTTGGAATCTGCACGTCGTCCATTCACACAATACTTCTATCAGAAAGTTTACTCTTTCATGAAGTTTTGTTGATAGTTTTGTAGGTAAACTTGTACCATTTTATTCATTTTTATTTTACTTGTTCTGTTGCATCTCCACAGCTTGCAGTTATTTTTTCTGTTATTTCTTTCTAAGAAACTTCTATGTTGATTTTTGGTTTCCTTTTTCTCAGTCATTTGGTTTTTTAGAAGGTTATTGCAATAATACTAAGACAATTGGAAAGTATTTGTAATTCATGCCGTGATCAACCAACACATCATGACAGATGACAAATGCAAATTTCATCCAAAATTAGCAAGTGCTATCCCAATGTCTGAACTGTCATCGGTCAAGAAGTGAAGCTTTTGCTCTAAGCCTTGTTCTTCTTTTCAAGCTGCTAAGTATTTGGCTCCCTGATGCATTGTAAATGGATAGACAGACAGACAGATATGCACTGCAATATGTTTCCCGGTTTTTCTCTGTTGTGTAGTGTATTAATATCACACGAGAAGACCATAAATGTGGGGAAAAGATCAAGGCTGTTATTTGAAACGAGGAAATGCAGGAGCACTGTGAAGAGTGACAGATGCATTTGTTTGCAGATCATTCTAATTGTCTATCCACTGTGTACAATTCCGGCTGCAGGTAGATTCTGCTGGTACTATATAACATTTTGGTTTAAGAAGCTAGATCTAAAGCCAGAGAGGCATTAGCCACAGATGTACAGACAGGTGTTCTGGAGAGCTTGAGTCATGATTTACAACTATCATTGAAAGGGCTTACGGGCACAGACATTTTCCATTACCTCAATGAAAACTGACTGCGAAAATAACATAACTCAAGAGACGCGGCAGTCCGCAGACGTGTGGAGCAATCAGCAACAGATGGAGGGAACACACTTGAAACAAATGAAGCAACTAATTGTAGGGCAGAAAACAGTGTGGCTCTTGGGTAAGATATGGAGGGCAGTATAGCACAGTTACAATGAGAGGTATATGAAGTAGAACAAAAAGCAGTCAGAACATACAATCTATAATCTTCAATAAATATTTACTGTCCATTTTGTCAAAGTTATATGCTTCCAGAGCTTATACAAAATTTAAATTACATGGTTTGGGCCTGTATAGATATATATGTCTAGTACTAGGGGCTGTGTGAGAATCTGCAAAGGTCTCTTCAGCCATTTTAACCAAGCCTAATGACTTTGCAGAGGTTTCAAGGGGTAAGTAAATCATCCAAACCGTGCAAATCTTATGCACTACGGGATTTTTTTCAGATAAACTCATAACTTGCAGAACAATTTCCCTTTGTTTTTATTCACATAGGCCTGAAATCGCAGTTCTTAGGCAAGGAAGCATCTGAAATGTGAAGTCAATAGGAGTTTTGCCTGCCCAGCCTCTGTCTTGCTCCAGAATGAGATTAGCTGGGACATCAGGTTGTTTGCACGTCTTTATCAGAGTTATCAGGTCTGCCTGGCCAAGGCAGCTGTGTCATTAGCTCACATGGTCTGAGCATGGGCTTAGAAAGTATTGGGGATCCATTCCAGCTGTCATCATAACCAGAGTTTAAGGACTTCAGCTTTTGGCCCTAGATACCTTCTTTTATCACTGCATTAAAAACCTTACCATTTCTGTGTATGCCTGAACAAAACCATGAGCATCTACTTTTCCACATATTTTTCTTCATTGCTATTTATACCATAGCTGTGCTGAATGATCTCAGTCATGGAAAAGGCTGAAATGTCTTCTCTTCCACAATAAATATATTTATGTCTCTGACAGACTACCATAACAGCCTACAGGCAACTCTATCCTTCCTATTTTTATTCCTTAGATTCTGGCCTGCTTGCGACTTATGACACCATTCAGTCAAGTTCTTTACACACCTGCAATGGAAACACAGTCGTCTATGTAGCTTAGATGATTTACACAGAACATGAAAAAACAGGTGAATGAGCATTTATATTTGAAAGGTTTCTTGGTCTAATAACTACGCAGTTTCAAGCTGTTAGCCTGCGAACCAGGTGATCGGCAAAGAACGTGCTGTTAGCCTCACCTGAGTTTTCTCCAGGCATGATAATTCTGCACAATTTTAGAGAAATCACAAAGCAAAAACATGATGCAATTGCTTTATTTTTATTATTTTATTGCCATGTGATGTGGGGTAGAACATCAGTGCAGCAACGTCTTTTTTTCTATCTGTTGGCCTTATGCTTAGGCAGCAGTGAGCTAACTGGGAGCACAGTTGGAAAAGGCAGTGGCAAGGGTGTTCAGGCACAGAAGCACAAGGAGGGGAGAAAAGCAACAGCACCGAGATCGCTGTGAAGCGCCTGTGAGGGGAGAAGCAGTAGGAAGAATGGAGGAAACAGCTTGTTAGCACAAGGGAGCTTAAACTGCAGCCAGCACTGTAATGACACATCAGTGCTTTTTAGTCCTTGCTGCTGAACCTGCTGAGATTACTTTCAGCTCCTGCTATTTGAAAATGTATCATTAGAATCCTTTTAAAGAAAAAAAAAATTGGATTTTGACCATTTTTTTTTTTTCCAGAGATCTTTTTTTCCTTTGAAGAAAACATTGGAGTGTCACTGAGTGTCCCTGCTGTTAGCTCCCCTGTCTTCTGGCCACGCTGCTGGCTTCCTGTGCTGTTGTTCTTCCACAGACCACACAGATAGTTAATGGGACGGAGAGACTAAAAACCTCCATCTGGGGAGGCTGGCACCTCCACAGTGCATTTATCCTGGCCCAAGGAGATGCTCTCAGTGGTGGCAGCACCTGGTCCCCTCCTCCCTCATCGTGGCAGTAAGAAGTAACACCTCTGTTAGTTCTTGAAGGCTGGTGGATGGAAAAAATAAAGGACCTGATTGTCCAGATTTTTAACATGAATTGTAGTAAGATCAATACAGTTGAAAAAGTTGTCCACAGAAAGGATATTAAACACACTACTATTCTGTCTTTAGGTCAAAACCAGGTAAGTTAGAAACTCTTCCAGAGAGGGAGATTAGTAATGGGACTGCTGAGGTACCCTTCACGAACAGCTCTGAGCAAAAGCTGAAAGCCAAGAACAAGAAATCTTGTCAGCATATATCTAGGATTGTGGATTATTTAACCTTTAGTTTCATATATGCATAATGAATATTAAAACGAAACTGTGTTTTGAAATTGCTCTGTTTCGAGCACACATGTTTGCAGGAGGCATTTTTCTGACTGTGAATAGTTAATTCTCCATATGAACCATGGATTAATGTGTCAAAACTGTAACATAAGGGTATCCTCTTTTCACATGGCAAGTCTGTTTGGTGCCCCAGAAGCGACACATGATAACCAGAGATTACCAAGGTTGCTGTGACCCTTTGGCATACCACTGTACACAGGAACATCCTCGAGTACCTTATCATGTTGCAGATGCTGAGTTTAACTTGATTGATACAGCTCTGTGGAAGAAGAAAATATCAAAAGTTATACCCAAAGATCTGACCCTGCATCTTTTGAGAAGGTGTGCATGACACAACTGGCAAATGTAGCCATTGACCCAGGCAGGGCAGGTACAGCTCGCAAAAGCACCTAGTCTTTAGTGCATTTCTAATGCCAAGTGATACAGAGCCATATCGCCCTATTGTGTCAGGACACAAGTCTCCAGCATCCACCTTGCAGTGTGGTAAATGATGTCCCAAGGTTAAAAACACTTCAAAGGCTGAACAGGACTAATTATCTTGCCTGGGAGAGAATCCAAAATTTTTTCAGTATATAACTATTTGAAGTGAGATCAGAAAAGAGGTCTTTCAGCTCATTTAATTCAGTGGACTTTCTCTAAGCTTATAGTTGTATTATTGGGGTCCCCAGTACAGGAAAGACATGGAGCTGTTGGAGCGAGTCCAGAGGAGGGCCATGAAGATGATCCGAGGGCTGGAGCATGTCTCCTGTGAAGACAGGCTGAGAGAGTTGGGATTGTTTAGCTTGGAGAAGAGAAGATCTTATTGCAGCCTTCCAGTACCTAAAGGGGCCTACAGGAAAGCTGGAGAGGGACTGTTTACAAGGGCTTGTAGTCATAGTACAAGGGGTAATGGCCTTAAGCTGAAGGAGGGTAGATTTAGAAGAGAAATTGTGGATGCCCCATCCCTGGAAGTGTTCAAGGCCAGGTTGGATGGGGCTTTGGGCAACCTGGTCTAGTGGAGGGTGTCCCTGCCTATGGCAGGGGGGTTGGAACTAGATGATCTTTAAGGTCCCTTCCAACCCAGGTGTCCTGGTTTTGGCAGGGATAGAGCTAATTTTCTTCCTAGCAGCTGGTATAATGCTGTGTTTTGGATTTAGGATGAGAATAATGTTGATAACACAGTTATTTTTTTTTACAAGCAGTCGAGGACTTTTCAGCTTCTTATACTGACCTGCCAACAAGGCGGCGGTGGGCACTCAAGAAGCTGTGAGGGGACACAGCCAGGACAGCTGATCCAAACTGACCAAAGGGATATTCCATACCACATGACATCATGCTCCATATATAGATAGGGAGGTGGGCTGGGAGGTGGGGCAGCTCAGGGTCTTGCCGAGCATTGACTTCAGGTGATGAGAAATTGTGCTGTTCATCACTTGTTTTGTTTATTATTATTATCATTATTATTATCGTTATTATCTTCCTTTTCTGTCCTGTTAAACTGTCTTTATCTCAGACCATGAGTTTTACTTTTTTTCATTTTCAATTCTCTCCCCTGTCCCACTGGGAGGATGGGGGTGAGGAAATGGCTGTATGGTTGTTTTAGCTGCTGGATTGGTTAAACCACGACACCAGGCCATTCTATGATTCTATGATTCTGTGACTGCAGTCAGAATGAGGTCCTACATAATCAGCTAGTCAGTCCACAATACCTGGAAACACATTGTTAAAAGAACTTGCCAGAGTACTGCAGCACTCCATAATAAAATGCATCTCCTCCATAGCTGTGAATGCTGTGGCTGATGGGCCTGCTGACATTGGGTTTAAAATCCTATGAATACTTCCAGGAGTCTGAAATCCAAAAAAAAAAAAAAAAAAAAAAAAGGATTGACTCTAAAAACTAAAGGTCATGCAAATTTTTATTCACAGACACAGATGAGCTTGTAAAAACATTAAAGTGCTATATTGGGTTTGCGTAGCAGGGGGTGCTACAGGGGTGGCTTCTGTGAGAAGCTGTGAGAAGCTTCCCCCATGTCTGATAGAGCCAATGCCAGCCGGCTCCAAGATGGACCCGCCGCTGGCCAAGGCTGAGCCCATCAGTGACAGTGGTAGCACCTCCGGGATAATGTATTTAAGGAGAAAAGAACCTGTGACTGCTGCTGGAGAGAGGAGTGAGAATATGTGAGAGGAACAACTCTGCAGACACGAAGGTCAGTGAAGAAGGAGGGGGAGGAGGTGCTCCAGGCGCCGGAGCAGAGATTCCCCTGCAGCCCCTGGAGAAGACCATGGTGAGGTAGGCTGTCCCCCTGCAGCCCATGGAGGTCCACAGTGGAGCAGATATCCACCTGCAGCCCATGGAGGAAGGATGAGGGGGTGTAGAGATTCCACCCACAGCCCGTGGAGGACCCCACGCCGGAGCAGGTGGAGGCACGAAGGAGGCTGTGACCCTGTGGGAAGCCCACGCAGGAGCAAGCTCCTGGCAGGACCTGTGGCCTTGTGGAGAGAGGAGCCCAGGCCGGAGCAGGTTTGCTGGCAGGACTTGTGACCCCATGGGGGACCCCATGCTGGAGCAGTCTGCTCCTGAAGGTCTGCACCCCATGGAAGGGACCCACGCTGGAGCAGTTTGTGAAGAACTGCAGCCCGTGGGGAGGACTCATGTTGGACAACTTGGTGGAGGACTGTCTCCTGTGAGAGGGACCCCATGCTGGAGCAGGGGAAGAGTGTGAGGAGTCCTCCTCCTGAGGAGGAAGGAGCAGCAGAGACAACATGTGATGAACTGACCGTAACCCCCATTCCCCAACCCCTGTGCTGCTGGTGAGGAGGAGGTAGAGAAACTGAGAGTGAAGTGAAGCCCAGGAAGAAGGGAGGGGTGGAGGGAAGGTGTTTTCAACATTCAATTTTTTTTTATTATTTTATCTTTTTATTTTCTCATTACTGAACTCCGATAATAAATAAGTAATTTTCCAAGTTGAGTTTGTTTTGCCCATGACAGTAACTGGTGAGTGATCTCTCCCTGTCCTTATCTCAACCCACAAGCTTTTCGTTATATTTTCTCTCCCCTGCCCAGCTGAGGAGGGCAGTGACAGAGCGGCTGTGGTGGGCACCTGGCCTCCAGCCTGGGTCAACCCCACAAGTGTGCATAGTTTTTTACCTTAACATTTAATAGTTATGCATTTACATTTTTATAAATTCATCATGTATGCATCTACAAATTCTACTTTCAGATTTAGATTTAAGCACAATCATCAGATAAATTACCAGCCATCAGGTAAACAATCTACTCCCACCTTGTATGTGTTCAGCTCAGAGGTGTTGTACGTTCTTACTTATTTTATCCTAATCATAGTATGAAAACAACCAGAAGAAACATGATTTTTTCGGAGCTGAGACTTGGGTGAAAATTTGCCAGTAGTAATAAACATGCTTTTCATTTGTAAATGATGATACGTTTTCTCAGGACTGGGACACAGCGACATGATGGTATTAGGGAAAATTGTTCTCTGATGATCGTATTTTAAATTACACATGGAGTAACTGCAGATTTCAGGCACTGTTGCTGTCACTGGAGAACACAGGATGAAAATACTTCTGGTTTAAAACCAGAAAGAAACAAAGAATATATTATAGCTAGAAGGACCAATTTTCACCTAATAAAAGAAATATGTAACTACTCACTTTACTAGATTCACATTTTATTTTCACTTCAGAGACTTTAAACTCCCTGTTTCTAGTGGGAGCAACACATCTGGGAAGCTTCTGGTGTAGAAGGTTAGACAAATGAGGAGGCTTTAATGTTTTATGGCAGTCACATTAAGAAAAATACTTTCATTAACTCTACAGACAGATTATATGTTTCAAGGCTGTTTTGTTTTATATTTCGCTGTATCAGAGTTCAGGGCTTCCCCTGAGAAAAGCACTGGTAATGCTGATTAGATGCCTCAGATGAAACAGTACAAATGAGAATGGTTTGTATCAGTGGAGGAGATTATGAGTTCAGCCTCAGGTAAAATGCCTCGTGAAGTTATATTTCCCATGGAACTCCTTTCACTGTTCCAGGATAACATTGCAGCATTCGTTACAGTCTGTGCTGTATGTGGAAAGTATGAAATAGGAGTTCTTTCCACCTGCACCACAAACCAGAAATTTTAAGGCTTGTGTTCCTTAGAGCATGAAACATTTTTTTTTTAATTTAATTAGCTGTAAACACAAAAATGCTATTAACAATATTAGTCTTTAATGCAGTTGATCTCTCAAGTAATCCCTCTTGCAGAAATGTATTTGCAACCATTTTAATTTTCTATTTATTTAGAAAACCAGACATTTTAAACAGCCACTGCACATCCGGGAGTCTCTCTGCTAAGCTATATATGCACATACAAAGTTAACAAGAATGGCTGTGATGAAAAGCTAAAATTGTTTAGGAATTTCTTCAAAAGATGGCAAGTGTGTCTTGTTGAAAAACGCAGAAATTTGGACTCCTCTCAGCATAATGGCAACAGGCAGCACGGAAGGCAAAGATTAGCAAGGAAAATCACCATAAAGGTGTCAGCAAGTTGTAGTAGACAGGGAGACAGGATTCAGATCCTGATTAACATACCTAAATGTAGGTATCTATATGTAGATCTTTATGCTCCCATTGTAGTCAGTGAAGATTTAGTCAATACAGCCAGGTGCTAACTAGCTAGTCAACTAGTTGCCAGGTTCTTCAGGTCACTTCAGAGTGAGATGAAACACTCTCCAGCACTCACAAAAAATACCTGATTCCTCCAGAATTTTTTTCTAAAGGCATTAATAATCCGAGGAGGAGCCCTGAATAAGTACACGTCACAAGCTGCCATGAGAAAGCTCCATCCGTATTAGAAAACTGAATTAACTTTTGATTTCTCTCTGATACTGAGGTACAGAATGACCTTGTCTGTCGAGTATTAAACAGTCCTATCCTGCCAAATACGATGGATGCATCTAGGCTGATATTAGGAGTGGTTTCTGGTGCTTGCTAAGTGACAAACTATGCCCAGGAATTACTTGTGAGGCTCCTAATTGGCCTAAGCCAAAACTGTACCAGGACAACTGAATAAGTACAGAGTCCAGATCCAGTGACGGGGAACAGTGCCTTGCTTTTTAATTTCCTAGCAAAGATAGAGCTACTAATGCGGTCATTCAGAAAAACACTAATTTTCAGTCTGTCTGTGCGAGGAACCAATGACCACAGCTAAGCACTGTGTTATCACAGCTTTTATCCCTTATGTATGCTCAGTGATCTTCTCTTGTCCATGTTTCCTAGTGGGGAGAAAATAAGACAGCCTTTGAGTGTCATCAAATACTTGGTGCAAACAAAGTTTTTGGTAGCATTCTCCAGCTGATTTGGAACAATTGAACCCACTGAGGCTGAAGGTTAACATTTATATGTCCATTCATTAGTCATGGTCTATAAAGTAGGTAAGGCATCTGGCCATGAATCTATTACTGGACTCTGACCAAAGGCTTCTTAGGGTAACCCAGATGGTTTTTGTCCTCAGTGGTCAAAGCAGGCTAGAGACGATGCTAACCAGATCACCTCTTATATGTCAGTGGCAGAAGGAAAGATTGTGGTAGCCAAGTTTTAGACCTTTGCTTCCCCCCACAAAGCTTTTGAAACTCTGGAGGTGGAAAGCCAACAAGGGATTATGAATCAATTTGGCCATAAACATATTCCAAAGCATACCAATAATTTCAAAAAGTGGAAATTCTTGTTTAAATAAAAGATCATCTAAAGCACATTTAAAAATATTGCTTTCTCAGCTTAACTTAGTCCTTACCAGGCCAAAGCTGCAGTAACTGAAAACCTGCCTTGAACTACATACTGAGATTGCTTGTCAAGCTGATTTTCCTCAAGCTCATCACAATTTCACAAGAAGCAAACAACAGGCACTTTGTTTACATTACATGGATCTAACCTTAGGAGCACTAATCAAGTTACATTTGCTTTACCTGCATTCAGCTGTTCCCAAGCTTTGTGGCACCTCAAGCAATAAAAACATTTATGCACCCTATAAATGCATTAAATCCTTGGGATGTACACACTAGGAGAATGAAACAGTTTTTAAATTGTGGAGCTTATTTCCAAAAGGTTCTGTGAAGGTCAAAACTACCAATGTATTCAAAAAAGATTATATATAGTCTTCAAAGATATCCATTGATGGATATTAAACATGATGGTTCAGATGAAGTTTTGGCTTATAAAGGTCCTGAAACAGATTGCTGGAATTTAGCACAATGTGCCAGTGAAAGGGTAACTCCATACTTTCCAGGGTTTCGGTGTTCCCAGAAGCATCTCTATTGAAGCCTCTGTTGAAGTCAGCCTTGAGACTGATGATGTACAGTCATTCTTACCTTATTTTCTAAGCAAAACAACATTGACTTTATCCACAGACCCCTTTTCCTCACATTTCTAATGGTTCAGTAACCCCACTAGCACTATAACAAAGTTCTATTAAATCTGTAGGTTTGTTTGTATATTGTAATATATCAGAATATGTTTATTCATTACATAAATAAATAAAGATAAGTAAGAGGAAAATGCTATTTGGAACAATTCTGAGCCACATCTGAGCAAGTTGCTTAACTTGAAACACTCAAAGTAGCAGGTTTTTTTAAAATAGTTTTGATGACTTGAAAGCTCATGAAGTTAAAACTGTTCAGCTCACTACACTCAGGTTCAAAGCCTCCACAGTGTACCATGAGGTCATACACACATCATTTGCCGCCTTTGCCATCACCCAAATGAATGTTTCTAAAGTACAGCATGCATAGGAATAACAGCAACTGCTTTTGAGTAGCTCCTTTAAAGTCTCTGTGTGATCTGTACATGATCTATCTGCCAGAATCTTGAGAGAGAGCTGGTAATTTCTATATTTCTGTAACCTTCCAGCAAAGCTAACCAAATGTCCACTTTTTCAAAAATGTATCCATACTTTCTTCTTGAAAATATCACTTGTAGTCTTTGCTGTCATCTCACATAATGTGATCAATGGGAGACTTCAAGAGCTCTTCTGGCACCAGACTTAACCCCAGGGTTATGTTATTCCATTGCTGATTAAAAAAAGCCGAAACATAAATATGTAAACTGAACGGCTTTTGTCATTGCTTCCATTATTGTAATCCCTACTCCAGTTGCTCTTGTAAAATAATGAATCATCACCAACTTATTATAAAAGAACAAGTTCTTTCAGCACCAGCATGATTTTCAGGGAAAGAGCCTATTCACTCTGAATTGTTAGTATAATTTTCAGTGCAGTTTTATGATTACAGTCTTTTTCAGAAGGTTTTATGTTGCGTCCTGCTGGCAGTATTAATGATGAAAGGCTAGAGACATTTTCAAAACCCAGATTTTTATAGTATGCTTGTGACTGATGCCACTCTGTTCATATGAAATAAATGTAGGGATTTGCCCACTGCTGCTTTTGTCAGCAATAGGTAAGTGGGAGATTGCATACACTGCTGCATGGTCTCACAGACAGAAATATTACACATAAAAATCACACATGCATGTTTTGTATAACTTGCATAATTTGACTCAATATAAACCAATGTATAAGAAAATCTCACAGGTTTTTGAGTAATGACCTGATCTTTTTTTTACAGGACCTCCCTCTTTTCTGCTATGTGATTATCTTATATATATGTTGACGGAGGATACCAGTCACATTCTAAAATATACTTGAGAGATTTAGTCATTTATGGCACAATAATTCTCAAAGATCTGTAAGAACCTAATAGGCATAAGTTACTGCTGAGAGAGGCAAATTATGTTAACAGGTCCCTTAGAGAATTTTGAAAATGTGATTTTTGCCTCTGATGTTTACTATTATTCTTATCATTTTGTACAAACCTTCTCCACTAATGTCCATTCACTGCTTAAGAGCTTGGTTTCTCAAGCTTTTGGAGAGAGGATTCCCAGTTGTCTTCATGCGATCCCCTAAGCACCACACCAATTCATCCAGGCAGGGAGTGAGACGCAGTCGCAATTACTGTCTGTAATTGTATACATCTCCTCTGTGCCTTGGAAGAACTGAACTGCTGGTGGCAATTAAAGGTAATGTGCAATTCCTTATTTCGTGTCAGGTGTCTTGACACTTGAGGTGAAATATGTCTTGTATAACTCCACACTGCAGATATCTACATCGGGATGGTCAGCTGAAGCTCCCTCTATTCTGCAGAGAGAAATAGATGCTTTTCAGGTATTTTTGATTTATTTTGGGTATCTACTATAAAATGACATGAATTAAACCTTACAAATCCTACCAGCCCTTTTTTAATTGTAAAGAGAAATAAGAGTTACTAGGTCAGATGTAGTTGACTAAAACTAGAGCCTACAGATCAAGTCCTACAGACACAGCCAGTTACTGTGGCTGTCTCATTATTCTGCTGTGAAGAACTTCGGCTAGGATGCACTACATAAGTCTCCTTGAAAGCAGTGTGTAGATGTGTTACTTTTGAGAATTAATAGGACAACCTGAATTCGTGGTGCGATGCTTTGTGTTGCAGTGAAATTTACACGAAAATAAAGCAATGTAAGTGAGAAGAGAATGTAATTATCTGCAAAACAAGTAATTGTTCAAAATGTTCTTATCCTATTTTTTAAAAATTTTATTTTCCATAATGGATTTGAGAGATCTAATGTAAATTTTAAAAAAATATAATGAAGCTGTATATATCTCTTCTAATCTTTATCCACTCTTTTATTAAGGTGCTGAAGAAAGAAAGAAGGAGAGAAAAACTTCCAACAAAAACTGGAGTGGTGGCCATAGTTATGAGCCATTCTAGGTATATTTCACTGGAAAAGGATGGGTGGCAAGAGAAGTTTTATAGCACTGCAGGGACTTAGTGAGAACTGAGAAAGCTAAGTCTCACTGAAAACACTTTGATGTATTTATTTTGGAGGAAATACAACTCGTGTAAAGACATTAATTATTTAGTGGAAGGTAGCTTGAAACAGTTACAGTATTTTTGAAAATAAAAGAGTTTTTCAGAATAGAAAAGAAACTTGGAGAATAGTTCATTTTCTGAGACTTGAGGAACTTAGGACACTTCTCAGTGAAAATAATCCAGTAAAAAAAAAAAATAATCTTTGCACCTACAGTCTTTCACCCTTGTATTCCACAACATTTTTGAACTATGCAGTTATACTCAATAGCCCTGGGAAGGTGTCATAAGACAGAACCAAAAAAGAACCCAGAGATAGAGAAGGATCTGCCCAAGGTTAGAAGGAAAGTGTCCTGGTTTTGGCTGGGATAGAGTTAATTTTCTTCCTAGTAGCTGATATAGTGCTGTGTTTTGGATTTATTATGAAAATAATGTTGATAGCACACTGATGTTTTAGTTGCTGCTAAGCAGCGTTTACAATTAAGGCAAGGACTTTTCAGCTTCCCAGGCCCTGCCAGCGAGGAGGCATGAGCTTTCCACAGGAGGTGCACAAGAAACTGGGACGGGGAACAGCCAGGAGAGCTGACTCAAACTGGCCAAAGGGGTATTCCATACCATGTGATGTCATGATCAGTATATCATTATATATTTTTTATATATATATATATAATTTTCTCTTCCTTCGCTGTCCTATCAAATGGTCTTTATCTCAACCCATGAGTTTTCCTTTTTTTCGATTCTCCTTCCCATCCCACAGGATGGGGGGGAGTGAGCAAGCTGCTGTGTGGTGCTTAGTTGCTGGCTGGGGTTAAACCACAACAGTCCTTTTTGGCGCCCAACGTGGAATCCAGAGATAAAGAAGGACCTGCGCAAGGTAAGAAGGAAAGGCACTAACAACAAAGGAAAGGGAAGGTCAAACCAAGTATCCTGAGCACGGGAATCCCTCTTTTCTGCTGGCAGTCACCACCATGAAATGGGATTGTGAGATGTTCTGTTCAAATCAAGGTAGCCAGAACTACTGAGGGCTAGATACTGCTGTAGGTGTGAATTAGTAAGGAGACAGGGAAGGAAATCCTGCCTTGATGCCCACTCACCCATGCAGGGAAGCAGACACATCTTTTTTCCTAGTCTTGCACTGCTGGGGCAGAAGGAGTGTGAAGGGTAAGCCGATCCTGATGGCATTTCAAAGCAGGGAATCAGCACGGATAGGGCCACACATGTGAGGAGCTTTAGGAGAAGGCCTATCACATCTTTGAAAGATAAGACCATGGCATCATATTTCCTCAGTTCAAGAAGAACTTAAGTCTGTAGATGTTTTCCACCCAGGCAATTTTTTCTCCCTTCATGATCTTCAGCCTTACCCAAGCCCAAAGGAGGCCTAACAGAACCAAACCCATCCACTGTAGCATATTGCATGAATGCATAGAGGGTATTTTATGCGTGCTACCATGTCAGAGCAATACTGCCACAGCTGAGGTTAAGATGGCATCAGAAATGTTTGAAAGTTTAGTTACAAGTAATGTGTATGTTACAAAGTCAAAAGTTAAATGAATGCTAATCGAAACTGTATGAAAATACAAAAAGAATAAAACTGGACAACTAGTGAAATGATCTATCAGGTCTAACATTGTTAAAGCAAAAGCAAGACAATAAGTGAAGGAGCAGAAAATAAACACCACTTGCGTTTGGGTAAAATTATGATTGGGTAAAAGCAATAGAGAAGAGACAAGAAAATGCTATAGCATCATCCATATAGTTATTTTATTTCTTAATTTCAGTTTTCTGTTAAGTCTAACTGGGCAGTTACTTTACCTTGGGAAGAGCAGAGTACACATTTTCCCTAGCTTTGTTAAGAGAAAGATGTGCTCACACAACCATGTATGGACCCCCCCCTACAAGCACTCCTCCCAGCTCCATAGTTACTGCATCTTTTCCTCAGAAACAAGTATCCCTATCAATTCACTTCTCTACACAGTTTACCTACCGTTCAGAGGCATAGCAAGAATTTCTTCATCTATATATATTTTGTTTACTGATCTGCCTGTGAGAAGCTGTTTTGTTTAACATTCAGCTCCAAAACCAGGAGGTTCACTTTGGTTTGATCGAGCACTTGCATTTTCATTAGACAGCTATGAAGTGATAAGAAAGTTTTTCAGTGCTGTTGAGATGACGATCCAAGCAAAGTAACTTTTTTTTCCTGGGGGGGGGGGGGGAGGAGGGAGGAGGAGAAGGGGAGGAAGGTATGTACAATAATTAAAACCATACTCCAGTCATATTTAGAGCTGCCAGAGCAGAAATTCATACAAAGCTTTTCAGTAGTTTTCTGTCACCTGACACAGGAAATTAATTCAAAAAATTTAGTGCTCATGCTTAAGATTTATGGTCCTCAACTTTCAATTATATCACAAAAGCTGGGCAAGTGAGCTTAAAGTCTTCAAATGTCACTACCTACAAAGCTACTGAGGAGAAGGGAAGAGAATCTGCAGTTTGCATACTGCTAGTTCAGTTCTCTCATCAACCTTGGGTCGTGTTTGAACATGGAAATATTGACACTAAACAGAAAATATTACGAATGCACAGATCATAGCAAAGGACAACATACACAAACATGCATGCTAGGAATGCACTGATTATGGGAGAAGTCTTAGTCCATGGGAATTGACTGTAACTTATTAATGAACTTCATTTCCTCCCATGAAGGAAAGCAATATTATTGTAGCACCTACTTGCAATGTGCCATGATTACATACATTCTTTAAGTCATTAGCGAGCAATACATTTTATATCACTTACCATATTTTTGCCTCACTTCAGGCACCTTATTTCCAACAAAAGAAAAGAGCTATTTACAAGCCTGACCTAATTTATCAAGTTTGTGTGTGGTCATGTAGGAAAATCCCATTTCTGTGGAAAACTATGACTGCAGAATCCTATGGCTAGTTAGGGAAAAAAAAAGGTCCTGGATCGTCACTGAAAGTTAAGATTAAGGGCAAGACAGAAGTTAAATGATCCAGTCTTTGTAGAGGCATCAAGGTACCTGAATAAAAGGCTTTACCTGAATATGAGATCAATTCTTGGAGGCATATATTCTGGATACTCTATGAACATGGGGGGTGCATGATTTTGGGGGTGAAAAGTCTCTAGGCAGCAAGCTACAAGGATTAGGCAGGTTGGTCCCTAAGAACCTTTAATGTCCTTAATTACATCCGAGCTGTCATTACTAAGACCAGCAGGGAATGCTGAAGTCTTGGGAAAGACCAACAGAGCATCAAATGTGTTTCCTGTTTGCTTGGGTTTTTTCTCCCTAATTGCTATTGCCTTTTTAAGGTCCAAGCCATGCCTGCTCTTCATCAAATTTTGAAAAATATATTAAAACCTGATTGAATTTGACAGGTTCTGGGTTAGAAAACCACTTGCACACAGAATGGCATAGTGAAAATCTGAAGCAGCTGCACTAATTTCTCACGGTTCCCATCCAGCTGACCTTTTAGTGGCTGGAAAAGAGACCCAGAAAAAGCCCCTTGGATTATCCCTTATTCAAATCCGGAAAAAAAAAATAAAATCATGTTTTGTATTATTTGTTCTGTGTCGTTAAGATAATTAGATAAACAAATCCCACCAGAGGAGAAAGAATCAACATTTCTGTACTGAAGAATAAGAAACTGCAACAATTATGTGTATACTTCTGCATGTACGCATGTATACATGTGTGTAGCTGCTGTCTTCCAAATTCTCTCTACCACACCAGCTATAGCGACAGAAGCAATGAATAGGAAACTTGTGAAATGCTGGAACATGTTCAGGGAGCACATCTGAACCTAGGAGCTCAGAAGCCTTCCTGACATTCACAATTCAGATAGATCAAAGATTGCACCCAGTGTCCCCATGAGCCCAAGTGGCTGAACTCCACAACGGACACAAAACCAAGATTGTCCATTTGTAGGTGTCCTAGAGCTCTCATGAGGGGGTGGAGATGGACAGGGCTAGAAAGGACATTTCTAGATCATGGACTAGGAGGAGGTGGGGAATGATGTGAAAGCAAGGAGTCATGCATGGAAGGAATGAGGAGGAGCAAAGGGTCCTCACACCCCCATGAAAAGCCAGGCAACCTGAGACACTGCTCTCTGTTTCTTTTAAGAAGGAATGGAGTTTTTTTCAGAATCTGACTCCAGGTTATAGATCCTAAATAGATGGCAATGTCTATTAAAATCACAGTAACATATACTAATTCAGGTTGGAAGGGACCTCCAAACCCCATTCAAAGCAGGGCCAACTTCCAAGTTGGATCCAGATGCAATGGTAAACCAGGCTGCTCAGGGTGAGATCCAGATCAACTTTCTGGAGATTCCCCAGTATATCTTTGCAACTAGTTCTGCAGACAACGCTAGGACCTCAGCTGCCTCCTTGACCCTGGCCCTTCCAGCTGTGAGCATCTTTCTCATACACACACCTCTTTCTACCTCATCCTCCAGAGCTGCCTAACTTTCTGGTAACTGTTGATGCTGCTACAGAGCTGTGCAGTCCCTGTAGTCACTGCCCACATTTCAGCCTTACCTCTGCAGCGCACACCCCGTGCTTTTTGTTGTTGTTGGGGCTTTGGGGGGGGGGGTGTTTGTTTGGGGTTTTTTTTTTGTTTTGTGTGAGTCCTGGAAATGGCATTCCCTCTCACCTTGCACTGACTCCCTTCTTTCTAGTGCCAGAACAAGCAGGAAGAAGTTGCATACAAAGAAGGACATGGAATGAGGAAAGCCCCATGGAAAGAGACAGTGCACAGCAGGGACAGCTCCCCCAGTGACCCGTTTGCAGCCACAACAGAAAACAGAAGTCAGCACTGGCGACTCTTTTCTGATGGTCACCAGCAAACTCCTTCCCATCCCTTTTGGGATACTAAGGATGGTAGCAGAGCCAGGCACTAATTAACCCCAATTACCTACACAGAGAAGGGAGGGAAGCTGCTTTTCGTATGGAGTAGAGTTTGAAAGCAGAAATGCACCTGTGCTTCATTTCCTTTGATGGAAATTAACAGAGACTATGGGCCTGCAATAGGTGCAAGTGCTCATGAGCTCATTAATCTCAATATGATTGATTAATTCTAAAGGCAGATTAACGTTTTTCATAGATGCATAGATGTATCCTTTTTCACTTGTACTGATGAAAGCAGTGCTAGAGACATGAGAAGCTAAGGTTGCATGCAAATTACAGACATGATTTTGCTAAATGTGGGTATTTATGATACTGTTCTCCTACACCAGCTAACCAGGTAGTTTGGGGTGGGGGTTTTTTTGGTGAAAAATACTGTCATTTTGTAAAGATCCTCTAGGTGAAAAACAGAATAGTTAATACCTATGCACTATTTACATCAACACTGAAAAATGCAAAGAAACAGAAGCTGCAAGTTTTAAAAAAAAACCATACTTGAGGAAACAAAGGCCCCTCAATCCCTCCCTGTTGATTCCTTCAATGCTTGGCCAATGTGGCCTTGTGAACAATTTTCTTTACAATGCAGACAGAAAATATTCTACGTGGTAAGTGAAATCTGCCTGATTTCTACAAAGTCTTGATAAGTACTTCTGTGTTGTGTGTCAGTTAACATCTGCACTCGCAGCCAAAAACATATCCTATGGAATAGCAGTTGTTTAATTGATTTTTGAAAACCTAGTTGAATGCTAAAGGTAGGTAGTTGTTGTGCCATGGGGAAAACAAGTTTTATTAATACATTAGGACTAGGACTAGGCTGAATGATTTATTTATTGAGTTAATATATTGAAAAATTAGGTTATCATAGCACATGATAGGCGGGTAGCCAGGGAGGGTAGAGTCGTCTTTGTGCCTGAATAAGTATCTAATGCTGAAGAAGGCTTCAGATTGAGATTTTTGTCTACTCTCCAAAAATAAGAGAAGTTTTTAAATCTGATAAAAAACATTCTCCTGTAAACAAGTTTTGTAAAAGTATGATTTTTTTTTTCCATTTATTTTATTTTTAAAACCAAATATTTGAAGCTAGAGACCTACTAATCTGTCTAGCCTGAATATATTCACTGAGTCAGTAGCCTGAACACTTCCAGGCCAAAGTGCAGTCATCACTCACGTAATGCAGAATTCAACTCCTCTGTCCCAGAAGTCAGAAAGACAAATCAATAAAGCTTGTGCTACTCAGAACTAACAAAACATGAACAGATGATCCATTCTTTGCTTGTTTAAGAACAAGTCTCTTAAATATCTGAGGAGAAGAAAATACTGCATGAGTAATAGAGGTCTAAAAGAATTTCCTGGCTACTGTTTATTCAACAAATATAAAAATAATAGGTTATATTTTAACCAGCAGAATGTGAGACAGCCTGACATATGGTGATGATGTTAAAGCCTGGACCTCTAATCCCAGAATTATGGTAGGGAAACCCTGAAATTGGAGTGTCTTTTTTATTCTTCCAACTCCAATAATTTACTTCCAAAGTTCATGTAGTCCAGTGATTGTTTGCATGAGTAGAAGTCTCCGAAGGCCTTAGTTTCCATGCTGCAGTCTCACAATGTCTTTTGCAGGCTTGGTCTGGAAATTTGCAACACCCTGTTCTTCCATGGTTTCATTGCTAACAGTTTGGTTTGCTGATGAACAGCTGTAAGTGTCTGACAATTTGGAGAAGGGTTGTGCGTGCCTTTTGCACTGAATAAAGGCTATCTCTGTGTTACCTTGCTAACTGTATATCTTTGTAAAATACGCTGTTGACAACTTTAGAGAGTGGTGCTTCTGGAAAGTCTGTAGCAGTTGAAAGGTTGGATGGTCAGTGCTGCATTTCTGTTTCAGGAAGTGTAATTTGCAGGCAATGGCCTAACATTTCCAAAGTAACTAGAGAGATATTGAGTGGCTTTTTTTTTTTCCTTCTTTTTGTTTCTTTTTTTTTTTTTTTTTACCCTGTCCAGCCTGGGAGGTCTCAAACCGGCTTTGTTCTTGGAGAGGAACAGCTCAGCCAGTGCTGGGAAAAAATCCTTTCATCCTTCAAATCAGGTGTTCACAAATTCATGCTGCCCAAATCACGTTTTTCTTTTATGAGATAAGGTCAACCTCTTGTAAGTGTTGAAACTGGCTTATTGAAGTGCTGATGACATCAGTTCATTGGAGCTGAATATAGAAGATATGACATGTCACTTGGCTCATTAGAAAAAACAAAACAAAACCTTTGCTGTCATTTGGCTGAGTAAGAAATACCACTCATGGTAATGGATTTTGGGTTGTTTTCAGGCAATTTCATCCACCAAAATAACTTGTGTAGGAATGGAACAGACTTGCCAGCTTCCACAATATCTTGTGAGACTTCTGAACAGCTCAGCTACCCCAGCACTTCAGTACTTGTGAAACTCATCTACAGTGGGGACATGCAGGAGAAAGGAGAAGGAGGAGGAGAAAAAAGGCAAAGAACAGAAAAGACAAGGCAAGGCAGGGAAAGGGAAGGCAAGGAAAGATAAAATCTTTATAGCTACGGATAAAAAAAGAAAGGCTTACACACTAAAAGTAAAAGATAGATAAAAGATAGCAGAATACATTATTTTATAAATGTAATGAATTTTACCCCAATTTGATTTCTTAAGCTTTTAAAATACATGACTTCCTCATTATTTTGAATGTTTGTACTTGGCAATATTCAAAATCTAAACCTGACAGATCAAACATAACCCATCAACTTAACTCCAGTAACAGTTCTGATTTCTAGATTTTTGTCTCTGACTAATTGGTAAATATGGTGAGGATACCAAATGAGTTGACAGGACTTATACTCAAGCAGTTATTTATTATTTATTTGCTTAAAATAGCAACAGATAAATGATAATTAAAACTAAGGGCAATGAATGGCTCTTAAAAAATCTGAATTTAACAAAGGGTGGCAACTTATCAGACAAGAAAAAATACATTTCTCCAAAACTTTTAGAAAACAAATGTTATTAACACTCACGCAGTTAGACTGGTGACAGCTAATTACAAACATTTTATTTCTGCAGCTGAGTAGACTAGCATATGGTAGTTATAACTTGCATTGTTTCACAGGCAAATGCTTTTATAATTTGACTTTCATTCTGTGAAAAAGAAAAGTGCAATTAAAAAAAAAAAGCCCACCAAACCTCAGGTTAACTCTTACATTTTTATTATACTTTCCCTTACTTACAGGGTTTTCTGTGATGCAAGTCCAGAGGAGGGCCACGAAGCTGATCAGAGGGCTGGAGCACCTCTCCTGTGAGGACAGGCTGAGAGAGTTGGGGTTGTTCAGCCTGGAGAAAAGAAGGCTCCAGGGAGATCTAATTGCAGCTTTCTGGTACCTGAAGGGGCCTACAGGAAAGATGGAGGACTGTTTACAAGGGCATGTAGTCATAGGACAAGGGGTAATGTCTTTAAACTCAAAGACAGTAGATTTAGATTAGATAGAAGGAAGAAATTCTTTGCTGTGAAGGTGGTGAGGCACTGGAACAGGTTGCCCAGAGAAGCTGTGGATGCCCCCTCCCTGGAAGTGTTCAAGACCAGGTTGGATGGGGCTTTGGGCAATGTGGTCTAGTGGAGGGTGTCCCTGCCCATGGCAGGGGGGTTGGAACTAGGTGATCTTTGAGGTCCCTTCCAACACAAACCATTCTATGATTGTAAAGCTTGAAGTATAAATTGGGTATGATTTAATTTTAGCAGAGTAGCAGTCTTCTAGGGCATAATCTTTATGGCCACATTTTTCCTCAGGATGAAAATTTTCTCTGTTTTGAAAGACTTGAAAATGTGTCTGCAGGAATGTGATTGCAGATCAGAAAGAATGTAATGGGAGTCAGAGTTGTGCCAGAAGTACCATTTCATATGTGCGAATGCTGTCTGATTAAGAAGGAACAGATTCCAGAAGAGCCACAAGAATCTCAATTCTTAGATTCAAGACAAGATTAAGACCACTACAACCATTTCAAACTGAAGTGTATTAATAAATTATTATGAGTAATTCTTCTTTCAGAATTATCTAGCTTCAGCATTCAGTCACTGGTTATTCTTCTAATGTTTGGGGGTTTTTTTTATATGTTAAAAAGTCCTCCACTGTTCAGGTCTGTTTCCCTCACATGTATTTGTGGTTTATATACCTTTAAGGTGGGTTTTATTAATTAGTTATACCTCCATATTTTGGCTTGTTTTGTTTTATAAAAAGAGGATGTATTTTATATCAACACAAGTACTTTCATTTCAGTTTCCTATCAAAAGACAAGGATGTGTTTACGTTTCCATCTCACCATGATGACTGGCGTTCACTATGGTTCCATCTTTTAATTCTTTATGGACTCATGGTATTTCCTTGAAACCAGTGCTGAGCTATTATTCCTGATCAATTTATGTTTTGAAGATTTTGGTTCAAAATTATTCCTATGCAATTAATGTGTTTATTTTAGCTTGAGCCTAAAAAATATTAATGAAAAAAAAATTGTTACTCTTTCTAAATACTAAGATGCCAGTTATCAAGATTAACTTAAAAATTTTAACTTTATTTATACTGTAGACATGGACAGTATCAAAAGCATTTTGTTGCCACTGAATGATATGAGTATATCTAATATAGATGAAAACTTTTATTAAATCTCTCTTCCTTTTATACAACTGGATTGATAACTTTACTTTCCTTGATTATCCTTGCTATTCCTAAGAATATTTCCTTCTGCTGAATCTAAAGAGTGCCCTCATCTTGTATTCAACCTTCATAGCCATGGAATTTTTGGTTAGTAACTTTAGCTTTTTACCAATGGTAAATTCTTTATCTCCTTGCTTGTATAAATTACTCTGAATTTCACTGTTTATTTTATCACTAATGTTATTATCTTCCTACTCAAATGAGGTTCATTTATAATGAAATAAGTCTTCAAATATGCATGAAGAATTATGGAAGACTTAATTACCTTGTCAAGTATTTCTAACACTTCCAGATTCCCAGTTAGTATTTTACATTTTATATACATCAGTGTTCCCTTCCATTTTATTATGTTTATATTTCTTTTTGCTTTGGGGAATTGAACTTTTTAAAATTCTAAGAAATTAGGATCTGAGGATATAAGCCATTCACTCAGTCCCTTTCTGCCTCCTTGACTCTGTACAAGCCTTTTTAATTTTAGTGTTTTACTTGGCAATGTTTAGATATCCAAAAGGCATAATTTCTTGTTTTCTTACATTAAACTACACTGGCTGGTTCATGAGCTATTAACAGATTTACTTGAATATTTGTTATATGCTACATAGTGTATTATTAAAGATACAGTTAATCCTAACATTGCTGGGAAATTTGCTACTTAAGAATGTATCTTCTCTAGAGAATAATAAATAAATTATAAGAATTATTTGTCACCTGAATTATCATCTAGGGAAAATAAAAACAAAACCCTCTAGAAAGGGAATTTTCCATCAAAGATAAAATTACAAAAAAAAAAAATTAAAAAGTCTGAGTATAAACAATGAAAATGATCAATATTCTTGTAAATAACTATAGATGCAAAACTTTAGGGGTGACGATGTCTTTATAATCTAGGGCATTTTACTCTGAGAAAAAAAGGCAGCAGTCACATAAGTCCTTTCAGAAATAGAGCTCATTATACACCAGTTAAGTCTATAGTAGCTAATTAAAAGAAGTTAATTAAAGCTGTATCTTTTCCAGGCACATAGGCAAACTGACTCAGAGTGGCCAACACCTATACTATTGAATTTTCTTACTGTCCAAAACAGGGAGCTGTACCTATGCCACCTGTTGAAAATGGCCTCTTGTTTTAATGACTGTTTTGATACCAGAAATGGTGTGGGAAAGCTTTGTGGAACTTCCTGTAGACCTGGGCCAGAAATGTGCCAGGACTGCCCCAGCAGGTTCGCAGTGCGGGTAATCCTCTTCCATCGACCAGGAGCACTCCCAAGCTCCGCTTCATTTACGGGTTTATCTGTTCCTGGAGACAAGATTATTCCTGCACACCCTCTCCTCCATTTCATGCTCACAAGCATCTCATTCACGAGTAGGCTCTTTGATATTAGCAAAGTAGTGATTTAAATGAAGATAATAATAGATAATAGAGTGTGTGAATGAGCAGGGAAATGTTCTTAAAAAACCAGCTGGTTCTTAAGGGGTCTGGTTTTTATTTCCCTTCAGCTATTTAGGAAAGAAGAGATGATGACACAGAGGTATTTTTAATGCCCTAGAAAGTGTTGCAAGTTCACAGAAATACTGCTTGTTCCCATAGAAATAAGTTCAATCATGTAAGAATGTATTAGCTGTCTTAAGTGTGGCACTTTGTTCTGTGACCAGCTCTCAATAGCGACCTGGTGGCTGTGTGGCAGCTGGGACATAAGAGATCTACTTATCTATTTATAACTTTCCCTATCTCTACATCTATCAGCTAAATAACGAAATGTTAACTCACAAACGAGCGTGGCCTCCTGTTGGCTTTTATTATGTACCTGTTCCATAAACTGTTAACTATATAATAATGGCTTAAAAAACAAAACAAAACAAAACAAAACTGTTTTAAAATTAAAAACCAGTGCTGATATGAACTGAAAAATGAACTGTGTGACACATTATAACAATAAAAAGAGTACATGAAGTTCTACTTCCTTTCAGGCTATGATGTTGTCTAGCCTTATTGAAAGTGTAGCAAGACTGAACCTTAAGATCTGGAAGACACTATTTTTCTTGGCTTTGTCCTGCCTCCTTTTCCAAGCTTAGACTATTTGGAAGCCACTTTTGCCTACTCTTTCCTTGTACAGAAAAAAGAAGACAAATATTCAATGTCATAAAAGTATGAATAGTACAATGTGAATGTTGACTGAATATTGAATATTTTCACAGAGCAAGATGGACTTAACTAAGGGTCGGAGTTATGCATTGCTAGATGGTTATAACTATCACAAGCAGGTCTGCTTTGGGAAGAGTGAGAAAGTTCACAGCATTTATGAAAGAAGATAAGCAACCAGTAAGCAGACCTAGGAAAGAAGAGGGCATGTATTCCAAGGATTCAACAAAATATGTTGATTTGCAAAATGACTAGATTCAGTTTGAAGTTGTCATTTTGTGTTCTACTACTCTGTTGGGACATCGGCATTTTTGCAAATACTATCCCAATAAATATGCCCATAACGATATGCCACAGCTGTTGGTCTCTTCTCTCCTGAAAGTGACTCTCCTTCATGTTTTCCAGTTGTCATTAAAATCCTCAGGCATTTTCACCTCTGCTCCAGCAGTTTTCTCAGCTTCAGCCTCAGTTATATCCATGTCTCACTGTCCAGGTTTAATGAGAATAGCAAAAGTGGCCTAAAGTCTCTTCTCAAAGTCAGACCCTCTCATAATCCAGTGGAGTTTGAGCACTATTAAAAATGGAGCACCTCTTTTAGAAAGTGGAAACACCCTACAATTATGGCATCATCAGAAATGGAGCTGGGACAGACCCCAATTTATCTAACCAACTTCTTAGCCCCAAGGCAAGGTAAGTGATACCTAAACATTTTGCAGATGTTTTTCTAGCCTGTTCTTAAGAACTTCCGCTACTGGAGATACTGCAGACTCCCCAGATAGTCTGGTTCTATGTTAAATTATCCTTACCACTAAACAGTCTTTTTTCCCCCTAACATCTTACCTAAATGTCTTTTACTGCAACTTCAAAGCTATTATTCATTGTGCTATTCATCATAGATATGGATGCACGTTATTCCCCTTGCTGCAGTATTCTTTCAGATACTTGAATACTATTTTCACTTCTCTCAAATTCTAAATTAAACAGCCTGAGTTCTTTGATTTTTCCTTATTGATTATGCTTTCCAGACTTTTACTGACTCCATTGCTCTCTGCAGAATTTCTTCTCATTGGTTTGTATCTACCTAGAATATCTGGTAGATATCTGGACACAAAAGTTCAGCTGTGGTCTTAAAGTGCTGAATAAAGAGGAAGGATAAATCATGCATTTGATTGGTTGAATGTCTGCTTATGCATCAATTTTTTTTTTTACGCAAAATGAATTTCATATTCAGATTATGATTCCTTATAGTCCCCAGATTCTTTTCCCGAGAGCTTCCATCTGGCCTAAAGATAGAATATTGCACAATGTGCTTTCTGCAAACCATTTCCTTTTTGAATACTACACCAGTGTGTGTGTTCTTCCTTCTGTCATGGTGTCATCCACAGCTTTAATACCAATGCTGAGGAAAGTTCTCCTCAGTGCTCAAGACCCAATACAGTAGTAGTAAGCTGCAACAATGTGGACTTAAAAGATAGCCACATACAAGTGATATGCATTTCCATATCCTCCTTGCATCATAAGTGAGGGACTTCACTTCCCAGCAAAAATAATCATCTAGCTGAACAGAAACTGACTAAAGAATAACCCATAAAAGATGGAGCTTATATGCACAACTGATCTACACTAAACTGTAACATTAACCATATCACTTTATGCTCATGTGATTATAATGTAACAAATATAACACAATAATATTCTATAATAGTTCTACAATATTTTTAATTGCATTTTATAATTTAATATAATAAAAATAAGTTAACGTAAAATATATAATTATATAAAGTATAATTGTATAAAGTATAATAAAATAGCAAAACAATAATGTTATAATATAATGTTAATATAATGTAATTACATACATACATACATATGGATATGTAATTCTAATACCTTTGGACTCCCAGGGAACTGGCAGTCCAACAGGCTGGTCAGTCTCACCTCCATGCCTGGCAAGATCATGGAGCAGACCCTCCTGGAGACTATGCTCAGGCACATGGAAAACAAGGAGGTGATTGGTGACAGCCAACACGGCTTCACTAAGGGCAAATCGTGCCTGACAAACTTGGTGACCTTCTATGATGGGGTTACAGCGTCCGTAGATAAGGGAAGGGCAACTGATGTCATCTACCTGGACTTGTGCAAAGCATTTGACACTGTCCCGCACGACATCCTTGTCTCTAAATTGGAGAGACATGGATTCGATGGATGGACTACTCGGTGGATAAGGAATTGGCTGGATGGCCGCACTCAAAGAGTTGTGGTCAATGGCTCAATGTCCAAGTGGAGAATGGTGGCAAGTGGTGTTCCTCAGGGGTCGGTACTGGGACTGGCACTGTTCAACATCTTTGTCCGCGACATGGACAGTGGGATCGAGTGCACCCTCAGCAAGTTTGCCAATGACACCAAGCTGTGTGGTGTGGTTGACATGCTGGAGGGAAGGGATGCCATCCAGAGGGACCTTGACAGGCTGGAGAGATGGGCCCATGCAAACCGCATGAAGTTCAACAAGGCCAAGTGCAAGGTCCTGCAAGTGGGTCGGCGCAGTCCCAAGCACGACTATAGGCTGGCCAAGGAATGGATTGAGAGCAGCCCTGAGGAGAAGGACTTGGGGGTATTGATTGATGAGAAGCTCAACATGAGCCGGCAGTGTGCGCTTGCAGCCCAGAAAGCCAACCATGTTCTGGGCTGCATCAAAAGAGGTGTGACCAGCAGGTCGAGGGAGGTGATCCTGCCCCTCTACTCCACTCTTGTGAGACCCCACCTGGAGTACTGCGTCCAGCTCTGGAGGCCCCAGTACAAGAAAGACATGGAGCTGTTGGAGTGAGTCCAGAGGAGGGCCACGAAGCTGATCAGAGGGCTGGAGCACCTCTCCTGTGAGGACAGGCTGAGAGAATTGGGATTGTTCAGCCTGGAGAAGAGAAGGCTCCGGGGAGATCTAATTGCAGCTTTCCAGTACCTGAAGGGGGCCTACAGGAAAGATGGTGAGGGACTGTTTATCAGGGAGTGTAGTGACAGGACAAGGGGTAATGGGTTCAAGCTGAAGGAGGGTCCATTTAGATTAGATGTTAGAAAGAAATTCTTCCCTGTGAGGGTGGTGAGGTACTGGAACAGGTTCCCCAGAGAGGTTGTGGAGGCCCCATCCCTGGAAGTGTTCAAGACCAGGTTGGATGGGGCTTTGGGCAATGTGGTCTAGTGGAGGGTGTCCCTGCCCATGGCAGTGGGGTTGGAACTAGGTGATCTTTGAGGTCCCTTCCAACCCAAACCATTCTATGATTCTGATTCTATGACTCCTTGGCATCATTGGTCACACTGGCTATAATGGTAAGGTAAACATTTCAAGGATCCTGAGGCCAGCAGCACAGCTTGATGTCATTCGTACTATTAAATTGTCCTACCTTCCATAACAGGGTGGTCACATTCAGACTGCCTACTAGAAATGGTCCTTGGCACATTCTTGCTCCTGAGTCATGCCTAGGAGATGCTTGATTGCCAGGCATAACCATGCCAGGGACCATTCTTATTAATTACAGATGTGCCAATAAAGTTGCAAAATCAGACAACTTCTCTCCCCCACCTCATGTTTCAGACAGGATTGTTCAGAGGTTTAACCCATACTCCTGGAATTGGATTTGCAGAGTCATGGCATCCTACTTTAACTACTGCACCTCATATAATCTCCGTTTTACAGAGTAGTCCAGTACCCCTACTCAGGATTGAATTACATGCTGAATGAATATATCATAAAACTGTAAAGAGTGTACCTGATTTTAATGTTTCTCTTTAATGTGCTTTCAAAAGATACTGCTCTTATGCAAACGCTGATGCTAAGAGAAAGAAGCTTCTGCTGGAATACCATGTTTTCTATCACCATTACTATCCTCATCACAGTCTAGATTATGATGACCGTCACACTCATCATGACCTACAGTTTGTGTTGCCATGTTGTTTAAAGACCCCTGTCATCAAGCACATTATAGTTGTGTTTAGGTAACATACATGAAATTAGGCAATTCAGGTCTCAAAGAGGTCCCATCTAAAGATGTGGGAAGAAATAACAGTCAGAATAAAGAAAATAGCAGTAGAAAGAACAAAATCATGATGAACAGGGTTTTAATGAATGTCTGTCACAGCGCACCAGCTGCTATTGTATTGAGTGTTTATCCAAAGGGCTGATACTTCAACTACTTATTCTTCTGAATAAACCTAATGAACTGAGCATTTGCAGGGCCAGGACCCCTGCTTGCATTTTGTTACAGCTGTCTTGGGAGCTATGAATTCCACGGGGTTCATGTTTTTAGCAAATTTCCGTGACTTTGAACATGTTGAGATATTTGTGGATGGCTGGACGTGAAAGTAATCAGCTGTGCTAACTTCACTGAGAACCCTTGAGCATTGCCAAATTAAACTTTGGGCTGAACAGAGAGTTGATAGAAGTAATTCAGCCAAAAAATTCTGTGGTAAAATTGTTGAGATTTTAGTTCTGTTCATTTCTTAAGTATTCACCTCCTTTGTTTCTGGTGCCATAGAGAACCACAAAACCTAACTTTCCTTCAAAGCAAAGGAAGCACAAAGGTACTTAAGAACTGTGAAATTCATTTGGAATTTTTAAGCCTTTCTTTCATACAACAACTATCATGATTGAGAGGGACTAGTCTTCTTGCGGTATGCCTATTGTAAAACGGGATTTATTTTTCCTTTAAGAGAATGTTAATGACCCTCAGCTTTTTCACTATGTTCCCGTTACTTTTATGAATCACCCTGAAAATTAGGGAAAAAACAGTACTTCTGTTGTTTTCAGTTCATTAGTCTTTATGCCTGGAAGAATGACTTGTATGTGATCCTACATTGCAGCCTACTGCAGAATAATATTGCTCAGGCTCAGGCTAGATTCAGTTTGGTAACTAGAAGTGAAAAGCTCTGTATTTGGGCACTGTAAAAACTGAATATTTTTTAATACTCTGACAACTCTAAAGTTACAATGACAAAGGGAAGCATTTAGGGTGGAATTTATGTCACCTAAGTTTAGGTGTCTTAAAGTTTAACACTGAAGTCTAAGGTAGTCACTCCCTTTATAGTGATCAACAAGCACTTTCAAAGGACATTTATTCTGGCATGTATTAGGTATTTATTTTAGGATAAATTGATCTGTTTGGATATCCAGATATGCCCATTGCATTAAGGGAATATAAAGAGACCCAAAGCACGGTTAGCTGGGACTTGGAGTCCTCTCTTAGCACCAGTTAGTATGCTTTTGTACCTCATGGATTAATAGCTGAGCAATAAGCCAATGGAAATCTGAAGAAAGGCTTGTTATCACAAATGCTTTATTCTTATTCTTGCAATGAAATGGGAGTAATGGTTCTGGAAAATATTCTTGCCATGTTATGTATCTACTTCCACTCTTCTGAGATTCACTTCTCAGTCAACTGAAGTCTAAACCGTTAAAAGACTCTGTTTTTATGATCAAACCTTATTCAATATGGATTTTTTTTTCCTTCCCAAAATATCTCCTTCTCAACATTAAATATGAGCTGCAAATCGTTAGCTCTTCACAGACGCCTGAAGCTTAAGTGAACTTCTGATTTAAGAACATCAGGACACAAAGCACCACAGCAGAAAGTGCAGTTATGGCTCTCTCCCCAGATCTCACTTGGTTCCCATCAATTTTGTCCATTTAACCTGGAAATCAGTCTGGAGACTAGCAATCTAAAACATTTGTTAACGCTGTGCTCCAGTTTGTTCCGTGTCTGAAGAAATGGCGTGGGGTGAAGTACCTCTCTCTTTGGCACATGACAGCTCTTTTGGGGGAAGTCTTTCTGAAATCTTACCTGATGCGGCAGTCAATGGTGTGCATGGGTTAGTGAATTCCGTACTCAGTATGCTGTTTCTTTTGTGATACAGAAGTTGTGCTGCTGTGTCACTGGGCCAACAAACTGGAATTTCTATAACCAGATTATTTTTGGTTTCACTCATTAATTTCACATAGCTAATGGGGTTAATAATGTGCGGCTGTACTGAAAACAAATTCTTCTAAGCTGTGTATAATGTCAGACACATGTAACTGTAATCAAATTAAGCATGCTGGATGATCAAAACTGATTTGGTTTCTGCAGATTTCTGAACACCAGGAAAAAAAAAAAAGTAGAAACAGAATAATCTTTCTAAACAGGATTTCTCCCATCGTATTTTTAATTATTTATCTTCCTTTTTAGCCCATTATCTCTCCATTATGTTTGTGTCCTAATAACTGTGTTTTGATGAAGTGATGAGGAGCATATGGACCTTTAGAACTGGAATTAGGAAGGAAGTCCAGGTTGTTAGGGAAGCTGTGGCCCTTTTACCCTCTTCTTCAAGCACAGAGCATATTTCACAGGCTGGGATTATTTCAGCCTGTTCCCTGGGAAAGATGTGAGCCTAGACTGATTCTGATGTCTCCTGGTTTGGATTTGTGGTTCACAGTTTAGTCCCATAACAATTCAAATTCCTTGTTTAAGGTCACAGAGCTTGGTTTCAGGTAAAGTATGCAAGCCTGCAGTAATGTAGAAAGTCCAACAACATGGAGTCACAGGTTTTTCTGGTCTTGTTAATTTTGTTAATTTTTTTTTTAAATAAGTATTTTTTCCACTTTATAAAGTCTAGTATTCCACATCTTTTATGGCTGAGACCTAACTGCTTTTAAGGCTTATTATATCTGACATTCCCCTCATGCTCTGAACATTTTACCATTGACCACAAGGAATCTTTTCTGCCGTCACAGTTACAGGGCAAAACTTAGATCTAGCCCCTGGGTCATCTGTGCTATATGAATGCAGACCTTGCTTCCATTCATAGGGCTTCTTTTGGAGCATCCTCCCTCAACTCTGTAGTGTCAGCATCACATAATCTTCAGCATCAGGAGTAAAAGCAACTCTTACTGTGGAGCTGGATTTTAGTTAGTGGTGTTTTACGTTTCTGGAAGTCTCTTCTCGATAGCATGAAAGCAAATGAATGATAACACCTCCTTGGAGTACTGTGAGTACTACATGAGAAAGGATGAAAGTTTATGTCTGTCTTTACTGCCAATGTGAACACCAAGAACTGCTGCTCTGGACTAAGCCAAGCTGTAGCTACTGATGGGACAGAGCTGTAGGTCTCACACAAAATGACTGCAGATGTTCAAGTACTCTTGACCTTCCATATCTGGAACTGGCAGCAGCTTTATAGCTAAAAAAACCATCTATAGGAACGGACACAAAATTTGTCAACAGTGTAATTAATTTGGTTGCAATGGAATGTGAACCAAGTGTTCTGTGAAATTTTTAACTAATTGTACTCTTACCCTGTAAGTGGACAGTAAAGAGTTGCAGTGTAAATAGAGCTTGAGATAGGTTTCCTTCCATTCTATGCACTGCCAGCAGTGACATTTGTGCTTTCATACCCTGGCAAATGCATGACTGGTTTTAGAGACTGGACTTCCATAGCGGAGCAGACATCACTGTGAACTGCGAAA